>NC_083577.1:54632282-55258532 GCF_027579695.1 Neoarius graeffei | reverse complement strand
CCAGTGCCAGCTGAAGAGAAGCTGCCCCATAGTATGATGCTGCCACCTTCACCATGGGTATGGTGGTGTTTGGGTGATGAGTGGGCTTGTTTGTTTTTGTGCTAAAAATATCTTATGGCCAAAAAAGTTCTGCCTTGGTCTCATCATTTGGCTTATGTCTAGCCGAATTACCCCACAGCCCAGACGTGAAGAATATAAGAGATTTACATGCAGGTAGTGACCAGTACTTGGTAGATACTCCTGCAACGCCTTTTATAGGTCTCTTGGTAATCTATTCCTAAGTTTTCTTTTTGTCATTTCATCTATTTTAGAGGGATGTCCTGTTTTTGGTAATGTCACTGTATGCTCGGTTTTCTTTGCTTGAAGGTCTTCACAGTGTTCCATGGTACGTTTAATGTTTTTGGAAATTCTTTTGTACCCCTCTCCCAGTACATGCTTTGTAAGTTCTTTGTGGGCCGTGGCTTCAGTAGTCGGATGAAACCAAGAAAATCCTATAGAAACAGCTGATCTTTATTTGGAATTAATCAATTATTTCACTGATGACCTGTGCATGATGATTACTTTTAGACAAGACAAGAAGATAAGAAGCCTTTATCTATTGCATGTACACTCGAGCACAGACTTAAGCACAGTGACTATCCACCTCTGTATTTAACCCATCTGAAGCAGTGGACACACACATGCACATATCCAGAGCAGTGGGCTATTATGCTACAGCACCCAGGAAGTTCGGTGCCTTGATCAAGTGTACTTCAGCCTAACCTTCAGGCCATGGCTGCCCCATGTTAACTGCGCTGTGGGGGAAACCGGAACACTCAGAGGAAACCCACGCAGACATGGGGAGAACATGCAAACTCCACACAGAAAGGCCTCTGTCTCCCATGAACCCAGAACCTTCTTGCTGTGAGGTGACAGTGTTAACCACAACACCACCGTACCATCTTTTAAACAAGTTTGAAAGTGGTTGGTTCATTCTGGGGCGGCACGGTGGTGTAGTGGTTAGCACTGTCGCCTCACAGCAAGAAGGTCCTGGGTTCGCAGCCGGCGAGGGCCTTTCTGTGTGGAGTTTGCATGTTCTCCACATGTCTCCGTGGGTTTCCTCTGGGTGCTCCGGTTTCCCCCACGGTCCAAAAAGACATGCAGGTTAGGTTAATTGGTGGGTCTAAATTGACTGCAGGTGTGAATGTGAGTGTTGTTTGTCTCTATGTGTCAGCCCTGTGATGACCTGGCGACTTGTCCAGGGTGTACCCCGCCTCTCGCCCATAGTCAGCTGGGATAGGCTCCAGCTTGCCTGCGACCCTGTAGAACAGGATAAGTGACTACAGATAATGGATGGATGGTTCATTCTGAGCAGAGTCATATGCCCCAGTATAAAAGGGTGTGCATACATGCAACCAGGTTATTGTAAGTTTTACTTTTTCTTCTTTTCTCCTGAAATGTTTCTGTTTGGGGTGGTGCAGTGGTTAGCTCTGTTGCTTCACAGCATGACGGTTGTGGGTTTGAACCTCATGGCTGACTGGGGCCTTTCTGTGTGAAGTTTGCATGTTCTCCCTGTACCTGCATGGATTTGCTCTTGTTTCCTCCAACAGTCCAAAGACAGGCAGATTAGATCCACTGGCTGCTCTAAATTGCCTGTAAGTGTGAATGGTTGTTTTTCTCTGCATTAGTGACCTGCCCAGGGTGTATCCTACCTCTTGCCTGCAGTCAGCTAGGACTGGTTCCAGCTTCCCCACGACTCTGATAGATAAGCGGTGTCAGTAATGGATGGATGCTTCTATTTGTTTATTTGAATTTTCCTGGTTGCTACTGTATCTCACGTTAAAGGTATAAAAATATCTGACGTGATTTATCTTGGTTTATTATTTTTTTACATCACGAAAACATGCAATTTTAACAGGAGTGTGTAAAATTTTAATATCCACTGTATTTGCTTTGAGGCATTCTCAGACAGCAAATAAATTCTTATTTAGAATTAAAATACATCTCTCATATTGCGATGAGAAGAAGGGATTGGATTTGATAAGAGAGTCAAATACCGCTAATAATAATTTTAAAAAAATGATGATGATGATGATGGGGCGGCACGGTGGTGTAGTGGTTAGCGCTGTCGCCTCACAGCAAGAAGGTCCTGGGTTCGAGCTCAGCGGCCAACGAGGGCCTTTCTGTGTGGAGTTTGGATGTTCTCCCCATGTCCGTGTGGGTTTCCTCCGGATGCTCTGGTTTCCCCCACAGTCCAAAGACATGCAGGTTAGGTTAACTGGTGGCTCTAAATTGGCCATAGGTGTGAATGTGAGTGTGAATGGTTGTCTGTGTCAGGTTAGGTTAACTGGTGGCTCTAAATTGAGCGTAGGTGTGAATGTGAGTGTGAATGGTTGTCTGTGTCTATGTGTCAGCCCTGTGATGACCTGGCGACTTGTCCAGGGTGTACCCCGCCTTTCGCCCGTAGTCAGCTGGGATAGGCTCCAGCTTGCCTGCGACCCTGTAGAGCAGGATAAGCAGCTACAGGTGATGGATGGATGGATGGATAATGAAAATGTGTTGGATGTCAAAAAAATGTGCATTCACACTGCATAAAATGCATGTACCGACTGTGTGCTCAGTCAGACTGTGCTCTGAACGCCATATTTGTTTGGACTCAGTAACACCATAGACTGCAAAAATAACACAGACAGAGCCGATGAAGGACCACGTGACCACGTGACCGGTACTGCGGCTCATAGTAACCGAAGTGACAACATAAGCGTTGCTATAGCAACGTGAGCTTTTGACGCAGCGAGTGTCAGCAGTGTTCGACGAATTTTATTATTATCTCAAAATGGCTTTACCACCGTTACCTGGATATTCGCTCAACAAAAATGTAAGTTCAGACGTGACATCTATTTATAATTTAATTGAAAACTAATTACAATAAGCTAGATCAAGCTAGTCAGGCTGTGTTTGTTATTTACACTCACCGGCCACTTTAATAGGAACTTGTTCTTGAGTCTAAGATTCCTGTTCTTGGCTGCAGGAGTGGAACCCAATGTGGTCTCCTACTGTTGCATGCTGAGATGCTTTTCTGCTCACCACGGTTGTAAAGAGTGATTATTTGAGTTACTATATCCTTCCTGGCAACTCGAACCAATCTTGCCATTTTCCTCTGACTTCTCTTATCAACAAAGAGTTTCCACCCACAGAACTGTCGCTCACTCAGTGTTTTTTGTTTTTCGCACCATTCTGTGTAAGTCTGTGTGCAAACCCCAGGAGATCAGCACTTTCTGAAATACTCAAACCAGTCCATCTGGCACCAACACCCATGCCACAGTGAAAGTCACAGAGATCAGAATGTTTCCCATTCTGATGTTTGAAGTGGGGCAGCACGGTGGTGTAGTGGTTAGCGCTGTCACCTCACAGCAAGAAGGTCCTGGGTTCGAGCCCCGGGGCCGGCGAGGGCCTTTCTGTGCGGAGTTTTCATGTTCTCCCCGTGTCCGCGTGGGTTTCCTCCGGGTGCTCCGGTTTCCCCCACAGTCCAAAGACATGCAGGTTAGGTTAACTGGTGACTCTAAATTGACCGTAGGTGTGAATGTGAGTGTGAATGGTTGTCTGTGTCTATGTGTCAGCCCTGTGATGACCTGGCGACTTGTCCAGGGTGTACCCCGCCTTTCGCCCGTAGTCAGCTGGGATAGGCTCCAGCTTGCCTGCGACCCTGTAGAAGGATAAAGCGGCTAGAGATAATGAGATGAGATGAGATGTTTGAAGTGAACATTAACTGAAGCTCTTGATTTGTATCTGCATGATTTTATGTATTGTGCTGCTGTCAAGGGATTGGCTGATTAGATCACTGCATAAAACAGCAAGTGTATGGGTGTGCCTAATAAAGTGGCCCAGTGAGTGTATAACATTAGCCGGGTGGATTTTAAAAGGGAAATGTTATGTCTTTAAAATGGTTGAATATATTAATAATAATTTCTATATTAATAAATATTACCCTAAACAGCACTAAACTAAACCAAGCCAATATCTGGTGTGGCTTGCTTTTTCTTTTTAAAAATGCTTTTTAAAAAAATTTACTAGTAGTCACGGGTAAATTTCATACAGCTTTATGGTCTATTTGTGGTTGGTTGAAGAGAGCAAATGGACTTGCTTGAAGATTCTTGAAAACGTTTTGCCTCTCATCCTAAAGGCATCCTCAGTTCTGTCTGACTAATAGGGAGTATCCAGTGTTTATCCTCTCATGGATCATCATAGAATCCGAATCAGAATGCTGATGGCTGCATTGTAGGTGGCTGATAAAAGATGTCATAGACACCCACCTCTGTTCAATGATGGTCGTTCCAGGTTGACAAAAATGAACGATCCTCTCTGGCTAAGATGTCTGCCAGTTTTCTGGAAGTCCTCTCATAGGGATTTCATCCCAAAGTGCGTAGAAACATATCTGTGACGAATCTCAGTCATCCAGGTACATAGTAATCTGTGGTTGGTTGAAGAGAGCAACTGGACTTGCTTGAAGATTCTTGAAAACGTTTCGCCTCTCATCCTAAAGGCATCCTCAGTTCTGTCTGACTAATAGGGAGTATCCAGTGTTTATCCTCTCATGGATCATCATAGAATCCGAATCAGAATGCTGATGCATTTTTTCATATTCGCTGGATATGAGCAATCGCGTGTTCTGATTGGCCACCACTAGGATATCAGCTCATATACCGTGAGTAGAGAAAAACAATATGGCGTAGCGTATTGCTGAACCAACCAAGGACGAAATAAAAACTCTGCTCAAAAACAAAACCCCAAAAATGTTGTCAAGTAGTTAAAAGAAACAGAAATAGCTAAACGCATATAGCCCCTCCCCCATTTCCTGTTCCACACTCCAGCCCAATCGGTGACATTAATGCACCTTTAAGTTGGTTTGCAAACCGCCAAAAAACCCTAAAGAAGAAGAAAAAGACCCCCCCCCCCCTCAAAAAAAAGCAACAAATTATGGAATAAAAGTATTTGATTGTGAAAATGTATCTTTTTTTATTTTTCAAGAATTATTATTATAGCATTTTCCACAAATTGCTACTGTCATTTCGCCGGTTTGTTTACATTCTAAGCAGAAATGATTTTGTCGGAAGTTTTGTATAAAGGAGTTCTTTATCAAATTTACAAAAAAAAATGCTCTGTTTCTCAAAATCCAGTGAATGTGGATATAATTCACTCAATTCCACTCAATCTCGTTGTACATGGCTTAGAGCCGACTCGGTGCTACGCGCCTTGTCGACTATCAGTGCGTGTACAACTCGATTTTGTGGAATAATTATTAAATATGTTACTTTCTTTACTGACATACACTTTTGTTACATTTAATTTAAACTGGTAAAGTCATTTTTTGAAATCTAAAATGTTGTTCCTGCCCCAATAATGCAGAAATCATAAAATAATCACCTAAGACAAAAATTGTTTGAAGAAATTGCATAATAGGTACCTAATAGGATTTTTTTCACAGTACAGTATAATGATAATGCTACACACTATGTGGCCAAAAGTTTGTGGACACCTATCACACCCACATGTGGTTCTTCCCCAAACTGTTGTCACAAAGCTGGAAGCACAGTTGTGTAGGATGTCTGTTTATGCTGTAGCATTACAATTTCCCTTCACTAGAACTAAAGGAGGCAGTACGGTGGTGCAGTGGTTAGCACCGTCACCCCTCAACAAGCAGGTCCTAGGTCGACTGGGGCCTTTCTGTGTGGAGTTTGCATGTTCTCATCATACCTGCGTTGGTTTCCTCTGGGAGCTCCGGTTTCCTTCTACAGTCCAAAGACGTGCAGATTAGGTCCACTGGCTACTCTAATTTGAGTGGGAGTGTGAATGGATTTCTGGGACTTGCCCCTCAATAGATTGGCAATCTGTCCAGAATGCACTCCACCTCTCCCCTAATGTCAGCTGGGATTGGCTCCAGCTCACCTGCGACACGTAATGGATAAGTGGTATAGAAAATCAATGAATGGAACTAAATTGTCCAAATCTGTTCTAGCATGACAATGCCTTTGTGCACAAAACCTTTCTTATTGTTAAAATTACAGAGGAGAGGTGTTTTATAGGGGTGTTTAGCCTGGTGGCACGGTGGTGTAGTGGTTAGCACTGTTGCCTCACAGCAAGAAGGTCCTGGGTTCGAGCCCAGCAGCCGATGAGGGCCTTTCTGTGTGGAGTTTGCATGTTCTCCCCGTGTCCGCGTGGGTTTCCTCCGGGTGCTCCGGTTTCCCCCACAGTCCAAAGGCATGCAGGTTAGGCTAATTGGTGACTCTAAATTGACCGTAGGTGTGAATGTGAGTGTGAATGGTTTTGTGTCTATGTGTCAGCCCTGCGATGATCTGGTGACTTGTCCAGGGCGTACCTCGCCTCTCACCCATAGTCAGCTGGGATAGGCTCCAGCTTGCCTGCAACCC
Source organism: Neoarius graeffei (assembly GCF_027579695.1). NCBI lineage: Eukaryota > Metazoa > Chordata > Actinopteri > Siluriformes > Ariidae > Neoarius > Neoarius graeffei. The sequence continues at coordinate 55,252,125 of NC_083577.1, read as the reverse complement.
TGTGGGACAGGATAAGTGGCTACAGACGATGGATGGATGGATGGATGGATGGGTGTTTAGCCCACTCTGACCTGTTGCTCATGGTATTGTTTTAAAACTCTGCTTAAGCCCTGTCTTCTTTCAATAACCTGGTCTGTTTTTTAGGTGGGAAAAGAAAAGTTTCACAAGTCTCAGCATTTTGATTACTGCAATGACCTGCCGATGATGGTGGGAGCAGAGAAGCCTGGTATTGGAGGAGAACTGCTCTTGGGCCAAAGAGCAAAGCTTAAATCTTCAGTGTTTCCCAAAGGAGAGGACAGTGAGGCCCCCTCATGGATCGCATTTGACAAGCAGGTTTGAAAATAAAAGAAAACCAGTTAATCAGTTTCCCAAAAAAGTGTAGCAAAGTGTGCAGATACCATTCAGACAGCTTTCTCTTACTTTAGGTTCTTTGCTTCGATGCATATTTTCAAGAACCTGTTACTCACAGCAAAGAGGAAACTTACAGGATTCGAAAATGTAAGGTTTATTTCTACCCAGAAGACGACACCATACAGGTTGTGGAGCCAGAGTTCAAAAATAGTGGCATTACACAAGGTAACTCCTTCAAATGACAAATAATTGACAATTCTGAGTAATACACTTATGGTTAACCCGTTCTCTCTCCACGTAGGAACACTTATCCGCCGCCATCGCATTCCTCTCCCGGCTCCTAATGATGACAAGTTTTACAATTTGCACCACTTTAATATCAACCAGGAGATGGTTTTCTACTCCAGGACCTTTATGATAACAGACTGTGACCCTTTCACACACTACTTCCTGAGGAAAATGGGTGTGCGTGTTAATGCCCCTGCTGCAATACCAACAGACCCGTATACTAAATTTCGTCAGAAGGTAAGCATGTGGCTGTCTCTAAACTGGTCACTTCTTCAAATGGTATATCAGTGTGTTCCAAGACTGTGCCCTTTACTTTCACAGCAGGAGGACAGCATGAAGCCACTGCGCCCGTATGAGAGGCAGGATACCTTAAGGCAGTTCCTCAACCATGATGGCAATGTTCTGCGTTTTTATTGCTATTGGGATGATACCCAGAGCATGTATGGAGACTGCAGAGAACTGATTCTGCATTACTTTTTGGCAGATGATACCATAGAAATACTCGAAGTTAGATATGCAAACTCTGGTCGAGATACTGCTCCTAAATTTTTACACAGGAGCAAGCTTCCAAAGGTGCGTGGCAGGAGCTCATATGTTATGGTTTAATTGTGAAAAACTATCTTTGTATTTTTTAATGTATTCTCATTCTCAGCTATTTTTGGTACATTCTGTACCATGGGAGATGTTTTTATTTTGTTTTTTAACCACCATGAAATGCTATCACTTCTATTGAGGTGAACATTTTTACAGAATAACAGCCACTGTTGTAGCATCCACTTTGTTCTGTTCAACTAAAAACTTAAAATCAGGCACAGACACAGGGCTGCTTGCTGCCAGTAGTCTACTGTTCTCGTCCAATAGTGATGGATCCGTTGGAGCATGGTGACAGTTATGTGCTGATACGCTCATCGGAATTCCATCATTATTGGAAGAGAGCAGTGCACTATTGCCATACAGTACAAGCCCCTGTGATTTCCTTAATTAGAGTATAGACATACAAGCCACTGTGATGTAACTTTCAACTTTAGTGGAACAAAAAGGACGGCACAGTATTCCAACCACCTCTCCTCGCTTTGTCTTGTCTTCTGCATGGATGAGCTTCTCCATCACCTATGCCTTGCACTCATCTTGACTGACAAGGCTGACATAGCATCAGACTCCCCAAAGCATTTTTCTCTCTCTGCTCTTGAAATCCATTTTGAAAGAATGTTGGATGGAACATTATTATATTAGTATCAGTTAGTTTTTGTCCTTAATGTATCTTGTCATGTTGTCTGGAAGTCTGAAATTGTACTCCTTTTCTATGGCTCTAGATGTCAACAGAAAAGTTTCTGTAAATCCCCTGGTGTGAAAATAATAGCCTCTAAGATATATATTTTAATTATCAGATCTTTTCAGCCAGTTTTTCAAGACAGATTGCAGTTATTTTCTCTTGCCTTTCCTGAACAGCATGCTCCTACTCCCAAACGCCTGCCTGGAGAAATAACAGACCGTACTGTCCTCAATGTATTTGGGCCAATGGGACATGGGGGTCGCTACATTTTGGACAACCTCAAGGTAAGTTAAAAAGTCACTAGTGTGTAAACCATTCTAAACGCGCTTAGATGACATCTATCATTAAATGAAAAATATGGTCTTCATTCTTAATTTTCTCATTTCTCAAGTACCATAATAGCATGTTTATTTATTAGCTGAGTTAGGTGTAAATATGGAAATGCCAGGGGATTAAACTATTCTTGTAAATGTGTATGGTCTCAGACTGGTGCTGTACATGAGGAGTGCTACAAAGACTGTGACCTGATGATCGGAAAGGTCGTTAACGTCTGGGGCCGGAAAGTGATGATTAGTGACTGTGACAACTTCACCAAAGAGTACTATCGTTTCAAATATGGCATTGGTGAGTTCAATTCTCAGCACTGTGGAAAACATCCAAATGTAATCAGTATCGGTTCAATTGGAAATTAAAATTAAGAATGTTCCAAGCTCAGCCTGTGTTGAGGAACTGATTACATCAGGTCACTTGTGTTTTATGTGAGTGTGACCACATGGTGTCAGTATTGAGTTCAGATGTCAGTGTTTGGTTGTTATGAAAATAAATTTTGCTTGCCTCCATTACCGCTCAAAGCTTAGTTATGTTACTTTCAGTTTTCTTTTGCTGATGACTTCCATTAATCTAATGATGTATTGGTGAAAATGAAAACAGATGTCCAATCTGGTCATATCAACCCTGCAGCTGAGTAATGCAGAGAGGCAAGCATGAGAGGAAGTGCGCTCTGTATTAGCACAACACACGCGTGTGTGTGTGTTTACTCCTGTGGCGTACTAGCGTTTCTAGTACTAGCGTTCCACTCCATTACTCTCAAACACCTTGGCGAGGACATTCTAACTTTCACTCTCAAAGCCCACTTTCAAGTCCTCCTGACCAGACCACCTGGTATCTATCTAGCCATGACCCACACTGTATCCTACTACCCATGATAGCGAGACAACGGTATATGTTCTAAATGGCTGCAATTTTTATAAATGCCTTTACATAGCTAGGCATGATCGACTGGTGGACCTGGTGTCGCAAACCATTAAAGGCATGCTGGAAGTAACAACAAAATGTATCAGCACCATGCTGTACAAACGGACTGGTTCACTGATGAAAATATAAGCAATAACTCTCTGTGCAATATCCTAAACACCCGACTTTACTGTCATAAGTGAAAATAGTAAAATAGTGACTAGAATTGAAATAGGATGCTCTTTCGGCAACATGTTTCTATTAATGTTTGGACCTGTAGTTCTTTCTCTGCGTTAAAATCCAAATAATAGTATTAAAATGTCTTTGTGTTTATATGTTCCTTTGTAGAGGACTTCACTCCTGTGAAGTATCAGGCCCCACCACCAGCTAAAGTAGTTCTCCAGGTTCCTCCTTATACTGGCTTTGGATCAGAGGAGGACTCTCTTTGCTCCTGCCAGGGGCTGGTGCTCAAACCCCCTCAGAAAGACTTCAGGAAGCTAATGGAAAAAGACAGGTAACCACATGGTTTCTGGAGTAAGTTCCCTCAGGACATGCTGAACACTTCATTCTACCTTTTAACAGAATGAATATTAAAACTAACCAACACACCAACATCTCTCTGAGCATTTGATTGATCTGAATTGGGGTTAAGTTCCCTGTCTGTTCTACTTGTGTTTTTTCATTCTGACTACGTGTAGTAATGGATGGCAGACAAGGCTGGTCTTTTGTCTTTGCTAAAATTAGGCATTTAGGCATTGGTGCTAGAATTCATTATACAAGTTTGTTTATTGTTCCAGTTTATGGCCATAATTAGAAATATAATCCCAAAAGCAATAATAGTATTTAATTCTATTTCAGCTTTAGTATATATTTTGGTTCTTGATGGGAATACAGTATAATTCAAAATGTTATATTCTGTTACTTCTATATGACAGCCAGGGTCTGGTGAGCCACATACTGAGATTTTTGGGCAAAATGTTGACAGACAACCCTATTGACAAGGACCGCACATTCATCATCTCCTTCTACCTCAGTGATGATACTATAACAGTGTATGAACCCATCCAGAAGAACTCAGGTATGTCTCCATCCTTGCCATCTTATTGTCACTCTTTGCTCACATTTGCATTTTCAAATGTCTCTTCAGTTCAAAACTAGAGAAAAAGTTTTTTTAAAGTTGTTTTATCATTGTAAAGGAATCAGAATCAGAATCACTTTTATTGCCAGGTATGTGAACACACACAAGGAATTTGGCTCCGGTTTCACTTAGCTCTCGTAGTACAAACAGATAAAAAAAAAGCGTAGACAAAAAACAAAACAAAAAGCTATGTACATGTAGAATCTTTTGGTGCAAAATGGTGCATAGTGCAAGGATGACTTAGTAAATATAAATATACAGTGTGCACAGAATGACGGTATGAGTGTGCAGATATTTCACAGCTGATGTTACTGATATTTGAGTCCGGTTTGAGCTGTTCATCATGGAGACAGCCTGAGGGGGAAAAAAATGTTCTTGTGTCCGGTTGTTTTTGCGTACAGTGTTCTGTAGTGTCTCCCAGAGGGGAGAAGTTTAAACAATTTGTGACCAGGGTGTGATGGGTCTGCAGAGATGTTACCTGCCCATTTCCTGACTCTGGACAGGTACAGGTCTTGGATGGAGGGCAGGCTGACACCAGTAATTTTCTCTGTAGACCTTATTGTCCATTGCAGTCTGTTCTTGTCCTGCTTGGTGACCAATCCAAACCAAACAGTGATGGAAGAGCAGAGAACAGACTGAATGATGGCAGAGTAGAATTGTGTCAGCAGCTCCTTAGACAGGTTGAGCTTCCTGAGCTGGCGCAGAAAGTACAACCTCTGCTGGGCCTTTTTGATGATGGTGACTGTGTTGGTCTCCCACTTCAGGTCCCGGGAGATTGTGGAGCCCAGAAACCTGAAGGTTTCAACAGCAGTCACAGCATTGTTGGTGATGGGCGGCAGGGTGGGGGGGCTCTTCCTAAAGTCCACTGTCATCTCCACAGTTTTGAGCGTGTTCAGCTCCAGATTGTTCTGACCGCACCAACAGACCAGCCGTTCAACCTCCCGTCTGTATGCAGACTCGACACTGTCTCGGATGAGGCCGATGACCGTTGTGTCATCTTCAAATTTCAGGAGTTTAACAGACAGGTCTCTTGAGGTGCAGTCGTTGGTGTAAAGGGAGAATAGCAGTGGGGAGAGCACACACCTCTGGGGGGCGCCAGTGCTGATAGTCCGGGTGCTGGATGTGATGCTCCCCAGCCTCACCTGCTGCTTCCTGTCAGTCAGGAAGTTTATAATCCACTGACAGGTGGAGGAGGGCACAGTGAGTTAGGAGGGCACAGTGAGCTGGGTGAGCTTGGTGTGGAGGATGTCTGGAACGATGGTGTTGAACGCCAAACTGAAGTTCACGAACAGGATCCTGGCGTACGTCCCTGCAGAGTCAAGGTGTTGCAGGATGTAGTGCAGTCCCATATTGATTGCATCATCCGCTGACCTGTTTGCCCGGTAGGCAAACTGCAGGGGGTCCAGCAGGGGGTCTGTAATGTCCTTCAGGTGTGACAACACCAGTCTCTCGAAGGACTTCATGACTACAGATGTGAGGGCTACAGGCCTGTAGTCATTCAGTCCTGTGATGGTGGTTTTCTTGGGAACTGGGATTATTGTGGAGTGTTTGAAGCATGAGGGGACTTCACACAGCTCCAGGGATCTATTGAAGATCTGGGTGAAGATGGGGGGCCAGCTGATCAGCACAGACCTTCAGACAGGAGGGACACACCTTCTGGGCCAGGTGCCTTCCTGATCTTCTGTCTGCGAAAAAGCTGACAAACATCCTCTTCACAGATCTTGAGTGCTGGTGTGGGGTCAGAGGCGAGAGGAGGCAGAATAGCAGGAAGTGTAAATTGGTCTTTAATGTCTGGGGGGGGAGAGGTGTGAATGTGTCAAATCTGCAGTAGAACACATTCAACTTGTCAGCCAGTTGATGGTTCATTGCAGTGTTGGGGGATGGTCTCCTGTAGCTGGTGATATTCTTCAGGCCTCTCCACACTGATGCCGGATCGTTGGCTGAAAGGCTGTTTTTGATCCTTTCAGCGTAGCTCCTCTTAGCTGCTTTCACCTCTTTCGTCAGTGTGTTTCTGGCCTGTTTGTACAGGACTCTGTCGCCACTTCTGTAGGCATCCTCCTTGGCCTGGCAAAGCTGCCTGAGTTTTGCAGTGAACCAGGGTTTGTTGTTGTTGTATGTGCATAAGGTCTTGTTGGGCACACGCATATCCTCACAAAAACTGATGTAAGATGTCACGGTATCAGTCAGTTCATGCAGGTCTGAAGCTGCAGCCTCAAAAACACTCCAATCAGTGCAGTCAAAGCAGGCTTGTAGTTCCACTTTGGCCTCATCGCACTATCTCCTCACTGTCTTGACTACAGGCTTAGCAGATTTCAGCTTCTGCCTGTAGGTCGGGATAAGATGAACAATGCAGTGATCAGATAATCCCAAGGCTGCACAGGGGACAGAGTGATATGAGTCCTTTAAAACAGTGTAACAATGGTCCAGAGTGTTAGTGTCCCTGGTGGGACACTTAATGTGCTGTTTATATTTTGGCAGTTCATGGCTGAGGTTTGCTCTGTTAAAGTCCCCCAAAATAATGAGCAAAGAGTCCGGGTGTTTTTTCTCCACGTTGTTTATCTGGTCAGCCAGGTGTTGTAACGCCTCAGTAACACAAGCCTGAGGAGGGGTGTAGACCCCAACCAGAATAAACGAGGAAAACTCTCGCGGAGCATAAAACAGTTTGCAGTTTATGAATAATGTCTCCAGATGAGGACTGCATGATTTGTTTAGAACCGTGACATCAGTACACCAACCTTCATTAATGTAAAAGCAGACTCCGCCTCCCCTTGTTTTCCCCGTGAGCTCTGTTTCGCGGTCCGCTCGGTGCAGGTGAAATCCAGGCAGGTGGAGAGAAGTGTCCGGGATGTGCTTACCAAGCCAGGTTTCGGTGAAGCACAAGGCAGCAGATCTGTTAAAATCCGTATTGATTGTGTTGAGGAGCAGCAGTTCGTCCATCTTGTTGGCCAGAGAGCGGACGTTAGCCAGGTGAATAGACAGGAGCGCAGTGCAAAACCCCTGCTGCCTTAACCTGACGAGCGTGCTGGCTCGCTTCCCCCGGTGTCTCCGGCGTCCTCGGCGGAGACCATAGAGAGCTGTTGCTCCTCCAACAAGTAGCTCTGGAAAACTTTCTGGATCAATGAAAACCAATGAAAAAACTTTACTGGTGGTTATTCCAATGTTTATGAGTTCTTCTATGGAGTATGTGACCAGAGAAGAAGCGCAAGAAACACAACAAATACACAAAAATGTAGAAAGTATGAGAGAACGAAGTACCGAGGCAACCGTCCGCGGCGCCATCTTTTTATCATATACTGTATGTATTAATTAAGTCTGGTCACATTCCAAACAAATATACTTTTCCAGATTAAGAAGAAGAAGAAGAAATCTTTATTTGTCACATGCACACTTCAAGCACAATGAGATTCATCCTCTGCATTTAACCCATCTGAAGCAGTGAACACACGCACCCAGAGCAATAGGCAGCCACACTACAGCGCCCGGGGAGCAGTCAGGGGTTAAGTACCTTGCTCAAGGGCACTTCAGCCCAAGGCCGCCCCACGTTAACCTAACTGCATGTCTTTGGACTGTGGGGGAAACCAGAGCACCTGGAGGAAACCCATGCTGACACGGGGAGAACATACAAACTCCACACAGAAAAGTCCCTGCCAGCTGCTGGGCTCGAACCCAGAACCTTCTTGCTGTGAGGCAACAGTGCTAACCACTACACCACCATGTCACCCATTATATAATAATGTATAATGCAATAATACATACCACATCCAATATTTTTAACAAGCTTCACATCAATTTGGTCAGAAAAAACTATTTCAGACTCTAGCAATTGTTTTTCGATAGGATGTGGAGTTATTGCATCTTTAATAATTTGAGATAATGGAAGAAGAACAGCAACTTTATTCATCACACACTTGTGAAATTCCTCTCTGCATTTAACCCATATGAAGCAGTGAACACACACATGCAAGCAATGAGCACGCATGCACACACACACACACACACACACACATACCCAGAGCAGTGGGCAGCCATGCTAACAGCACCCGGGGAGCAGTTGGGAGTTAGCTCAAGGGCACCTCAGCCCAAGGCCGTCCCATATTAACCTAACCGCATGTCTTTGAACTGTGGGGGAAACCGGAGCACCCGGAGGAAACCCACACAGACACAGGGAGAACATGCAAACTCCACACAGAAAGGCTCTCGTCAGCCGCTGGGTTCGAAACCAGAACCTTCTTGCTGTGAGGCGACTGTGCTAACCACTTACACCACCGTGCCGCCCAAGGTTATGACCTCATGTGAGGAGTAAATACACAACACAGTTCCAACAATATAAACCTAACCATCCATCCATCCATTATCTGTAGCTGCTTATCCTGTACAGGGTCACAGGCAAGCTGGAGCCTATCCCAGCTGACTATGGGCAAGAGGTGGGGTACAGCCTGGACAGGTTGCCAGGTCATCACAGGGCTGACACATAGAGACAAACAACCATTCACACTCACATAACCCAGGACCTTCTTGCTGTGAGGCGACAGTGCTAACCACTACACCACCATGCCGCCCATATACCTAACCACTGAGCTCAATTTTTTTTAAGTCTACTTGCCTAAAATTGTTATTAGTATTCCAACAATACTGATATTCTTGACTGTTCTGTACTTAGATTATTTATATAATTAATTCAGCGACGTATTTATTTCTGCAAGAGACTTTAAAATTTTATTCCAATTCATTATTTCATTTTTTTTCTATACAGAAATGTGTTAAACTGCTGACACATACCTGCAATTAAATAAATTTAAAGGAAATGGTGCCCTTTTGAAAAAAAAAATCCTTAATTACCAAAAAAATTAATGAAAAAGTATATTTTGCATTTTGTAATTAAACCCTTGTCAAATTCGTAATGCAGTTGCAGAATAAACTGATACAAATATGTGTATATTATACTGAAGGCATTATTGGAGGAAAATTCCTGGAGAGAAGACGTGTGAAGAAGCCAGGACAGACGCTCTTTAAGAGTGAGATGTCGGGGTACTACAAAGCTCAGGACTTGTATGTGGGAGCCAGAATCAATATAAACAACCATCTTTTCCAATTAATGGATGCTGATGAATATGTTTTCAACTATATGGAAGAGCATGCAGAAGAGGTAATGCACATAATGCTCATTCTTATTCAGGCTACATTTTGTCTTGTGCTTAGCCTTATCACTTATAATACTTTGCAGCTGGGAAATATACTTTAATTACTGTTATTCATAGATATGCTTTGGTTATTATTCTTGCATAGTTCCCCAAGGCCAACATTGACACCATTTTGAGCAAGTTCAAATCAATTCCTGAAGAGAAGCAAAAGGAAATGAGACAGTTCTTGGCATTAAGTGATTCAGGCAACACTGGCTTCATTCCTTATGAGTCTTTCAGGTAAGCAGCCAAACTCGGAATATGTATTGAATAAGCACATTAACATTTATATTTTTCCTTCTTCGCTGGCATGATGACATAAAGCACCTAGACAAGTATGCAGGGAATGCACATTTCTAAAACAGCAGAAAGATCTATCACACACTCTTGTCCAATCCAACTTGCTTCACAGACTGCATGTGTCCATGTTTTCACTAATACACACAAGTGAAAACACAGCATATTCTCCATGGATTTCTTGTCAGACACTGCTCCATGTGATTCAGCAGCTAAGCGCCTGTGTGTCCCTATAGGTCTCTGTTGGCAGATATGGACAGTCAGCTGTCGGAGCATGAGATCATGACGTTAGGCCGTACCTACTCGGTGAGGGAGCAGCCTGAGCTGGATGTGGGCCTCCTGCTGGCCATCGCTCAGACTCACCTGAGGAAGAAACAGTTTGAGAGTTTCTCAGACATGCTGCAAGTTTTCACACACGAGGACAGAGACAGGTATAACAGGAGCTCTGTTACACATCATTGCATTTTGCATCAACAACCAGGAGATGGAGCATGACCCTTGGTCAAGTCACCATTTGTTATGTATTTAACTCATGCTTCACTCAAAACTTGACCACAAGCTGTTATTTTTCACCTCACATCATGAGTAAATGATCAATATAATCACAAGAGCATATAAGTTTTGCAGGGTGTTGCATGAATGCATATTTTCATACAGAAATAAGCATGTCTGTGCATTTCTTGAAAGACATGGTCACCCAGGCACGGTCACCCAGGCACAAGCACTAAGCTTGAGGTAGAGCAGCATCAGTCTGCAGACCCTGCGGCTCCACATTCAGGAACTGTGATTAGTTCCAGTGGTATAAGTGAAGCATTGGAACCAGATGATCTCCCTGGACTTGTGGCGTGTAGCAAATAGATGGCTGGGAACACCAGTGGATTAATGTACATGCGTCTTTTTGGAAAACCCAGTTATTTTAAATTTTTTGGAATATCTAATGAGTAAAGAACTTATGATTGGCTACATCTGGATATTTCTGATCCACTCTTTTTATAGGAAAAGTAACTGTAATCTCATACCCACCTTGAGTATCTTTACCAATCTTTTTTGCCCAATTCCTTTCTTTGTTATGCTGAAGAAGTGGGACTCTTTCCACCAAAAAGGCCAGAATTATCTGTAAAGCCTTCCACTTGCCACTGGATGATGACCTTTTGAGAGCCCTTCTGCACAAGTAAGTCATGCTATTTTGCTTTTTTTTTGTTAAGCCAAAAATTTTATGTACACATCTTTATCCTGAAAGGTGTCACATTTTATTGTCCTCATGTTGACGTTCAGATTTGAGAATGAGTCTGGGAAGATGGACTATCATGCATTCCTGTCAGGGATCAACTGGAGAGAGAGTGCCTCCACACCACTTCCACCAGATGCTATCATGAAAGTGAGTTAACACCAGTTAATACTGCTGAAGGAACTGGAGAAGCTGATGTTTCAATGACTTGTTAAACACGGAAAAAGTTTTGAGTCATTGCACTGTGTTCCTTTGAAGCTTTGTCTGCCATCATTAGCAGACACAGCCACACGCACTCCAAGCCGAAAAAGTGAGAGTGTGTTTGGAAATGAGGGCCAGGTGGCAAAGTTCCAGTCTCTGGCTCTCAACCTACCACAGAGGCACCTCCAAGCCTCACCTCATTCAAATCAGCCTTGAGAAAAACCCAGTGAAATCTTTTTATTGCAGCCCTTTAATTTAGCGTGCTATGCCGCATAACGGTCTAAGCAGAACCATCTGCCTCAGTGTTCACAAAATAAGTGGAGAAAAGGGGGAGTTTAGGTGTTTTCACCAGTAGATGGGGCTTTTGATTATTTTGTGTTTTTATCTTTAATCAGACAGAAAACAGGCTTGGTACTTTAGAGCAGTGGTTCTCAAAGTGCCTCCCCTGTGAAACATAGCTAGAGGGTCCCTAATTTATTTTAGTCACAGTGATGACAATCACAACCTTTTTTTTCTCAAGTTACTGTACTCAGAAATGAGTAGGCCAATAAATCAAACCAACTTAAACCAGAACCCGGTGTTCTATTAGCAGAAAGATCAGGAATAAAAACTCTATAAGCCTAGGTCACAACCGGACGTACGATTTTTTGGCCGTGCAATTTTTGGCGTTTCCCAAATCGCTGCGTTTTTTTTTGTTCGTGGAGAAAGACACACGTTGGCCGTAAGTTTGTCTTGCAACCTGAAAAAAACGTAAGCGCCCATAGAGTTTGTTTGACATGACAAAGAACCTCTGCGGCCGGTCTGCGGCCAGTCTACGGCTCGAAAATCAGCACGTCACACGCGCGCCCTCCGTGCGTTTCTTGCGTTTTTTGCACGTAGACCGGCCGTAGGAGCACGTACGGGCAGTTGTGACCTAGGCCATAGATCTAATATATGGCCAGAATATTAGTGTACAAGTTTGAATAATGTGTTAACTTTTGAACAGTTGTTCATAAAATAAATCTGTATTGAGAGGGTCCATGGATCGATTTACAGTTAAAGGAACAGTCCACCGTACTTCCATAATGAAATATGCTCTTATCTGAATTGAGACGAGCTGCTCCGTACCTCTCCGAGCTTTGCGCGACCTCCCAGTCAGTCAGACGCGCTGTCACTCCTGTTTACTCCTGTTAGCAATGTAGCTAGGCTCAGCATGGCCAATGGTATTTTTTGGGGCTGTAGTTAGATGTGACCAAACTCTTCCGCGTTTTTCCTGTTTACATAGGTTTATATGACCAGTGACATGAAACAAGTTCAGTTACACAAATTGAAACGTAGCGATTTTCTATGCTATGGAAAGTCCGCACTATAATGACAGGCGTACTAACACCTTCTGCGTGCATTGACAGCGCATTGATACGGAGCTCAGTGTCAATGCGCTGTCGAAGCGCGCAGAAGGTGTTAGTACGCCTGTCATTATAGTGCGGACTTTCCATAGCATAGAAAATCGCTACGTTTCAATTTGTGTAACTGAACTTGTTTCATATCACTGGTCATATAAACCTATGTAAACAGGAAAAACGCGGAAGAGTTTGGTCGCATCTAACTACAGCCCCAAAAAATACCATTGGCCATGCTGAGCCTAGCTACATTGCTAACAGGAGTAAACAGGAGTGACAGCGCGTCTGACTGACTGGGAGGTCGCGCAAAGCTCGGAGAGGTACGGAGCAGCTCGTCTCAATTCAGATAAGAGCATATTTCATTATGGAAGTACGGTGGACTGTTCCTATAAAGAGGCCACTGGCTGAAAAAACTTTGGGAATCCCTGTTTTAGAATTCTGACTCTAACATTGTGTTATGGTACACATAGACAGATGAGAGGATTTTCTTTGCTTGCTTTGCATGTTGTTGCTTTGCGTTACTTGCTGACAGCCTGTCACTGTCACTTTCCAGCCATTTTCTGTTATGCTGCCTAAGCCTACACTAGAAGGCCACACACTAGTGAAATACTCTCACTTTACCAAGGAGCTTTCCAGATGCACAGAAGAGGAGTGACATTGTCTTCGGCATCTTCACGTCATTGCTGCAGTGCATTATTAAATGTAAACTTACCTAGTGCATTTTAATAAACTTAATTTCATTTACAGCCCCAATTTCAAAAAAGCTGCAACACTGTGTAAACTGTAAATAAAAACAGAATGCGATAATTTGCAAATCATGGAAACCCTATATTTCATTGAAAATAGTACAAAGACAACATATAAAATGCTGGAACTGAGAAATTTTCATTTTTATTTATTTATTTTTAAATATATGCTCATTTTGAATTTGATGTCAGCAACACGTTTCAGAAAAGCTGAGACAGGTGATGTTTACCACTGTGTTGCATCACATCTACTTTTAACAACACTGTAAACGTTTGGGAATTGAGGAGACCAATTGCTGTAGTTTTGAAAGAGAAATGTTGTCCCATTCTTGCCCGATATACAATTTCAGTTGCTCAACAGTTCTGGGTCTCCTTTGTTGTATTTTGTGCTTCATAATGCACCAAATGTTTTAAATGGGAGGCAGGTCTGGACTGCAGGCAGGCCAGTTTAGCACCCGGACTCTTACTATGGAGCCATGCAGTTTTAATATGTGCAGAAAGCGGTTTGCCATTGTCTTGCTGAAAGAAGGAAGGCCTTCCCTGAAAAAGATTTTGTCTGGCTGGCAGCATATTGCTCTGAAATGTGTATATATCATTCAGCATTAATGATGCCTTCCCAGATGTACAAGCTACCCGTGCCATATGCACTAATGCACCCTCATACCATTACAGATGCTGGCTTTTGAACTGTGCACTGATAACAAGCCGGACAGTCCCTCTCCTCTTTAGCCTGGAGAGCACTGTGTCCATGATTTCTAAAAAGAATTTCTACTTTTCATTCGTCAGACCTCGGGACAATTTTCCACTTTGCTTCGGTCCATCGTAAAAGAGCTCAGACCCAGAGAAGGTAATGGCGTTTCTGGATATTGTTTTATATTTTTTTTAACTTGCATTTGTGGATGCAGTAATGAACTGTGTTCACAGACGATGTCTTTTCTGAAGTGTTCCTGAGCCCATACAGTGATTTCCGCTACAGACTCGTGTCTGCTTTTAATGCGGTGTCGCCTGAGGGCCTGAAGATCACAGGCATCCAATGTCAGTTTTCAGCCTTGTCTCTTACATACAGAGATTGCTCCAGAGTCTCTGAATCTTTTAATGATATTATGTACCATAGATCAGGGGTTCTCAACCTTTTCTGCTTTGAGGCCCACCTATTCATACTTGTTACAAGTCGGGGCCCACTAAAAAAAGATCCCCAATTATTTTGGCTCATCTATTCTATTAGAATCTAATAATCTTTTGTAAAGTATATTAACAGAATGCAACATCACTCCCTGTTACAGATGAGAGCCCATGAATTAAATAAATGCAATAAAAACAAACTGTTTTTAATTGTAGGTATTGTATTTAAAACTGCATGGATGTGCCAGAAGCCAACATAAAACCATGCATGCAGGTCATTCTCGGTCAAAAGGGATTAATGATCCAAAAGTGGAGTCTGGGCGATTAACATAAGAACTTATTGCCATGTTTGTGTACAGCGAACAAGCAAGTTATTAAAACCCAGAAGTACACTCAAAAGAAGTGGATATAGAAACCACTCAATGGGATTAGATCCTTACACGCTAACAAAGAAGGATTTTTCCTATGAGTTGGAAAATTATCCATCCACTGAGTTCCCTGACATCTCAAACTACCTGGTGCTGCAGACATCATTCTACACGGACACGCAGATGAAAACCTGGAAGAGCATGGAGGCATACAACATTTTATATGTGGCTGGGTGAAAGATCTGGTGATCAGGACACTACAAGATAGACGGCAGTAGACGGATCTAAGTAGGGTTGCCACCTGTGTCTGACAAAAATCCTGGACATTTCGACCATCCAATCGACCTTTTTGCTTGTAAGCAACAACGCCCTTCGCACATCTAACCCAAGACAAAAATCGCCCTTCTACGCTGAAATTGTATTGCTCTAATTAGTAAAAATGACGCTTTTGCTAGTTATTTGTTTAGTTAATTGCTTTACATAATATAATGCTTTACATAATTGCTTCATTATTTTGGTTTATTTCCAACAGTTTTTGGTTGTGGACACCTGGGGGCAGTAGTGGGCACAGGTAAAAGGGGAATACATAATTAAGTTCTGTTTGTTTGCTTATGTGGAATAAAAATAAATAATTAATTTTTCATTGTACCTAAGAATACCTGAATGTAACAATGTAAGGTGTAGTGTCAAACAGCTTACCTGATTGCTTAGAGTGTAGTGTGTGCTTTGCTTGTGTTTGCCTGTGCCTCTGCTGCTCTTGGCTAAACAAATAAATAGGAGGACATGTACTGTAACTGATATAACTGGGCACATACAGTACATACAGGAGTATGTACTACACTACACTATTTCATTTAATTCACCAAAACCTTACCTAATCTTCCATTTATATTTGGTGTTTTTCTTTGCTGCTGCTATGAGTCCTGGCTGATTTTCAATGAATGTCTTGAACTCAGTACAGGACAACTGAAAGTTTAGCCTGACTTGAAGCTCAGCCTTCACCATTGCAACAGAGAGTCTGTTTCTTTTATCAGTCCAAGCCGGTTCCAGGCTAGCACCAACTCTCTGCTGGGCCAGAGGAAAGAACCGCTTACGTCAGCGGGGGGGCAGAGTTGTTAAGACCAACAACAATAACAAGACCATGAAAGATCGCCATTTTTAAGCGACAAGAAGCAGCAGCTGTACAAACGCGAAGTCATCCATTATTATTATTATTATTATTGTTGTTGTTGTTGTTGCTGCTGCTTCTTTCGTGTTGTTTTTGCTTTGATATTCGCGCCAAAGTTTATTTAAACGTAGCGCCGTAACTGACGTATACAGCGACGTAAGTGACGTATTCAGCGACGTAATGACGTGGCTCCGCCTAGCACGGCGAGCTATGGAAAAGCAAACTAGTTCTCAGCTGGCTCGCAAGTTGAAATACACATTTTGCCCATCATGTACAAAAAAACGGGACATTCAGTGTCCCGGATTTTTTTTTTTTTTCCGGGACAGACCATGAAAATCCGGGACAATCAGGAAAAACCGGGACAGGTGGCAACACTAGATCTAAGTGCAGGAAGAGTTTATTAGCAGGCGTGATATTTACAAAAGCAAAACCGAATATTTAAATAGCATTATAAACATAGCTAGAAACTAATGTGAGAGTGATAATGCTTCGCAAAGCCTCTGTGAAAACAGCTTCTGTATCTGTCCGTGCTGATTGCGCCCAAATCAGTATCAGGTGTTTCCCGTAACGACCGGGTCCCAAGCATGCGCACAATGCGCTCCGTGAGTGTGCACGGCCGCTCGAGCTGCACCAGGCCCAAGCACACAAAGGCGTGACAGTCAAGTGTTCACCACAGTTGTGACCACAACTTTTAGCTCACGTGTATATCGCCACCAAAATGCCTCATTTTCATTGATAACCCATCGCAAAGCATCGCAAGCTGTAGTGTGTAGGAGTGTAGTTAATGAGGCTGATGTGACATCGGATGCAACCCAGCAATTGTACCCTACGATGAGTAAAAAAATTAAATTCAACTTGAAAATAAAATTCGCTGCCCACTAGATGGTGTTTCGCGGCCCACTAATGGGTCTCGGCCCAGTGGTTATGAAACACTGCCATCAATGATGTGATCCCCAAATTCTTTGCAAGTTTACATTGAGGAACGTTATTCTTAAATTGCTGCACTGTTTGCTCATGCAGTCTTTCACAGAGCGGTGAACCCCTCCCCAACTTTACTTCTGAGAGACTCAGGGTCACTGGGATGCTCTTTTTGTACCCAATCATTTTCGTGACCTGTTGCCAATTAACCAAATTAGTTGTTGGTTTTTGGTTTTTGGGGTTTTTTTAGCATTACACAACTTTTTCTGTCTTTTGTTGCCCCTGTCCCAACTTTTCTGAAACGTGTTGCTGACATCAAATTCAAAATGAACATATATTTTTCAAAAAACAATAAAATTTTAGTTTCAACATTTGATATGTTGTTGTCTTTTTGTACTATTTTCAGTGAAATATAGGGTTTCCATGATTTGCAAATTGTCACATTATGTTTTTTTTTTTTTTACACAGTATCCCAACTTTTTCGGGACTTGGGGTTGTAACTGCCATTCTTCATGGTGGTCAAGCTTACCTTTCCAGTTCAGCGATCTACAGTTTCGTCTTGGTGCTAGTGAATCTTAGATACAAGTGTGATTTCACCCCCAGCTCTGAGCCTAACTCTACCCAATGCATACAAAATGTTAAAAATTGGGCAAGGGGCTGAAAGAGGTGGGGGGTAGGGAAGAGCTAAGGAGGGGGGCGAAGCGGTGAGGGCTGGCATGGAAGGGCTGGGGGGGATGCATGGTGGTGAGGGGGAAACCTGGATGTGTGAGGCATATTTGAAAATGAGCATGGTTTCACAGACTCCCTCTCAAGCGCAGGGCCTGAGGAAAGTGGCCAGGCATTAACATTCATTTTTAAATAAAAATTTAATGTACCAGAGAATTACCAAATGGTTGACTTGACGTCAGCATTGGTTTTACAAGGCTCAAGATGATTTTAACCAGTAGATGGAATTTTGAGTTATTACCAACTCATAAAATGCAGATTTCTTTTAATAAAAATGGTCATTTTGTCAATATTAACACTAGTATTGATGTGTTTCATCACAGTGCAGTTATATCATTTAGTTTAAAGCTAAAAAAAAAACGTTTAAATGTGTAGTACCTCTTTAAGAATTTTACTGTTGATGCTTTATCTATTATCAGGAAGCCTCACATACTACACACTCATTGTAACCAATAATGACCAATTAAAAAGTGTATTACTGAAAAAATAAGAGATATTAACTCAGTACTCCTCTCTGTACATTTACACTATTTATATTTTACCTGCTGTTATTTGCAGTTCAAAAAAGACTGGAAGGGAGAAGCAGTAGGTCCTGCAGTAAAAACCATCAACTACTCTCTGTTACTGGAGGATGTCTTTTACAGTATTCACACTAATATTATCAGCTGAGAGGCCTGGAGATGTCCTCTCACCCACAGACACCAACATACAATAATGAGAACATTGTGAGCCATATGTTAATGAAAGAAAGTTCAAATAAAGGTATACCCCTCTCACATCACCTGTGTGCAGTATTTTTGTGTATGTTTATGTGTACATGGACCTTATCCACAGAGGAGTGACGAATTAAAGATAAAAACAAATTAATAAAGTGTTGGACCAACATGAGCTACCAGAACAGCTTCATTGTGCCTAGGCAGAGATTAAACATGTACCTGGAACTGTACTGGAGGAATGAACACAGTTCTTCCCAAAGATATACCTTCAGTTGGGGTTTTTATGGTGGTTAGTTGGGGTTTTTATATCTTCCACAGGTGTTCAATTTGGGCAGCACGATGCTGTATTGGTTAGCACTGTCGCCTCACAGCAAGAAGGTTCTGGGTTCGAGCCCAGTGGCTGACGGGGCCTTCCTGCGTGGAGTTTGCATATTTTCCCCATGTCTGCATGGGTTTCCTCCAGGTGCTCCGGTTTCCTCCCACAGTCCAAAGACATGCAGTTAGGCTAACTGACTACTCTAAATTGCCCATAGGTGTGAATGTGTGTGTAAATGGTTGTTTCCGGGTGGCATGGTGGTGTAGTGGTTAGCGCTGTCGCCTCACAGCAAGAAGGTCCGGGTTCGAGCCCCGTGGCCGGCGAGAGCCTTTCTGTGCGGAGTTTGCATGTTCTCCCCGTGTCCGCGTGGGTTTCCTCCGGGTGCTCCGGTTTCCCCCACAGTCCAAAGACATGCAGGTTAGGTTAACTGGTGACTCTAAATTGACCGTAGGTGTGAGTGTGAATGGTTGTCTGTGTCTATGTGTCAGCCCTGTGATGACCTGGCGACTTGTCCAGGGTGTACCCCGCCTTTTGCCCGTAGTCAGCTGGGATAGGCTCCAGCTTGCCTGCGACCCTGTAGAACAGGATAAAGCGGCTAGAGATAATGAGATGAGATGAGATGGTTGTTTCCCAAGCCCAGAAATGGGAGGGTTGCAGCAGGAAGGGCATCCGGTAGAAAACTATGCTTTGACTCAGAACTGCTGTCTGAGTTAAAGAATCTAGGATGTAACTAGAGTGAATGTCAGTAATAATAAAAGATGTAGTAAAATTTAAGTATAGTGCACAAAAGCTCCAGACAAACAGGACATCTCAGACACGACAAACATTTTATGTACTATTCTATGCTAAACTTTAACTATATCTATTATATGATTAGAAATATGAATAAGAATGAGGTCATGCATGTACAAGATGTTAAGCCAAAGCATGTTTTATATATGGACTTGCAGACGTGTAATGATCTGCATTGTTTGCTTGGGCCAAAATAAGCTCTAATCAGACACGTCATTCAATTGTCAGTGGCTGATGCAGAACATAAAAATATGGCTGAAGTCAGAGCCCTAGTAATTAAGGCTTGATCCTCAGATGACTCAGGATGAGTAAATTATCTCACACCAGCATGACTGAATCTTTGTCCCAAGCCACCACACTTACGAAGATATTGTACTCCGAAGTCATCAGCTTTGTGGTCTACAATACAAAGGCCTACTCGTGCTCCCTGCATATTTAACCCAATATGCTTTCTAAAATGGGAGAATGAGGACACTGGGAGACATTGTGCTTTCTCTGGACAGTTCATGGGCATCAGATAAACAATAATGAGCATAATAATACCTCATTCATTATAGATGTAATTTTCTCCTGTGACTAAAGTCACATTTTCTGATGTTTACTGTCTGAAGATTTCATCATTAAAGCTATTCATTTCCTATTACCATACCTGATCCTAGAATAGATGTAGTTAGAGTTCCTAAGTATCAACTGATTTAACTGGAAGGAATAAAAATTCTCTATGTGACAGACATTTAATTTTGGATGTGATAGTTACTGGGCTATGTAAGGATTTTAATTTTGCCTGCTTCTGATTTAATGGTTGCTTAGTTCAGTCTCTTGAGACTCTCTAAAAATTTCCAAACAGGAAAACATCATAAATATGTATGGACTGCAATGAAAACTGACAGGATTTATGCATATTGGTGATGGATAAATATGCTTAACATACTTATAAAAATGTATGCCCAACCAATGAAGCTGGAATAATAATTTTTAAAAAAGTTTAAATGGGCATCAGATGAGCTCTTTTCAGATGAGATTTTCCCCATAAGGATGTTACCAATCTCACGTGTCTTTTAAAATAAAAAGATTCAAACATTATTTCAAGATGTGCTGCATCTTCTCATACTGTATTGTTGCCTCTTCTGATTATTTTTCTTTCTGCTTTCATCAATTTAAATGGTAATATGTGCCCATGGTCACAAATTTTTTTATCATAATATTTTTGCTTTTTACCATTTTACCCAAGGGTTTTACAGCCAGGAAAAATCCAAAATAGTCTTTTATCCTTACTCTGAAATGGTAGAAACAATGATTTTATTGAAAACTGAAGGCCAGTTTGCTTCAGATACATAAATAGGCAAAATAGTTTCAATAGTCTATCCCTCCATAAATTAGAGGCTCAGTGGAAAATTTAATTTGATTATAAAGAGCTGTAATGAATCACTTGTTAATGCTGACCACAGAAATATGTGGTACTAGCAAAGTGATTGTTTTTTTTTTTTTAGTTGGGACAGAGAGAGGGAGAGATGCTGCCGAAGATGTGGGGAATGAGCTGTTTTCACTCCCTGGCATAGAATTCAATTTTCCAGCACAAGTCGCCTTCTTTATAATGTACATGTATAATTGAGTTCAATTTGCCCATACTGATTAAGAACAAGGATTAATATATTCTGAGTATGCTTCACTTTATATATACTATATGCCTGTTCTCCCTGCCTCTCTCTGTTCATACCTGGTACAATAATCAGTGAGTTGTCTTTGGCTATGTGCAGTCTGAACATTATTCTAGATGGTAAAATGAAGAAATGTTATTCTATACAGGCTGTAAATTAAAGCAGTGAGACTATTTTCTTGCAGGTCAGTGTTCCCAGAGGAGGTCATTTTTGGAAAGTAGCGAGACTGTTTTTCTGCATTCACCTTGTGGATATAAATCACCCAGAATTATGAGACCTCTCCTTTTTTATATGTAGCTTGAAACAAGACTTGAAATCAACCTCTTGAAAAGAAGACTGAAATGTGTCTCAAATCCATCAGTGTTCATTTCCCTTTGCCATTCTTCACTTGGGTAACAGGCTACGCAACGCCTCAAAGGCAGTCTTCTGTTGTGGCTTTAGGGGAACATGAAAGGCATCTTCAGCTGATAGAAGGGAAGGTGCACATGGGTGCTCTTTCATCAAAAGGGAAAGTGATGGATCTGGGACAAGACGTATGGCTATACTCTTAGAACTCGACATTGTCACCCACCTGAGCGACCCTTTATTCTTTCTTTTTGTCTCTTTCGTTCCTAAGTTGCTAACTGTGTTTTAGGGTCATGGGAAAAATGATGCCGTGTTTGCATGTTCCAGGGCAGTATATCTCGCAACACAGTCAAAGAGTTTTTAAATACATGGAGGAGGCAAACACAAAAGAGAATCCACTTAAGAAAGTCAACTTTGTGAGAAAATCTCTGCCAAGGCCATTTTACCGTCATGCTGACTGAGTGAATGAGCTGTTGAAATGGTATGTCAACCCCAGCATGAAACTACTATTCATAAAATAGACAATGTCTTAACAAAACCAGAGCATCAGTTACTTTAGGTCCTTTTGGCAGTTAGTTTAATGACTGTACTACACGTTTAATGGGCCAATGAGATCAGACAAAGTACTGAATCAAAGCATCATGTACAGACAATGTTTTGAGAAATAGGAGCAGTTCTGTAATTGTATGGTCTACATGGAGAGTGTTGGTGGTGTCTTTGTGCTGCTGGATTGTAAATAGTCCTGTCAGAGGGGGAAGAGATGGAAGGTGAGAAATAAATGTAACTTCCAAAAAAGCTTTGCAAGTTTCATAAACTTTTGACCCCTAAACCTTTCCTTTAGTTATGCCAGCTTTCCCTTAATTTTCCTTGACGGTTTAAGTTTTGAAACTAGTTTATGAACACATTTTTCTAGCTTGTAATACAGTATATAACAGTTTCCCACCCTTATACAGCTGAATGAAAACTGCTGAAGCAATGCCTGAAATGGGAAGAATCAGATTATCAGATCTTTTTTTTTTTTTTTTTGCTGTACAGGGCCTTAGCTCTCTCTTGGATTGAGTCCACACCTCAATTTGAAGATTACTAACTCCCCTCTGGTGCCAATATTTTGGGGGTAATTTAATACATCTCATTCTTCCCCCAACTTCTGCCATTTTAAATTGCTAAAATTATTCGCATTTTAAACAATTGAAAACATGTTTTTAAAAAAACCTCTATCAAATGCTTTATATGTCTGAAAGGTAAAATGACAACTGTTCCTTCTTTATGAATTTAATTTCATGTCTGTCTTGTTTTGATCCTTCATGTGATTCAAATAAAGAGGTTTCAAAGACTGTTATTGGTTGGAGTGTCTTTCCTATTTAAACTGAGTGTCTATATTAAATCTTATTGACCTCTGATATTTGCTTGGAATATATTTTAAATAAACTTACATTAAATAGTTCAATTACAGTAGAATAATAAGTAATTTGTTTTCCATATAAAGGCGACAGAATGAATGCACATACAAATATTAGTATAGTATAGTATAGTATAGTATAGTATAGTATAGTATAGTATAGTATAGTATAGTATAGAAAGACATTTAAACTACGCTTTTCTAACTGTCAAGCTTACGATTGAAGGTTCCCAACTATATCTGTTCATAATCCCCCTGATTATTGATAATACACAAATATGTATCTTCCTTCAGTGTTTGTCAAATGTTGGTTGTGTCTTTTCTTGTTGCACATTGTTTTATTATTTATAGATTTGATACCATGGCCCTTGTGTGTGATTTAAACCGTATTGTCCTTTAAGCTACTTGATTTTTATTTGAAAGAGAAGCTAAAATTGTAACCCAGCCTGGACATAGTATGAGCTGTGTGAA
This sequence comes from Neoarius graeffei, assembly GCF_027579695.1. Classification (NCBI taxonomy): domain Eukaryota; kingdom Metazoa; phylum Chordata; class Actinopteri; order Siluriformes; family Ariidae; genus Neoarius; species Neoarius graeffei. The sequence goes on along the minus strand of NC_083577.1, from coordinate 55,228,812 downwards.
TTTCTGAAGCACCTCCCAAACCCAGTGGTGACCCTGTTGTTTATGGGAGACTACAGTTAGTGCAATTATAACGCTTTTGGACCAGTTGTTTTTAAATAAACCAATTCTGCAAACAGTTTTATAACCTCAAGCTTGTAAAAGAAGACCAGGCTGTTGCTCACCTTTGGTTCTGCAACCATTCCATGGCTGGAATCCCCATTTGCTTTGTGAGAGCACGCTGGTGTGTCAGCTGTGTGGATGTGTCACCGAAGTGATCTATGACTGCTGTGTCACGTTCCACAACTATCCCTGAGATGTGCATCATCTGTCCTTTCCCTTTTCCTACTGATTCTTCTATAAAAAATGAGTGAAATGAGGGGTGTTAATGTGAGAGGAGTGGAGTTGAGGGGAGGGGGAGCAGTGAGAGGGAGGGAGGGAGGGAAAGAGGGAGTCAAGAGCTCACACACAATCAGTGTGCGTGAGAGAGAGAGAGAGAGAGAGAGAGAGGGGAAAAAAGGTTTAAAAGCAATTGTTATTGAAGCATTTCCACTTCAGTCCAGGGAGGTGCAGCTGGGGTTGGATATCGAGAGCTGAGAGGAACTGGAGAGAAGGTAAGCTCACCCTGAATCTAAAGGTGACCCAGCGCTCCACAGTACCACTTTGCATGAACTGCCTTTATTCTTTAGTCATTATGTTGCCATCAAGCTGATCAGCAGATTTTGACAAATGTTCAGAGTGGATCTGAGCTTCTTGCTTAACATATTTTTTTAAATTACCTGAGGAAGTATTGTTACCACAATATCACCTTCCAAAGCCCTGTTTTTCTTTGTGGGTTTCCTCAAGTCATGGACACCTTTATCAGCCGTCCTTGTGAGCAGCCGAGACAAGGTAATTATGCAGTGTGTGAGTCATGAGTGAAACGAGTTGGTTGGAGGCACTGAGCCTGGGGCAGGTTGCTGGTATGTGCATCAGATGAGAGACACAATGTGTTCTGTGGTAGGCTGGCTGCTGAGATGAGCTATAGTCTCTGCACAGACAGATACTGAGAATTCATAGCTGAAGCGTTCAGGAAAAAATTGCATATAGTCTTCATTTTATGGAGGTGGATGTGAGGCATCACTTGATTTCCCTTATACAGTTAGAAGCAAACTCCACCAACCCACCACCTCTGTGAGTGTGTGTGTGTGGTGTCAGGTTGCTCATTATCATTTTTATTGCGTTGCCTGGTGTTCTAGTCTTGTGTGTGAGATGTATACATATGAATGCCAAATTAAAGATGGATGCTTAACAGGATGTCATAATACAGTTCCTAATTGCTGATCATGTCCTTTGGGACACCTATGACCAGGACCTTTCGTATTTCATTGTCTCAATCTGACATTCTCTATTCTAAGAAGTCTAAATTGTAACACTAACGTCAGCTTAGCATGGGCTTACAAGATCTACTGCCCTTGGTCAGTGTCTGAGCTCAGATCTACACTGTTTGTCTTATCTTCATCATGGGGGATATATTTAGTGTGAGGCTTAGCTGTGGCATACAGGAGGCATGGGCTGGTGGTATTAGAGTGTAGTGCCCCTGTTCGGGCCTGGCATGCTGTGTGGGTGCAGATGAGTATAGGGAGGAGGGGTGCCGGGGTTATGCGGTCTTGTAGGAATCTGCCCTTTGGTTTATTAAAAGCGGGCCAGACAATAGGGCAAACAAGCACCAAACAATGACGTAAGCCATGAGTGTAAGAGGAGGCGAGTTTGTCAGTATGTAGGAGACTTTACAGGACTTTACAAGCAGTACTGTAATAGATAGTTCATCTAAATGTAATTTTGATAGGATGGAAAGCATGAAACTCATTCTAGTTTTGAACTGTATTGCATATATAGCTGCTCTAGTCATCAACAAACCAATTGCAAACAGTTATGATTCAGAATAAAAGGATTTTTTCCAGAATCATGGGATTTACTTAGAGACTGGATGCAGCTAAAGAAGTTACCTGATAAATCTGGTCTGGACTGAATAAATTGCTTCTCTGAAGCAATACTGTGCCAACCATAGCAAATAATATGAATTCTGCCTTACCCGCCCTTTCTCATAACCAAAGGCACTTTTCAGTCTGAAAATCCTCTTCAAAATGACAGAGTCTGTACTTTAGCTTATGCAAGGCGGAGAGCAGCGATGAGAGCCAGAGACAGGACAACTTACACCAATATAAAGAGACTACCTGAAATCCCCAAAGTTCCTTCAAAGTGTGTGTGTGTGTATGTGAGAGTGGGTGGGTAAAACCACTGTATCACATGTGATGTACCCAGACTCAGAAAGCATCTTTTATTCCCCCAAAAGAAATGAACTGTGGTTTTTACTGGTGAGATGGAGGCTGAGGCATGGCCTGTGGCTGCTTTTGAATGTCAGGAATTTCACAGTTCTAATGGCATAGACGCTGAGGCCCTTCACTAAGTCTGTGATACCTTGATCAAAAAGCACAGTATCCTGTTTTCCGAGGACAGCACACAAGGGACAGTTCAGACCAGAGGTCTGCTGTGTGGCATCAACCCTGGATAGGACTCCTGGAGAGGTACAGGAAAGTGTCTGACTCATTTTAGCCTGAAAGCATTATACAACACGTTTGCAGTGTCTTGCTCACTTTGGGCCTTCACTTTGAATGTTTATTGCTTTTCTTCTTGGGAATAAAAATATGCTGCTTTGGTTCAAACAATAATTAGCAGATGGTTTGCAGTAAAAGTACAGCGATGTAAAACATTGAAAATAAAAGATTCTTTTGGGCTTTCAGTTGAAGTATAACTTGTAAATGTGAAATTACTGTTGTTGTAGTGAAATGTACTGTCACCAAAGCTATTAGCCTGATCAATCGGGGAAATAATATTTGGGTTGTGATTTTTCAGTGGTTCCAACAGCACCTTTCTCCTTCAGAAATTTCCATGATGAAATGAGTTTATTTATTCACAGAGTTCTTGGCTCAGGCAACATTTCTAATGTGAATACTAATTACAGGAAACATTTCAGTACAGTATGAGTAAAACTACAATGCTGCCAAATTGAAATCAAACAACATATGTCCAACAAATGAAACTCCAGCTCTGAAAACCATAATTATGGTCCCACAAAAAAATATTAGCAAACACCAGACTGGGAAGTAGTTGAGATCAGAGAGACAAGGGTGAGGCTGGGCTTGAGGCAGTGCATATTGCTGTCTCAGATGAAAGATATCAGAAGTTCCCATTGCTGATTGTAGACATACTGGGTTCTGTCAATCGGTGGATGTGAGCAAGTATGGATGCTTCTTTAAGTAACTGCCTACCTGCTCTTAGGAGTTTCTGTGCATGGATGTGTGGATGAGGGAACGTGCCCCCCAAGTCTTTCCTACTCAAAACACTGAGTCTCCAGACTTACCGTAACTGCTGTTGTTCATGACTAATGACCATGAGATCCTTCTCTTGCTCTCTAGTCACCTTGTCACTGTGTGTCTTCAACATATTGCTCAGATTTATTATTATATACGTACATGCAAAATGGCAACCACTGGCAGTAGGATGACTATAGCCATTATATCCGATTATATTAAACTCGTGATAGAGAGTTCAACCTGTATCTGTACCTGTCTCTCAGTTAAGAACAGACTTACGATGTCTGCTTGTGTAAACCCTGCAACACAAGCTCTCTGGTCCAGTTAAACATTTCAGAGAGTATTTATTTTAACAGGCAAATTGATTCTTAAATTTCTCACACATGGAATGTTAAAGTTAAATGATTCTGTACAGAAAGAAAAACACAAGGGTATGTTTTTTTTTTTAAAAATCAACTTGAAATGTTTGTGATTTTAGAACAAATGATGGTCTTGACAAAATATTCAGACTTAAATGAGGAAAAATGGGACAGAACATGTTTCGACATAATACAGACTTTTTTTTTTTATGAATGATAATTTCCTCTCCATGAAAAGGCTTGCCTAAGTTTAAGGTTCTGGGCCTTCCAGACAGTAGAGAAAGAACCAGGTGGCTTTTCACTGCACAAGACACTGCACAAGGTTAATAAACAGATGAATTTAACCACCACACAAGGCGTTTTCTTTAGAGGAATATGTACCATTGTCAAGAGGTCAATAAAGTGTATAGACCACAAACTAAAGTAAAGTAAATACATAAATATATAGTTAACTTGTCTTGTTAACTTGAGAGAACATATTTTGACATCTCTTTTTTCCAATGAAAAATTCATTCTTGGGGAAATTACTTACCACAGTCTATTTATTAATGGATTAGGTTTCTCCTTGGTGTAATAAAATCAGATTTTTTTGTCTGTTGGGAATGTTAGAATAACAGCAGGGTGGGCTGCCAGCACGCCTCATACAGCAACCCACTCATTCCTGACTGGATACACAATAGCAGCCACCTTGATCAAATTGAAGCAGTGTAGATTTTTTTCCCAGGGTTTTTTTTTTTGTGATTGAAAAGCTCTCAAATGCAAAATCGCTCATGATCCACTGGCTTGTAACTGCCCAATGCTCTCAAACTATACAGACATAACCTCACATTAGATCTTCTACCTTTCACCATGGCCTAAACCTACTTTTTTCCTTCTTCGCAGAAAGAAACACAGCTAGAGCTAAAGGAGATGGCCGTGCATAAAGAACAAATCCACCACACACTCCAATTTACCAGTGTGCCAACAGAACCCAGGCAAAGAGTTGTGAATTTTCCTTTGTAAGTGAAGAAGCTCCATCTCTGTCCATTTTGTTGCTGGGAAATTTCCTCACCTTTGCATTGGTGCCAAGGTGCCAGTATGAGGAACACAAGCACATTTAGCCAGCCAGGAATTGTGCTTCTGCTTGTCACATGTCCTCTGCTGAGTGTTCTGTGTGGAGTTACCTGTAAGGCTGAGAGTGGACACCTTGGGGACTCCGATCCTGACAGGTGTATGAGACACCATTTTGTGGAGACCATCACACATCCCATCTACAAGTGCAACTCCAAGGTGTGTTACCAGCTGCATGCTATTTTATACTCCTTGCCATTTAATTTGTGTGACTGTGCATGAATGTATGACTCCCTCTAGAAATATTCACAGTCCTTACTTAGGAAAAGGGTGATAAAGACGGCTGTTTCGGTATTTTGTTCAGGTCTGTGGCCTTGTGTGCTTTCATGCTGATGGGGTTTTATTTGGCAATTAGTGTCCAACTGAGATCAACAGCAGGTTATCATACAGTCCCATGTTGCTTATTGAGTTCCAGTAATGGTCCATATTAGACCCTGCTGTAAGGTAATACACTCAACATCCATATATTCTTGCTAACGAGATGTTGAAGGAAATACAGTAAGTAAAAGGTTTTTTTTTGTCAACCCTTAGGTCCTCATCTTAAATCAGATAGCATGGTCCAAATGCCCTTTGCTCTTTTCTCATGAGCTCTACATTGGTTACACCTTGGCAGAGAGCAGTGAACACAGACAGCCTGTGAGTCTCATGGTCTAGCCAGGAATAAGTCCACACAGGGTGCATAAAATGTCTGTGCAATGGCCCAGTTCCAGAGCTCTGCATAGAACTATGGCTGAATCACCAATTTTGCCCTCCAACCTAAATCATGCTGGAGCCTTACACAGAGTTAGTGTGAGCCAAATGAGGAGACTCTGATTTACCAAAGTCAGCCCTTGGAAGGACAAATTTGGGCTTTAGCATGTCAGACGTGCACTTCTCTAGCAAGCCCACCTGGGACTTGTCAGCAAAGAGCAGAGATTCGTGAATGCAGAAATTTTCCTCCATCCTCTAAACTGATGAGGGGCTGTCAGGAACCTATGCTATCACTAAAGAATTTCATCCCGTTCCTTGGGTGTCATTCTTGATGAGCTTTCATATCAGTTCCATTTTACAAGACAAACCACAATGAGCTAAGAGAATATGTAATACATTGACAGATAGACATCCATGTTCAATTAGGAATGACTTCTTCACATACTCACACATCCAGCCAGGGTACCAAGTCCTGAGGGACCATTTGAGATCTGTGCTGTAACTAATCATGACAGATTCTGCTGTCGCAGCTTTCACTTATCCCTAATATGACTGGTTGTTGGTCTCAGAGGACTTATTGTGAATTGACGGTGAAGACTAGGTTTATGGCCAGAATAATTCAGATCAAGTACAAGACATTTACCATCCCACAAAAGGATTATGATTTGACATCCAGGGTCACAGGCACATTGTGGTACCGCATTACAAATTACAAATAAAGCTTGTCTTAGTAACAGCTTTAAAGAAGCCTATTACACACTTCATGAGCTATGAGGGTGGCTGTGGCTTCATGCAAATTTAAGCAGCACTGCCTCGCATATAGCCTCTACCTGCTCAATCACTCATGCTATAAATACAAAGAAAGGAGAGTTTGTGCGGAAAAACCTACATCTGCTGCCCAGCTGTTGTCACCTAACTCTATTCACTTCAATCTTCATTTTCCTTTTTTTTTTAGGGCAAAGTTGTTTTTGTTTTTTGTTGGTGGTTTTTTGCCCTAAAACTAGGGCCAAATTTTGTTCTAGGCACACAGATAACTGACATTAATTTCAGCCAACATCCCATTTAAACTGACTACATAGTATGCTAACTTGGGCTATATCTACCAAATACAGGGTGTTTCAAAAAATTTAATGTTATTTGAGATGTAAATATCCCAGAAACTACATAGTCTAGGCAAATGAAATTGAACAGGCTTAATGTTGAGCAATATAAGATTTATTCCTCAAAATTTGAATGAGAATTTCAAAGGTATGTGGATTCCATGAACAATTTCACAAATTTTCAATACGCGCGCCACCTGAGACACGGCACACAGACACACACAGACAGCCTTCCTCTTTGAACTTTTTGTGCAGTGTCCAAATCTGCATTGTAGTTGGTGCATTTTTAGATAATTCTCTCATAAATGCACGCTGCACAGTCTTGTTCGACTGTGTTCACGCCTTTTCTTTTCCAGTGAATGGTGTTTCTATACCTAAAAAGATAAAAACAAAAAACATTAAATATAAAATTTTGACCTGTTTCCACACATGCTGTTAAAATTTGAGGTCAACTGAACGAGAATTGGCAAAAGTTATTAGATTGTGAAACACCCTGTATTTTGGAGATACGTACGCAAGCTTTTGTCACAGAATATAATGTAACCAATATTTAAATTAAAAAAAATTTAATGTTGGTATGATCAATGCCACAAAGGTATAAAGTGTTGACATGATCTAGCTTTTCTATTTTAAATAGTGAATATTTTCCCAACTGAAATTAAAAGATCAAGCATACTCCAGGTAGTCATACACTCCTCAAAAAAGTTACATCTAGCACCTTGAGGGGGTTTTCAGGTTGCACATCTGAGGAAACCCTTCAACATTCTATGTATAACCCTACAATAAAGGGGTTTTCCTTTCACAAAAGGTCCCAAGTACAGCCAACCCAGTAACCACCCAAAGAACCTTTGAGGAACTCACGTTTCTAGAAGCTATTTTTAAGAATAATAATGATAAAATAAAAATAAAAAACATCCTATTCATTTTTAGTCATGAAAACTGAAAAGTACAGAGTATGCATATGGGAATTTATGTACAAAGTGCTGCCCAAGGGGCTTAAGTACTTTCCATCATTACATGTAGCTGTTAACTGTTGAAGAGTGATACATAATAACATCACCATACTTTTCATACTCATAATAGCTGCGCTCTGCAGGAGGCTCATATTATCAAAGCTCGAGTGCTGATTAGAGACCCAATTTTGTCTTTTGCATCATAATAAATATAGTTAGATGGACAGATGATCCCAGATCCTTTATGAGCACTCTTACCCTGAGACACTTAAACAATGTGAGCTCAGGTCTGACTTCCCACAACCCTCTGCTGTAATCTTTTGGCTCCCAGCAGGCTATTGTCCCTGACAGTATGGGTGACACTTGGCTGACACTAGACAGCTGATAGGCACCATGACACAGGAGTCTGTTTACGGAATGCAACAGAAATGTGTGGCTCGTGGTCTGGTGTTAGTCACCCTTTATTCAAAATTAGAAGGCTGATCAATTAAGTCGTGTTTGTCCATCTATCTGTGTGCGTCATCCAGTGGAGCTGACTAGCCAGATCTAATGCACCATCACATCACTCATTAAACTTTAATTATGAGAGAATTCTTATGAAGGATAGCTTCTTTCATAGGCTGCTGTGGGTGGCTTGATTGTTATCGACCATAGCTCAAGACCTAATAACCTGGCCCAGGTGCATCGTCTGACCCTCACAAAATGAGCTGGGATGTGTATAAAGCTCTATTTTTACATTAGATAATACAAATCAATGTCACAAAACAATGCAGCTCAAATGGCACCTGAGGTGAATTCTTGTTTGTGAGTGAGTTAGTGAGTGAGGGCGGGAGTGAAGGAGTGTCATTGAGTGTTTGTGTACGAGAGTCAGAGGCTGGTATAGCTTCTGCACCCAGATCTGGGAGAGATCAACCACACTCCCATCTCAGCACAGGTGCAAGGTCACACGTGGAGTACAGAACCATTCTTTGTTCACAGCTATGTACTCTCTGAAGTAACTTATCTCAGCCCTATCCTGAGGGATGGTTCACACAAACGATAGCCGGTCATGCAGTCCCAATCCAGACTGCCATGTAGACTTCAAATAAATTCAATAACCCAACCTGATGTCATTTCAATAGTCTGAACATGGGCTCCTCATATGTACAGAGATATCACAGTAGAAGTTAAATGAATATCCACATTCAGTCAGGGTTTAAACTGAATATTCTTAACTGTGTGGGGTGTGTGTGTGTGTGTGTGTGTGTGCATGTATTTTCTATGTGTCCTATCTCTGAGTTTTCAGATGAATAAAATGTAACACGATATGAAATTTTACTGTCAAATTATAGTGTTGGGGCGGCACGGTGGTGTAGTGGTTAGCGCTGTCGCCTCACAGCAAGAAGGTCCTGGGTTCGAGCCCCGGGGCCGGCGAGGGCCTTTCTGTGTGGAGTTTGCATGTTCTCCCTGTGTCCGCGTGGGTTTCCTCCGGGTGCTCCGGTTTCCCCCACAGTCCAAAGACATGCAGGTTAGGTTAACTGGTGACTCTAAATTGACCGTAGGTGTGAGTGTGAATGGTTGTCTGTATCTATGTGTCAGCCCTGTGATGACCTGGCGACTTGTCCAGGGTGTACCCCGCCTTTCGCCCGTAGTCTGCTGGGATAGGCTCCAGCTTGCCTGCGACCCTGTAGAAGGATAAAGCGGCTAGAGATAATGAGATGAGATGAGAATTATAGTGTTACTATAGAGTTTTTGAAGTTCAGGTCATGAAATTTCTGGACTTAAAATTTTCAAGCTCTAGAAAATTAATATTGCAGCCTATTTAGCAGTAAACAGTTCACTGTGAAAAATTAGGTTGTAAAAGCTCAAATTGTGAAAATTCAGCAACACTAGGTGACCTCAAAATTTTACCCTGAATTTCCACCACCTCTCTTGAATATTCACAACCACATGAATGGTGCTTAAGTTTCCAAAATGGGAACTTTCCACTACATGAATTCAGATCAGATATATTGGATATTATTATTTATTCATCTTCAGGAATCACTTAATCCTGGTTAGAGTCGCGGTAGATCCAGAATATACTTGGAACACTGGGTGGGAACCCTGGGATTGGGCTTTGGAGTTGTGAGACAGCAATTCCCACTGCATCACTGTTTCCTATACTCCATCCATCCATTATCTGTAACCGCTTATCCTGTGCAGGGTTGCAGGCAAGCTGGAGCCTATCCCAGCTGACTATGAGCAAGAGGCGGGGTACACTCTGAACAAGTCGCCAGGTCATCACAGGGCTGACACAGAGACAAACAACCATTCACACTCACATTCACACCTACGGTCAATTTAGAGTCACCAGTTAACCTAACCTGCATGTCTCTGGACTGTGGGGGAAACCAGAGCACCAGGAGGAAACCCACGCAGACACGGGGAGAACATGCAAACTCCACACAGAACGGCCTCCGTCGGCCACTGGACTCGAACCCAAGACCCAGTTCTTGCCGTGAGGCGACAGTGCTAACCAGTACACCACCGCACCGCCCGTTTCCTATACTGCATATTACAATTTTAATTATTAGCATTTTAGGTTTGCAGTGGACAATTTAAAAAATATCAAATTACATTTGTGTTTTTTTTCAGCATCATGAACTGGGATTCTGATTTTGGTAAATCTGATTTCGCTTCTTATGACAGCTTTGGTGAAATACATAATCCCTTTAATTTTGTGGTCTCTTTTATTCCACAGATGGTACTCCTGGCTCGTTGTGAAGGTCACTGCAGCCACACGTCTCGTTCAGACCCTCTCATCTCCTTCAGCTCCGTTCTTAAGCAACCATTTAAAAGCACATGCTTCTGTTGCCGCCCGCACACATCCAAACTGAAAGCAGTGCGTCTGCGATGCTCTGATGGAGCTCGAATAACTGCCACCTACCGGTACATCCTTGCATGCAGCTGTGAGGAATGCAAATGAATGGGCTTGCCAAGAAGAAGGAAATGGCTAAGCCCCATTTTATATGTGTTTTATTGCTGTCCATATTAAACAAACTATCACACGATTCATTAGCAGTGCTGGTATGGATGGAGATTAAGCCAGCAGCATAAAAATCAAAGAAAAAACATTCATGCATCGGTTGCACCTGGGCTTGGTCTCTGCCAGTTGATTAATTTCTAATGCATTCCACTGCTTTGATCACAGCATGTGAAAAATTATGGATGCTGCCAACAACTTTGCAGTTTAAGGGCGTTATGAGAGAACTTAGAAGGTATCGTATCCGTTCCGGGCTGGAGACATTCCAACAAAAGCGAGAGAACTCTCGGGAATTGTTCACAGGTTGCAGAGATGCCAGGGTAATGTCTCTGTTGCAGCTGTTTGACATAATAATGTCAGTGCTCGGACTGTAAGTGAAAAATGGCCATTTAATGTAAGTCTGGTCAAATATAGCATGCACAGTTGAGATCATTATGTTGAACAGGACTGAGCTGTCAAAGGAATATTAAAGTTCATAATGACAGAAATGCCCATGGGGCCCCTATGTTAAAATCACAAAAGAATGCTGCATTTCTTTAAGTTAACATCAGAATTTCATTAGTTTACAATAAGATGGAGCAGCGTTCTGTTAAAATCTTTGTCGTGCTTTGCTGTAATTATACCCTTTGTGAAGTTGCACAGAGTTTGTAATAATGGGAAAAAAAAAATCTGACAGCTCTGTTGGCTCCACACGTGACTCTAATAAATGACTTCCTATTGTTTGTACATACTGCCTGTATGTTTTGAGCCATCGTGTTAGACATATTGTGACCTTATATTATTATCTAGGTGAAAACCCAGAATGGTAGATAGAACCTTATACTAAGATCATGATATGCTGTGACTTTCAGCCAGGCCACAATAACTTATGGCTAATTTGACAGCATGACACAGTGTGTAGATGATGGTTGTAAATTCTCTTAATTCATGGTTACTCTGAAAGGTTTCTCCTGTTAAATATGTACTGAATGAGGGGTTCACTTCAATAATTTTCATAGCCTAAAAGAATATAATGTGCATAATTTCATTCATTCTCCTGAGACAGTCCTTTGTGTTCTTATTCTCTGTCAAGCAAAGTGAAAAATGAAAGATAAATTATTACTGTGACAAATAGGATATGAGCTCAAGAAGACATCTTTACAACTAACCAGTCCATCTCTATGTCCTACCCAGCTGGCTCTCATTCTGTTGTCCCAGAACTGTGATTACCAAAGTTTTGCTAAGTCTGAAATACATTATGTAAATCACAAAGATATTGCACACACATGGCTCAGTGTTTATACTCTGTGCAACAAAACAGGCCTGAATAAAACCGTTGTCGCCATTAAATTCAACAAAGACTGGAATATCCTTTAGATCCTCAATAATAGGCAAAGATCTTAATGTATTTTGACTTTATTAAACTCAACCTACTATGAGCTGCCATTTTTATTCCAGAGACTGAGAAATGGGCCATCTTTAAAATTGTATTACTATGCTCATGGATGTGATCATTGTATTAATAATAATAATAATAATAATAATAATAATTTTATATTAGAAAAGTTATGTGAACTGACATACAGATATAGCAATTAAAAAACTACTTGTGTCTGATGCTGATACAAATGATTGCTGCAAGAGCCCACTCTACTGGATGTACTGAAAAATGCACAGCAAAAAACGGCTGTCCATCACATGAACTTCTCAAATGAGAATTTGGTCACTTTATATTGGGCTCTTTGCAGCATATTATATGCCTTCAGGTATTAGTCTTTACATTCCATGCTGAGGAAGTATGGTGAGGCTGAAACAGACACCTCAGTAAAGGTATGTGGCTATAACCGAGCCAAGGACAACCCACAGAAAGAAAAACTGCATACTGCTATTCTTAACTCTGTATCTGGGTGAGGGCCTTCTCTCTTTGGGATGTCCTCCAGGATATGGAGACATGCTAGCGTAGAGTTTTACTATCTTACTCACTTAAATTAGATCTGCTCTGGATGTGGATTATCTACATTGTGTTCATTATAAATCGAGTGCATATTTCTTTTTGCTGCACTCTGTATCAACAGAATATTTTAAATCCATAACTATACACATTTCCCCATTGATCTTCTATCAGAAAGTCTGCTAACCAAGGGGAATTAAAATCTCATCTCATCTCATTATCTGTAGCCGTTTTATCCTGTTCTACAGGGTCACAGGCAAGCTGGAGCCTATCCCAGCCAGAGGTGGAAAAACTGGATTGACAAAGTAAAAGTCCTGCTTAGGTTTTCCTTCTGCCTGTGCTCTCAACACAGGCGATTTCACCAATTAGCTCATCAACCTGGCTTAGGGGATGTGGTAATTAGGATCAGCTGGTTCATTGAATTGGCTGGAGCAAAAATGTGGCAGGGTTTTTACTTTCTGCACCCGGGTTTTTCCACCTCTGATCCCAGCTGACTACGGGCGAAAGGTGGGGTACACCCTGGACAAGTCGCCAGGTCATCACAGGGCTGACACATAGACACAGACAACCATTCACACTCACATTCACACCTACGGTCAATTTAGAGTCACCAGTTAACCTAACCTGCATGTCTTTGGACTGTGGGGGAAACCAGAGCACCCGGAGGAAACCCACGCGGACACGGGGAGAACATGCAAACTCCGCACAGAAAGGCCCTCGCCGGCCAAGGGGCTCGAATCTGGACCTTCTTGCTGTGAGGCGACAGCGCTAACCACTACACCACCGTGCCGCTGGGAATTCAAATAATAATAATAATAATAATAATAATATAAAATGTGGCATGTCATCATAGGGTAATTTGTATGTGTAACTTTTGACTGGTGATTTTATATATATATATATATATATATATATATATATATATATATATATATATATATATATATATATATCACCAGTCAAAAGTTTGGAAATGCCCTCTAATTCAGTGTTTTTTCATTATTTTAAAATTTTCTGAATTGTAGATTAATACTAAAGTCAGCGACATTATGAAGAAATATATATGGAATTATTTGGTAAACAAAAAAGTGTTAATCAAACCAGAATATGTTTTATATTTTAGATTCTTCAAAGTAGGCACCTTTTGCTTAGATGACAGCTTTGCACATCTTGGCATTTTCTCAGTCAGCTTTACGAGGTAGTCACCTGGAATGGCTTTCAGTTTACAGCTGTGCCTTGTCAAGAGTTAATTTCTTGAATTTCTTGACCTCTTAATGTTTGAGACCATCAGTTGTGTTGTGAAGAGGTAGAGTTGGTATACAGTGAATGGCCCTATTTGAGTACTGTTCTAATCCAGATTATGCCAAGAACTACTCAACTAAGTAAAGAAAAATGACAGTCCATTATTACTTTAAGAAACGAAGGTCAGTCAGTCCGAAAAATTTCAAGAACTTTGAAAGTATCCCCAGGTGCAGTCACAAATGCCGCTTTTCCACTACAAACGCGGCTGAGCCGTGCCGTGCTGAGTCGAGCTGAGCGGGGCTGTTGGAGTTGCATTTCGACTACAACCGCGCTGAACCGTGCTGGCTGGAAGTGGGTGGACACATTGGGTGGAGTTAGCGAAAGTGGGTGGACGTCATGTAATGTCGTTAAGCAGCGCAAACAGTGACATCAGTGACAGTGGCGGAACAAGTCAGAGCCGGGCCGGGGCAAATGACCGGGCCCTTTATTAAAGCTTATCATAACATCATTTTAGGCTACAAAATGTCCGCAACTGCGGTGTTTACCAATTTCAACACTACCGGGTGCAACTATGTTATTTAGTACATCAAGTCCTTCAAACGAACATGTAACTCAGAAACAAAAAACATTAGGATACTGTACATGGCTCATAATAAAACATCAATAGCCTATACTGCGCACATTATTTGAAGGGCATACGAATGAGCGCTCAGAGGTTGCAGCAGTGACAGGAAGAGTCAGAAATAAAAGGAGGGCGGTGCAAACCTCACTGAATGCACTGTGTTTACCAATTTCAACACTACGGGGTGCAACTATTATGTTATTTTGTACATTAAGTCCTTCAAACGAGCATGTAACTCAGAAACAAAAAAACATTCGGCGACATACTGTACATGGCTCATAATAAAACATCAATAGCCTACTGCGCGCATTATTTGAAGGGCATACGGCGAGCCTTGCGCTCCGCGAACTCGTCCACGATGCTCTGTATGTCACTGATTCAGTGAGCTTTTAAGCGGTAGTCTCACGACCCGGATAGTAAACAATAAACATGGAGGACATGGAGTCGTTAGTGTTGCTGGTCTCGGTGCTGTGGCTTGTTGTCACCGACAACGCGGACAGATACTGGCAAGAGCGTATAGATGAGGCGAGGCGCATAAGGCTTCAGAAATTCTCCTAATTCATAATTATTCTTCTTCCGGGTTTGCGGTGTTTACAGATCCCAGCGCGCTCGCGGGGCGTGTGTGGGCATGTGAGGACACGCCTCCTCACCAATCAGTGCACAGGGGAGTGTCTGCTCACGCCCCCAACCTCAGTCGGCACGGTTTGGCTCGCTTCAGCCCCACTCCAAAACGGTGCGAGTTTTAGGGGCTAAGCAGGGCTGAAACGAGCTGAGTCGTGCTGGTTTTTGGTAGTCGAAACGCGAGCCGTGTCGGGCTGAAGTGAGCTGAAGCGAGCTGAAGTGAGCTGAAAAAGGGTAGTGGAAAAGGGCCAAAAGACCATCAAACGTTATGATGAAACTGGCTCTCATCAGGACTGCCCCAGGAAAGGAAGACCTAGGGTTACCTCTGTTGCACAGGATAAGTTCATCAGAGTTACCAGCCTCAGAAACCGCAAGTTAACAGCACCCCAGATAAGAGCCCACCTAAATGCTTCACAGAGTTCAAGTAGCACACACATCTCAACATCAACTGTTCAGAGAAGACTGCGTGAATCTGGACTTTATGGTCGAATTGCTGCAAAGAAGCCACTTCTAAGGAAGAACAACAAGAGGAAGAGAATAGCTTGGGCCAAGGAACACAAGGAATGAACATTAGACCAGTGGAAATCTGTCCTTTGGTCTGATGAGTCCAAATTTGAGATTTTTGGTTCCAATCGCCATGTCTTTGTAAGACGCAGAAAAGGTGAGCGGATGGTTCCTACATGTGTGGTTCCCACAGTGAAGTATGGAGGAAGAAGTGTGATGGTATGGGGGTGCTTTGCTGGTGACACTGTTGGCGATTTATTCAAAATCGAAGACACACTTAACCAGCATGGCTACCACAGCATTCTGCACCGACATGCCATCCCATCTGATTTGCGCTTAGTGGGCCCATCATTTGTCTTTCAACAGGACAATGACCCAAAACACACCTCTAGGCTATGTAAGGGCTATTTGACCAAGAAAGACGGTGATGGAGTGCTTCGTCAGATGACGTGGCCTCCACAATCACCTGATCTAAACCCAATTGAGATGGTTTGGGATGAGTTGGACTGCAGAGTGAAGGCAAAGCAGCCAACGAGTGCTCAGCACCTCTGGGAACTCTTTCAAGACTGTTGGAAAACTATTTCGAGTGATTACCTTATGAAGCTGATTGAGAGAATGTCAAGAGTGTGCAAAGCTGTAATCAAATCAAAAGGTGCCTACTTTGAAGAATCTAAAATCTAAAATATATTTTGGTTTGATTAACATTTTAAAGTTTACTAAATGATTCCTTATGTGTTGCTGCATAGTCTGGATGACTTCAGTATTAATTTACAATGTAGGAAAAAAAAAAAAGAAACATCGAATTTGAAGGTTTCCAAACTTTTGACTGGTACTGTATATATATATATATATATATATATATATATATATATATATATATATATATATATATATAAAACTGTGACAAATAGAATATGGGCTCAACAATTCTATTTTTAATAACAATTTAACAAAACAATAACAAAATAACAATTTTTTCTACCACCCACAGCTCAACAAGACAAGATATATATGGAAAAAATTAAGAGACGACTTCATTTTTTTCTTAATTCAACATCTCTATGTATGGCAGCCATTTCATTCCAGTGTCTGTGCTGGAATTCCAACAAAAGTGCACTTCATTTTATTTAATGAGGTACTGATTAGGTGATCACCTGAACCAAATCTTATTTAACAAGGAAAAGTATATTTAAAAAAACCTGCTGTGGTCATCACTATATTCTTGCAATAGGACCAGTTTGGATGGAGAAAAAAAACAGTGCTAGTAGTACTTTAAATTTAATTGGAATACAAAAATATCTATTCATCATGCCAAAAGAGTTAAGGCCCGGTCACACAGCGCTTTACGGCTTTATCACGGCCAAAACCCGTCAAAAAGTGCTCTCCCGTGAAGCAGACGATGTTGTTCGTGTTGATGTCGAAGTTAAGACGTGTTACAGTCGATATACAGACGTGACAGGACGCAGGGGAAAATTGGAACGGCGTCGGACGCGGTAAAAAGTTTTGGACTGCTCAAAACTTTAGACCGCGGACAACCACGGCCGGCACACGTGGTAAAGACGTGCAACACACGTGAAAAACACATGATAATCAGTGTCCCGGCTGTTATTAAAACTTGGGGAGACGTGGTAAGACGCGAAAGTTTGGCGGTCTATCACGGGCAGAGCACGGTCATCGGACGGGTGTTACGCGTTGGTATCACGGGATATAGCGTGTGTTTAGCGGCTTATCACTGAGAAATGGATTTTTCCGCGTACATAGCACTGTCTAAGCCCGTTAAACGACGTCTCAAACAAGTTCTAAATTCGATTGATCACTGTCTAATCACTTCTGCATCACTTCTGATTTGCGGCATGTATAAATACCGTAATTTTCTGAGACCTCGGCACTTGCAGTCTAGATGTCAAGGGGTGAACATGAACCCTCAACGCTGTGATGTCCTCATCTTAATGCTCCAGCACCAACAGAACCAACTGATACAGGCTCAACATATCCTTGCTGAGAGAAGAAGAAGGAGGAGGAGGGTGGTACGGAACATCTGGGTGCGTGGCTGGACTTGGTTAGCTGTGCTTAGGCAGTGCTGCAGCAGTGAAACAGCCGCCGACGGCCATACCCCGTACAAAGCACGGCAAAGCTAAAATTGACCAAAAATTAGCACTTACGACCACGTCCACCAGATTTTTGTATCTTTTTGTACGTGATATAGACGCGGAGTGCTGTGTGACCGCCCCTTTAGAAAGAAAAGTTGAGTGAGAAAAAGAAGGGTTCAATTCTGCCTTTACTAGCAGAGGGATACAGTGAGCGTCAGGTTGCTTCCATCCTCAAAATTTCAAAGATAGCAGTTCATAAATACAAAGTCAAGCAGCAGACATTGGGGACAACAAAAGAACAGACTGGCAGAGAACGAAAACGACTCTCCACTGACTGGAATGATCATCAACTTTTTCAAATGTCACTCAACAACCACAGGAGGACATCAAGTGATTGACAAAAAGAATGGCAAATGGCAGCTGAGGTAAGTGCATGGCAAGGATGGTTCGAAACCGGCACCTCCAGGCGGGGTTGACGTCATGCAAAGCTAGAAAAAAAGCCCTTCATCAATGACAAGCAAAGAAGAGCCAGGCTGAGGTTTGCTAAAGACCATAAGGATTGGACCATAGAGGACTGGAGTAAGATCATCTTCTCTGATGAGTCCAATTTTCAGCTTTTCCCCATCACCTGGTCATCTAATGGTTAGATGGAGACCTGGAAAGGCCTACAAGCCACAGTGTCTTGCACCTATTGTGAAATTTGGTGGAAGATCAGTGATGATCTGGGGATGCTTCAGTAAGGCTGGAATGGGGCAGATTTTGTTTGCGAAGGACACATGAATCAAGCCATGTATAAGGTTCTCCTGGAAGAAAACTTGCTTCCTTCTGCTGTCACAATATTCACTAACTCTGAGGATTGGGTTTTCCAGCAGACCAATACTCCATGCCACACAGCCGGGTCAATCAAGGTGTGGTTGGAGGACCACAAGATCAAGACCGTCCCAGGGTCCGAAATCACTCACTACTCACTATATAGTCGACTATATAGTGAGTTTGCCATTTTGTAGTGCTGTCTGAATGTATAGTGAGAATTATTACACCCTATATAGTGCACTCATAGTATCCCACAATGCTTCGTGAAAAGTAGTATACAACCGATGGTCACTAACCAAGCAATATATACCATCATACATTGCAGTCGGGCGGCATGGTGGTGTAGTGGTTAGCGCTGTCACCTCACAGCAAGAAGGTCCGGGTTCGAGCCCCGTGGCCGGTGAGGGCCTTTCTGTGCGAAGTTTGCATGTTCTCCCTGTGTCCGCGTGGGTTTCCTCCGGGTGCTCCGGTTTCCCCCACAGTCCAAAGACATGCAGGTTAGGTTAACTGGTGACTCTAAATTGACTGTAGGTGTGAATGGTTGTCTGCGTCTATGTGTTGGCCCTGTGATCACCTGGCAACTTGTCCAAGGTGTACCCCCCCTTTCACCCGTAGTCAGCTGGGATAGGCTCCAGCTTGCCTGCGACCCTGTAGAACAGGATAAAGCGGCTAGAGATAATGAGATGAGATGAGACATTGCGGTCGCACATTTTCCCAGAGCTGTAAAAGCTGTTTCATAAAGACCATTAAGGATTTTAGATTGAGTATAGCAGTAGTTTGTTTTTCCTTATGGCAACAGGCACAAGACACATTTATAAGTTGTGGCGTGAAAATGGCAATAATATTGTAGTGTGTTGGGGGTGAATGGGTAGAGGAAGAAACACGTTATAAATGGACATTCAAGTACAATTAAAAATAGTAAGAGAATAGAAAATAAGCTAAAATAGAATGACAGATAAAATACAAGAATAAAAGTTACAGTGCAGAGTGAGGAACTAATCAAAAGCCTCAAATTTGATTTAATAAAAGGCAGTGGCAAAGAAGAAAGTATTCAGCCTTGATTTAAAAGAACTGAAAGATGCAGCAGACACAATACTTTGTATTTATTAATGTGGGAAATACGCTCAGTATAATATGTATTTATCACAAAACTATGCATGTACTTATTATTTTGAATGAAAACCCACCAACTGAATGATCTGACATGTTTTAATTGTGCGACAGTAATGACGTAAATAACGGTGTGGCGAAGCAGTGTCCGAAAGTGTTTTTTCATTTGACCAATGAGCTCACTATATAGTCTTCTATATAGAATTCCCTAGACAGTGAGTAGGGAGTAGTGAAGGAAAGTGATTTTGGACACAGCCCCTGTCATGGCCACCCCAATCTCCAGACCTGAACCCCATTGAAAACCACTGGAATGTGATCAAGAGGAAGATGGATGGTCACAAGCCATGAAACAAAGCTGAGCTGATTGAATTTTTGTGCCAGGGATGGTATAAAGTCACCCAGAGCTATGTAAAAGAAAGACTGGTGGAGAGCATGCCAAGATGCATGAAAACTGTGATTAAGTGTTAGGGTTATTCCACCAAATATTAATTTCTGAACTCATCGTAAGTTCAAATATTAGTATTCTGTTTTAAAATTGAACATGAGCTTGATTTTCATGCACTATTCAAGGTCTGAAAACAATCTTTGTTATTTTGGCCAGTTGCCTTTTTCTGCGATTAAAGGTTGACTGCCTTTCAGATTTTTCAAGAGTAGATCATAAAAAGAATTTTCCCTGACACCCAATTATTTTTGTTTAGTGGGCCGAAAGCTACTAAATTCAAATCACAGACTTCCAATTCTATTAGTGTTTTTTTTCATAGAACAATGTGACATGGCATGTTATCCGACTGGAAGTAGCCATAAGAAGATAGGTACACTGGGATCCGAAAGGGATGGACATGGTCAGTAACAATAATCAGGTAGGTTGTAGCGTTTAATTGATGTTGAATTGGTACTAAGGGGCCCAAATTGTGCCAAGAAAATAGCCCCCATACCATTACACCAGCAGCAGCAGCATGAACCATTGATCAACCATACTTTCATGTTGTTTATGCCAAATTCTGACCCTAACATGTAAATGTCACAGCAGAAATCCAGACTCATCAGACCAGACAACAGTTTTCCTTTTTCCAATCTTCCATTGTCCAATTGTGGTGAGCCTGTGCAAATTGTAGCCTTAGTTTCCTGTTCTAAGCTGAAAGTAGTGGCACCCAGTGTGGTCTTATAGATGTATGTATATATGTATAGTGGTGCTTGAAAGTTTGTGAACTCTTTAGAATTTGCTATATTTCTGCATAAATATGACCTAAAACATCAGATTTTCACACAAGTCCTAAAAGTAGATAAAGAGAACCCAGTTAAACAAGACAAAAATATTACACTTGGTCATTTATTTATTGAGGAAAATGATCCAATATTACATATCTGTGAGTGGCAAAAGTATGTGAACCTCTAGGATTAGCAGTTAATTTGAAGGTGAAATTAGAGTCAGGTGTTTTCAATCAAATGGGATGACAATCAGGTCTGACTGGGCACCCCGTTTTATTTAAAGAGCAGGGATCTATCAAAGTCTGATCTTCACAACACATGTTTGTGGAAAGAAATTCAAGACCATTGTTACCCTCCCCAGGAGCAGACGACCAACAAAGACCAAGAGTAAGGCGTCTAATAGTCGGCAAGGTCACAAAGGACCCCAGGGTAACTTCTAAGCAACTGAAGGCCTCGGTCACATTGGCTAATGTTCATGAGTCCATCATCAGGAAAACACTGAACAACAAATGGTGTGCATGGCAGGGTTGCAAGAAGAAAGCCACTCCTCTCCAAAAAAAACCATTGCTGCTCATCTGCAGTTTGCTAAAGATCACATGGACAAGTCCAGAAGGCTATTGGAAAAATGTTTTGTGGACAGATGAGACCAAAATAGAACTTTTTGGTTTAAATGAGAAATGTTATGTTTGGAGAAAGGAAAACTCTGCATTCCAGCATAGGAACCTTATCCCATCTGTGAAACATGGTGGTGGTAGTATCATGGTTTGGGACTGTTTTGCTGCATCTGGGCCAGGACAGCTTGCCATCATTGATGGAACAATGAATTCTATTGTAATGCTTTACTGTCTGGATGTTCCAATAAATGCATAAACAAGCTCCAGTTAGTTCAAAATGGAGCAGCAAGGGTCCTTACTAGAACTAGAAAGTATGACCACATCACTCCTGTCTTATCCACACTGCATTGGCTCCCAATCAAATTTCGTATTGATTATAAAATTACTATTATTGGCCTTTAAAGCATTGAATGGTCTCGCACCACAGTATCTGAGCGAACTTCTGGTCCTTTATGACCTGCCACACCTACTTAGATCAAAAGGTGCAGGCTATCTGCTGGTACCTTGTATAATGAAGGCCACATCTGGGTACAGAGCCTTTTCTTACAAAGCCCCACAGTTATGGAACAGCCTTCCAAGTAGTGTTCGAGAATCAGACACAGTCTCAGCGTTTAAGTCTAGGCTGAAAACATGTCTGTTTAGTCAAGCCTTTTGTTAATGGTGTTTATGAGGTAAAGGAGTAGATCTGGAGGGTCCTCAGACAGAGTTTTGGTAAACTGGGATGTATGGATGCTGTCAATCCCCCACTCGCTTGCTCACTCGAGTTTGTTGACAGTGTAGTGGCTGGCTGCTTTATGTCCCAGGGCTCCCTCATGCCTGTGTTACCTTCTGGCTCTCCCCTTTTAGTTATGCTGTCAGTTAGTTTTGCTGGAGTCCCTGCTTGCACTCAGTGCAAAATGTATACTGTTCCTACTTATTCAGGTGACATTGGACATACCTAACAACCTGTCCCCCCCCCCCCCAACTGTCCCTCTGAGTTACATGTCAATCCTGAGATCGAGATGCTGACCTCGTCTGCTCCACGGACCTGCCTGATCCATCCTGATGCCCTATGTCTGGTTGAGTCTCATCACATCGCTCCTGTGGAGGACGGCCCCGTATGGACAGTTGAAAGTCACACATGGAAGACGCTCTGGACACTTATAGTAATGCTTTTATAGCTGAGGACTACAGCTGACTTGCTAACTTTAGGACTGCAGTTGTCATGAACAGTTTTGCACTCAAGTTCCCATCAGTGAAGAGTTATAACATCAATGAAACTGATTTCATGTTAAAACTGTTAATGTTATAGTCATGTTATCTGTTGTTGCGCAAATGAGGATGGGTTCCCTTTTGAGTCTGGTTCCTCTCAAGGTTTCTTCCTCATGTCGTCTGAGGGAGTTTTTCCTTACCACCATCGCCACAGGCTTGCTCACTGGGGATAGATTAGGGATAAAATTTGCTCATGTTTTAAGTAATTCAAATTCTGTAAAGCTGCTTTGCGACAATGTCTATTGTTGAAAGCGCTATACAAATAAACTTGACTTGAATTCTGAATTATACCAGTGAATTCTAAAGGAAAATGTCAGGACATCTGTCCATGAACTGAATCTCAAGAGAAGGTGGGTCATGCAGCAAGACAACAACCCTAAGCACACAAGAATCTACCAAAGAATCATTCTACCAAATAATCGTTAAAGAAGAATAAAGTTAATGTTTTGGAATGGCCAAGTCAAAGTTCTGACCTTAATCCAATTGAAATGTTGTGGAAGGACCTGAAGCGAGCAGTTCATGTGAGGAAACCCACCAACATCCCAGAGTTGAAGCTGTTCTGTATGGAGGAATGGGGTAAAATTCCTCCAAGCCGGTGTGCAGGACTGATCAACAGTTACCAGAAATGTTTAGTTGCAGTTATTGCTGTACAAGGGGGTCACACCAGATACCGAAAGCAAAGGTTCACATACTTTTGCCACTCACAGGTATGTAATATTGAATCATTTTCCTCAATAAATAAATGACCAAGTATAATATTTTTGTCTCATTTGTTTAACTGGGTTCTCTTTATCTACTTTTAGGACTTGTGTGAAAATCTGATGTTTTAGGTCATATTTATGCAGAAATATAGAAAATTCTAAAGGGTTCACAAACTTTCAAGTACCACTGTATGTAAGTAATGCTACATAGCAACTGTGGTTTGTTAACACCTGATACTAAAACTTGTAGCGTCCTAGCAACCACTGCAAAGATGCATACAAAAAGCCCAAAAATGCCTACTTACTCCACCAAAAATGATACAGGATTTCTCTTGTGCCCTGACCTCCAGACCTTCAACTCAGCCACAAATAAAAATTTGTAGACCTCTATACTCTTCCAGGTGTCAGAACGCAGGCATTTACAGATGTAGGTGCAGGGGAGAAGCCTCAGGACGCATTAGGAGGGCCTGCGACATCACAGCTGCAAGCTGCGCCATCCGGGTGTTGAAGTCTGCAAGCATCTGTTGATGTTCTCCTAGAAGACATCCCTGAGCATTCAAAGCAGTTTGCTTCGCCTCCTCTGCTACATCCATGATAGGTGAAGTATCCTGTCAGAATGCAGGCACTTATGGATGTATGTGCAGGGGAGAGCAGAGAGCAAACTTGAGATGGAGCCAAATCACAAAACTAGAAGCATGGTCAGGAGGCAGGCAAGGGTCGGTCGATCGGTGAACAGGGTAATATAGAGAAGACAAGTAATGTAAACGAAAGGAAATAGCAAGTGTCAGAAATACTAGAATCAGGCAGAGAGAGAAAGGCTTGGTATGGACTGGAAAACCCAGAATGATACTTTGCATTGAAGATGTGTGTGAAAGAGGCTTAAAGTATATGAAGAAACATAGCCTAACTTTCATTTATAAATGCCTTGAGACCTCAAGAATGGCACAGGAATAGTTTTAAGCGTTAACAAATATAGTAATTTTTACGATTAAAGTGATTCATATAGGTAGTAGTCTGAGGGAATGACCTTGACGTCCGTAATGTCACAGCAGGAAGTCTATCAGTCTCATCACCATTTCTGTTATACTAAAACACAGAGCTGACTACAATTCCTATCCTCCATTTTGAGCTAATTTATCGCCATGCCATGTAGAAGTGTTGCTGCACCCACCAGCAACACAACAGGTGGATTTACGTTGCATTCATGGTCCAAGAATGTTCAAACTGCAAAGATTTGGATGCATTTTGCGAGAAATTCACAGGTACATTGGGTGCCTAAGAAGTGGTCTCTCATCTGCACATTTTACTGAGGACTCGTACGAAACCTCTGATCTGTTGTGGAGCATTGGCTATAAGCCCATATTGAAAGAGAGCGTAGTATCAACAATTAAAGAAAAAGAAAACTACAACAAAAGGAAAGTGTTTATTTAAAAAAAAACAAAGTTCAGTTGCACCAGTCCGCTCGGAGTGAGCTGAGGGTTGTTGCTAAAACCCAGGATGGAATGGGACAGGACATATCACTCAGGCAGTGACCTCCCTGTGGTTGTTGCTAAAACTGGTGATGTCCCATTCCGTCCCAGGTTTTAGTAATTGCCTGAGCCAAGCAGTAATAGCAGAGTACTCCGTATGGACAAAATACAGAAAGGGTGGAGTAGCCGTCTTATTCCTAAACTGGATATTGCTGCCATCTCACCCTTATGTGGAAGAAGTGAATGAACGGAGAACTAAATGAACAACTGAAAGTCAGATTGTTTCAAAACAATCTGCCACAAGATCAGCCTTCAAGAAGCAAGAACATAGACAGGTAAGCTCCGACTCTCATCTCATTATCTCGAGCTGCTTTATCCTGTTCTACAGGGTCGCAGGCAAGCTGGAGCCTATCCCAGCTGACTACGGGCGAAAGGCAGGGTACACCCTGGACAAGTCACCAGGTCATCACAGGGCTAACACATAGACAACCATTCACACCTACGGTCAATTTAGAGTCACCAATTAACCTAACCTGGATGTCTTTTGACTGTGGGGGAAACCGGCGCACCCGGAGGAAACCCACGCGGACACGGGGAGAACATGCAAACTGCGCACAGAAAGGCCCTCGTCGGCCACGGGGCTCGAACCCAGACCTTCTTGCTGTGAGGCGACAGCGCTAACCACTACACCACTGTGCAGCCCCGCTCCGACTCTCATTTGGATATTAAAAAAAAAAAGTTGTTTACCTGCAGTTAGATTAATACATTGTGGCAGCGGGGGCGTGGTCAAGCGCCGGTCTGTGACAGGAGGGCGGAGTCAGGGAAGGTGAGTGGCAAAATCACTACACCTGAGAGCAATTAACCTGTGTTTGTGTCTTCCCAGTGACCGCGCCCTACTTAAGGAGGGAGAGCGAGAGCAGAGGAGCTCATCCCTGAACCAGACGCCGGTTGTGTGTGTGTCTGTTTGAGTGAATGAATTATTGTTAAAACTGAAAAGTCTAGCAATAAACGCACTGTCAAACCTGATCTCTGTCCTGCCATCCTCTGTGCTCCACCCACGAACGCTGAACCGTTACAGTGGTGCCGAAACCCGGGACCTGGAGCACAGCAGCCTCACAGCCCCATGGAGTCCTCCCCGTTCGCTGAACTGATCCACGCCCTCGCCACGGCCCAGCAAAGCCAGCACCAGGCGCTACTCACCCTCCGAAAGGAGCAAGAAGAGCGGTTCGAGGCCCTGGTGTTGGCCCAACAAGAAGATCGCCAGGCGTTCCGGCACCTCCTCGCATCGGCGGGGCCCAGCAGCGCTCCTACCGCGGGCCCATCTCCCCTCACCGTCACCAAGATGGGCCCGCAGGACGACCCCAAGGCGTTCATCACGCTCTTTGAGCAGGTCGCCGAAGCCTCGGGGTGGCCGATGGAGCAGCGCGCGGCTCGCCTCCTCCCCCTGCTCACGGGAGAAGCACAGCTGGCCGCGCTACAGCTCCCTGCCGACCGCCGGCTGGCCTACGCGGACCTCCACCGGGCCGTCCTCCAGCGCGTAGGGCGCACCCCAGAACAGCAGCGCCAGCGCTTCCGCGCGCTGCGCTTGGAGGAAGTCGGCCGGCCATTCGCGTTTGGCCAGCAGCTCCGGGACACCTGCTGGCGGTGGCTGAGGGCCAACAACCGCGACGCCGAAGGAATCCTTGACCAGGTGGCGCTGGAACAGTTTGTCGCTCGCTTGCCAGCAGGAACTGCGGAGTGGGTCCGGTGCCACCGCCCGGCGTCGCTGGATCGAGCAGTCGAGCTGGCGGAGGACCATTTGGCAGCTGTCCCGGCGGCAGGACAGCAGATGGTGTCTTCTCTTCTCTCCTCTTCTCTCTCTCTCTCTCCCCCTCCTCCTGTGTCCCGTCCTCGCCCCATTCCCCCTCCGCGGAGGCGGGGGCCTGCACCCCCCCAGCCGGCCCGCCGCACCCGCGGTGCCCTCCCGTTTCTCCCTTCTGTGTCTGTCTCTCCCCCACCTCAGGTGAGTGAGCCCCAGATCACCGGTGCAGAGGGAAAGCCCGGGCCGGTTTGCTGGCGCTGCGGGGAGCCGGGCCACCTTCAACAGCAGTGCACGGCAATGGAAGTGGGCGCGGTGGTTCGGATCCCCGACGCGCCAAAGGCTGCCCTCGATCGGGCCGGAGCGTATCGCATACCGGTGAGTATCCAAGGGGCTACATATCAGGCGTTGGTGGATTCTGGTTGTAATCAGACCTCAATTCGCCAAAGCCTGGTTCAAAACGAGGCATTGGGGGGAGCACAAGGGGTGAAGGTGTTGTGTGTGCACGGGGATGTTCACAGCTACCCTTTGGTGTCGGTCCACGTTATTTTCAGAGGGGAAAAATTTATAGTGAAGGCGGCGGTTAATCCCCCCCTTACCCACTCTTTAATTTTGGGGACTGATTGGCCGGGATTTCGGGGTTTAATGACACGCCTAGTCGAGAGTGGGTCCTGCCATTTGACAGGGGGAGGTCCCGGTGTCGCTTTGGCGGGAGCAGCTGTCACAGAGCCGTCTACGTCATCTCCGCGTCAGAGTGAGGAGCCACTGGCTCCTCCTCTCTCTATTGGGGAATCCCTCGCGGATTTCCCATTAGAGCAGTCGCGAGACGAGACTCTGTGGCATGCGTTTGACCAAGTGAGAGTAATCGATGGTCAAACGCTCCAGCCGAACGCCACCCCGTCCTTCCCCTACTTCGCGATTATGAAGAATAGATTATACCGAGTGACGCAGGACACTCAAACTAAAGAGCGAGTCACGCAGCTTTTAATTCCGAAGAGCCACCGGGAATTGGTATTCCAGGCGGCTCACTTTAATCCCATGGCTGGACACTTGGGGCAGGATAAAACACTAGCCCGAATAATGGCCCGATTCTATTGGCCGGGGATTCGCGGCGATGTCCGTAGGTGGTGTACGGCATGCCGCGAATGCCAGTTAGTAAACCCAGCGGCCATTCCCAAAGCGCCTTTGCGCCCTCTACCGTTAATCGAGACCCCATTTGAGAGAATTGGGATGGATCTCGTCGGGCCATTAGATCGGTCAGCATGAGGGTACCGCTTTATATTAGTTCTGGTGGACTATGCAACGTGATACCCGGAAGCAGTGCCTCTGTGCAATATCTCAGCACGCAGTATTGCAGAGGCACTCTTCCGCGTCATCTCCCGAGTTGGAATCCCGAAAGAGATTCTGACTGATCAAGGCACTACGTTTATGTCACGAACACTGCGCGAACTGCATGGGTTATTGGGGATTAAGCCGATCCGCACCAGTGTGTATCACCCACAAACGGACGGTTTAGTGGAACGATTCAACCGCACCCTCAAAAATATTAAGAAATTCGTAAGTGAGGACGCACGTAACTGGGATAAGTGGCTCGAACCCTTGCTGTTCTCAGTGCGAGAGGTCCCCCAAGCCTCCACGGGGTTCTCCTCGTTTGAATTATTATATGGGCGTAAGCCGTGCAGCATCCTGGACGTGCTGCGGGAAAATTGGGAGGAGGGACCTTCACAAAGTAAGAACGAAATTCAGTACGTTATGGACCTGCACGCAAAACTCCACACGCTCACCCACCTAACTCAGGAGAATTTGCGGCAGGCCCAGGAACGGCAAGCCCGCCTGTACAACAAGGGTACGCGCCTTAGAGAGTTCACACCGGGAGATAAGGAACTCGTACTGTTGCCCACGTCGAGCTCCAAATTGATCGCCAAGTGGCAAGGACCCTTTGAGGTCACACGGCGAGTCGGGGACATCGACTATGAGGTGAGGCGAACGGACGGGATGGGGCGCTACAGATTTACCACCTCAATCTGCTTAAAGTCTGGAATGAGGAGGTCCCTGTGGCGTTGGTGTCGGTGGTTCCGGAGAAGGCGGAGCTGGGGCCGGAGGTTCAAAAGGGGACATTGGCATCACGTACCTCTCCGGTCCCCTGTGGAGACCACCTCTCCCCGACCCAACTCACGGAGGTCGCCCAGTTGCAGGCCGAGTTTTCGGATGTGTTCTCGCCCCTGCCCGGTCGCACTAACCTCATAGAGCACCACATCGAGACGCCCCCGGGGGTGGTAGTGCGTAGCCACCCTTACAGGCTACCCGAACACAAAAAAAAGGTGGTTCAGGAAGAACTTCATACCATGCTCGAAATGGGCATCGTCGAGGAGTCCCACAGTGACTGGAGCAGCCTGGTGGTCTTGGTACCTAAGGCCGACGGGTCGGTCCGGTTTTGTGTGGACTATAGGAAAGTCAACACGGTGTCTAAATTTGACGCGTACCCAATGCCTCGTATTGAAGAGCTGCTCGATCGACTAGGCACGGCTCGCTTTTATTCGACACTGGATTTGACGAAGGGATATTGGCAGATCCCCTTGACTCCACTATCCCGAGAAAAAATGGCCTTTTCCACACCGTTTAGGTTACACCAATTCGTCACACTTCCGTTTGGGCTGTTTGGGGCGCCCGCTACGTTTCAGCGGCTGATGGATCGGGTCCTCCGCCCCCACGCCACCTATGCGGCCGCCTATCTGGATGACATCATCATATATAGTAATGACTGGCCGAGGCACTTGGAACACCTAAGGGCCATCCTTAGGTCACTGAGGCGGGCGGGTCTCACAGCCAACCCAAAGAAGTGTGCGATTGGGCAGGTGGAAGTACGGTATCTGGGCTTCCACTTGGGCAATGGGCAGGTGCGTCCCCAAATTAATAAGACCACAGCGATTGCGGCCTGCCCGAGGCCCAAGACCAAAAAGGGGGTGAAACAGTTCCTGGGGCTGGCTGGCTATTATCGTAGGTTTATACCTAATTATTCGGACGTCACCAGCCCGCTGACTGATCTCACTAAAAAGAGGGCACCAGATCCGGTCCAGTGGACGGAGCAATGCCAGCGTGCTTTTTCAGAGGTAAAGGCTGCACTGTGTGGGGGCCCCTTCTACACTCCCCTGACTTTTCTCTCCCCTTTATGTTGCAGACCGATGCGTCGGACAGAGGGCTGGGGGCGGTTTTGTCCCAGGAGGTGGAGGGGGAGGACCGCCCCATCCTGTATATAAGCAGGAAGCTGTTGGTGCGTGAGGGGCGCTACAGCACCATAGAGAAAAAGTGTCTGGCCATCAAGTGGGCGGTCCTCGCCCTCTGGTACTACCTGCTGGGGCGCCCTTTCACCCTCTGTTTGGACCACGCGCCCCTCCAGTGGCTCCACCGCATGAAAGATGCCAACGTGCGGATCACCCGTTGGTATCTGGCACTCCAACCCTTTAATTTCAAGATGGTCCACAGGCCGGGGGCGTAGATGGTCGTGGCGGACTTCCTCTCCCGCCAAGGGGGGGGGGGGGAGTCGGCTGCAGGCCGGACGGCCGCCCGGCCTGAGTCGGGCGGTGGGGGTATGTGGCAGCGGGGGCGTGGTCAAGCGCCGGTCTGTGACTGGAGGGCGGAGTCAGGGAAGGTAAGTGGCAAAATCACTACACCTGAGAGCAATTAACCTGTGTTTGTGTCTTCCCAGTGACCGCGCCCTACTTAAGGAGGGAGAGCAAGAGCAGAGGAGCTCATCCCTGAACCAGACGCCGGTTGTGTGTGTGTCTGTTTGAGTGAATGAATTATTGTTAAAACTGAAAAGTCTAGCAATAAACGCACTGTCAAACCTGATCTCTGTCCTGCCGTCCTCTGTGCTCCACCCACGAATGCTGAACCGTTACATACATGTAACTTGTATTGTGTATTCAAGTTACCGGTATAAGATTATTTAATTTGCTTCAGAATGTGATTGTCTCAGTTCATCTGATTATTTAATGAGCCTTTTACGTTTTATTAGTGAAAATGCATGCATGTACATGTATGTTGCATAAGTAATAACACTGTGGCAGCGGGGGCATGGTCAAGCGTCGGTCTGTGAATGAAGGGCGGAGTCAGGGAAGGTAAGTGGCAGAATCACTGCACCTGACGGGAATTAACCTGTGTTTGTGTGTCTTCCCCAGTGACCGTGCCCTATAAAAGGAGAGGGAGAGCAGAGGAAGGGAGCTCTCCCCTGACGAGAACACTGTGTGTGTGTGTGTGTGTGTGTGTGTGTGTGTGTGTGTGTGTGTGTGTGTGCGTGGGAGAAGAATTAAAAGCTGAAAAGCTAAAAATAAAAAAGGGTTTTGCGAACTCAGTTCTGGCCTCCCGTGCTTCTGTGCTCCACCCACCCTAACTATCTCTACAGTGGTGCCGAAACCTGGGATGGAGTACAGAGGAGAACAGCCTCATGGAGTCCTCCCCCTTCAAGGACCTGGTCCATGCCCTCGCCTCGGCCCAACAGAGCCAGCACCAGGCGCTGGTTGCCCTCCGGAAGGAGCAGGAACAACGGTTCGAAGCCCTGGTGCTGGCACAGCAGGAAGATTGCCAGGCGTTCCGGCACCTACTCGCGTCGGCGGGGTCCACCATCACCACCGCCGCAGACCCTCCCCACCTCACCCTAATGAAGATGGGTCCGCATGATGACCCCGAAGCCTTCCTCGCTCTTTTTGAGCAAGCGGCAGAGGCATGGGGTTGGCCGGTGGAACAGCGCACGGCGCGCCTCCTCCCCCTGATAACGGGTGAGGCACAGCTGTCCGCACTACAGCTCCCCGCTGACAGCTGGCTGGTCTACGCCGACCTCCGCAGGGCCATCCTCCAACGTGTGGGGCACACTCCGGAGCAGCAGCGGCAGCGCTTCCACGCGCTGCACCTGGAGGAGGTCGGCCGGCTGTTCACGTTTGGCCAGCAACTCCAGGACACCTGCCGGCAGTGGCTGAGGGCTGACAACGGCGACACCGAGGGAATCATCGACCTGGTGGCGCTGGAACAATTAATCGCCCGACTTCCGGAAGGAACGGCGGAGTGGGTCCAGTGCTATCGCCCGGCGTCGCTGGATCAGGCCATCGAGCTGGCGGAGGACCATATGGTGGCTTTTCCAACGGCAGGACAGCATGTCTCCTCTTCTCCCATCTCTCTCTCTCTCCCCCCTTCTGTTCCTCGTCCTTGCCCCATTCCCCCACCGCGGAGGCGGGGGCCAGCTCCACCCAAGCCAGCCCGCCGCACCCGTGGTGCCCTACCGTTTCCTACTTCCGTGTCTGTAGCTTCCCCCCCTCAGGTGAGTGAGTTCCAGAACACTGGTGCAGAGGGAAAGCCTGGGCCGGTATGCTGGCGCTGCGGAGAGCCGGGGCATCTCCAGCATCAGTGCTCGGCGATGGAGGTGGGCACGGTGGTCCGGATTCCCGATGCGCCAGGGACCGCCCTCGATCAGGCCAGAGCTAATCACATACCAGTGAGTATCCAAGGGGATACGTATCAGGCTTTGGTGGACTCCGGCTGTAATCAGACCTCCATCCACCAAAGCCTGGTGCAAGACGAGGCATTGGGGAGAGCACAATTGGTGAAGGTGTTGTGTGTGCACGGGGATGTTCACAACTACCCTTTAGTGTCAGTCCACATTCTATTTCGAGGGGAGAAATTTAGAGTAAAGGCGGCGGTTAATCCTCGCCTTACCCACTTGATAATTTTGGGGACTGATTGGCCGAGATTCAGGGAATTAATGACACATTTAGTGAAGAGTGGGGCCTGCCATAATTTAGCAGGGGGAGGTCCCGGTGTGGCTTTGGCGGGAGCAGCTGTCACCGAGCTGTCTACGTCATCACCACATCAGAGCGAGGAGCAACCGGCTCCTCCTCCCTCTCTCAGGGAATCCCTCGCGGATTTCCCGTTAGAGCAGTCGCGAGATGAGACTCTGCGGCATGCGTTTGACCAAGTGAGAGTAATCGATGGTCAAACGCTCCAGCCAAACGCCACCCCATCCTTCCCCTATTTCTCCATTATTAAGGATAGGTTATACCGAGTGACGCAGGACACTCAGACAAAGGAACCGATAACATAGCTTTTGATCCCAAAGAGCCGCCAGGAATTTATATTCCAGGTGGCTCACTTTAATCCCATGGCCGGACACTTAGGGCAGGATAAGACACTAGCCCAAATAATGGCCCGGTTCTACTGGCCAGGGATTCGTGGCGATGTCCGTAGGTGGTGTATGGCATGCCGCGAATGCCAGTTAGTAAATCCAGCGGCCATTCCAAAAGCGCCTTTGCGCCCTCTGCCATTAATCGAGACCCCATTCGAAAGAATTGGGATGGATCTCGTCGAGCCATTAGATCGGTGAACACGAGGATATTGCTTTATTTTAGTTCTGGTGGACTATGCAATGCGATATCCGGAAGCAGTACCTCTCCGTAATATCTCAGCACGCAGTATTGCGGAAGTGCTCTTTCCAAAAGAGGGGTTCCGAAAGAAATCCTGACAGACCAAGGCACTTCGTTTATGTCACGCACACTGCGCGAGCTGTATGGGTTACTGGGTATTAAGTCTATCCGCACCAGTGTCTATCACCCACAAACGGATGGCTTAATAGAGCGATTTAACCAAACACTCAAGAACATAATCCGGAAATTCATACGCTGGCGGGGGCCCTGGGAAGAGTTCTCTTTTCTTTGTGAAGGGGAGGGCACCCTGGAATGGGTTCAACCCGGGATAGGGGCCCGCACCCTGGAAAGTGCCACGGTTCTGGCGGCATCCGGTGAGCTCTCGCTGGCCCTTGAAAATCTGGGGGAGAGGGTGTAAGTCTTGCGCCGGGCCATACCCATATCCGCAGCAGGTCTCCAAGATGAACAGCCTCTGGCATGTTGGAACGTGGAGAAGGGTTCCATGCGAACAGCAGTTGAACATGGGTCAGTCCGTCCTAAAGGATGGGCAAACACCGTTCTGAAGGGTGGGGCAATGGCTTCCATTGCCCCCAGCCGATCAAAAGGGAGTCGGGTTCAGATCCCTGAACCCAGAGTGGCGGAAATAGACGCAAACGAACCCAGGAGAATTTGTGGCAGTCCCAAGAACATCAAGTCCATCTGTACGACAGGGGCACGCGCCTTAGGGAATTCACACCAGGAGATAAAGTACTCATGTTGTTTTGCAGACAGACGCATTGGACAGAGGGCTGGGGGCTGTTCTGTTCCAGGAGGTGGAGGGGGAGGACCGTCCAGTGCTGTACACCAGCCTCAAGCTGTCGGTGCGCGAGGGCAGGTACAGCACCATAGAGAAGGAATGCCTTGCCATCAAATGGGTGGTCCTCGCCCTCCGCTACTACCTGCTGGGGCGCTTTCACCCTCTGGTCAGACCACACGCCCCTGCAGTGGCTCCACTGCATGAAGGATGCCAACGCGTGGATCACCCGTTGGTATCTGGCACTCCAGCCGTTTAAATTCGAGGTGGTCCACAGGCCAGGGGCACGGATGGTCGTGGCGGATTTCCTCTCCCGTCGGGGGAGGGGGGAGTCAGCTGCAGTGTGGACGGCTCCCCGGCCTGAGTCAGGCAGTGGGGGTATATGGCAGCGGGGGCATGGTCAAGCATCGGTCTGTGAATGGAGGGCGGAGTCAGGGAAGGTAAGTGGCAGAATCACTGCACCTGATGGGAATTAACTTGTGTTTGTGTGTCTTCCCCAGTGACCGCACCCTATCAGAGGAGAGGGAGAGCAGAGGAAGGGAGCTCTCCCCTGACGAGAACACGTGTGTGTGTGTGTGTGTGTGTGTGTGTGTGTGTGTGTGTGTGTGTGTGCGCGCGTGCATGGGAGAAGAATTAAAAGCTGAAAAGCTAAAAATAAAAAAGGGTTTTGCGAACTCAGTTCTGGCCTGCCGTGCTTCTGTGCTCCACCCACCCTAACTATCTCTACAAACACCTATCCTGTTTTAATGAGAGTCAACCCACAATCAATGAAGTTAAATCAGTCTTAGTTGAGCAAGTCGGTAATGGTATTTCTTACTTTCACCATAAATGTTTATTTATATGACTTTGGTCTACAGCTGTAAAAGTCTTGGCCTTAAAACCGGTTACCGCAGTGACATCATGCACTCAGGCATGGCTAGCTCAGCTGGGCAGCTTAAATGACAACTTTGCGGTTGATTTTAACTCTCAAAAACATCTGTTTTTATTCCAATTTATGCAGCATACAAGAGTCAAGGATGGTGATACTATCCACTCAGAAATTTATTTAAAAATAAAAGGTTCTGCATATCTGCTTTAAATAGCGTGGCTAATAAGTTTGTGAATGAACGACAGCTGATTTCCATAAACCAGTGACAGGGGGTGCTGTGCTCTTTGGGGGTTGTAGTTCTGAGTGGCCATGTTTGTAGTTTGGCTCATGCTGTCACTCTCAGTGACTTTACTGACAGAACCCCCCCCCCCCCCCGAGGAGCTCCCTCTGGGAGCTAAATTCTTCCTGGTGTGCCCTCTTCCCTTAGGTGCAGGTTTGTCAGAGTGTTGTGCATGAAACTCTTACTTAAGCAGAGTGTCCAGAGTGTCCTTGGCTCCCACCCAGCTTTGTTCCTCAGGTCCATAACCCTCCCAGTCTACCAGTTATTCAACTTGACCTTTTCTGCGTCTGGAATCAAGTATTCTGTTTATCTGGTAGATGGGCTCACCTTCTAAGTTTAGCACTGGGTGTTCTTGGACTGGGGCGTTCTCACCAAGAGGGCCCAGAATTGCAGGTTTCAGACAAGAAACATGAAATGTGGGGGATATCCAGCTGTGAGGGGGAAGATCTACTCTGTATGAGACATCTTTGATATGCTGAAGTACTTTAAATGGGCCAATGTAATGTGGCTGTAACTTCTGACAGGTATTGGGCTCACTGAGGTTCCTTGTGGACACCCATACTCTGTCACCTGGAGAGAAATCTGGATTGTTGCTTCTGTGTTTGTCTGCATATTCCTTGTATTTGGTGTTAACAGTTTCTATGCGTTGGTGTACCTCCTCCCATATGGCTTGGCTACAAGAGAACCCATCCTCCACTGCTTGTAATTGTGTCAGTGCATCGTCCCAGGGGAACAGGGGCGGTTGGTAGCCGAGTATGCACTGAAAAGGTGTTAGTTATGTCGCGGAGTGTTTGAGTGAGTTCTGTGCATACTCGGCCCATGGGAGGAATTGAGACCAGTCCCCCTTGTTCCTCATACAGAAGATACTCAAAAAGCATCTGATTTCCTGGTTGGCCCATTCCACTTGACCATTGGATTGGGGATGGTACCCAGACGTGAGACTCACTGAAACTCCTAATCGTTCCATAAAACATGTCCATAAGCGTGATATAAACTGGGGACCCTGGTCACTGACTATGTCCTCAGGGATGCCATAGTACCTGAATACCTGTTGGAAGAGCAGTTCAGCTGTTTGGAATGCCGTGGGTATACCGGGTAATGGGATGAGTTTCAGTGCCTTGGAGAATCTGTCAATAGTTACCATAATGGTGGTGTTGCCCTGGGAGGGAGGTAGGTCCGTGATGAAATCAATGGCTAGATGGGACCAGGGTCTCTGAGGTATTGGGAAGGGACAAAGCTTGCCGGCAGGAGGGGTTCTTGGAACCTTTGCCTGGGCACACTCCAAGCAGGAGGTGATGAACTGGTTAATTTCCGTGAGCATGTTCTCCCACCAGTACTTGTTCCTTAGCATTTGATGAGTTTGTTGGCTGCTAGGATGTCCCATGGCAGGAGATGTGTGAGCCCAGGTGATGAGTCGCCTTCGGAGGTGTTTCGGGATGTAAAGGAGGCCCAGTGGAAGATTGATTGGGCTTGTCTGCGGTTGGGAGTTCTTTATCTCCTGATCCAGGTCCCAAGTGAAGGATTGGATGAAGCAGTTGGGCAAGAGAATAGGGTGAGTAGCAGAGTTCTGACATGACAAGTTGAAGCTGCAGGATAGAACGTCTGCTTTGGTATTTTTTGAGCCTGGGCAGAACAAGATTGTGAAATTAAAGCATGTGAAGAGTGCCCATCTTGCTTGACATGGGTTCAATCTTTTGGCCTTCTGTGGCAGCAAGGGCATGGTCAAGCATCGGTCTGTGACAGGAGGGTGGAGTCAGGGAAGGTAAGTGGCAGAATCACTACACCTGTTGTTAATTAATGTGTTTGTGTCTTCCCAGTGACTGCGCCCTATTTAAGGAGAGAGAGCGAGAGCAGAGGGAGCTCTCTCCCGAACCAGATGACTGGAATGTGTGTGCGTGCATGTGTGGCTGAGAGAGAAAGATTTGCACTGAAAAGTGGAAATAAAAGAGTTTTGTGAACTCAGTTCTGTCCTGCCGTCCTTCTGTGCTCCACCCACTTACACAAACTGTCACAGTGGTGCTGAAACCCGGGATGAGCACAGAAGAGAACAGCTCCATGGAGTCCTCCACCTTCGCCGACCTGATCCACGCCCTCGCCACGGCCCAACAGAGCCAGCACCAGGCGCTGCTCGCCCTCCGAAAGGAGCAAGAACAACGGTTTGAGGCCCTGGTGCTGGCGCAACAGGAAGATCGTCGGGCATTCCGGCACCTCCTCACGTTGACAGGGTCCACCATCTCCACCGCCGCGGGCCCTTCCCCCCTCACCCTCACGAAGATGGGCCCGCAGGATGACCCCCGAGGCATTCCTCACAATCTTTGAGCAGGTAGCGGAGACCTCGGGGTGGCCGGTGGAACAGCGCGCAGCATGCCTCCTCCCCCTGCTAACGGGAGAGGTGCAGCTGGCCGCGCTACAGCTCCCCGCCAACCGCCGGCTGGCCTACGCGGACCTTCGCCGGGCCGTCCTCCAGCGGGTGGGACACACCCCGGAACAACAGTGTCAGCGTTTCCGCGCTCTGCACTTGGAGGAAGTCAGCCGGCCGTTCGCGTTTGGCCAGCAACTCCGGGACGCCTGCTGGCGGTGGTTGAGGGCCGACAGCTACGACGCTGAGGGACTCATCGACCAGGTGGTACTGGAGCAGTTCGTCGCGCGTTTACCAGCGGGAACCACAGAGTGGGTCCAGTGCCACTGCCCGGCGTCGCTGGATCAGGCAATCGAGCTGGCGGAGGACCATCTGGCGGCTGTCCTGACGGCAGGACAGCAGACGACCTCTTCTCTTCTCTCCTCTCTCGCTCTCTCCCCTCCTCCTGTGTCTCCTCCTCGCCCTATTCCCCCACCGCAGAGGCGGGGGCTGGCACCACCTCAGCCGGCCCGCCGCACCCGCGGTGCCCTCCCGTGTCTCCCTTCTGTGTCCGTCTCTCTCCCCCCTCAGGTGAGTGAGCCCCAGAGCACTAGTGCAGAGAGGAAGCCCGGGCCGGTTCGCTGGCGCGGCGGGGAGCTGGGCCACCTCCAACAGCAGTGCTCGGTAATGGAGGTGGGCGCGGTGGTTCGGATCCCCGACTCACCGGGAGCCGCCCTCGGTCGGGCCGGAGCATATCGCATACCAGTGAGTATCCAAGGGGATACATATCAGGCATTGGTGGATTCTGGCTGTAATCAGACCTCAATCCACCAAAGCCTGGTGCAGGACGAGGCATTGGGGGAAGCACAATTGGTGAAGGTGTTGTGTGTGCACGGGGATGTTCACAACTACCCTTTAGTGTCGGTCCACATTTTTTTTTGAGGGGAAAAATTTGTAGTGAAGGCGGCGGTTAATCCTCGCCTTACCCACTCTCTAATTTTGGGGACTGATTAGCCGGGATTTCGGGATTTAATGACACATTTAGTGAAGAGTGGGTCCTGTCATTTAACAGGGGGAGGTCCCGGTGTCGCATTGGCGGGAGCAGCTGTCACAGAGCCGTCTACGTCATCTCCGCGTCAGAGTGAGGAGCCGCCGGCTCCTCCTCTCTCTCTCTGGGAATCCCTCACGGATTTCCCGTTAGAGCAGTCGTGAGACGAGACTCTGCGGCATGCGTTTGACCAAGTGAGAGTAATCGATGGTCAAACGCTCCCGCCGAACACCACTCCGTCCTTCCCCTACTCCGCGATTATGAAGGATAGATTACACCGAGTGACACAGGACACTCAAACTAAAGAGCGAGTCACACAGCTTTTAATTCTGAAGAACTGCCGGGAATTGGTATTCCAGGCAGCTCAGTTTAATCCCATGGCTGGACACTTAGGGCAGGATAAAACACTAGCCCGAATAATGGCCCGGTTCTATTGGCCAGGGATTCGCGGCGATGTCTGTAGGTGGTGCATGGCATGCCACGAATGCCAGTTAGTAAATCCAGCGGCCATTCCAAAAGCGCCTTTGCGCCCTCTACTGTTAATCGTGACCCCGTTCGAAAGAATTGGGATGGATCTCGTCGGGCCATTAGATCCGTCAACATGAGGGTATCGCTTTATATTAGTTCTAGTGGACTATGCAACACGATACCCGGAAGCAGTGCCTCTTCGCAATATCTCAGCACGCAGTATTGCGGAGGCACTCTTCCGCGTTATCTCCCGAGTTGGAATCCCGAAAGAGATTCTGACTGACCAAGGCACCTCGTTTATGTCACGTACACTGAACGAACTGTATGGGTTGTTGGGTATTAAGCCGATCCGCACCAGCATGTATCACCGACAAACGGACGGTTTAGTTGAACGGTTCAATTGCACCCTCAAGAACATAAATAAAAAAAATTCGTAAGTGAGGATGCACGTAATTGGGATAGATGGCTCGAACCCTTGCTCTTTGCAGTGCAAGAGGTCCCCCAAGCCTCCACGGGGTTCTCCCCGTTTGAATTGTTATACGGGCGTAAGCCGCGCGGCATCCTAGATGTGCTGCGGGAAAATTGGGAGGAGGGACCTTCACCAAGTAAAAACGAAATCCAATATGTTATGTACCTGCACGCAAAACTCCACACACTCACGCACCTAACTCAGGAGAATTTGCGGCAGGCCCAAGAACGACAGACCCGCCTGTATGACAAGGGTACACGCCTTAGGGAGTTCGCACTGGGAGAGAAAGTACTCATACTGTTGCCCACATCGAGCTCCAAATTAGTCACCAAGTGGCAAGGACCCTTTGAGGTCACACGGCGAGTCGGGGACTTTGTCTATGAGGTAAGGCGAACGGATAGGGGTGGGGCGCTACAGATTTACCACCTCAACCTGCTCAAACTCTGGAACAAGGAGGTCCCCGTGGCGTTGGTGTCGGTGGTTCCGGAGAAGGCGGAGCTGGGGCCGGAGGTGCAAAAGGGAACATTGGCATCGAGTACCTCTCCGGTCCCCTGTGGAGACCACCTCTCCCCGACCCAACTCGCGGAGGTTGCCCAGTTGCAGACCGAGTTTTCGGACGTATTCTCGCCCCTGCCCAGCCGCACCAACCTCATAGAGCACCACATCGAGACGCCCCCGGGGGTGGTAGTGCGTAGCCGCCCTTACAGGTTACCCGAGCACAAGAAAAAAGTGGTTCGGGAAGAACTCGAGGCCATGCTCGAAATGGACATCGTCGAGGAGTCCCACAGTGACTGGAGCAGCCCGGTGGTCTTGGTACCCAAGGCCGACGGGTCGGTCCGGTTCTGTGTCGACTATAGAAAAGTCAATGCGGTGTCTAAATTTGACGCGTACCCAATGCCTCGTATTGATGAGTTGCTCGATCGGCTAGGCACGGCTCGTTTTTACTCAACACTGGATTTAACAATGGGTTATTGGCAGATCCCCTTGACTCCATTATCCCGGGAAAAGACGGCCTTTTCCACACCGTTCGGCTTACACCAATTCGTCACACTTCCTTTTGGGCTGTTTGGGGCGCCTGCTACATTTCAGCGGCTGATGGACAGGGTCCTCCGCCCCCACGCCACCTATGCGGTCGCATACCTTGACGATATCATCATTTATAGTAATGACTGGCAGCGGCGCTTACAACACCTGAGGGCCGTCCTTAAGTCGCTGAGGTGAGCGGGTCTCACAGCCAACCCAAAGAAGTGTGCGATTGGGCAGGTGGAAGTACGGTATCTGGGCTTCCACTTGGGCAATGGGCAGGTGCGTCCCCAAATTAACAAGACAGCAGCAATTGCGGCCTGCCCGAGGCCCAAGACCAAAAAGGGGGTGAGACAGTTCCTGGGGCTGGCTGGCTACTATCATAGGTTTACACCTAATTATTCGGACGTCACCAGCCCGCTGACTGATCTCACTAAAAAGGGGGCACCAGATCCGGTCCAGTGGACGAAGCAATGCCAGCGGGCTTTCTCTAAGGTAAAGGCTGCACTGTGTGGGGGGCCACTTTTACACTCCCCTGAATTTTCTCTCCCCTTTATGTTGCAGGCGGATGCGTCGGACAGAGGGCTGGGGGCTGTTTTGTCCCAGCAGGTGGAGGGGGAGGATCGCCCAGTCTTGTACATTAGTCGTAAGCTGTCGGTGCGTGAGGGGCGCTACAGCACCATTGAGAAGGAGTGCCTGGCGATCAAATCGGCGGTCCTCGCCCTCCGGTACTACCTGCTGGGACGCCCTTTCACCCTCTGTTTGGACCACGCGCCCCTCCAGTGGCTCCACCGCATGAAGGATGCCAACGCATGGATCACCCGTTGGTATCTGGCACTCCAACCCTTTAACTTCAAGGTGATTCACAGGCCGGGGGCGCAGATGGTCGTGGTGGACTTCCTCTCCCGTCAAGGGGGGGGAGTCGGCTGCAGGCCGGACAGCCGCCCAGCCTGAGTCGGGCGGTGGGGGTATGTGGCAGCAGGGGCGTGGTCAAGCATCGGTCTGTGACAGGAGGGCGGAGTCAGGGAAGGTAAGTGGCAGAATCACTACACCTGTCGTTAATTAATGTGTGTGTGCGTGTGTGGCTGAGAGAGAAAGATTTGCACTGAAAAGTGGAAATAAAAGAGTTTTGTGAACTCAGTTCTGTCCTGCCGTCCTTCTGTGCTCCACCCACTTACACAAACTGTCACACCTTCTTAAGATAGTTGAGGTTCTTATGATTGGTCAGTGTCACAAAGGGGTGCGAGCTCCCTCCAGCTAGTGTCTCCACTCTTCGAGAGCTAGTTTAATGGTGAGTAGTTATCTGTTCCTGAGGTCATAATTCCTTTCTGCAGAGGTGAATTTCTTTGAGAAGGTGGCCACTGGGTGAAGCTTGTGTTTCTCACTGAAGCGTTGAGACAAGATTCCTCCTACTCCTGTGTCAGAGGCATCAACTTCAACCATGAATGGCTTGGCCAGATCAGGATGCTGTAGGACTGGGGCAGAGGTGAAGACATTCTTGAGTTGGTTGAAGGTCTCTTCTGCTGAAGGGTTCCATTGAAGACGCTTGGGTCCCTTCTTGAGTAGGGCCGTTAGAGGAGCAGCAATTGTGCTGAAGCCTCTAATGAAATGATGGTAGAAGTTGGCAAAGCCTAAGAAACATTGATGCGCCTTTATAGATGTGGATACTGGCCAGGACGTGACTGCAGATACCTCGACCGCCAACGTCTGCAACTCGATGGTGTAATCCGAAGTAGACCGGGACCCCTGCCACAGCTCCATGAGCTCTCTGGCTGCCTCCTGGCCAGACAGAGAGTGGTCAAAAGTTCACCTCATCTCCTCGGAGAAATCCTTAAACTGGAACAAAAGGGTGCATTGGCGTCCCAGACTGCTGTTCCCCACTCTCTGGCCTTGCCGGTGAGGAGCGTTATTGTATATGCTACCCAGGAGCATTCTGTGGGGAAGGCCAGAGGTTGCAGTTCTAGGATTAGCAAACATTGAGACAAAAACGATCTGCAAGTACCTGGTTCTCCATTGTAGGACTGAGGCGCTGGAAGTCTCAGTTTGTGGAGAAAGGCGGTGGCAGGAGCTGAAGTAGGAGATGGCTGAGCAGGGGTAGGCACGGCTTGACAGCGCTACATCTGCATGGTGAGAAGGTTGAGTGCGTTGGACAGGGTGGCGAGGTTCTGGGTAATTTGTTATAGGCCTTGTTGATGGGTCCTGAGGAGAGACCCTTGCTGCTGTATAGCTGTTCTCAAATGGGTCAGTTCTGCTGGATCCATGTTGGCCAGAACGTACTGTTAGGGGTGGTGGAGGTGTGGTGAGATAGGATCCAAAAGCAGAACACGACTCAGACAGTAATCCAATAAATGGGGTGGTTTTAATCCAGGAAAAAAGTAGCAAAATTAGTCCATGTAAAAAAGGAGACAAAAACTTGACAAAACAAATGAGGCAGACAAGGACAAGAAAAACACTAGTACAAAAAACCATGAACAAGAAAAAAATGCTAGTGCAAAAAAACATAAACGAGAAAAAGCTAGTGCAAAAAAACATAAACGAGGGAAAAACACTGGAGAGAAACTAGATAGAACTCGACGCCAATGGCGTCGATGGGGATGCCTCCACCCAGTAGACTACACGCCTTATTAAGTTGTGATTTGGGGATGGACATTTGACCTCACAGTAAGCTTGACCTGGTGAAATTACTTGTATCAGCCTGGGAGACATTGTGTTCACAAGGTTTTCGGACAGACATTTGACCTCACAGTGACCTTGACCTTAGACCTTTTGAGCTCAAAATATAATCAGTTTATCTTTGTCCCCAAATGCACAAATGGTGAAAGTCTGGTGAAATTCCTTTCATTCGCCTTTGAGATATTGTGTTCACAAGGTTTTCGGACAGACATTTGACCTCACAGCGACCTTGACCTTAGACCTTTTGAGCTCAAAATATAATCAGTTTATCTTTGTCCCCAAATGCACAAATGGTGAAAGTCTGGTGAAATTCCTTTCATTCGCCTTTGAGATATTGTGTTCACAAGGTTTTCGGACAGACATTTGACCTCACAGCGACCTTGACCTTAGAACTTTTGAACTCAAAATCGAATCAGTTCATGTTTGTCCCAAAGTGCACAAATGGTGAAAGTTTGGTGAAATTCCTTTCATTAGCCTTTGAGATATCGCGTTCACAAGGTTTCGGGACGGACACACGCACGGACGCACGGACAGACGGACAACCCAAAAACATAATGCCTCCTGCACCTTATGGTGGCAGAAGCATAAAAAGCATAAAGGCACAGAAACGGCTAGGGAAAACAAACAAGACGTTCTGGCAAAAACAGAGTCTGAAAACCGCCTATTTAAACACAGCAGTGAAAACCAGGAAGTGAGTTCATGGGAGAAGGAATTCCTGTCCCAGATCCAGATCGGCACTGGCGTGAGAGATCCATAATTCCCGGAGTGGATGTCCGGGGCGGAGCATGACACAAGCATGAAACAGAACTTGATTAAATCATGTAAACAAGCCATATTA
Source organism: Neoarius graeffei (assembly GCF_027579695.1). NCBI lineage: Eukaryota > Metazoa > Chordata > Actinopteri > Siluriformes > Ariidae > Neoarius > Neoarius graeffei. The sequence continues at coordinate 55,185,082 of NC_083577.1, read as the reverse complement.
CACTGTAAAAAAAAAAGTTGAGAATACTTGAAATTTCAAGGCAACCGTCTGCATTAAGAATTTTATGTTTTGCCAACGATGTGCCCATGATAATCCAAACTATGATAAAACTGTTATCTTTATTAAGAATTCTTAATTAAGTCCATTTTCAATTCCTCATTCTGCCAACATAGATTTCTCTTTTTGCTGAACAGTGGCATTCACAGTAGTGCAAAAAGGCAATTGAGGTTATCACAACTTTTTTTTTAGATTTTTTTGGGGCTTTTTTCACCTCTATTTGGATAGGACAGCGTAGAGACAGGAAATGAGCGGGAGAGAGAGAGACGGGGAGGGATCGGGAAATGACCTCGGGTCGGAATCAAACCCGGGTCCCCGGGTTTATGGTATGGCGCCTTATCCACCTGAGCCACGACGCCCCCGAGGTTATCACAATTTATCATTAAACTATACATGCCTTTTGTCATTGTTCTACACAATTACAAAACTTCAATATTGAAATAAAGTTTTTAAAACCCATGTCGTGGGTGTGGCTCAGGTGGATAAGGCACCATACCATAAATCTGGGGACCTGGGTTTGATTCCGACCCGAGGTCATTTCCCGATCCCTCCCCGTCCCTCTCTCCCGCTCATTTCCTGTCTCTACACTGTCCTATCCAAATAAAGGTGAAAAAAGCCCCCCCCAAAAGTCTGATAACCTCAATTGCCTTTTTGTACTACTGTGAATGCCACTGTTCAGCAAAAAGAGAAATCTATGTTGGCATAATGAGGAATTGAAAATTGACTTAATTAAGAATTCTTAATAAAGATAACAGTTTTATCATAGTTTGGATTATCATGGGCACATCATTGGCAAAACATAAAATTCTTAATGCAGACTGTTGCCTTGAAATTTCAAGTATTCTCAACTATTCTTTTTTTACAGTGTACCCAGTTTATTCTCCATGTTACCCAGTTTATTCTCCACATTACCCAGTTTATTCCCCATGTTACCCAGTTTATTCTCCATGTTACCCAGTTTATTCTACACATTACCCAGTTTATTCTCCATGTTACCCAGTTTATTCTCCATGTTACCCAGTTTATTCTCCACGTTACCCAGTTTATTCTCCACGTTACCCAGTTTACTCTCCATGTTACTCAGTTTATTCTCCATGTTACCCAGTTTATTCTCCATATTACCCAGTTTATTCTCCATGTTACCCAGTTTATTCTCCATATTACCCATTTTATTCTCCACATTACCCATTTTATTCTCCACGTTACCCAGTTTATTCTCCACATTACCCAGTTTATTCTCCGCATTACCCAGTTTATTCTCCACATTACCCAGTTTATTCCCCATATTACCCAGTTTAAGGTGGCACGGTGGTGTAGTGGTTAGTGCTGTCGCCTCACAGCAAGAAGGTCCTGGGTTCGAGCCCCGGGGCCGGCGAGGGCCTTTCTGTGTGGAGTTTGCATGTTCTCCCTGTGTCCGCGTGGGTTTCCTCCGGGTGGTCCGGTTTCCCCCACAGTCCAAAGACATGCAGGTTAGGTTAACTGGTGACTCTAAATTGACCGTAGGTGTGAATGGTTGTCTGTGTCTATGTGTCAGCCCTGTGATGACCTGGCGACTTGTCCAGGGTGTACCCCGCCTTTCGCCCGTAGTCAGCTGGGATAGGCTCCAGCTTGCCTGCGACCCTGTAGAAGGATAAAGCGGCTAGAGATAATGAGATGAGATGAGATTACCCAGTTTATTCTCCATATTACCCAGTTTATTCTCCATATTACCCAGTTTATTCCCCATGTTGCCCAGTTTATTCTCCACGTTACCCAGTTTATTCACCACATTACCCAGTTTATTCTCCATGTTACCCAGTTTATTCCCCATGTTACCTAGTTTATTCTCCATGTTACCCAGTTTATTCCCCATGTTACCCAGTTTATTCTCCACATTACCCAGTTTATTCACCACATTACCCATTTTATTCTCCATGTTACCCAGTTTATTCTCCACATTACCCAGTTTATTCCCCATGTTACCCAGTTTATTCTCCATGTTACCCAGTTTATTCTCCATGTTACCCAGTTTATTCTCCATGTTACCCACTGTATTCTCCATATTACTCAGTTTATTCTCCATGTTACCCAGTTTATTCTCCACATTACCCAGTTTATTCTCCATGCTACCCAGTTTATTTTCCACATTACCCAGTTTATTCACTACATTACCCATTTTATTCACCACATTACCCATTTTATTCTCCATGTTACCCAGTTTATTTTCCACATTAACCAGTTTATTCACCACATTACCCATTTTATTCTCCATGTTACCCAGTTTATTCCCCATGTTACCCAGTTTATTCTCCACATTACCCAGTTTATTCTCCACATTACCCAGTTTATTCTCCATGTTACCCAGTTTATTCTCCATGTTACCCAGTTTATTTTCCATGTTACCCAGTTTATTCTCCATGTTACATGTTCCCCCCCCCCCCCCCCCCCCCATATTACCGGTTCATTCTCCATGTTATCCAGTTTATTCTCCACACGCCTCAGTCAAACCATAGATTCAAACATGAGTTTAAAGTTATCACGTTATAACAATATAAATGATCACGTTATAACGTGAAACCAAATTATCACGTTATAACGTGAAACGTTTCACATAATAACGTGAAAAATATATTGTTAGAACAATGTTATTATGTGATACTGATTTCTTTTTCTGGTCTGGCAGCCATTAACACGTTTCCGTAAACAAAGGTGGTAACCTTTACACAGTAAAGTAAATATGAAGGGAGTTTGGCAAAATGTTACGTTAATCGAATGGAAAGGTGAAAAATAAAATGTATTCTTTGAACATTTTTAATATTTAAAAAAATTATTTGTGTTAACATACAATTAAAATAACCGAGAGTTCACTATTATGTCTATAATGTATTTATTATTAAAAATATTAATTGAAGGACCTTCGCAGGGGGGCGTGTTGTGGGCGGGGCAAGTGTCGTATGGGCGGGGCTGCGACAGGCTCACGGTGGCTGTGGCGCTTTATTGCGTCCGCGAGCTGCACTGCTTTTCTGTGGGAGAGAGAGAGAGAGAGAGGACACTGCAGTACAGCACCATGGCAGCAAACACATACGACGTGATAGTGATTGGCGGCGGCATTTCAGGTGAGTATCACAAACACCATGCAAAAAAGAAAAAAAAACTTGATGAAATCTTATAGTGCCCTTTGACAAAGTTCGAATTGCGTCTTATTGAGAAGTGTAATGTTATAAAAGTAGTTTTATGACAGCTGTGGGACTGAAACACACACACACACGATAACGAGACGCTTTACACAGGGAGGGACTTTAGCACCTTACTGCATTATTATCATCATCATCATCATCGCTTCAGAATTAACCGAGCAGCTGGACTGGAGCCAGATTTACATGTGTACCGGTCTATAATAAAGAAATTTAAACAATAAACGATTAATTTATGTACTATGCGAGATAAAAGTTCAGTTGGTTTATGACCCCTGTGTGAGCAGAGTTCGCTTCCTGTTCCGTGAGTTTACCTGCATCCACAAGCACGCTTTTTATTTTTTGTATCATCGCCTATGCAACTCCAAGTGAATGTGTGTGTGCGTGTGTGTGTGTGAGAGAGAGCATGGTTTTCTATCGTGTTGGTGATCAAATGACCCCCCAGTGATAGTATATACACACACACACACACACACAGGGCTGCAAAAGTAGGTATACAGTAAGGATTATTCCAATATTACCTGTATTATAATAGTGTTGCTAGGTTTCATTTAATACTAGAATTCATTTAATTCATTAATTATAATAGTTTATTATTATGTTTGTATAATCAATAAAATAACGTTTTGTGCAAATGTTTTGTTTTTCAGTACTGTATACCTACTTTTGCAACCCCCTGTGTATGTATGTGTTTCATAATGTGCTATAAATTCCGTGAATGTTTTATATCTTGATTAAGTAGTTAATATAGATTCCACAACAAAATGCAAAGGAAGATATGTTTTAAGATTAAAAAAGGAGACATTTTAGTATATACACATATATACACACACACACACACAAAAAAAAAAATATATATATATATATATATATATATATATGTGTGTGTGTGTGTGTGTGTGTGTAGTTTGGGCACCCCTGGTCAAAATTGCTGTGACTGTGAACAGTTAAGCAAGTTGAAGATGAAATGATCTCCAAAAGGCATAAAGTTAAAGATGACTCATTCCCTTTATATTTTAAGCAAAAACAATTTTTTTTTATTTTCATCTTTTACATTTTCAAAATGACAAAAAAGAAAAAGGGCCGGAGTTTGCATGTTCTCCCCGTGTCCGCGTGGGTTTCCTCCGGGTGCTCCGGTTTCCCCCACAGTCCAAAGACATGCAGGTTAGGTTAACTGGTGACTCTAAATTGACCGTAGGTGTGAATGTGAGTGTGAATGGTTGTCTGTGTCTATGTGTCAGCCCTGTGATGACCTGGCGACTTGTCCAGGGTGTACCCCGCCTTTCGCCCGTAGTCAGCTGGGATAGGCTCCAGCTTGCCTGCGACCCTGTAGAAGGATAAAGCGGCTAGAGATAATGAGATGAGAATGAGATGATGAGAAAAAGGGCCCGAAGCAAAAGTTTGGGCACCCTGCACGGTTAGTACCTAGTAACACCCCCTTTGGCAAGTATCATAGCTTGTAAACACTTTTTGCAGCCAGCTAATAATCTTTCAGTTCTTACCTGGGAGATTTTCACACATTTGTCCTTGCAAAAGGCTTCCAGTTCTACAAGTTTCTTGGGCTGTCTTGCATGCAAGGGCGGGTGGTGCATAAGGGCGACTGGGCGACGCACTGCCAAAACGAAAAAAAAAGTTGTTGTTTTTTTTTAAACAAACTTTCACCAGCGCTGCTCTAGGCCGTTTTAATCTGTCTCTGGGTATCATTGTCCAATCAGGGTGGTCTTGCTTCTAGAGTACCGCCCCTTTTGGGGCGATTTCAGTCATGTTGAAAATCGCCCAAGAGTTCACTGATAGAGTCCCATGTTAATGTATTTTTTTTTCTCCTAACTGACACTTCAATGCAATCTCTGTGGGTTCCGGGGGGGGGCTTGCCCTAACATGCTTACATCACTGCGAAGCGCGGCAAAGTTGCGTTCGATCCGCTCAGTTTCTGAGGTGAGATGGATGTGGAAAGCAATTCAGTGCGGTCCTTAAAAGAAGTTCCATTTAGTCAGTGATCAAATCGAGCTAAATTGGCAACAAAACAAGCTAGACCCCCTCGACCAAATCTAAACATAAAACAAATTTTGACAAGGGGGGGAATCATATACTCGAGGTTTTACTTCAACATGGTCCCAGCGCAAATCCTGGCGAGCTGGCTGCAAGGACGCCTCAGCAGTTTTCTGCTACCCCTGCTTACTTTCCCACCCTGGAGGTGGCTCCAAGGACAACACTGCTTGGACGGTCACTGGAGTTTCGGACATGCATCATTTGTCGGAGAAAATAAAAAAACATGAGTCATCAAAGATTCACATGGGCAGCTGCCTGAAATTTTCGGCTTTTGGGAGAGTGAACATCGCTACACAACTGGATGAGGGCTACAGGCTAGCAGTTCACCGCCACAACGATGAGGTGAGCAAGAACAGGCACATATTAAACCGGCTCAGCCAACGCGTGAAATTTTGTGGAGTGTTCGAGTTAGCTCTACGAGGCAAAGACGAAACTGAGGGCTCCAGTCACCGTGGTGTTTTTCTGGGTTTGGTTGACTTCGTGACTCACACACACACACACACACACAGTCACAGAATCAGTTCACTTTTGATGTTTTCAATGTGCATTTTTATATTTGCCACACTTTGCTCTGAGAGTTAGCAGTTTGGTAATATCCTTGGTAAATACCAGTAATTGCAAGATCCACTCATCTATTTATTGTTATGTTAGCCAACTATTTACAATGTTTTGCTACAGTAAGTGCACTTTCCTGTTGTCCTTAAGTTGCACAGTCTGTAAAATTCTTGCTGGTCATGGAGTTTGAAGTACAAAATCTATTTACAGAACATTCTGTAGAACAGTACTTTCAAGATTGGCAAATAAATATGTATTATTTTTTTAAAAAATATGGTTTCCTTTCTTATTTAGTTGTTGGACATATCTTTTATAAAGATATCATTCTTGGCTATTTCACATCATACAATATTGAAATAATGTGAATAGTGAATAGGGCGTAATTGGAATTAGTCATTGTGGAGCCAAACTATTCTTCGATTGTGAATGTTGTTTGCAACTTTACACCACAGCCTATAGCTTAGGTAGCTACAGGGAAAAGATTTCTGTAATGTGCTGCCATCTAGTGGACAGAAGTGGCATGGAACTGTGATATGCAGAGAGAAAACAGTCAATAATGTCTGGCTACCTATAATGTACCTGTTGAATGAGTCACCTTGTGACATTATTGGATAAATTGCCCCTCCTGAGAAAATTTTCAGGACCCGCCACTGCTTTCATGCACTGCTCTTTTGAGATCTACCCACAGATTTTCAATGATGTTTAGGTCAGGGGACTGTGAGGGCCAGGGCAAAACCTTCAGCTTGTGCCTCTTGAGATATTCCATTGTAGATTTTGAGGTGTGTTTTGGATCATCGTCTTATTGTAGGACCCATCCTCTTTAACTTCAACTTTTTTACAGATGGTGTGACGTTTGCTTCCAGAGTTTGCTGGTATTTATTCAAATCCATGCTTCCCTCAACCAATGAAATGTGCCCTGTGCCACTGGCTGCAACACAACCCCAAAGCATGATCGATCCACACCTATGCTTCAGAGTTGGAGACATGTTCTTTTCCTGGAATTTGGCACCCTTTTTTCTCCAAACATACCTTTGCACATTGTGGCCAAAAAGTTCTATTTTGATTTCATCAATCCATAGGACTTGTTTCCAAAATGCATCAGGCGTATTTAGATGTTCATTTGCAAACTTCAGACACTGAATTTTGTGGCTAGGACACAGGAAAGGTTTTCTTCTGATGACTCTCCCATGAAGGTCATATTTGTTCAGGTGTCGCTGCATAGTAGAACAGTGCACCACCACTCCAGGGTCTGCTAAATCTTTTTGAAGGTCTTTTGCAGTCAAACAGGGGTTTTTATTTGCCTTTCTAGCAATCCAACAAGCAATTCTTTCAGAAAGTTTTCTTCATCTTCCAGACCTCACCTTGATCTCCACTGTTTCTGTTAACTGCCATTTCTTAATAACATTACAATCTGAAGAAACAGCTACCTGAAAACACTTTGCTACGTTCTTGTAGCCTTCTCCTGCTTTGTGAGCATCAATTATTTTATTATTCAGAATGCGAGGGAGTTGCTTAGAGGAGCCCATGGCTGTTGATTTTAGGGACAAGTTTGAAGAGTCAGAGAATTTATACAGCTTTGAAATCTGCATCATCTGACCTTTCCTAACGAAGAATTTGAACAAGCTACAGCTCATCTCATTATCTCTAGCCGCTTTATCCTGTTCTACAGGGTCACAGGCAAGCTGGAGCCTATCCCAGCTGACTACGGGCGAAAGGCAGGATACACCCTGGACAAGTCGCCAGGTCATCACAGGGCTGACACATAGACACAGACAACCATTCACACTCACATTCACACCTACGGTCAATTTAGAGTCACCAGTTAACCTAACCTGCATGTCTTTGGACTGTGGGGGAAACCGGAGCACCTGGAGGAAACCCACGCGGACACGGGGAGAACATGCAAACTCCGCACAGAAAGGCCCTCGCCGGCCACAGGGCTCGAACCCGGACCTTCTTGCTGTGAGGCGACAGCGCTAACCACTACACCACCGTGCCGCCCAAGCTACAGCTCAATAAGCTAATTAAGGTCTGGAACCTTGGTAAAAGTTACCTGAGAACTCAAATGTATTGGGATGCCCCAACTTTCGCATGGTGTTCCTTTTCTTTTTTCACTCTCCAATTGTACAAAACAAAAATAATACACAAATCTTGCAGAAAATGCTGATAAGAAATGTGTCGTCTTTACCATTATGCCTTTTGGTGATCAGTTCATCTTCTGCTCACTTAAGTATTCACAGTAACAGACATTTTCAGTAAGGGTGCCCAAACTTTTGTATGCCACTGTATGTGTGTGTGTGTGTGTGTGTGTGTGTGTGTGTGTGTGTGTGTGTAATGTGTGTATATATATATATATATATATATATATATATATACACACACACACTACTGTAACTACAACGTTAACCAATCTTTACCCACTTAAAGAGCACATCAAATGTAGTTGTTAAAAGCAAGTAGTAAGCTAACGTCATTCAGACTGAAGATAGAGCTAGCGTTAATGTAACACTACTTGAGTAACTCTATTAGTTAAAATTTCCCCAATGAAATCCCTCAACCGAGTTACTATCATTCCACCAGGGGGTTGTAATCAGGGGTCTTGAGTCTTATCCACAAAGAGCCAGTGTATTATACTGTGAGTAGTAAGTACTGATGAGCTTCTAAATGTCTGGTGTTAGCAGTGTTGTTTACATCGCTTCTAAGAAACGCAGAGGATGTTCAGAGGCGTTCAGTGACCGTTGAGCTGTGGATTTTTTTTTTTAGCGATTCACATAGCGAAATGATTATAAAATATATTTTTATGTACAACCATATACAATAAAATGAAAATGAAATGGCAAGTCGATGTCATGATCTAACTACCGACTGGCTGCTGTTCAGCTAAATCAAATAGTTCATGCATTAAAATACTGACACTGAGTTTGTGTGGAGCAGATCAGTCCCCATGCATTGTGTTGAATGTTGTGAACAAATTCACAGGTTGTGTTAGTCATGTGTAGTTTTAAAATTGTGTATAAATTAAAAAAAGCTGAATTATTCCAATGCAAATGCATTTACTATTGACACAAAATGTGCACAATAGAGTGCTACACATAATTTGTGTAATTTTTCTGCACATTCCTTCTAAGAGGGGAAGCTTTCTGTTTACACTCATTTTGTTACCAGTATTTGACATGTTCATGCGATGAATACACATTGTCAAACCAAACTGCTTATTGCAGTGTGGCTGTTTCAGGCTCATCCTTGTACTTGCACAAGAGTCTGTCCTAAATAGCGTAGTTATTCTTACTAATGGGTATGACCTATTCCCATGCATCCATTTTTGATAGGATACCAAAATCAAACCCCTGTGTATTCTGCCATACTCAGGACTGATCTAATAATGACAAATTCACAGAATTTGAGCTGAGTTTCTGTGGTCAAGTTATGCAAAATGTCAGGTATGGAAATATGTCAAATCTGATTCTGATCCAGCATTTCGGTTCAGTCCAATCTGGTCCAATACCAGTCCATTTGGTTGATAAAAACTTATAGCGCTGATGCCCTTAGGACAGAATCACATGGTCGTACTTCTCCATAACGCAGAATGTCATCCTTCTGTCCTTTCTGAACCTTCAAAACATTTATTCCTCCTAAGTGTACTTTAGAGTACCCGCTACATTTCATCTGTCTATAAACTCTGAGAGAATGAACCATGATGGCTGGGAATTCCATATCGAATCAGTTGACCCTTGTGTGTACTGTTATGTATCCTGTGCTTGCTAGGATACTGGTATTCTGCTTCTGAAGAACTGCCAGGCAAAAAAAACCCAAACAGAATAAAACAGCACACGGAGACAGATGAGACAGATGTGGAATGTGTGTGTGTTTGAAAGCTTTATGGTCACTTTTGGTTAAACATGCTGAGCGAAATAAGGCTGCACAGCTCTCTGTTCCATCCACTGACTTATTCGTTACTGGCAAAATCCCTTTGGCATTGTGTAATATTGTATGCTGATGGGTATATCTTTGTTTTGAAGTGCTGGGGAAAAAGATAAGACCTTTATTATCCTACAGTGGGGGAATTTCCTGTTTGCAGCAGCACAGTGGCTAGCATCAGAAGAGGACATATCAAGTCACACAAGTTAAAAAAATATATAAAAAATAATTTAATATATATCAATGCTCGAAAAACCTCATGTCTGATTGTCCGAGGTGACTAAAGTCTGTGCAAGGACGAGTAAAACTTTAATGGTAATCATCCAATCGGACGACAAAAGTTAGTGCTGGCAACCTAAGCAACGCAGGCGCCAAGAGAGCAGGGAACCAGTCTAAAGTAGCTCGTCTTGTTTCACAGGAAATGCATTAAAAAGTTTTATTCATCAACACGACAATATATAAAAGTACAAAAAATATTTTGAGGAAATCATTCAAATTTCCTTGTTTTTGGTCGAAGTATGCATGTGTTTGTGTGTACTGGAAAAGCTCGGCTCAGAGGGGTCCACGTAATTACGTGATTATACCAACTGGCTAAGGGTGACAAGGGTCAAGAAGATCGTGTGCCAGCAGCGTGGTTGAAGCGGGCAGGTGTCAAACTTGGAACATTTATTCAGTGATATTTTTTATTATTAACTCCAATCATGATATATCACAGTTGGAGTTAATAATAAACAGTATTACTGAATAATGTTCCTTACCTCTAACCAGTGTATATATATATATATATATATATATAATGATTTTTTTATTGTTTTTGATGGTTTCATATATTTCATAATATTTTTATTTTCTAAATATTTATCAACATACCGCCATTGTGGCACGGGAGCCTGTGATTGGTGGACAGCCGACAAAGGGTGTCTCCCATTAGTTGTAAATCGTGACATAAAATCGTAAACACATACGGGACCCGCTGATTGGCCGTTCACATACTGAAGCCAAGCGGAGATGTCCGGCATCTGTTGCTGTTGTCCGAAGAAAACTACAGCTAAAAAAGCTCTACTACCAGATTACTTGGACAATCTTAGTCAGAAAGAAATGAAGGATAGATATACACGGAAATTAGAGTTTATTAGCGGTTATGATCCGTACAAAATTCCTCGAAATGACTGGAGTGACGGTGCAGATTTATGGCCTAGCGTTAGCTACATATTGGAAGAACAACAACAACTTTATTCATCATACGCTTGTGAAATTCCTCTCTGCATTTAACCCATCTAAAGCAGTGAACACACACGTGTGCATGTGTGAATATACCTTCTTTTTCCTGAAGAGTCCCGACACGGAAGAACAGTTTATAAAAACTACAGAAGCAAGAAAACCTTCTTTGTATAAAGACTTTTTTCCCGACATGAGCTTTTGGGAACGGAATGTTACGAAAGCCAAAACATTTATTCTCAAAGGGCTCTGACCTAAATCCTGCCCCTTCATGTCTTATCAAGCATGTAGCTACACAGTTATCTGGACTCTGTCATTTATACAGTGATGCTTATTATTGTTAAAACAATATCTGAAGTGTTATTTGTAGAATAACAAAATATCTTACTCTCGATGTTCAAACAATATTGTAAGATTTTATTTTAAATTGTATCTAATAGTGGATGGTACAATAATTACAAACACTAACAGAATCAGCACATTTCAGTTGTAGCTGTAGTCATATAGTAACTATAATCATTCTTGTAATAATAATTTCAATAAATCGTTAATGTTCAGTTCCCTTTTCATTAATTCTCGATTCAAAAGACACAGCTGAGTCACACTTAGTCGATTTTTATTTCCATTTCACATGCATGCAGCTGTTGTAAAGTTCAGCGTGTGTGTGTGTGTGTGTGTATGTGTGTGTGTGTGTGTGTGAGAGAGAGAGAGAGAGAGAGAGAGAGACTCTCTCGAACTGTAGGTTAATTTCTGCACTCTGGTTCCACGGTGACATTTTGCACAGGACTGTGTTCCTTTGATAACAGAAACAAAGCTCCAGCATTATTCATTCATTCATTCATTCATTCATTATCTCTAGCCGCTTTATCCTTCTACAGGGTCGCAGGCAAGCTGGAGCCTATCCCAGCTGACTATGGGCGAAAGGCGGGGTACACCCTGGACAAGTCGCCAGGTCCTCCAGCATTATTATTATTATTATTATTATTATTATTATACTCATTCAAAACTCTACACAGCTTAATATATCCTAAATTATTAATTCCCCTGCTATTAGAACTTTTCTTTCTGAATGTGCCTGCACATACTGGTGTTGTGGTTTTGTGGATTTATGATAATTATGCTGCTTCACCTATTTAAAAAAAAAAAATCAACTGCATTCTGTCCTCTCCAAAATAAAATAAAGCTCTGGGCAAGTGGACTTGTTTTTCGGGCAAGTATGTTTTGGGTGCTGGTGTGTGTGTGTGTGTGTATCCCTGCGATGACCTGGCAACTTGTTAGCTGGGATAGGCTCCAGCTTGGCTGCGACCCTGTAGAACAGATAATGGATGTGTTTGTAAGTAAACGTAGTTCATCTGTTTTACATCACCTACATGTTTTCTCTGGGTTATCTAAGCTCCAGTGAAAATGTAAACCAAAAGAGCGAAAGCCCATAAACTGATTGAAGTACCTATAGCTGTGGTATAAAGTCTCACACTTTATATTTACATGTATGATATAATGTCATGACTAAAGTTTTGTATAAATAAAGTTAAGATTCAAATATTATATCACAATGTGTGATTCAAACAATATCACAGAAGAGACCATTCTCTCTCGAATAACTAAAAACACAAATATCTTTAGAAAGTGTTTGGATCTATTGAGCTATTATGTTAAAAATATCTATTTCAAAATGTGGTGGGCACAAATCAGTCAGTTGAATATTTTTAATGTTCCCAGCATACTCAATATAAGTTACGCCTCTGTGATTATGCAATATGTGAAGTGCAGTTCATTGCAATGTAACAGAGATGGATAGATGGTTTTGTTTTACACTACTTGTGCAAGTGTGCACTCATGCTGAGATTTTCCACCAAAGTACAACCCCGATTCCAAAAAAGTTGGGACAAAGTACAAATTGTAAATAAAAACTGAATGCAATAATTTACAAATCTCAAAAACTGATATTGTATTCACAATAGAACATAGACAACATATCAAATGTCGAAAGTGAGACATTTTGAAATTTCATGCCAAATATTGGCTCATTTGAAATTTCATGACAGCAACACATCTCAAAAAAGTTGGGACAGGGGCAATAAGAGGCTGGAAAAGTTAAAGGTACAAAAAAGGAACAGCTGGAGGACCAAATTGCAACTCATTAGGTCAATTGGCAATAGGTCATTAACATGACTGGGAATAAAAAGAGCATCTTGGAGTGGCAGCGGCTCTCAGAAGTAAAGATGGGAAGAGGATCACCAATCCCCCTAATTCTGCACCGACAAATAGTGGAGCAATATCAGAAAGGAGTTCGACAGTGTAAAATTGCAAAGAGTTTGAACATATCATCATCTACAGTGCATAATATCATCAAAAGATTCAGAGAATCTGGAAGAATCTCTGAGCGTAAGGGTCAAGGCCGGAAAACCATACTGGGTGCCCATGATCTTCAGGCCCTTAGACGGCACTGCATCACATACAGGCATGCTTCTGTATTGGAAATCACAAAGTGGGCTCAGGAATATTTCCAGAGAACATTATCTGTGAACACAATTCACCGTGCCATCCGCCGTCGCCAGCTAAAACTCTATAGTTCAAAGAAGACGCCGTATCTAAACATGATCCAGAAGCGCAGACATCTTCTCTGGGCCAAGGCTCATTTAAAATGGACTGTGGCAAAGTGGAAAACTGTTCTGTGGTCAGACGAATCAAAATTTGAAGTTCTTTATGGAAATCAGGGACGCCGTGTCATTCCGACTAAAGAGGAGAAGGACGACCCAAGTTGTTATCAGCGCTCAGTTCAGAAGCCTGCATCTCTGATGGTATGGGGTTGCATTAGTGTGTGTGGCATGGGCAGCTTGCACATCTGGAAAGACACCATCAATGCTGAAAGGTATATCCAGGTTCTAGAGCAACATATGCTCCCATCCAGACGATGTCTCTTTCAGGGAAGACCTTGCATTTTCCAAAATGACAATGCCAAACCACATACTGCATCAATTACAGCATCATGGCTGCGTAGAAGAAGGGTCCGGGTACTGAACTGGCCAGCCTGCAGTCCAGATCTTTCACCCATAGAAAACATTTGGCGCATCATAAAACGGAAGATACGACAAAAAAGACCTAAGACAGTTGAGCAACTAGAATCCTACATTAGACAAGAATGGGTTAACATTCCTATCCCTAAACTTGAGCAACTTGTCTCCTCAGTCCTCAGACGTTTACAGACTGTTGTAAAGAGAAAAGGGGATGTCTCACAGTGGTAAACATGGCCTTGTCCCAACTTTTTTGAGATGTGTTGTTGTCATGAAATTTAAAATCACCTAATTTTTCTCTTTAAATGATACATTTTCTCAGTTTAAACATTTGATATGTCATCTATGTTCTATTCTGAATAAAATATGGAATTTTGAAACTTCCACATCATTGCGTTCCGTTTTTATTTACAATTTGTACTTTGTCCCAACTTTTTTTGGAATCGGGGTTGTAAGTATGATGCCATATTTGCAATAAATGCCACCATTATAGAGGTTTCATTAATTTCTCCTTTTTCACTTGCGTGCATGTCTGACTATATAAACATGCTATGGCTCTATACACTTAGCAGCTTATGACTACAAATGACCACAGTCCTGTCCTTTATAGCTGGGGATAGATTCCTCACATTTGTGGGGGTTTTTACAAGTGCTTTTTTTTTTTTTTTAGACTATTCTGGGTCTTGAGCTCTGTACTGGTATGTGTTCACTGCCTATGAATTAACCATCTCAAGGACACTGTCTGTCTTGGACGCCTTTTGCACTAACAGCCCCAACAAGAAGCCCCAAAAAACAGTATGATTTACTCTTTGGATGACTCACTAGCATGCTATCATAAACAACTCAACTGATCCAGAAGTTGAGACCATGAACATCTTGTACTTCTCAATAGGTCACACCTTGTACAACCCCAAATCAGAAAAAGTTGGGATGGTATGGAAAAATGAAAATTAAAAAAGAAAGAAGTGATTTCTAAATTTACTTTAACTTGTATTTCCTTGCAGACAGTATGGACCCAAGATATTTCATGTTTTGTCTGGTCAACTTCATTTCATTTGTTAATGTACATCCATTACTGCATTTCAGGCCTGCAACACATTCTAAAAAAAGTTGGGACGGGGCAATTTAGGGCTAGAAATGAGATTAAAACAATTAAATAATGGTGTGATTTGAAACAGGTGGTGTCAACAGGTGATTATAATCATGATTTGGTACAAATTCAGTATCCAGGAAAGGCCTAGTCTTTGAGGAATAAAGATGGGCCGAGGAGATCCAGTTTGTCAACAAGCATGCAAGAAAATTATTGAAATGTTTAAAAACAAATGTACCTCAAGCCCTATGATGACCTGGCGACTTGTCCAGGGTGTACCCTGCCTTTCACCCATAGTCAGCTGGGATAGGCTCCAGCTTGCCTGCGACCCTGTAGAACAGGATAAAGCGGCTAGAGATAAAGAGATGAGATGAGATGTACCTCAAAGAAAGATAGGATGGGATTTGGATATTTCACCCTCTACGGTACATAATATCATTAAACAATTCAAGTCAAGTTTATTTTTATAGCACTTTTAACAATAGACATTGTTGCAAAGCAGCTTTACAGAATTTAAATAACTTTAAGCATGAGCTAATTCTATCCCTAATCTATCCCCAATGAGCAAGCCTGTGGCGACGGTGGCAAGGAAAAACTCCCTCAGACGACATGAGGAAGAAACCTTGAGAGGAACCAGATTCAAAAGGGAACCCATCCTCATTTGGGTGATAACAGACAACGTGATAACAGTTTTAACATGAAGTCAGTTTCGTTGATGTTATAACTCTTCGTTGATTGAAACTTGAGTGCAAAATTGTTCATGACAACTGCAGTCCTAATGTTAGCAAGTCAGCTGTAGTCGTCAGCCATAAAAGCATTACTGTAAGTGTCCAGAGCATCTTCCAAGTGTGACTTTTTCAACTGTCCATATGGAGCCATCCTCCACAGGAGCAATGTGATGAGACTCCAACCAGACGTAGGGCATCAGGATGGATCAGACAGGTCCAAGGAGCAGAGGGGGCCAGCATCTTGATCTCAGGATTGATATGTAACTCAGAGGGACAGATGGGGCGGGAGAGAGAGAGAAAACACAGATTGTTAGGTATGTCCAATGTCACCTGATGAGGAAGAACAGTATACATTTTGCACTGAGTACAAGCAGGGACTCCGGCAAAACTAACTATGACAGCATAACTAAAAGGGGAGAGCCAGAAGGTAACACAGGCATGAGGGCACCCCAGGACATAAAGCAGCAGCCATTACACCATCAACAAACTCGAGTGAGCAAGCAAGTGGGGGACTGACAGCATCCATACATCCCAGTTTACTAAAACACTCTATGTCTGAAGACCCTCCAGATCTACACCTTTCCCTCAGAAACAGTATTAACAAAAGGCTTGACTAAACAGATATGTTTTCAGCCTAGACTGTGTCTGATTCCCAAACATTACTTGGAAGGCTGTTCCATAACTGTGGGGCTTTGTAAGGAAAGGCTCTGCCCCCTGACGTAGCCTTCACTATATGAGGTACCAGCAGACAGCCTGCACCTTTTGATCTAAGTAGGCATGGCTGGTCATAAAGGACCAGAAGTTCGCTCAGGTGCTGTGGTGCGAGACCATTCAGTGCTTTAAAGGTCAATAGTAGTATTTTATAATCAATATGAAATTTGATTGGGAGCCAATGCAGTGTGGATAAGACGGGGTGTGGTCATATTTTCTAGTTCTAGTAAGGACTCTTGCTGCTGTATTTTGAACTAATGGGAGCTTGTTTATGCACTTATTGGAACATCCAGACAGTAAGGCATTACAATAATCCAACCTGGAGGTAACGAAAGCATGAACTAGTTTCTCTGTGTCGTGTAGTGACATTAAATTTCTTATCTTAGCAATATTTCTGAGATGAAAGAAAGCTATCTGGGTAATGTTATCAATATGAGTTTCAAATGAAAGACTGGGGTCAATAATCACCCCAAGGTCTTTTACTGCTGCACATGAAGAAACAAAAAGGTCATCCAGAGTTACTGTGTAATCAGAAAACTTGCTTCTAGCTGCATGTGGTCCTAGTACAAGTACTTCAGTCTTGTCAGAGTTAAGCAGAAGGAAGTGAATAAGCATCCAGTGTCTAATGTCCTTTACATATTCCTCAATTCTATTAAGCTGGTGTCTTTCATCTGGTTTTATAGAAACATACAATTGTGTGTCATCAGCATAACAGTGGAAACTAATACCATGCTTACGAATGATATCACCAAGAGCTAATGTGTATAAAGACAAAAGAAGTGGACCTAAGACAGAACCTTGTGGAACACCAAACTTTACCTCAGTATGTCTAGAAAAATCACCATTTATGTCAACATACTGATAGCGATCAGTTAAATAAGAGCTGAGCCAGGAGAGGGCCGTTCCCTTAAATCCCACAACATTTTCTAGTCTATCCAGAAGAATGGAATGATCAGTGGTATCAAATGCTGAACTAAGGTCAAGCAACACAAGCAGCGAGGCAGCTCTAATCAGACGCCAACAGTAGGTCATTTACTGCTTTCACCAGTGCTGTCTCAGTGCTATGATGAGGTCTAAATCCTGACTGATACATTTCATGGATGTTATTCCTATGTAAATATGAGCATAAATGCTGTGCCACAGCTTTTTCAAGGATCTTGGAGATAAAGGGGAGGTTTGATATTGGCCGATAATTGGACAGCTGACAGGGATCAAGGTCAGGTTTTTTAATCAGGGGTTTGATAACTGCTAATTTAAAGGATTTGGGTACATAGCCAATCCTAAGAGAATAATTTATTATTTTTTTTAGAAGTGATTCAGTTACTTCAGGTATTATCTGTTTGAATAGACATGTAGGTAAGGGATCTAATACACAAGTTGAGGATTTTGATGCGGGGATTAATGAAAGTAATTCGATTTCTCTAAGTGGAGTAAAACATTCTAGTTGCTGATCTGATACAGTTATATTGTTAACTACAGGGTCACTTAAATTGTCTGACCTTAAATTAGTAGTGTGAATTTTTTTGTTGGATATTTTCAATTTTGTCATTGAAAAAATTCATGAAGTCGTTACTACTACATACTGCAGGTGTGCATGTGTCTATAGTGGTCTTATTCCTGGTTCATTTTGCTTCAGTATTAAATAGGAATCTAGGATTATTTTTGTTATCTTCTATTAGGGAGGAGAGATATGTTGATCTAGCGGCACTAAGAGCTTTTCTATACTTCAGGAAGCTCTCCTTCCAAGCTAATTTGAACACTACCAATTTTGTTTGACGCCATTTACGTTCCAGTTTTCGAGTGGTCTGTTTTAAAGTGTGAGTGTCATCATTATACCAGGGTGCTAATTTTTTCTCTCTGATCATTTTCCTTTTAAGAGGAGCTACATTATCTAGAATTCAAGGAATATGGTGGAATTCAGTACGTAGAGGACAAGGGCGCAAGCCTAAGCTGAACACCCGTGATCTCCGATTCCTCAGATGGCACAGAATCAAGAATCATCATTCATCTATAGCTGATATAACCACATGGGCTTGGGATTACTTTGGCAGACCTTTATCAAGCATGACAATACTGAGTTACATCCACAAGTGCCAGTTAAAACTTTACTGTACAAAAAGGAAGCCTTATGTTAACTGTGTCCAGAAGCGCCATCGATTTCTCTGGGTTCAAAGGCATCTGGGATGGACCATCACACAGTGGAAACGTGGTCAGGAAAATCAGTATGTCAGGTTGTTTTTGGAAGAAATGGATGCAGTGTGCTTCAGACCAAAGACGAAAAGGACCGTCCACACTGTTACCAGCAAGAAGTCCAAAAGCCAGGGTCTATCATGGTATGGGGTTAATGTAAGTGCCCTTGGCAAAGGTAACTTACACTTCTTCTGTGATAGCAGCATTAATGCAGAAAAGTAGACTGAAATTTTGGAACAACATATGCTGCCTTCAAGACAACATCTTTTCCAGGAATAGTTCAACAAGACAGTACAAAACCACATTCTGCACACATTGCAAAGGCATGGCTGCAGTAGTAGAGGGTGCCTGTCCCCAATAGAGAATGTGTGGCGAATTTTGAAACAATGACCTTATGACCTGTTTGCAGGATGAATGGGACAAAATAACACCTGAAATGCTGCATCACTTGGTGTCTTCAGTCCCTAAACATCTTTTAAGTGTCGTGAGAAGGAATGACAACATTATAAAGTGGTATTTCTTTACTGATCCATGACTTTTTTTAGAAATATGTTGCAAGAATCAAATTTGAAATAAGTTTATTTTGAAAAAACAATAAAATTAATGAGGCAAAACATCAAATAATGGGGGGGGGCATTGTTTTGAGTGCAATACAGGTCAAAGATTATTTATAAATCATTGTTTTCAGTTTTAATTTCAATTTCAACATACCATCCCAACATTTTCTAATTTGGGGTTGTATTTTACCTTTTACCATCCATCCATCCATCCATTATCTGTAGCCACTTATCCTGTACAGGGTCGCAGGCAAACTGGAGCCTATCCCAACTGACTATGGGTGAGAATTTCTCAATAAATTCCAAGGGGAGGAGACAACTCTGTGTTACAGGCTGGGTGTATGTTGTTAAGTATGCTATTCCATGGAGTAGTGTCTTGTGGGTTAGGGTTAGGGTTTTAGGAGGAGTTGGATCCAATTAACTCCACCCCCTGGACTTTGGATCTGCAGCAAGAACCTCTAGTGGATGCTGCAAGAATCCAGTGCCTGGTCATCATACTTGCTTTTTATCAAAGGAGTGAGAGGATGCTACAATATGGGTCCCCCATATCCCCCTTATGGGTTCCTGAGTGGACTAGGCATCTAGGGGTCAGGGTCAAAAACAAAACAGCATTTTTGTCCAGTTCTAAATCTTGGAGGGCTAAACTGGTTCCTGTAGATGTAGTTTAAAGGGCACATCTTGGGTATATTTAGGAGCAAGATCAATGTAATTCTCTTATTTTATGTTAAACTTTGTTCAAATATCTGTCACATTTTTGCATTTTGTGCAATTTTTTACCTTGCGCAATACCAGAAAAATTCATTTGAAATCAAGCCATGTGAGGCAAATTTGTCTGCCTCTGGAAAACCTTGGCATTTGAATTTCCCGGCAAACATTAATTTTCGTGACGTCATGTGCGGGACGCCTCCTTCTGAATCCCATGTCAGCGTTGGTTTGTTTATGCGAATACGACCTGGTGGTTTTCTGCAAATTTCTTCAACGTTATCACATAATTATTAAAATGGTCAACAGATGTATCATAGGAGAGTGTAGCAGCACCAATCATGATGGGATTAGTACTCATCGTTTTCCAAAAGACCGGACAATGAGAGAGAAATGGGGGCGCTTCGTGCAAGGCACCCGGAAAAACTGGCAACATGCAACAGACCACAGCATCATATGTGGGGCTCACTTCATAAAGCCCGACGACTTTGAGAACTATTTGCAGTGGGAAATGGACTTCAAGAAGCAACTTGATCTGAAAAAAGACGCAGTTCCATCTGTTAGAATGCCCAAAGCAACACCGTCTCTATCTGTGTCAGCATCACCAAAGGAGCCAGCCGTGTTCATCTCTCCTGACAGAAGGCGAAGTGCCACATCCTCTGAGGCCCTTGAAGCCGAGGACCAAGCAGAGCCGAGAAAAAGACCAAGAAAATCGGCAATTCACAAGTTGACTGTTGCCAGGGTAAGAAATAAGAGAGACTCTAAATTAGGTGTTCCTGTGTTTGTGTGGTACACGGATAATATTATTTATTGACACACACAAAAGTAAACAACACGAAAGCGCCGGGTGATAATACACTTACTTCACATGTATCAAGGGATATGCGTGTCAGGGCTTGAGATCTTGGGACCTGTCAAATACATTAAATGTATCTACAACCCTGCTTAGCCGATTCCATGTGTGTCGCTTATGAAATCTTTCTCCTACAGTAGCCAGTACTCTTCTAAATGAAGAAATATATAAATACATAATAGTAATTAGAAAAAATATGATTTATGTAACAATAGATAGATACATGAATCCATGGGTTTAGAAGCTGAAGCTTTTAACTATCCTAATTTCAATGCAAAATTGCTAGCTGCTAAACTTGGTCTACACAGACTGTGCACTGAACCCATGCCGGGTCTCTCTGCCTGCTGGCGGATCCATACGTGACGTCACGAATCTGGATCAATCTGGCTCCAGACTCCCTTGGGATTTTTCCAGACGCGTTTTGTTATTTTATTTTTTTCTGCTGTAGACAGATGGCCTTGTGCAAAATTACCCTTCTGGAAGAATGTGTAAAGGGACATACTTTCATATAAAAAAAACACTAAATTGGTCCAGGATATGCCCTTTAAGCCTTGTAGTGACAGGACTGGTTCATGTTTGTGGACCAGCATAATTGCTGGTTTGTCCTGGAACACAAATTTTACTTCTAAGGGCAAACACTTCTGTTTCAAAGTCTGTTACTCAGTGGTGTTATTTGGACCAGATAGGAGTCATCTAGTCCTCAGACAAAACGTTCCTTTGAGGTAAGACTCAAGGAATTCCTTTCGGTAAGCCACTGGGTCGTGGATGTCATCACCCTTGATCTATAGACCAATTAGTGCCCAGCCCCTACTCTAACATGCCGTTAGCGAGGAGTATTTACTCAAAAGAAAAATTGTCCAGGAGTTGACATAAGCACAGCTACATGCCAGCATTCTGCATAAAACTATCATTAACTGCCATATCTGATTTAACATCTTTGTGTCTTGGGTGTCAGTGGGAGCTGATACTTTCTTTTCTTATTTTCTAATACAGGTCACATCTCCAGTTACATTATTTGTGGCTTGAGGAGTCTGTGTAGAATTTTTTTCATGCAGAATGACTGCAGACTATAATAAATAGTATAGGGGAGATTCGGACATGACCTTTGTTCCAAACTTTAGATATTTCATAAGGCCTCTAAAAATGCTTTATACACAACAGACATTTGGAGCCACAGTGAGGTTTCTTGGATTTTATGTGTTTTTCCACTGTAGTCCACTATAGTATTTAATTTTAATAATAATAATTCCATTAAATGGGGCACCATTAGACAAAAGAATCTCAGAATGATATATGATTTGGTTGCATCACCAAGATAATCAAGTTATAATTTGTCTGTCATCTGATGGAAGGATACATGATTTGAGAGAAACACACACATGTAAAATATACAAAGTTTAATAAAAATAATAATAATAATGAGAAAGGTATGCATCAATATAAAACAAAATATGGCAACTGAAAATCAAAGTGCGTGTAGGGAACTATTTGGATCATATGTGTACTGCAAGAGATTGTATGTACTTATGGTAACATACAATAGTACACTGTGGGTGGTAGAAATGGGCAACTGGACTTGCTTGAAGATTCTTGAAAACGTTTTACCTCTCGTCCAAAAGGCTTCCTCAGTTCTGTCTGACTAATAGGGAGTATCAGCTATTTAGAAATTGCTGATACTCCCTATTAGTCAGACAGAACTGAGGGAGTATCAGCTATTTTAGAAATAGCTGATACTCCCTATTAGTCAGACAGAACTGAGGAAGCCTTTTGGACAAGAGGTGAAACGTTTTCAAGAATCTTCAAGCAAGTCCAGTTGCCCATTTCTACCACCCACAGTTTACTATGACCTGGATGATTGAGAATCTTCACAGACATACAATAGTACACTACATACCATGTAGCTAAACTACCATGCCAACATTAGCAACATGCAACTGATTATTGTAAAAAGCTGAATAAACATTAAACACAAAAGTGAGCCCGGACAGTGTTGTCACATGTATGATGAGGTTCCAAATCAATATTTACTTTTCCATATTCATGTAATCAGAATGACCCAACACCAGAATGTTTGCAATGAAAGGGACACAGCTGTGGATTTCTCACTGTGAGCACAACACCAAATGTTGGTTTATATTGTTTAGTTTTTGTCTGTAAACAGTGAGAATTCAACAGGGATTCGTTATTTAACAGCCAAGCATTTTAAGTGGCAGTGGGGCATTCAACTGTCCGTGTTCTCTGCCGTTTCCGTGACAAAAGCCAAGACATAGAAAAACAGGAACATGTAAAACAAGTGACTGTTGAAGATACAGTTCCCCATGAAAGTAGTGGAACGGCAAGCCATGTGGTTTGAGATGAAAAGATGAATATAAGATGATAGATTAGAATTTCAGCTTTAATTTCCGTGATATTTATATCTACATATGTTAAATAGCTCAGAACATGGCACCTTTTGTTTGAATCCACCCATTTTTCAAATAATCGAATATATTAGAACACGTGACTGGCAAGTGCTTCTTGTTTGCCCAGATTAATTATTTAAACAGTTAATAGCTCTGACAGTCTACTCTTGGTTTGAGCTCTGGGTTTCACCTGTGAAGACTGCATTTGTTGTTGAAAAGGATAAACCAACATGAAGACCAGAGATCTGTGTATGGGAGAAAAGCAAGCCATTTGTAAGATGAGAGAAGAGGGGAAAATCAATTGGAGCTATTGCACAAGCATTTGAGCATAGCCAATACAACAATTTGGAATGTACTGAAAAAGAAAGAAACCACTTGGGTACTATCAAGCTGGCATGGAACAGGTCAGACAAGGAAAACAACAGAAGAAAACCCCAAACACAGGACAGGGGTGAAGGGATCAGAATTCACAGTTTGAAGAAGACTTTGAGAGCAGAAATATAGAGGCCATACCACAAGATGCAAATCACTCATCAGCAATAAGGATCAGAAAGCCAGAATGGAATTGGCAAACAATTACAGAGATGAGCCAAAAAAGTTGTGGAGGCAAGAATAACCTCTACCAAAATTATGTAAAGCCCAAACTGTCAAGAAAGAAATGATCTGTTCATGATCCAAAAACATACGAGCACGCCAGGTGGAGTTAGTGTCATGGCTTGGACTTGCATGGCTGCTTCTGGAACAGATTCACTAACTTTATTGATGATCTAACTCATGATGGTAACAGCAGAATGGATTCAGAAGTCTACAGAAACATTTGGTCTGCTAATTTACAGAGAAATTCATCAAATTTAATTGGTAGGAGTTTCATCATTCAGCAAGACAATGACCCAAAACACACTGTCAACACAACAAAGGATTTCATCAGGGGGAAATGAAAGTGGAAGGTTTTAGGTGGGGTTTACATTAGACCGTATCAGCAGATCATCAGATTAACGTTTTTAAAACGATTAGTGTGCACACAGCAACGCCAATACACGATTCGCGTGCACACAGCAACGCCAATACATGGATACGCTCGGCTCCGCAGGCATCCTGCGCTCCAAATCACTCCGCCCTGAACAGCGAGTGCCCTCTGGAGGGTGCACACTCCGGCCCTGCGCAGCTCAAAGAGCGCGCGAGTGGAGCGCACGAACAGTGATTTGGGACTGAGCCGCTGTGTGTGTGATCTCAGTGCATGTCAGGCATGCGCGTCACTTACCACTTGCAAGTGGAAGGATGGCAAGCCTAAAGACAATCATAACTACACAATGGGCAGTATTTTCATCAGTATTTGCAGTATTTTCATACTTTTATACTCTTTAATGAAAGGTGATACAAGGCGGAAGTCCGCGCCGTTTTTCAGCAGTCGCGTCACATGACCAACGCCAGCGAATCAGGAAGGTGGATGTCACAGTGACGTTGTCCAATGACGACACCAGCTAGAGCTCGGCACAGCGTATCCGCGTATTCTCAATGTTTACACAGCACCGGACCAGACACGATCTGGATTGAATACGTGGACCCTGGCGGATTCCCGTTTCCCGGCGTTTCCAGGCGTTTTAATGTAAACGGACAGTGCATCCGCGAAGAAAATGAGACAGATACGGTCTAATGTAAACTTGGCCTTAGACTGGTCAAGTCAATCACTAGACCGTAATACAACTGACCATGCATTTCACCTCCTGAAGAGGGGACTGAAGGGAGAAACCCCCCAAAGTAAACAGTTGAAAAAAGCTGCAGTACAAGCCTGGAAAAGCCTCACAAAAGAGGAATGCAACATTTTGGTAATATCAGTGATGACTTGATGCAGTTACTGCAAGCAAGTGGTCTGCAACCAAATATTAAATGATATTTACTTTAAATTACTTGAAGACTATTTGTTCCTATAATTTTGCTCACGTAAAAATTGGTAGGTCTGCCAATAAAGGTCCCATGATCTAAGATGTTTAACATATTTAGATGTAAACATCAGGAAATGAAAGCTGCAATTCTGATCCATCATCTCACTCATCTTTTGATTGCAAGCTCAAATGTCTTAAGTGTATAGCAAAAACAAAACTAGACCGGACAATTCCCCGGGGGAAATTGTGAGAGGATGCAGTGCGCGAAGCAATTCGGTCATGCATGTTTGCTGGCCGTGAATGTGTGACTTGCTATGAAGCTACAATGATTATGTGTGTGCTTGAGACAGCAGCCCCTCCCCTCTCTGCTCCCTCACTGGCCCCAGTCGGCATGGCGACGGGCCTGAGCAGGAGCGCTGAGTCACACAAGATCTTGTCAGTTTTCTGCTGTTTTTTGCTCAGGAGCAGGCCTCGAACAACAACGAATAACTCGAAAACGAAAGCAGCTATTCACAAAATTCTTTCACCGGGAGTGCCACAAGGGTCTCTTGAATAGACTGATGTAATTTTTTGTCTGTCGTGTTAAAAATGAGGACACTAGAGCGAGTTAAAAACGAGTGACTTTTCAGGCATGTTTATAATGGCAGTCAATGAGGCCGCTCACCTGCACTCTCCTCACTTTGAGGCTTCTCATTCAAAAACTGTAAATCCTATCGGTTAGGTAGACACATTGTGTGAATCAGGACAAGTGTGACTACTACTTTTGAGAAAATTATATCTGTAGAGTGAAATTTGTGGCTGAAAACACAGTTTAAACGAGAAAGTTTGAGGGTTTTTTTCAGGCCCTCTACACTCTAACTTAACGAACTTCACTTGTGTGTAACGCAATAGACACCCATTATAAACCCCGAATTTCTCCATTTTTGCTCATGGTGTTTGAGCCGGGACTGATCCAAAAGTATAGAACCTAGCAAAAAAGTTGAATGCCAGATCCACACAGGAGAAGTTTCTCTACGTTTTTACGTTTGAATCATGTCTCTAGGTCAATGCATGCCAGAGCACGGAGGTTTGAAAAAGTGCGTTGTTTTTCAATTAATTCCCGAGAAATGATTGGGAAATTTTGGACGATTTTTCCGCGACCATTTCGTGAAAAAATCGTAGAATAACGAACAAAGTAATACCACACCGAGTCCGACCGAGCCGCACATTTTGATATATTGCTTGTCTGTGTGCGACGTACGGTTATTGAGTTATTACGAATCAAAATTTGTACGGAAGATGGGGTTTTTTGGACCTGCGACTTTGAGCTGTTGGTGGCGCTAGAGAGTTTAAGGTGGTGACTCGAAACTTGCTGAGAAGAACCTTGAGTTTGTCAAGAAGCAGTGTGCAAAATTGCAGAACTTTTCCAGAATATGACACCAAAGGACACTTTTCCCAGCTGTAGCGCCCCCTAGCGGCCAACTTGTTCCACTTTTTTTGTGGGCCTTCGTGGAGGGGTGGGGCATAATGACACCAAGTTCTGTTAAGATACGCCAAAGCGCGGCCGAGATATGAGCACACATCCCGTTTCGCGTCTGCGCAGCCAAATTTGATTGGCTGCCACAGCCAAACGCTTATGAAATTCAAAAATCTGGGAATGTCTTTCTTGCAGCTTAGTCCAAAGTTGGCATGTACCAAGTTTGGGAGAAATTGGTCAAAAATTGAGGGAGGAGAAGCATTTTAATTGTTTTTCACAAAATTCAAAATAGCGCTGAAACTTTCCGAGGTTGAAAATTTTGTTAGAGGTTGCGCTGCATTCGTCTTGGCCCAAGGATTCCAGGGATACCAAGTTTTTGAAAATCGGACCAACGGTTCAAAAGTTACGAGCAGAAATGTACCTGCGACTTTGAGCTGTTGGTGGCGCTAGAGAGTTTACGGTGGTGACTTGAAACTTGCTGAGAAGAACCCTGACGTTGTCAAGAATCAGTGTACAAAATTTCACAACTTTGTGCCAGACCGTTCTAGGGGTAGCTATAAATATGTGTAGTTTTTCAAATAATTCCATAGAAATGAATGGGAAATTTCGGGTGGACTACGTCGCGAAAAAATCGTATTCTGTAGAGAAAAGTAATAGCATACCGAGTCCGATCGAGCCGCACGTTTTGATATATTGCTTGTCTGTGTGCGACGTACTGTTGCCTCACAGCAAGAAGGTTCTGGGTTCGAGCCCAGTGGCTGATGGGGGCCTTTCTGTATGGAGTTTTCATGTTCTGTCTGTGTGGGTTTCCTCTGGGTGCTCCAGTTTCCCCCAAAGACATGCAAGTTAGGCTAATTGGTGGCTCCAAATTGACCGTAGGTGTGAGTATGAATGGTTGTTTGTCTCTGTGTGTCAGCCCTGCAATGATCTGGTGACTTGTTCAGGGTGTACCCTGCCTCTTGCCCATAGCTGGATAGGCTCCAGCTTGTCCCTGACCCTGCACAGGATAAGTGGTTACGGATAATGGATGGATGCCCTTGCTGATCCATCACTTTTGGAGGGAACTGTATGCTTAAATTTATTTAGATATCTGAATGCTCTATGGTATTGCCGTCTGAGCACGTATAAACAGAATTTCTTCTTTCTTTCTTTGTTTTTATCCATTTGAGTGGAGTACAGCCTGCATTCAGTATGACTGGCTTCATTATGCAACTTCAGATAATGCTTTCCTGTTTCTCTGAGAGGACAAATGTCCTTGTGTTTCACAGCTCTCAACTTTCCCTGAACTGTTTCTGGGTGATTGCCTTTTCAGCTACACAATATATTGGCTTTTGGTAGCACTACTGAAGCACAATAACTTTCACTAGATTGGAGGATGTGAGAACCAGAGAATAACGTGCACCACTCATAAACATCCCCACTGCTTCTTGTTTGTTAGCATTCACATTCAGGGAGCAAGCCTCGTGTATTCTTTGCAGTAACTGGGTTTTCGTCTGGATTTTTTTTTTTAGAGATTTTTGAGCAAAAGATATTGATTTAATATGACATACTACAGGGGGAAAAGCAGAAATACTAATTTTGTTAGACTTATTAGATAAGACAGCTGTGCTTTATAATATTAAGGATAGATGTGTATTCTCTCAATGATCAATGACATTTTGTACTAGCTAGCAGCACCCAGTACACCCTTTTTCTGGGTGTTTCCTTGTGTTCAGTGGTAGTAAATAGTGTGCTCTGTGCTTAGCAGAAACGTGTCTTTTTTGGAAAGGGAAAAAAATGCATGAGGCCTTGAACACAAACTGTCATAAACGGTACATTGAACATTTGAGCATAGTATTGAGGGTGGGTTAGCCAATGCTATGCATTTAAATAGCAAAGACTCTATCTATCTGACACATCACTACAGTGATGTGGCTGCTCTGATAGTTCCAGCCATCAGTTTCTAGGGAAGAATTACAGTAGTGGTTTCCTGTTACCTTCTACTAGATTATTATAGAGGTTTTCTCCTCTCAACCATTCATACCTATGAGTAATTTAGAGTTGTCAATTAATCTAACCACATGTCATGACAGTGGGGGAAACCAGAGCACTTGGAGGAAACCCACATCAGCCACAAGGTTCGAACCCAGAACCTTCTTGCTGTGAGGCAACAGTGTTAACCACTGCACCGCCGTGCCACCCAGTAGAGGCTCTAGAGACCAAAATGTGTTCTCTGTCACATCCAGTCTGTTTTTCTGGCAGCCAGATCTGATAATAGGATTTCTTAATTAAGGCTGAAGCTGGTACATAAACTAGATTATGTGTAGACTTTAATATTATGTTTCATCTGAGAGAACAATTGAAGTAATTAAGTTTGAATTGGACTTTAAATACCAAGAAACATTCATTTGCAGTTGACCTTTGGGACACTTAGAGATGGATGCGGTGGTTAATGTCTGAATCTGAGCTCCAAAGAGTGAACATCTTTCTTTTTTTAATGATGGAGAAGTGAACTGCTGCTGGAAAGGACTCCATCAGAGACGACTTCTAAAACAAACATGATTCAAGACAGACTATTGTGACATTCAGAGTTTACATTTGTTTTGATATCTTGGAGCCACCTGCTGTGTCACCTTTCGTTCTTGATGAATACTGAGAGGAAGTCAGACCATTCTTATGCTTACCCTTGCCAAGCGACTGCATCCTTACATTTGCAGTTGCCATGGCAACCATGTTTGGTTCCTCTGCGCTCTTGTTTTACAGATGGCCTGTATTGGCAAAAGGCCTGCTGTATTGACGCTAACAAGAATAAATACAGATGCTTGTTTAACTGGCTGACTGCAAGAGCAAGTTTGGTTTGTTTTGATTTAAGGCTCAAAGATTTGTTCTGTTCCATTAGCATATTTTCATGAACCAGTGAAGCAGTAATAATTGCAATACATTTAGCCCACAGGTCCCAACTTAACTATATTAGTATATCTGGCTCAAGTTTATTTTAAGAAAAAAAAAATTAAGGAGCAACATATTTCATTTTAATTAAAAACTGTAATTAATAAGGTTAAAGCCATCAAATCCTCGCTTTATTCATTTGTACATTTTCAGACAGGTTATATTGATTGTAGTCTTTTGAGCATTGTGAGACCATGTCTGATTCACTAAAAACATTGTAACTGACTTTATAATGTTTTATTGTAGAGTTTCTGATAAATAATTTACTGCGTTATAAGCTGTAGTTTCTCCAACCAGTTGCGAATTTTAGCTTACTGTGTGTTTGCCACTTTTGCCAGGGAGAGAGAGAGAGAGAGAGAGAGAGTAATCGATCGAGGCTAGGATATTTGCCTAATTTAAGAGCCACAAGCTTTCTGCTCCATCCAATTATTAAATAAAAGTCACTGCATTTAGGTCAGCATCTGCCTCAGGTGTAGCTTGGTGTTGGAGAGTGGGCAAGCAAAAGAGCAAAAGTCTTGAGATGAGAAATGAAGAGAGGGATTAAGGGAGAGACAGACTGACCAAGAGAAAGAAACTGCATGGGAGAGACACCCGAGCTTGAGAGAAGCACTTTGGTCACTGAAAATTTCCTTTAAAGTCCCCTATCCCTTTTTTTTGCGTATTATGACAATCCCACTGAATCAGTTTACTCTGGAAGAAATGATAAACTTGAATGATATGATTTATTGAAAGTTGTCCTGTATGTGTGTGCAGTAGTATTTACAGTAGTATACATATCGACAAGCACAGTGCTATCCTAATCAGCCGCTGTGAGTATAAGATTAAGTTAATTATTTTAATTGACTTCATAAACTTAAAGCTGCTGAATGTAATATTTGGGCCTTTTGCCCTGACAGCATAAATGTGCACAAAAATATTACACTGATCACAGAACCAACCTTGATCAATATAACCAGTCATGGCCATCCTGATCCCTTTTTTAAAGCAGGATGTAGGACATATGAGCTGACACATAATGTGTGCCAATTCGATCGCAGCATTGAATAATTCAGCATTATTGAATAATTGTGAATTACTATGGGAAGTGGAACAGCCCAAAAGCAAGCAAGCACTGCACTACCCTTACGCTATCACAACCACTTAGTGCAGATCAATTCAGTCCACCCAATTTTGGCTGCCTACTGAGTCGCAGATGTAAATTGATCTGCACCATCCAATGGGTCACGCAGGTAATTGTTATCTACTATGCAGTTGTGGTGGGCGGCACGGTGGTGTAAGTAGTTAGCATGGTCACCTCACAGCAAGAAGGTTCTGGGTTTGAGCCCAGTGGCCGGCGGGGGCCTTTCTGTGTGGAGTTTGCATGTTCTCCCCATGTCTGCATGAGTTTCCTCCGGGTGCTCTGGTTTCCCCCACAGTTCAAAGACATGCAGTTAGGTTAATATGGGACGGCCTTGGGCTGAGGTGTCCTTGAGTGAGGCACCTAACTCCCAACTGCTCTCTGGGTGCTGTTAGCATGGCTGCCCACAGCTCTGAGTATGTGTGTGTGCTCATTGCACGTGCATGTGTGTGTTCACTGCTTCAGATGGGTTAAATGCAGAGAGGAATTTCACAAGCGTGTGATGAATAAAGTTGTTGTTCTTCTTCTAGTGCAATTTCATCATTCTTTTGGATTGTTCTGCTTGCCATGAAATTATTATTTCCAGAGTGCATTTTTTTCCCTCCACACTGTAACTCTAACCAAATGTATTTTTTTTTTAAAAAGGCAAATTTTGTATTTCCAGATGTATTACACTGGCTTTGTTCTAAATGCTTTAGACACAAATAAAAGACAAAAATCAACTTAGCCAACTTAGGTTCAAAGTGATGTAAAAGCTCCAATGCAGCCCCAGCAGATGAAGGGAACAGGGCTGTGGCACTTCTTGATGTGGGTGGAGCACAGAAGCACGCCAGGCGAGTTGATGGTCACACACAAACTCTATTTCCCTTTACTACTAGCTTTTCAGCTTTCTTTCATTCATTCATTCACTCACTCACTCACTCTACACACACACACATGCGTTGTGGTCGGGGGGAAGCCCCTTTTCTCTGCTCTCTCCCTCTTTTTATGCTCCATCCCTGTAACTAACTAACACACACACACACACACACACACACACACACACACACACACACACATACATACATTGACAGCAGGTGGAATGACTTAGCCACTTACCTTCTCCGACCCCGCCCTCCATTCACAGACTGCTGCCTGGCCACGCCCCCGCTGCCCGACTCAGGGCGGGGAGCCATCCGGCCTGAAGCTGATCCCCCCCCCCGATGGGACAGGAAGTCCGCCACCACCATCTGTGCCCCTGGCCTGTGGATCACCTCGAACTTAAATGGCTGGAGGGCAAGATACCAACGGATGATCCGCACATTGACATCCTTCATGCAGTGGAACCACTGGAGGGGCACGTGGTCCGAACAGAGAGTGAAAGGGTGCCCCAGCAGGTAGTATCGGAGGGCAAGGAACACCCACTTGATGGCAAGACACTCCTTCTCAATTGTGCTCTACTTACTTTCATGCATCGACAGTTTCTGGCTGATGTACAGCATGGGCGCTCCTCGCCCTCCACCTACTGGGACAAAACGGCCCCCAGCCCTCTGTCCGATGCATCAGTCTGCAAAATAAAAGGGGAGAGAGAAGTCAGGGGAGTGTAAAAGTGGCCCCCCACACAGTGCGCTCGCGGGGCGTGTGTGGGCATGTGAGGAC
Source organism: Neoarius graeffei (assembly GCF_027579695.1). Taxonomy (NCBI): domain Eukaryota; kingdom Metazoa; phylum Chordata; class Actinopteri; order Siluriformes; family Ariidae; genus Neoarius; species Neoarius graeffei. The sequence goes on along the minus strand of NC_083577.1, from coordinate 55,152,843 downwards.
ACGCCTCCTCACCAATCAGTGCACAGGGGAGTGTCTGCTCACGCCTCCAGCCTCAGTCGGCTCGCTTTGGCTCGCTTCAGCCCCACTCCAAAACGGTGCGAGTTTTAGGGGCTAAGCAGGGCTGAAACGAGCTGAGTCGTGCTGGTTTTTGGTAGTCGAAACGCGAGCCGTGTCGGGCTGAAGTGAGCTGAAGCGAGCTGAAGTGAGCTGAAAAAGGGTAGTGGAAAAGGGCCACAAGATTGCAGATAACACACCCTAGCTCGTCCTGGCACGGACCAAATTCTTTGAACTTAACTCCTTCCCCCACGCACACACGCATACCAAGATTGCAGATAACAAAATTCCTGTGTCTCACATAGCTCACAAGCTAAAACTGCTTATACACACACCCCACACACACACTCTGTTTACAGAAGATTTCAATTCTGCTGCTATTAAATTGTTCAATTTTTCCTTTTCTTTTTATTAAAATTTTTATTATCTTTTTATAATAAACTTCATTATTATTGAAATTGTGTGGTGTCTATCTGCTGTTCTAATACTTTTGAAGTTGCCCAATCGCAAAGAATTCAAGGAAAGGTGTAGAAAATTTGTAATATGGTAAGTGATCAATAATAATTTGAAGATACCATTTTTAGCTGTGGTGGCACGGTGGTGTAGTGGTTAGCGCTGTTGCCTCACAGCAAGAAGGTCCTGGGTTTGAGCCCCGGGGCCGGCGAGGGCCTTTCTGTGTGGAGTTTGCATGTTCTCCGCGTGGGTTTCCTCCGGGTGCTCTGGTTTCCCCCACAGTCCAAAGATATGCAGGTTAGGTGTACCCCGCCTTTCGCCCGTAGTCAGCTGGGATAGGCTCCAGCTTGCCTGTGACCCTGTAGAAGGATAAAGTGGCTAGAGATAATGAGATGAGATGAGATTTTTAGCTGTTTGGTAATTTAACCAGGATTAATGGTATGATTCACTAAATGATTCACTGATTCGATTCACTGAATGATTCACTTCAAACGATTCAAATGAGACTGATTCTATGGTATGATTCAATTCAAATGAGTTAAATTAAACGATTCAATAGGATTGATTCATTTTAATTATTAACCTTCAAATTTTAATGAGACTGATTTCATGTAATTATTAAAGATTGATCACTTATCCAATCTTGAATACACAAAATCATTAATTACACCTACATTTAGAATGGGTTTTGCATAATTTAGATGGGGAGTTATTAGTTATTGACCTGTGTCCTGCGAACCGGGATCTTCCCATGACCTAATAGTGCAGGACCCACTACGTGTTAAATATTCCATCAGCTTTTTAAACTCTGGCCAATCAGTACCCAAAACCAACGAGTGGGTGAGACAAGGACTAACCGCCGCCTTTAGTCTATGCATTTGGCCCCGGAATAGAATACGGAGGGACACTAAGGGATAATTGTGAACATCCCCGTGCACACACAACACTTTCACTGCTTGTGCTGTCCCCAGTGCCTCATCTTGCACCAGGCATTGGTGAATTGAGGTCTGATTACAACTGGAATCCACCAACGCATGATGTGTATCCCTTTGAACACTGATCGGTATGCAATACGTTCTGGCCTGATCGGGGGCAGTTTCTGGTGCGTCGGGGATCCGGATCATGTCTCCCACCTCCCTTGCAGAGCCCCGACTCTGGAGACGCTCTGACTCCCTGCTGCGCCATCACACCGGCCCAGACTTTCCCTCTGCACTGGTGTTCTGGGTGTCACTCACCTGAGGAGGAGACAACACGGAAGAGGGAGATAGGAGGACACCACGGGTGTGACAGGCCGGCTGGGAAGGAGCCGGCCGCTGCCTCCACGGCAGGGGAACGGGGTGGGGGGGGGAGAGAGAGAGAGAAGAGGAGCGAGGGGAGACGCCTCGTCTGCCTGCCGTCAGAGCCGCCTCCAGATGGTCCTCCACCAGCTCGATGGCTTGTTCCAGCGACGCCGGGTGATGACACTGGACCCATTCCGCCGTTCCTTCCAGAAGTCGAGAGATGAACTGTTCCAGTGCCACCAGATTGATGATCTCGTCGGTGTCGTGGCCTTCCGCCCTCAGCTACCGGCAGGTGTCCCGGAGTTGCTGGCTGAATGCCAATGGCCTGCCAACCTCCTCCAATGCCAGTGTCCAGAAGCGTTGGCGATGTTGTTCCGGGGAACGGCCGACCTGCTGCAGGATGGCTTTCCTCAGGTCAGCATACACCAGTCGGCTGTCAGCAGGGGAGCTGCGCCTTGCCAGTCAGGAGCGGGAGGAGACGTGCTGCGCGCTGTTCCAGCGGCCACCCCCATGCCTTGGCTGCTGGCTTGAAGAGAGCAAGGAACGCTTCTGGATCGTCCTGTGGGCCCATCTTCATGGGGGTGCTGGCTGCAGTGATGGTCGACACTCATGCTGACGCAAGCAGGTGCCGGAACACCTGGCGATCTTCCTGCTGGGCCAGCATCAAGGCTTCGAAGCGTTGCTTTTGTTCCTTTCGGAGGACGGTCTGCGCTTGATGCTGGTTCTGCCGGGCGGTAGCGAGGGCAAGGATGAGCTCTTCTGTGCTTCCCGGGTTTTGGCACCACTGTGGCACTTCTTGATGTGGGTGGAGCACAGAAGCATGGCAGGCGAGTTGATGGTCACACACAAACTCTTTATTTCCCTTTACTACTAGCTTTTCTGCTTTCACTCACTCACTCACTCACTCACTCACTCACATGCGTTGTGGTCCAGAGGGAGCCCCTTTTCTCTGTTCTCTTCCTCTTTTTATGTTCCACCCGCTCAAAGCTTTACAATTACTTTATTGAATTAAATCCAGAGGAAGACCAAGCAGAAAGGCCAACAGACTATGTATACTAGCTGTTCAAGGCACCTCACTAAACTGTCAATTGTAAAAAAGCTGGCATGAGTCAAGTGCCGAAAAGAGTTGTTAATACCACCTTAAAGGTATGTTTGAGGTTGTGTGGCCCCCTTCGCTAACTGGGTGGGTGTACTCACAGCAGCATCACATTTTTTGAGAGCTTCGATGTCTTACTTATCATATACTTATCATCAGTCCACACTAATGGGTGTGGTGTTCTGTGGATGTATGATAAAGTAGTCCTTTTTTATATTCCAGAATCCACATAGATGGTTATATCACACCATACTAGCAGGCATTACTTACTGACTCTCTCTCCCTGGTGTTAAATATATAGACATCAGGAGTGTTGAAAAAGGAGCCTGGTTTGTCTGGATGCCATCAAATTGTGTACTTCAGTCTCTTCTGTTTAAACTGCTGTTTTTTTTTGTTTTGTTTTTTGTGGGGGTTCCCCAGAGTGTGTTGATGTAGTTTGACTGCTTACGTGCTCTGCTGCATGCTTCACTGGCCAGTTTTTTCCCCCCCACACTGTTTTATATGTGATCTTATCTGCAAAGGACAGTAATCATAAGAGTCTTCCTGAGTCTTCTTGTGACATTATAATTCATGATTCTTTTCAGTCATTGACTATTGGTTTGTCCACTATCCACAGCCTTCAGAGGTTGTAAAAGTTTTCCATATACTGGACATGTACAGGAGTTTGCATGTTCTCCCCGTGTCTGTGGGGGTTTCCCCCGGGTGCTCCGGTTTCCCCCACAGTCCAAAGACATGCAGGTTAGGTTAATTGGTGGCTCTAAATTGACTGTAGGTGTTAATGCGGGTGTGAATTGTTGTGTGTCTCTGTGTGTCAGCCCTGTGATGACCTGGCGACTTGTCCAGGGTGTACCCCGCCTTTCGCCCGTAGTCAGCTGGGATAGGCTCCAGCTTGCCTGCAACCCTGTAGAACAGGATAAGCGGCTACAGATAATGGATGGATGGATGGACATATATACACACAGTATACCTCTACATACAGTACATGAGAAAACAGTTATGTCTACACCCTCCTATTTTGTTTTCATAAAGTAAAAAAGAATCCATGGAACAAACTTTTAATGGTGTACACTTTGGCATTCCTACTGTGTGTAAGTGGTTTGATTTGTGTAAATGGGCTTTGTTAGTCTGAAATCTTTTACGGAGCGAATGATATGTTGTGTCAGCTATTTTTTAAGACAGACTGCTGTGTGACAAAAGCTGGCCTTGTATGTAGTTTTACTCCTATCAGATGTTAAAAGCGCAATCATAAGGTCACTGGTAGTAACAGAGAGAACTTTCATCACAGGAAGTCCAGTCTCTCCCTCAACAAACCCCTTTAAATATACATCCGTGCTTGAGTATTCTTTTCTTTGGTTATAGCTTCCCTAAGACCAAATGCATTTTCTCACAGAAGTAGAGATTTCACTTCCCCTATAGGAAGAGGAAGGCTGTGTCTGTGTAGAGGAATTACCACACCATGATCTAACTGATCTAACTTCTGCAATGTTGTTGCAGGATATCAATAGTGATCATGAAGGATTCACACAGGATTAGCAGGATTAACATATATCAGGATTGGCATAGGATTGGTGTGTGTGTGTGTGTGTGTGTGTGTGTATAATTTATAATATCTCACACAGATGGGAGTGCCTTCACACTTAAAATTCCACATGTACGTCAACATACATTTCATGTTATTACAAGTACTTGTGGCTGTGAAAATTGCATTTGATGATCAGTAAGTCACATGATTATTACTGGCTATGCCAGTGCTGGAACTTGCTCACTAACTTACCCATCACTACAGTGCCAAGTCCTTACATGTCTGCATTTTATTGTTCTGTGTTGTGAATTTGCTTTTGATTTGCAGAATATGATCATAAAGAACGCTTCCTGGTGTGTCTTCTGGACATCTCCTTTCCCACAAGATATAAAATAATCTTTACCGATATGTCAAATCAGACTGAATATATATGGCCTGGGTGAATATATTTTTGATGGGTGTTATGGATAAGATACGGCGTAACCTTTCCAGAGATGTGCATGCACACAGTCTGTAAAAAAATGACTGACATGACGGATTCTGACAGGGCTAAAATTCCTGTATGTGTGTATATATATGTGTATATGCTGGATTGTTGTAAAATAGCTAATTAATACTTAATACTGCGATGAAGCACTGTGCTTGCTATAATTTTAAAGTAACTAATGATACATAATTAGAGCTTTTAGAATTGATTTAACAAACTATAACACCGATTCCTGCACCTTTTCTCTACAGGTTTAAGTGCAGCTAAGCTGTTGGTGAAGAGTGGTTTAAACCCTGTGGTGTTGGAAGCCAGAGACCGTGTTGGTGGAAGAACTTTCACTGTTCAGGTATGATGGTGTAATAAGGGCGAAATGTATAAACATGTGGTTTACACCTGAGTGCAGACACTTAGAAATCCAAACTAGATAGGCTTACCTGTAGGTAAGGAAACTGTTTCCAGTTTGATTACGTATAGTTACAGGTTGCATGAGATTTATAAATTCGCCAGTGGATTTATAAATTAGCTCCATGTTCTCCCATGTTCTACTTTATATCGTTTGTATTAAATCTTTTGGAGAGTGGTACTGAGTTATGAATTTGTGCCTCAGAATAAACATGCCAAATGGGTGGATTTGGGCGGAGCGTACATCGGGCCCACTCAAAATCGGATTCTGCGTCTGGCCAAGGAGTACGGGGTTCAGACTTACAGAGTCAACGAAGAAGAGTCCCTAGTGCACTTTGTGAAGGTAAGAAAGAAAACGTGCCTCCTACCATTGCAGCATAAACACACTCAAAGCCTAGCATTGCTGAGCAGTGGTAGCTCAGTGGCTAAGATGTTGGACTACTGATAGGAAGGTTGTGAGTGGCAGCATTGCTAAGCTGCCACTGCTGGGTTCTTGAGCAAGGCCCTTCACCCTCAGCTGCTTATGTGTATAAATGAGATACCTGTAAGATGCTCTGAATAAGGGTGCCTACCAAATGCCATAAATTAAAATGGGTGAGCAGACAAGGAAATAATCAGTTAGGCTTTGAAGAATTTACTGTTTTCAGAAGACGAAATACCCTCTTCATCCTGTGTATTTATGTTGTAGTGCACAGAATGTCATAGCTGGGCTTGAGCTCTTTGTCGCATAAAGACATTGGCTCAGAACCTTGTTTAACATTATGGTGTGGCAGAGCCTGGAGATGCTAATCAGTGCCTGAAGGAAGTGTGTAATATGCTTTCTCCTGTTCAGAGTGGACACGGAGGAAAAGGAAGAGAAAACAGTAGCAACCCCACCCCTCTTGCCTCTTATATCCAATTTGAGCAGACGCATCTCTGCCTTTAGTACACACATTATGTATGCTCTTATTAGATTTCCCTGTAGACTCAGCTCCTCTATGGCTCTGGCCATATGGAGCTGTAAATCATAGCCATCTGAGAAATGGTTAATCTGGTGCCCTCACTGATTAATTTGTAATAGTGTAGACATGTAATACAAATACACTCAGAGGCTTTGTGTAACTCATGTGAATGGAGAGGAACACAACCAATTACCTACACATTTTTTTTTAAGATTCAAATATTCAAAGATTCTTTATTGTCAATTCACTGTATATCCAGGACATATAGGAGAAAAAATACACTCTAAAATCAATGTACAAAATAACAGTAGTGCAATACAGTACAATACAGGAGAAGGTGCTAGAAGAGCAGCTTATGAGGCGTATATGACAGTAGTGCAAATGAGCAATAGCAGCAGATACAGCAGTAATGCTAATGTTTGTGGTGTGATGCGCAAATGGATGAGTAATGCTAATGTTTGTGGTGTGATGTGCAAATGGATGAGGTAGTTTTCTTGTGTGAATGAATGTGTTACAGACCAGGGGTAGGGGGTGGGTAGTGGACAGAGTTCAGCATCCTGACAGCCTGGTGGATGAAGCTGTTTAGCAGTCTTGTGGAGTGGGCCCGGAGGCTCCGGTACCTTTTCCCTGAGGGCAGGAGGCTGAAGAGTGACTGTGAAGGGTGGGAGATGTCACCAGCGATGCTGATGGCTCTGCGGGTGAGACGGGTGTGATAGATGTCCGTAAGGGAGGGCTGAGGGGTACCGATGATCTTGCTGGCCGTGTTCACTATGCATTGCAGAGTCTTCCAGCAGGATGCACTGCAGCCTCCATACCACACAGTGATGCAGCCAGTGAAGACACTCTCAATGGTGCCCCTGTAAAATGAGCACATGATGGGAGGTGGGACTCGTACACTCCTCAGTTTGCAGAGGAAGTAGAGGCGAGTTTGAGCCTTCTTGGCTAGTGATGCGGTGTTGTTGGACCAGGAGAGGTCCTCAGCGATGTGCACCCCTAGGGATTTGGTGCTGCTCACCTTCTCCACTGCAGCACCATCGATGGTCAGAGGGGGATGCTGTGAGTGACCTCTCCTGAAGTCGACTACAATCTCTTTGGTCTTCTCCATGTTCAGGAAGAGATTGTTGTCTTTACTCCACTCGACCAGTTGGCTCACCTCATTCCTGTAGTTGGCTTCATCGTTGTTAGTGATGAGGCCCACCACAGTTGTCATCCTCAAATTTGATTGGTACACAGTCATGGGTCAGCAGGGTGAAGAGCAGTGGGCTGAGCACACACCCTTGTGGGGCCCCTGTGTTGAGGATGATGGTCCTGGAGGTGTTACTACCGACCCGCACATTCTGTGGCCTCCCTGTAAGAAAGTCCAGCACCCAGTTACAAAGAGATGTTGAGTCCCAAATGTCTGAATTTTTGTATTAGCTGCTGGCGAATGATTGAATTGAATGCTGAACTGTAATCCAAGAGCAGCATTCGCACATAGATGTTCTTTGAGTCCAGGTGAGTGAGGGCTGGGTGTAGAGCACCGGAGATAGCGTCCTCTATGGACCTGTTTGACCTATATGCAAACTGGAATGGGTCATGAGAGAAAGGGAGAATGGACTTGATGTTCTGCATGACCAGTCGCTCAAAGCACTTCATGATGATGGAAGTCAGTGCTACGGGTCGATAGTCGTTATAGTTAGATGGGGGGGCTTCTTTGGCACTGGTATTATGGTTGTAGCTTTGAAACACGTGGGGACAACAGCTTGGTTCAGGGACATGTTAAAGATGTCAGCGAGGACATCCCTGAGCTCCATGGCACAGTCCTTCAGAACACGACCAGGTATGTTGTCTGGTCCAGCTGCCTTACATAGGTTGATCCTGGAGAGGGTCCTCTCCACGTTGGCTGGATCCAGACATACGGCCTGTTCATCCAGGGGAGGAGTGGTCTTCTGTGCTGGTGTGTTGTTTTGTGTTTCAACGCATCCAAAGAAGTCATTTAGGCAGTTTAGCAATGTGATGTCACTCTCACAGGTCCGTGGTGGGGGTTTGTAGTTTGTGAGGGTTTGAATGCCACACCAGAGAGACTGTGCATCTCTGGTGTTGCTGAAGTGTCCAGATATTTTATTGCTGTACTGACGTTTTGCCTCCCTGATGCCACGGGACAGGTTGGCTCTGGCTGTTGTTAGACCTGCGGTGTCACCGGCCCTAATGGCTGCGTCTCGAGCCCGCAGGAGCCTGTGAACCTCTCCTGTCAGCCAAGGCTTCTGGTTAGCACGAACAGTGATGGTTTTGCAGTGAGTGACATCATCAGTGCATTTAGCGATGTATGATGTGACGGCTTCAGTGTATTCCTCTAAGTCTATGTGGTCGTTGTAAGTGGCTGCTTCTTTGAAAATGTCCCAGTGTGTCGTGCTAAAACAGTCTTTCAGAGCATAGAAGGCCCCCTCTGGCCACACACGTACCTCCTTTTGTGTTGGTCTGATCCAGCGGAGAACAGTGTTTGTGCACAACAGTAGCATTCTGGCACCAGGCATCGCTGATGTAAACACACACTCCCCCGCCGCGAGTCTTGCCTCCTTCCATAAAGGCTCGGTCAGCACGGTAGCATGTTAGCCCAGCTAACATAGCAGAGTCTAGGATGTTGTTATTCAGCCAGGATTCCATAAAGATGAAAACACAGCAATCCCTCGCATCACGTAGCACAGATCGCATGAGTTCTGTGATCTATTTTGTTGTCTAGTGAGTGTACATTGGCCAGAATGAGGGATGGTATCGCAGGTCTGTGCGGGCTAGCGGCTAGCCTAGCGCGGATACCTCCGCACTTGCCACGCTTCTGTTTCCTCTTACACCGCTTCTGGCGCCTCCTCTCTGGGTGAGACACAGCAGGCGAGTCCAGTGATGTTGTAGTCTGGCGGAGAAGACCCAGGCCTCGAAGTTCCTCAATGACTTTCTGGTCCAAGAGGAGCTGTTTGGTCATATTTCCTATAGCTAGAAGGCAGTGTCGACAATATCTTGTGACCGACATTGTCAGTGCACTACTCGCACATGTACATAGACATAAAGCACACAAACATACACTAGAACACGCACTTTTAAACGCTAAACACGGAGAGAGAAGGGCCGTTGCATCCATACGCGCCGCCATCTTGTAAAACATGGTTAAAGAAGAATAAAGTTAATGTTTTGGAATGGCCAAGTCAAAGTTCTCACCTTAATCCAATCGAAATGTTGTGGAAGGACTTGAAGCGAGCAGTTCTTGTGAGGAAACCCACCAACATCCCAGAGTTGAAGCTGTTCTGTACGAAGGAATGGGCTAAAATTCCTCCAAGCCGGTGTGCAGGACTGATCAACAGTTACCGCAAACGTTTAGTTGCAGTTATTGCTGCACAAGGGGGTCACACCAGATACTGAAAGCAAAGGTTCACATACTTTTGCCACTCACAGATATGTAATATTGGATCATTTTCCTCAATAAATAAATGATCAAGTATAATATTTTTGTCTCATTTGTTTAACTGGGTTCTCTTTATCTACGTTTAGGACTTGTGTGAAAATCTGATGTTGTTTTGGTCATATTTATGCAGAAATATAGAAAATTCTAAAGGGTTCACAAACTTTCAAACACCTGTGTGTGTGTGTGTGTGTGTGTGTGTGTGTGTGTGTGTGTGTGTGTGTGTGTGTGTGTTTTATATATATATTTTCCTTTTTTTTTTCAAATGTATGATTTATGCTTAGATGCATATTTGGAGAGAACTTTTGTGTGAAAAATGGTTGATAAGGTAGGCTTATCTGGCAAAAGCCCTGCATTATTCCACCCACAGACCACAAAAATGTTTGCTTTTTATTCTATCAGAGCTCAAAGAGTCGTTTTTCTGTTGACATGACCTCGTTCAGAGGAACAGCACTGCAGCCTGTATAGTCACTACCACATGTGTATGATTAACTTGTTTTTTTTTGTGCCTGAATTGAGGAAGCTCATGTTCCTTGTCTTTACAGTTGCCAGCTGAACCGTGCTTATGACCCATGCTTCCCTGTATCTGATTGCACATGATTTAGTGTGTATGTACGTGTGTGTGTGTATGTACGTGTGTGTGTGTGTGTGTGTGTGTGTGTGTGTGTGTTTTCTCTGAATCTACTCTGAGGCACTCTTCCTGTGCCCTCATCTTGGCTGCTGCTTCCATCAAAAGGCGATTGCTATCAGTTCTGAAAAGACTGGCTCCCTCTATCCCCCTCCCCCTCCTGTCTCTATCTCTCTGCTTGTCCCTGGGTTTAGTAAAAGGGGTGTTGCCCTTCATACGGTACATTTCATAACCAGACTCTAGAGACAGAATTCACCCAATGTAAACATGCAGAGCATTGACACAGTTTGTAAGCTGTCTTCTCCTGATACAGCCTCTAATTAGAGAGCTTTTGTGCATGGTCATGATTGTTCAAGGTCTCCTGGACTATTTATGAAGAATTACTTGATGGTGTAATGAATGACGCGACATGATGTGTGTGTGTGTGTGTGTGTGTGTGTGTGTGTGTGTGTGTGTGTGTGTGTGTGTGAAGGGGGCTTGCAAGCTAGGAGGAATTTTTAGAACCAGGAACGGGGCATATTTACTTCATATTCACCTGAAAGATACTTTTGACAATCAGATAGTCCATCCGTTTATTGTCTTTTATTTTATAAAAAACAATAAACGGATGGACTATCTGATTGTCAAAAGTATCTTTCAGGTGAATATGAAGTAAATATGCCCCGTTCCTCATCTCATCTCATTATCTCTAGCCACTTTATCCTTCTACAGGGTCGCAGGCAAGCTGGAGCCTATCCCAGCTGACTACGGGCGAAAGGCGGGGTACACCCTGGACAAGTCGCCAGGTCATCACAGGGCTGACACATAGACACAGACAACCATTCACACTCACATTCACACCTACGGTCAATTTAGAGTCACCAGTTAACCTAACCTGCATGTCTTTGGACTGTGGGGGAAACCGGAGCACCCGGAGGAAACCCACGCAGACACGGGGAGAACATGCAAACTCCGCACAGAAAGGCCCTCGCCGGCCCCGGGGCTCGAACCCAGGACCTTCTTGCTGTGAGGCGACAGCGCTAACCACTACACCACCATGCCGCCCTGCCCCGTTCCGTTCCTGGTTCTGAAAATTCCTCCTAGCTCGCAAGCCCCCTTCACACACACACACACATACACATATGGACATGGGAGTTTTACTGGGAAATACACCACTCGTATTTTTCATACAAGCTACATCTGGGACATGGAGAACCAAAACCATGACATAATTCTCTTTATTTTTTTCGCGGCCCTGTTTCCATCAAATCCTGCGCTCTGATTGGCTGGCGAGCGGGTCCGTATCCTACGATACAGACACCAGTTATGGACCCCGGATACATACCTCTGGCGACTCACTCGTTCACAACAACAACAACAACAAACATAGTAGCATTTTTTGTCAACATTTATTTTCGCATTTCTCAGAAGAATAGCATTAATTTTACATCATGGATAGCAGTAATGACAGTCTTCACAGCGAAAGCGAGTTTTACTACCCTGATGAAGACGAAATAAAAGAAAACATTTCAGGAGAAAGCTAAAAACCTGTAACTGTTGCTAACGCCGAGCAAAAACATGGCTGAATCCTGAATGACTCAATTTTGGTGTAAATAGGGGACTACATAGGCAGCAAAATGTAGTTTTTTTTTCTGCCATGGAAGTGCACTTGTATACTGAGGAGGAAGCAATTTGCATTACAGCCGTGAATGAGGATTCAAAATGGCGGCTCACCTCGGCTCGGTTTTCCCTTTCCGGCGCTCTCGTTTTCTGTTAGAATTTGGTAAAGAAAAAAATAAATATATTATTTACCAGCTTAAGGTCAATCCGTATGGTGAAATACCGTGACCTCAGCCTTGAATACTGACCTCGGCCCAGAGGGCCTCGCTCAGTACTTTCAAGACCTCGGTTATGGTATTTCACAATACGGACCTCCCAGCTGGTAAATAACATATATATTTATTTTTTTGCGGTCCAGTTTCCATTAAATCCTGCGCTCTGACTGGCTGGCGAGCGGGTCCGTATCCTACAATACGGACACCAATTACGGACCCCGGATACGGACCTCTGACGACTCGCTCGTTCACAACAACAAACATAGTAGCAATTTTTGTCAACATTTATTTTCACATTTCTAAGGAGAATAGCATTAATTTTACAGCATGGATAGTGATAAGTCTTCACAGCGAAAGCAAGTTTTACTACCCTGAGGAAGAAGAAATAAAAAAAACATTTCAGGAGAAAGCTAAAAACCTCTAACTTGCTAACACCGAGCAAAAACATGGCTGAATCCTGAATGACTCCTATTTGTATAAATAGGGGACTACATAAGTGGCAAAATGTAGTTTTTTTCCTGCCATGGAAGTGCACTTGTATACCGAGGAGGAAGCCATTTGCATTACAGCCGTGAATGAGGATTCAAAATGGCGTCTCAGCTCAGTTTTCCCTTTCAGGCGCTCTCGTTTTCTGTTAGAATTTGGTAAAGAAAAAAAAAAAAAAAATATATATATATATATATATATATATATATATATATATATATATATATATATATGGAGTGGCACGGTGGTGTAGTGGTTAGCGCTGTCATCTCACAGCAAGAAGGTCCAGGTTCGAGCCCCGTGGCCGGCAAGGGCCTTTCTGTGTGGAGTTTGCATGTTCTCCCTGTGTCCGCGTGGGTTTCCTCCGGGTGCTCCGGTTTCCCCCACAGTCCAAAGACATGCAGGTTAGGTTAACTGGTGACTCTAAATTGACCGTAGGTGTGAATGTGAGTGTGAATGGTTGTCTGTGTCTATGTGTCAGCCCTGTGATGACCTGGTGACTTGTCCAGGATGTACCCCGCCTTTCGCCCGTAGTCAGCTGGGATAGGCTTCAGCTTGCCTGCGACCCTGTAGGACAGGATAAAGCGGCTACAGATAATGAGATGATATATATTATTTACCAGCTTAAGGTCGGTCCGTATGGTGAAATACCGTGACCTCGGCGTTGAATACTGACCGAGGCCCAGAGGGCCTCGGTCAATACTTTCAAGTCCTCAGTCATGGTATTTCACGATATGGACCGACCTTAAGCTGGTAAATAACATGTGTGTGTGTGTGTGTATACTGTATGTATGTCACTTGTGAGGAAATCAGTGAGTTGTTTTGTTTTGAGAAATTTGGGTACTTTTTATTTGTGAATGTGTCTGTATAGTAAAAAGAAAATCAGATAAAGGTATGAAGTTTATCTTCTTCTCATCTCATCTCATTATCTCTCGCCAGTTTATCCTGTTCTACAGGGTCACAGGCAAGCTGGAGCCTATCCCAGCTGACTGCGGGCGAAAGGCGAGGTACACCCAGGTCATCACAGGGCTAACACATAGACACAGACACCCATTCACACTCACATTCACACCTACGGTCAATTTAGAGTCACCAGTTAACCTAACCTGCATGTCTTTGGACTGTGGGGGAAACCGGAGCACCCGGAGGAAACCCACGCGGACACGGGGAGAACATGCAAACTCCGCACAGAAAGGCCCTTGCCGGCCACGGGGCTCGAACCCAGACCTTCTTGCTGTGAGGTGACAGCGCTAACCACTACACCACCGTGCCGCCCGTTTATCTTCTTGTGTTGAAAAATATATCACTCGTTTACTTTGCTCACTCGTGAAATATACATTCACCACTCAAAGATAAACTTAATATCTTCGTGCCACCGTGCAATATCCTCTCTCTCTAGAACATAACCTTTGACATCCATAAAAATCTAAGAGAGTTAGCCAATATTAAAAATAATTTTTAGACGTTCATCCTTTAGTGAGATTATTTACTGTATTATTATTCTTCTGTTTTGAAGTTCATCATTTAAATTTTTTTAGAATTTGGTTCTCTGGTCTATTATGCACCATCTTCTAGACTCTTTGTTTTGAACTCTGTCACACTGTTTTGAAAACTCAACTGTTACTGTGACATTCTATGAATATTTTGATGTCTGTAACTTGACAAGTGTAGGAAAAAGCCCCAAGATAAAATAAATCAGGTGTACTGAAAAATGTTCAACCAGAAACTGTGCAGTGTAGTAGTGAATCATCTTGTACAAAAATATGAACATATTCAGCCACATTCGGATAGTAAATCATTTTACTTTATTTAAGCTGAATAGCAGTTACCTTTACTCATATTTTTGAAATGTCATCATGAAAGCATAGGTATCTGTATGGTTGTTGAAGTATTGCTTTATTGCTTTATTACCTAAAATACTATAATACTACAGTATGTTGAAAGCTTTATGATTTGAATTTTAGTGCAGCAATATGCCCTGGCTCATAGCCACACAATGAGCTGACCATTTTGTAATAAGGGGGTGCATCTGAGCAAATGGTTCTGGCTAATCAGCTTTCTTATAGCTCTAATCCTAAAGGCCAGACCTGTTTGTTCTATCCACCTTTTACCAAACTGTCTACTTGAGCAAGTTCAGCACATCAGGGATTAAATATAGATGAAGATGAAAGGTTATGAAGGGACGGATTCAGAGCCAGTGTGTGGACACAAGAAGCAGACAGGCTCGGCTCATGCTGTGCCTGAGAGAAAAGAAAAGGCACATGTCGTTTCTCATCTGTCTGTGCATTCTCCTCACTTCTGTCACCATGGGAACAGACCTGTTGCTAGATGGTGAGTGAGCTACTGTGCTCTAATGCAATGCTCAAACCCCCCCACACACACACAGCCCTATAATTACACAGATAAATGTGATGTTTTCCTGCTTGCTGCTTTCTAGCTCTCCATCTCGTAAGATATTGATGAGTGGAAATGCATTGCCTGTGCGACACATTGTTGCATTTAGCGTGAGCTTTGCTTTATTTTCTGATCAATATCCAGTTTGATGACAGCAGAGTGTATAATCAGGTCTTATCAAAAGCAGTGGTTGATTGGATGAGGCTTTCCTTTTATTTCTCCAATTAATGTTTTGATGCATTCTTCTATTGTTTGCAGAGCCATATATCTCAGTGCTTGTTTTCCTCAGACACTTGTTGTTACCATCTTACCATGCTTTAAGGTTTTCTAAAGCATGGTCCTTAAACTGCACATTAAAAAATGCAACATACTAGATAAAATACTGAACGTCAAACATTGAGCAATGTTGTAACCCTTGCTCCTGATCACTCTATCCCCTTTATCAGTGACCACATTAGAAGGCTGCACAGATTGAGCAATTATTAAAGCCATATTCGAATGAAGCGTAGATTAGGGGGAGTTTATCTCCTCTGGTGTATGTGTCTCAGATCTCGAATCTGTAGTGAAATATTAATCAATCAGCCATAAATGCATTTATTTAAGAGTCCCTCTGCAACAAAGCAATTCAGGTATGAAGTAATGTCTGCTTACTGTTACCCCATCGGCCAGCTATGGACCATGTTGTCATCCTGACTAAGCATTTCCACTACTGTGAGAATGAAATGCTGTGTGAACAAACATCCTGTGTCATATTGCTGCTGTGTGCCAAAGAGACATTTTTTTTGTTCATGGTAATGAAGTTTTTATTTTATTGAGATTACAGATGGAGTTATAATTTCTTAAGGAGCTATAATAATTTGAGACCCCTTAAAGTACCAAAATAATTGGCAAATTATATGCAAAAATTACGCGACTTCCTGTGTCGTTTTTAAAACCTTACACTTAATAGGATCTAATTACGTCTGATGTCAAATTGTGAAATGCAGTATAGACTGGGGGAAAAAATTCCCCCACTTTTGTTTTTGCTTATTTTAATACAAGCCCTGAAAAATGTAGTGACGAATATTTTAGGCAGACAAAAAAGTTTTCCAATCCAAAACATAATTGTAATTCCAATTATGATGCATGGTGATCACAAAGACATTACCTCAAACAATGACGTGTTATGATCATTTTAGTTTTATGGTAGCATGCTGAGGTGCAAAAAAAATTCTCATGATGGTTGCTTTATGCCTCCTAGGGGAAGTCATATCCATTCAAGGGGCCTTTTCCCCCAATGTGGAACCCTTTAGCTCTGATGGACTACAACAACCTCTGGAGGGTTATGGACAAGATGGGTATGGAGGTAAAGTCAACCATATTATGAAGAAACAGGAATTCTATGTTAGGCCTAAACATCGCATAGGAGCTGCTGTGAATTGGTTTCACAGTGACAGCTTTCTAAGCCTTTCAGATTATCCTTTTTTTTTTTTTTTACATTGAAGAGACATTGATATTGTTATTGATGTCCTTTATGGTAGCTGATTGTGATGGTACACTCTAGATCCCAAGAGAAGCTCCATGGAGGGCCCCGCATGCTGAAGAGTGGGATAAAATGACCATGAAAGAGCTCTTGGAGAAGGTTTGCTGGACAAGGTAAAGGAAACACCAGAAAACTGTGATGAAAGAAAAATGTTCAGTTGTGTTTTTCATGAGATGGGGATTCTTGATGTAGCGATAAACCTGCTCCTTTAAATTGTTTCCATGCAGCGCTGCCCGCCATTTTGCCACACTGTTTGTTAATGTGAATGTGACCTCAGAACCTCATGAGGTTTCCGCTCTCTGGTTTCTCTGGTATGTCAAGCAGTGCGGAGGCACCATGAGGATCTTCTCCACCAGTAATGGAGGCCAGGTAAATCATAGCGGCTCACCAGACCATTAAATGGTTGCCTTAATATTATCACACTGAGTCCAGTCTCTGAAATATTGCTTTATAATAAGGCCTTGAATAACAAAGGGCCCAGGACTTAATACTATGATTTTTGCATTTGCACAGAAATGTGTGGCAACGTGCTTACACACGTTTCTGTTCCTCTCTAATGCTGATTACAGTGTAATCAGGTAACATTACGCGCATTACATTATGTACTGTTGTAAAAAAAAAAAGCACTCTCAAAAGGCAGGTGCATACAAAAGTAAATAGGCATCGAGTTGAGTTTTCTACATCCTAACCTAAAATCCTGTAATCAGCACCTCTCTCTGTTCTTTACCCCTAATTTAGTTAATTGTGGTACTCACAATAGGGGATTGTGAGAGCTGGAGGACAGCCATTCTTTGGCAATGATAAAATAATGAATGCTCAGCTGCTATAGCTACAGAGAAAAGAGCGCACACAGGGGTAATTAGAGAACTTTATTATGAGATTCTGAGGGATTTCCTACATTCTGGCACCCTTTAAAGATAGGTTGCTCTGTGTCACATATTGTTCTGCGTTGGGTACTGGGTGTGTGGTCAGTGATCAATGTGCAGCTTGGGAGGGAGGCCAGGGGTTTGTGGCCTAAAAGGAAAGATGCATGTTGTGCAGGTGAACAAACCAACATGGTTAGCAAGGATCGCTGTTGTCTTTATAAGAGGACTCTACCAAATAATTATTACATTTTATTTTTTTTTATTTAACCCTTGTTTAACCAGGAAAGGTCCCGTTGAGTCACAGTGACTCTTCTTCCAGGGAGTCCTGGCCAAGTGGCAGCAAGTTAAAAAAAAAACACAAAGACAGAGGACAACACTACCAAAACACTAAAGACTAAATCAGACTACAAAGCACACAAAACAGTGGAATATGTGCTGTAACTAAACATATAACATACACTAAATACACCAAGTCAAAGGAACACAACTAAAGACAAATCTCACAAACATAACAAAAACAATTGACAGTACAGCCAAGAACACTAAAGACAAGAGACTGCAAGAAGACAAGACTCACATAAATTCTAAGATAAAACACAAACTAAACAACAATAAAAGAATTTAAAAAAAAAAACGTAGACACCATATTTAAAAGCAATGGCACTGCTCTGTAAGAGCTGATTTTAAAAGATTTTTAAAAGTATTAACAGAAGGAAGTGTTTCTAGGTGTTGTGTTCTGAAGTTCATTCCAAATGTATGGTGCATAGAAGGAAAAAGAGGTCTTGCCCAGTTCAGTCCTTATTGAGGGTGTGATTAATAGTATCTTATTTGTAGACCTTGTACTATAAATACTAGTGTGATAAGAAAGCAAATTTGAGATGTACTGTGGTAATTTACCCATTAATGCTTTCAGAGTAAAAATCAACAAGTGAAACTTTCTCTTGAGAGAGAGGACCATTGAACCATTTCATATAGCAAGCAGTGGTGAGTCCTATTTGCTGTTCCTGTGATAAAACGCAAGGCAGAATGATATAAAACATCCAATTTTTTCAATAGCAATTGTGAGGAATGCATATAAATCATATCACCATAGTCTAATACTAATAAGAAGGTGCTCTCTACCAACCTTTTTCTTGCTTTGTATGGAAAACACTTTCTTTGTCTAAAATAAAATCCTAATTTGGGTCTGAGTTTTTTTTAAGAGACACTCAATATGTGTACTAAACGACAGTTTATCATCCAACCATATTCCTAGGTATTTATAGGAGGATACTTTTTCTAACTGTGTTCTATTCGTAGTACAAATAGTGTCATTACAAGATGTGTGTGAACATGTGAAGACCATGAATTTAGTTTTTTTAGCATTTAGCACCAACTTAAATCCTACAAGGGAATTTTGTACCTTGTTAAAAGCAGACTGTAAGTATCACAGCCTCCTGCACTGATGAAGCAAAAGTGTATAATATTGTGTTGTCTGCATAAAGATGTACTTTTGTGGGACCTAGTCCTGCACCCAAGTTATTTATATAGATAGAAAACAAAATGGGGCCTAGAATTGATCCTTGGGGCACACCCATTTTTACCTCTAGAGAGGATGAGGTTCAGTTATCAACAGTTACACACTGAGTTCTACCACTCAAATAGTTAGAGAACCACCTAATAACAGAAGGGCTGAAACCTTCTTTTGAACAGATTGAAAAGTATAGATCATGACAAACCGTATCAAATGCTTTAGACAAATCGATGAATAAAGCAGCACACGATTTTTTGTTGTCTAAAGCAGTAATAATATCATTCGTGACTGACGTTATGGCAGTAATAGTACTGTGCCCTTGTCTAAAACCAGACTGCATGGGGCTTAAAACACTGATCAGCTAAGAAATGCTTTATTTGTTCATTTATAAGTGATTCAAATAATTTAGCCATGACGGATAGTCTGGAAATAGGACGATAATTGTCCAAATTAGTAGGGTCACCACCCTTTAACAGTGGGAGCACAAGTGCAGATTTCCAAGAATTTGGAATAGCGCCACTGTTTAAACTTAGATTAAAAATAGCAGAAACAGGATCAGCTGTCAATCTTGCAGCCAGCTTAAGAAAGTATGGTTCAATCTGATCTGAACCAGCAGACTTTTTACAGTTCAAATTTATAAGTGCCTTTTGTACATCATCTGCAGATATATAAGAAAAGTTAAACACATTCAAAAAGCTAGAAGAGACTGAAGGAGGTTCACTGTCCGCATTGGAGGACCGACTGTGTCACCATTCCTGCATTGATAAAATATTTATTAAAAACCTCTACTAAATTTAGTTTACCCCTCACTTCTCCTTGTTCTGTTATAATAGCTTCAGGAATGGTGGGGAGTGGCACATCCCCCGAGGTAGATTTAACTAGTTTCCAGAATGTTTTGGGGTCATTCAGGTTTTCCTGTATTAAATTTAGGTAGTGCTCACTTTTTGTATTTTTTTATTAATCTAGTACATTTATTTCTTAAAACTCTATAAGATAACCAGTGTTTCTCGTCATTAAACCGTTTAGCTTTAGCCCAAGCTTCATTTCTTTCTCTAATGGCTACTGCAAGAGTGTCGTTAAACCAAGGGTTATCCCTACCCTTCACTCTATATTTTCGAAGAGGCGCATGTTTGTCTATTATAGATAAAAACGTGGTTTTGAAATAATCCCATGCCAGTTCTACATCATCCATATAACACACTCTATTTAAGTCACTTAGATGGATGTCATGCAAAAAAGCCTGCTCATTAAAACATTTATAATTCCTTTTAAAAATAAACCGTGGCTTCACTTTAATTGATTTACAGTTTCTTACACAGATCACTAACATCGTTGGAGAAAACGCCCACAGCAGGGTACTTATATGGTGCATTAGTAAGAATAACGTCAATTAATGTAGATTTGTCCATTCTCTTCGAGTTAAGGCGTGTTGGTGACTGTACCAGCTGTGTTAGGTGTAGTGCGTCGCATAAATCCCTTAACGTAGAGGTCGATAGCCAGTCCCAATTTAGGTCTCCTAGAACAGCGTACTTGTTTGGAAGTTTCTGTAGAAAGTCTGTCAGTAGAGCAGTCGCTCCAACCACAGCCGAAGGTGGGCGATAACAACCCACCACTGTCAGATTTGCATTGTTGGAAAGGTTCAGTTTGATGGCACACAATTCAAAACATTTTGGTTTGGATATTGTTTCAACGCAACAACAGTCCAATGATGCTTTGGCATAAATAGCTACTCCTCCTCCTTTATGTGTACGATCCGCCCGAAAGAGATTATATCCATCGATATGGAGCATACTGTCAGTAGTTGAAGGTTTAAGCCATGTCTCAGAGAGAACAATTATGTCACTTTCTGTCAACTTCGCCCACAGGCGAATTTCATCGATTTTATTCACCAGACTACGTACATTAACATGAAAAAAACGCAAGCCACTACTGTTTTTTTAGTTCATCAGGATTCGTGAATTCAATCCGCTCTGGGCCTGGATTGGGGTGAATGTTACCTGAGAGGAACAGAAGTAGAATAATCCATAGGGTTGCTGGTTTTGTTGACCGAGTAGCCCAGGATCCCTGCTCACGCTTGGAGGTGGGCATAGGTCGTATCTCTGTCCATCGGGGCAGCAATCCCAATGGGGCCTCAGTGGAGGTAGTGAATGAAGTCAGATAGAAAGCATTACTTCTTGAAAGAAGCACCATAGTGCCAGAACTCGGAAAAACGATCCGGAATACGTTCAGTTGCTCATCACATCGCAGAACACACTCCTCAGGTAAGCTCAGCATATAAGCAAGCAGGAGTAGCAGGCCAACCGCTTTCATGACGTTGATGTTATCCAAGTTGCGCGTTTGTTAATTAGGCTTAATTATGTTGCTATTTGCAAATGCAGCTGCGGTTTAAGTTCTGAAGTCCCAGATCTGGTAGCCCATTCAAACGTATATAAACACAGTTTAGCTACACAAACAAACGCAGAGACAAACGTGAAAACACCTGTGCCGCCATCTTGGATTCTGGTTCATATACAGCGCCCTCCGTATGTGGGGATACATCATTTAAAACTGTTCAGAAGAGTCACCGTATTGAAACTGATTAAAGCCTGCCTGCTTTGTGGCCATTTCTATTGTTAAAAGCTCTGTACAAATAAAATTTAATTGTTGGTGCTCTAACTTAGATTCCACAATTCTATGTATTTGAAATATGATATCTCATGTTATCATCTATGAACAATTAGAAAATTTTAAATGCTGGCACTTTTGATTGAGCCTTTAATTTATGATTTTTACAGCAAGTAATTTGAGCAGCTGAGCAAACTGTTTAACTTAAGTACATTGAAACACACAGTATTAAGTTATTTTTGTATGTGTATAACCAGAGTCTTAAAGCATATACGCAGAACCATGGCCTCACTTTCGTTTATAAATGCCTTGAGACTTCAAGAATGGCACAGGAGTAGTTTTAAGCGCTATCAATAAATCTAATATAGTAATTTTTACGATTAAAGTAATTTAGGTAGTGGCCTGAGTGATTGACCTTGACATCCGTAACGTCACAACAGGAAGTCTATCGGTCTCATCGCCATTTCCGCTATACTAAAACACAGAGCTGACTGCAACTCCGATCCTCCATTTTGAGCTAATTTTTCGCCATGCCACGTAGATGTGTCAGCAACACGACAGAAGGTGGATTTATGTTGCATTCATGGCCCAAGAATGTTCAAACTGCAAAGATTTGGATGCGTTTTGCGAGAAATTCATGGACACATTGGGCGACTACAAAGTGGTCTCTCCTCTGCTCTGCACATTTTACTGAAGACTCGTACGAGACCTCTGATCTGTTGAGGAGCATTGGCTATAAGCCCATATTGAAAGAGGGTGCAGTACCAACAATTAAAGAAAAATAAAACAAGAAAAGGAAAGTTTTTATTTTATTTTTTAAAGTGAGTTCAGTTGCACCAGTCCTCCTGGAGCATGAGCTGAGGGTTGTTGCTAAAACCTGGGACGGGACGGGACGGGACATATCGCTCAGGCAGTGACCTCCCCGCGGTTGTTGCTAAAACCAGTGACATCCCGTTCCGTCCCAGGTTTTAGTAATTGCCTGAGTCGAGCCGTAATGGCGGAATACACAGTATGGAGAGAATGAATGGACCAGCCGTCTTATTTCTAAACTGGATATTGCTGCCATCTCGCCCTTATGTGGAAGAAGCGAATGAACGGAGAACTGAACGAACAACTGAAAGTCAGATTGTTTCAAAACAATCGGCCACAAGATCGGCCTTCAAGAAGCGAGAACACAGACGGGTAAGCTCCAACTCTCATTTGGATTAAAAAAAACAACAAAAACAACATGTTTACTTGCATTTAGATTCATACATGTAACTAGTATTGTGTATTTAAGTTACCGGTATAAGATTATTTAATTTGCTTCAGAATGTGATTGTCTCAGTTCATCTGATTATTTAATTAGCCTTTTACGTTTTATCAGTGAAAATGCATGCATGTACATGTATGTTGCATAAGTTATAACACCTATCCCGTTTTAATGAGAGTCAACCCACAATCAGTGAAGTCAAATCAGTCTTAGTTGAGCAAGTCGGTAACGATATTTCTTACTTTCACCATAAATTTTTATTTATATGACTTTGGTCTATAGCTGTAAAAGGCCTCAGTGGTTACCGCTGTGACGTCACGCACTCAGGCATGGCTAGCTCAGCGGGGCAGCTCAAATGCCAACTTTGCGGTTGATTTTAACTCTCAAAAATATATTTTTATATTCCCATTTATGCAGCATACAAGAGTCAAGGATGGAGATACTATCCACTCAGAAATGTATTTAAAAATAAAGGTTCTGCGTATCTGCTTTAAGGATTTTGTCTCAACAGCGGTGTGAACATGGTTTGACTCAGGTCTTTGAAATATGGACCCTCCTGTTGGTAAATAAAAAAATGTGTACCAAATTGAAATAAAATCATCCCTGTGTATTTGCTGACAAGGAGCAGAACTAGACAGGAAAAGTTCCAGAATCAAAGTGGTAGCAGAAAATACAGACTACAGATTATGGGGATTACTGCAAGGCCTTAATTTGTACGTGTTTTTATCTGACAAAATAGTTTCATGTTTTTTTTTTCCCTAGGAGCGCAAGTTTGTAGGAGGGTCAAATCAGATCAGTGAGTGCATGGCCAGGGAGCTGGGAGACAGGGTCAAGCTTCAGAGTGCTGTCTACAGCATTGACCAGAGTGGAGACATGGTGGAAGTCAAGACCATCAATGAGGAGACATATAAGGTAAGCAAATTAAATTTATAGCAGAGCCTTCTACATGCACAGACTTTATAGGGTATATGTCCCTCACTCTCAAAATCTAACAGCCTAGTATTTAGAGACCATCAGTAAAAGCCCCTTCTGTATTTTTCATTGTGTATGACCATTCAGTCTGTGTAGCTTTGCCATTCTGCTTTAACTGCAATATGTGGCATGTACAGTATGGAGATGATTTGTCAATAAATGTAGTATTTCTAATTCCATCTATCCATCCATTTTCTACCACTTGTCCAATCCGGGTCGCGGGGGCAGCAGTCTCAGAAATGATGCCCAAACCTTTCTCTCCCCAGCCACCTCCTCTAACTCCTCCAGAAGGGGTGTCAAGGCATTCCCAGTACAGCTAAGAAATATAATCCCTACAGTGTGTCCTGGGTCTGCCCCAGGGTCTCCGTCCGGTTGGACATGTCCGAAATACCTCCCCTGGGAGGCATCCGAGAGGAATTCTAGACAGATTGCCCGAACCACCTCAGCTGGCTCCTTTTGATGTGAAAGAGCAGTGGCTGTACTTTGAGCCCCTCCTGAATGTCTGAGCTCTTAATAAAAAAATTAAAAAATGTGTACCAAATTGAAATAAAATCATCCCTGTGTATTCATAGAAGTTGTCAGGAGCAGTCATCTCTCATAGGATATTCCAAGGCAAACTAGGTGAGGGACCAGACAAAGAGCGATTCAGAAGACCCTCATGAGGAAAAATAAAAACAAGGAAAAATAAAAACAAGGACACAGATACCTCGCCGGAACAAGGATACCGGGGCCCTGCTCTAGAACCAGGCTTGGAGTAGGGGCTCATTAGCGAGCACCTGGTGGCCGGGCCTTTACCCATGGGGATTGGCTGGGTACAGCCTCAAAGATTATCATGGGTCCGCCCTCCTCTGGGCTCACCACTGGCAGAGGGAACCATAAGGGTCTGGTGTGATGTGGATTGGGCAGCAATATGAGGCGGGTGCCTTGGCGGTCTGATCCCAGACTGACAAAACTGGCTTTTGGAACATGGAATGTAACTGCTGTGGTGGGAAAGGAGCCACTGAGGCCTTTTACAGCTATAGACCAAAGTCATGTCTGGGCTCAGCCTTAGAGATAGGGTGCTATCTCTAAGGCTGAGCCCAGACATCCTGCGGAGGAAGCTCATTTCTTCCACTTGTATCTGCGATCTCGTTCTTTTGGTCATTACCCAGAGCTCGTTACCATAGGTGAGGGTGGGAACGTAGATTGACAGGTAAATCGATAACGTCACCTTTTGGCTCAGCTCTCTCTTCACCACGATAGATCAGTAGAGCATCTGCATGACTGCTGATGCTGCACTGATCCGCCTGTCAATCACCCATTCATTTTTTTCCCTCGCTCGTGAACAAGCTGCTGAGATACTTAGACTCCTTCTCTTGAGGCAGTGACCTACTCCCAATCTCAAGAGGGCATTCCACCCTTGGGGGAATGGCCTGAAGGTAAGAGAAGCAGTCTTGGGCCCAAAGTGTCACCAGTTTGATTCTTGGGACTGGCAGGAAAAACATGAGGGGAGTTGAGTGAATGAACAGCACTTTCTCCTCCCTCTGTATCATGGCTGAAGTGCCCTTGAGCAAGGCACCTAAGCCCCAACTACTCCCCAGGTACTGTAGCATAGCTGCCCACTGCTCTGGACGTGTGTGTGCTCATTGCTCACTTGTGTGTGCATGTGTATGTTCACTGTTTCAGCTGGGTTAAATGCAGAGGACGAATTTCACTGTGCTTGAGTGTACATGTGACAAATAAAGGCTGCTTCTTCTTCTTCTTCTTCTTCTTCTTTTCTGGCTCAGAACCATGGCCTCTGATTTGGAGGTGCTGATTCTCATCCCAACTGCTTCACACTCAGCTGCAAACTGTCCCAGGGCATGCTGGAGGTCACAGCATGATGAAGCCAAAAAGACCATCTGCAAAAAGCAATGATGCAATCCTGATTGTCCCAAACCGGACACCTTCCATCCCCTGACTGTGCCTAGAAATCCTGTCCATAAAAATTATGAACAGACTCAGTGACAAAGGGCAGCCCTAGTAGACTCTGACACCCACAGACTGACTTACTGCCGGCAATGCGAGCCAAGCTCTCACTCCGTTCATACAGAGACCTAATGGCCTGTATCAATGGGCCCGATACCCCATACTCCTGGAGCACCTCCCACAAGACTCCCAGAGGGACACAGTCATATGCTGTTTCCAAGTCCACAAAGTACATGTGGACTGGTTGGGTAAAACTCCCATGAACCCTCCAGTATTCCTGACAGGGTAAAGGGGTGGTTCAGTGTTCCATGGCCAGGACAAAAACATGGTGTTCGTTATGGACAGACTACACTTAGCACGGAAGTTCAATAACAGAGTACCACTCGGGGTTCAGTACTCCCAATCACGCCCTTCCAGGTTTCACTGTCATTGCCCATCTGAGTGTTACTCACCCAAAGGGGTGCCTTCCAGCACCCCACCCAAGGCCTCCAAGAAGGCTGAATACTCCGAATTGGTATTTAGTGTGTAGCACCTTTAACCTAAATGTTAGGGAAGAAACCACATTCTTTAGGTACGGAAAGTTGGACTTGAGTGGAAGTTGAACAATGATCATTTATTGCATCCAACAATTATTACTTGCAGTACATGGACTTTGAAAACCCCAAAAAACAAAATAGAGCTCTTTAATAAGGAAATAAATTAATAAAAAAATAAAACAAAGTTCAACCAAAAGTTTCCTGTTCTTCTGTATCCGAAGAACAAAATTCAGTTCTGGGTTTGGTGTGTGTGTGTATCAGTTCGTTCTACTACCCGGGTAGGTTTTGTGGTGAACGTTCTCATCTGTATCAGAGTGTAGTGAGTAGAGGTCTGTATTCTTTGGAGTGGATCCCGTTCTCCGTTCTCTGTCATCGCCTGGCTCGCCACTGAACCGGAAGGTTCAGAACTTGTACTGATCAATCCCTGATCTAGCAAAGGAATAAAACCAATCTACACACATGGTGTAGAAAACACATTCCATTAATACTACATTCACACTGACCCTCTACCACTTCCACTCTGATTCTCTAAATATTCATAACCAACTTACTTATAACTGATTTAATTGTCTTTTTAAGCAGCTTTTTAAATGAATATTTATCTTTTAACTTCAATATATTTATCTTTTCTTAACCTTTTAAACCTTAAATGAATTTTATTACTTCACTCTTTTTAATCATCATGAATAACTAAACAACCACAATAAAACAAATCACATTATGTACACAACAGTATAGTAGGACAACATTCTTACAGCTTGTCATCATATCGCATCTCTGTCTCCCTCATTTAAAATGGCAGTGGCCCAGTAGCTTGGCCAGCTACACCATTAATCTCTATACTGCCCACTTGGCGGGTTACCTCAGTTAGCGTAGCGGGGCTAACCGCAATTAGCATTAGCACGGTAGCTAGCGATCTTTTTAAAGTTGTTTTTTTTCACATAACACAATGATACAACCGTACCACGGTGGGTAAAAACATCGGATGATAAATCCGACTGGTTTTATTAAAGTGTTTTAGTAAGCAACAGCTTCACATGAGCTAATATCAACAGGCTAATACTGAGGTCTAGCATCTTAAAATCTTAACATGTAGCTCTGCACTTACCGGAGTCCAACAGAGGGCTTACGCAGTCGTAGCGGCTCCTCTCCCTTTTCCCCAACATTCACAAACTCTCTCCTAATAAACGAAAGGTTTATCAACACACTATGTGAAGATTAATTGTGAATTTATGAGTTCTATGTCACGTTTCATACCCAAGGTCCGTCAGCTCACTCAACAGGTGTGCTGTTCTCGGTTCGGTGTATTGGCAGTGAGTGTGGCAATACGGGGCCGATTCGCCACCAATTGGTGACGCACAGGAACTACACTCAAATAACATATGGGTATGGGTTTAGTAACCATATGGGTTACAAGTGCATAAGCACAGACAACAGTCAGTGCATGTGCCCCAACTTGAAGCCTCAGGGAGAGAACTCTCTCATCCACTGGGGTGAATACCAACGTACTGGCACCATACCGGGAGGGCTAGGAGAAAACTTGCACCTGCTACGTTGCCTTGCACTGAGGGCAACTCCAGAATAGAGTCCGGCCTCTCTCCAGGAGTTTGATTCTGGAGCCTGTACTATGCATTGAGGTGAACCTAACAATATCTATCTGGTACCTCCCACACCAGGTCAGGCTCCTTTCCCACCACAGCAGTTACATTCCATGTTCCAAAAGCCAGTTTTGTCAGTCTGGGATCAGACCGCCAAGGCACCTGCCTCATATTGCCGCCCAATCCACATCGCACCAGACCCTTATGGTTCCCTCTGCCAGTGGTGAGCCCAGAGGAGGGCGGACCCATGATAATCTTTGAGGCTGTACCCAGCCAATCCCCATGGGTAAAGGCCCGGCCACCAGGTGCTCGCTAACGAGCCCCTACTCCAAGCCTGGTTCTAGAGCAGGGCCCCGGTATCCTTGTTTCGGGCGAGGTATCTGTGTCCTTGTTTTTATTTTTCCTCATTTTTATTTTTCCTCATGAGGGTCTTCTGAATCGCTCTTTGTCTGGTCCCTCACCTAGTTTGCCTTGGAAGAGCCTATGAGGGCTGACTGCTCCTGACAACTTCTATGATCACTGGAACACACAAATCCCTCCACCACAATAAGGTGGCAATTTAGGGAGGGGTATTTCTAATTGAGTCCAAGTAATTGTGTGCTTGCAGGACTTTCCACCTTTTGATATGATTTCTGTTGTTTCATTAAATAGTAACTGCACCATGGTAGAACATACATATTTCTAAATCTAGAAGGTTTGGGGGTATAAAAAGAGCGTTTCTCTGCAGCATGTCTTGGTGTACAAGTAACCATGCAAGCATGTGGAATTGTGACCACTAAACTGCTCTTTATCTCCCTTGCACTGACCACATCCTCTTTAAAGAGCTATTGCAAAGGGCAATAGCCAGAGCTGGAAGGTCTTCTCATCTACTAGGAACCCATAAGGGAAATATGTACAATACTGTTTTGTAGGATGATTTACTGTGAATGGGCGGCACGGTGGTGTAGTGGTTAGCGCTGTCGCCTCACAGCAAGAAGGTCTTGGGTTCGAGCCCCGGGGCCGGTGAGGGCCTTTCTGTGTGGAGTTTGCATGTTCTCCCCGTGTCCGCGTGGGTTTCCTCCGGGTGCTCCGGTTTCCCCCACAGTCCAAAGACATGCAGGTTAGGTTAACTGGTGACTCTAAATTGACCGTAGGTGTGAATGTGAGTGTGAATGGCTGTCTGTGTCTATGTGTCAGCCCTGTGATGACCTGGCGACTTGTCCAGGGTGTACCCCGCCTTTCGCCCGTAGTCAGCTGGGATAGGCTCCAGCTTGCCTGCGACCCTGTAGAAGGATAAAGCGGCTAGAGATAATGTGATGTGAGATGTGATGTAATCATTCACATGTTTTCTGTATTTTGACTATTTTCTATATTTTGGAACATATATGGAATTATGTGGTAAAAAAAAGTGTTAAATTTTAGATTCTTTAAAGTTGCCAGCGTTTACCTTTGTGACACTTTGCACACTATTGGCATTATCTTAACCAGCTTCATGAGGTAGTCACATGGAATGCTTTTCAGTTAACATGTGTGCCTTGTCAAAAGTTAATTAGTGCAATTTCTTGCCTTGTTATTGCAGTTGAGATCATCAGACAGTAAACAGTAATTAATAAAAATATAGTAAATAGCCCTATTCCACAACTGTAGTAATCCATATTATGTGAAGAACCGCTCAACTAAGTCAAGAGAAACTACAGTCTATAATAAGTTTAAGACATGAAGTGTTTTTAAATTAATGAAAAGAAAAGAAAAAAAAAAAGAATTACGTGTGTCCAAACTTTTGACTGGTTCTCTAGGTAATGAGAAATATAGCACACAAATTTTCTAGAGTTATATCCATGTATTGGTTTATTTTTGCTACTCTAAATAAACCGTAAACCACAATAGTCGTCATAAAATTATGATATGGGTGACCAAGACAATATGTCTCGCATCCCTTAGCTAAAGTTACATATTTTAAAGTGTATGATTCTGTGGATCAAAAATGCTTTTAAATGCCTGATCTAATCTTGTTTATATTTAATAAGCCTGCACCTAAGCAGGTTTGAGCTTATGGACTTGATGTCTTGGTAACAAGACATCAATTACTCATCCACTCATCATCAACCATCCATTCCAGCTAAATCCATAATCTGCATACAAAGACCAGGCCTCAGGTTTCACAACCAACAACATCAGCACTTTGTGTGTACAGCTAACATTTCTCCAAAAATTCTACTTACTACGCAACTTTTTTTTTTTTTTACAAAAAATGAGTTTGTGTGTACAACTTGCGCTGATTGAGCTTAGATACTTAAATGTTGAATGTTGTCTTTTTTTTTTCTTTAGGCAAAATATGTTATTGTTGCCATACCACCAGGGTTGAACGTGAAGATCCACTTTAACCCTGAACTTCCGCCACTGAGGAATCAACTTATCCACAGAGTACCCATGGGCTCAGTCATCAAGTGCATGGTCTACTACAGGGAAAACTTCTGGAGGAAGAAGGGTAATTGATCAGTTTATTAAGTGGTTTTGAGTCCCCTATTACCTACGAAGTGAAATGAACATCAGTATAAATAGTAAAAATATTGACATGCTTGGTCCCCACCCACCCCTGTTTAAAATATGGTCAGGAGGATGATTTAATTTCTCAGTATGAACAATGAGTTGTTCACATGTGAGTTTTTAACTAAAATAAATTCAATAAATTTAAAGTGAATATTATATTATTAAGGGTGGCACGGTGGTGTAGTGGTTAGCGCTGTCGCCTCACAGCAAGAAGGTCCGGGTTCGAGCCCCGTGGCCGGCGAGGGCCTTTCTGTGTGGAGTTTGCATGTTCTCCCCGTGTCCGCGTGGGTTTCTTCCGGGTGCTCCGGTTTCCCCCACAGTCCAAAGACATGCAGGTTAGGTTAACTGGTGACTCTAAATTGACCGTAGGTGTGAATGTGAGTGTGAATGGTTGTCTGTGTCTATGTGTCAGCCCTGTGATGACCTGGCAACTTGTCCAGGGTGTACCCTGCCTTTCGCCCGTAGTCAGCTGGGATAGGCTCCAGCTTGCCTGCGACCCTGTAGAAGGATAAAGCGGCTAGAGATAATGAGATGAGATGAGATGTTTTTTCCCCAGAATTTAAGTTGAATAAATATGTGTCAGCAGAGGCGTGGCCAAGCAGCAGTCTGTGAATGGAGGGCGGAGTCGAGGAAGGCAAGTGGCTAAGTCATTCCACCTGCTGTCAAATAATGTGTGTGTGTGTGTGTGTGTGTGTGTGTGTGTGTGTGTTTGTTTGTTACAGGGACGGAGCATAAAAGGAGGGAGAGAGCAGAGAAAAGGGGCTCCCTCCCGACCACAACTCATTGTGTGTGTGTGTGTGTGTGTGTGTGTGTGTGTGTGTGTAGAGTGAGTGAGTGAATGAAAGCAAGTTTGCAAGCTGAAAAGCTAGTAGTAAAGTGAAATAGTTTGTGTATGACCATCAACTCGCCTGCCGTGCTTCTGTGCTCCACCCACACCAGGAACTGCCACAGTGGTGCCGAAACCCAGGAAGCACAGAAGGGAACCACCCCATGGAGTCCTCCCCATTCAAAGAGCTCATCCTTGCCCTTGCTACCGCCCAGCAGAACCAGCATCAAGCGCTGATCGCCCTCCGAAAGGAACAAGAGCAACGCTTCGAAGCCTTGATGCTGGCCCAGCAGGAAGATCGCCAGGCGTTCCGGCACCTGCTCGCGTCAGCAGGAGTGTCGACCATCACCGCAGCCGGCACCCCCACGAAGATGGGCCCGCAGGGCGATTCAGAAGCGTTCCTCGCCCTCTTCGAGCAAGCAGCCAAGGCATGGAGCAGCGCATGGCATGCCTCCTCCCGTTCCTGACTGGTGAGGCGCAGCTCAGCAGCTCCCTGCTGACAGCCGACTGGTGTATGCTGACCTGAGGAAAGTCATCCTGCAGCGGGTTGGCCGCTCCTTGGAACAACATCGCCAGCGCTTCCGGACGCTGGCATTGGAGGAGGTCGGCCGGCCGTTTGCATTCAGCCAGCAACTCCGAGACCCCTGCCGGTGGTGGCTGAGGGTGGAAGACTGCGACGCCAGCAAGATCATCGATCTGGTGGCACTGGAACAGTTCATCTCTCGACTTCCGGAAGGAACAGCGGAATGGGTCCAGTGTCATCACCCGGCATCGCTGGAACGAGCCATCGAGCTGGCAGAGGACCATCTGGAGGCGGCTGCGATGGCAGGCAGATGAGGTGTTTCCCCTCAGGAGGAGACAACACACTAGCTGTACAGCTGTACCCACCAACCTCCTGGGACAAAACGGCCCCCAGCCCTCTGTCCGATGCATCAGTCTGCAAAATAAAGGGGAGAGAGAAGTCAGGGGAGTGTAAAACTGGCCCCCCACACAGTGCAGCTTTTACCTCAGAGAAGGCCTGTTGGCACTGCTCCATCCACTGGACTGGATCTGGAGCCCCCTTTTTATTGAGATTGGTTAGTGGGCTGGTGACGTCTGAATAATCAGGTATAAACCTACGATAATAGCCAGTCAGCCCCAGGAACCGTCTCACCTCCTTTTTGGTCTTGGGCCTCAGACAGGCCGTAATCGCTGCAGTCTTGTTAATTTGGAGACGCACCTGCCCATGACCCAAGTGGAAACCCAGATACCATACTTCCACCCACCCAATTGCACACTTTTTTGGGTTAGTTGTGAGGCCCACTCACCTCAGCGACTTTAGAACAGGCCCTCAGGTGTTCCAAGTGCCGCGGCCAATCATGATTGCTGATTATTATATTGTCCAGATAGGCGGCCGCGTAGGCAGCGTGAGGGCGGAGGACCCTGTCCATAAGCCGCTGGAACGTAGCAGGCGCCCCAAACAACCCAAAAGGGAGTGTGACAAATTGGTGTAAACCAAACAGTGTGGAAAAGGCCGTTTTCTCTCGGGATAGAGGAGTCAAGGGGATCTGCCAATATCCCTTTGTTAGATCCAGTGTCGAATAAAAGCGAGCAGCACCTAACCGATCAAGCAGCTCATCAATGCAAGGCATTGGGTATGCGTCAAATTTAGACACCGCATTGACCTTTCTATAGTCCACACAAAACCGGACCGACCCGTCGGGCTTGGGAACCAGGACCACTGGGCTGCTTTAGTCACTGTGGGACTCCTCGATCATGCCCATTTCGAGCATGGCCTTGAGTTCGTCCCGTACCACCTTTTTCTTGTGTTCGGGCAAGTGGTAAGGGCGGCTACACACTACCACCCCCGGGGGCGTTTCGATGTGGTGTTCTATGAGGTGGGTATGACCAGGAAGGGGTGAGAACACGTTGGAAAATTCCTTCTGCAACTTGGCTACCTCCATGAGTTGGGCCGGTGAGAGGTGGTCTCCACAAGGGACCGGAGTGGTCCGAGATGTTATCTTTTTTTCACCTCCAGCCCCAGCTCTGCCTTCTCTGGAACTACCAACGCCATGGGGACTCCCTCATTCCAGCGTTTTAAATGGTTGAAGTGGTAGATTTGCAGTGCCCTGCCCCTATCCGTTCGCCTCCCCTCATAGTCGACGTCCCCGACTCACCGTGTGACCTCGAAGGGCCCTTGCCACTTGGCAACTAATTTGGAGCTCGATGTGGGCAATAATACAAGCACTTTTGTCTCCCAGCATGAACTCTCTAAGGCGCGTGCCCCTGTCATACAGCCAGATTTGATGTTCTTGTGCCTGCTGCAAATTCTCCTGGGTTAGGTGCGTGAGGGTGTGGAGTTTTGCGCGCAGGTCAAGAATGTACTGGATTTCGTTTTTGCTAGGTGAAGGTCCCTCCTCCCAATTTTCCCATAGCACGTCCAGAATGCCACATGGCTTATGCCCATATAATAATTCAAATGGAGAAAACCCCGTGGAGGCTTGCGGGACCTCTCGTACTGCGAATAACAGGTGCTCGAGCCACTTATCCCAATTACACGCATCTTCACTTGCAAATTTCCGGATTATGTTCTTGAGTGTTTGGTTAAATCGCTCTACTAAGTCATCCGTTTGTGGGTGATAGACACTGGTGCGGATAGACTTAATCCCCAATACCCCATACAGTTCGCACAGTGTGCGAGACATAAAAGAAGTGCCTTGATCTGTCAGGATTTCTTTCGGAATCCCGACCCAGGAGATAAAGCGGAAGAGCGCTTCCACAATACTGCATGCTGAGGTATTGTGGAGAGGCACTGCTTCCGGATATCGCGTTGCATAGTCCACCAGAACTAAAATAAAGCGATATCCCCGTGCTGACCGATCTAATGGCTAATTAATCCCAATTCTAATCCCGATCTAATCCCAATTCGCTCAAACGGGGTCTTGATTAGAGGAAGAGGGCGCAACGGCACTTTTGGAGTGGCCGCGGATTTACTAATTGGCGTTCACGGCACGCTGCACACCACCGACGGACATCCCTGCGAATCCTTGGCCAATAGAACCGGGTCATTATTTGGGCTAGTGTTTTATTTTGCCCTAAGTGTCCAGCCATGGGATTAAAGTGAGCCACATGGAATACGAGTTCCCTACGGTTCTTTGGGATTAACAATTGGGTTATTCGTTTGCTAGTTTGAGTGTCCTGTGTCACTCGGTATAATCTATCTTTAATAATAGCAAAATAAGGGAAGGCCAGTGCCACGCTTGGCTGAAGAGTTTGACCATCGATTACTCTCACTTGGTCAAACGCATGCTGCAGAGTCTCGTCTCGCGACTGCTCTAACAGGAAATCCCCAAGGGAATCCCCGAGAGAGGGAGGAGGAGCAGGCTGCTCCCCACTCTGACATGGTGTTGACGTAGACGGCTCTGTGACAGCTTCTCCAGTCAACTCTACACCAGGATCTTCTCGTGACCTACTAGTACAGGACCCACTACGTGTTAAATATTCCATCAGCTTTTTAAACCCTGGCCAATCAGTGCCCAAATCAACTCATGGGTGAGACGAGGACTAACCGCCGCCTTTACTCTATGCATTTGTCCCCGGAATAGAATACGGACAGACACTAAGGGATAATTGTGAACATCCCCATGCACACACAACACTTTCACTGCTTGTGCTCTCCCCAATGCCTTGCCTTGCACCAGGTGTTGGTGAATTGAGGTCTGATTACAACTGGAATCCACCAAAGCATGATATGTATCCCCTTGAACACTTACCGATATGTGATACGTTCTGGTCCGATCGGGGGTGGTTTCTGGCATGCCGGGGATTCGGATTACAGCTCCCACCTCCCTTCCGGAGCTCTGACTCTGGAGATGCTCCGATTCCTCGCCGCGCCAGTATACCGGCCCAGGCTTTCCCTCTGCACTGGTGTTATGGGTGTCACTCACCTGAGGGGGAGACAACACAGACATGGAAGAGGAAAATGGGAGGACACCACGGGTGCGACAGGCTGGCTGGGGAGGAGCCGGCCGCCGCCTCCGCGGCAAGGGAACGAGAGACGAGGGGAAGAGAGAGAGAAGAGAAGCGAGAGGAGACGCCTCGTCTGCCTGCCATCGGAGCCGCCTCCAGATGGTCCTCCGCCAGCTTGATGGCTCATTCCAGCAACGCCGGGCGATGACACTGGACCCATTCTGCTATTCCTTCCAGAAGTCGAGAGATAAACTGTTCCAGTGCCACCAGATCGATGATCTCGTCGTGGTCTTCTGTCCTCAGCCACCACCGGCAGGCGTCCCGGAGTTGCTGGCCGAATGCAAACGGCTGGCCGACATCCTCCAATGCCAGCTTCCGGAAGCACTGGCGATGTTGTTCTGGGGAACAGCCGACCTGCTGCAGGATGGCTTTCCTCAGGTCAGCATAAACCGGTCGGCTGTCAGCAGGGAGCTGCTGCGCTGCGAGCTGCGCCTCGCCAGTCAGGAGCGGAAGGAGGCGCACCGCGCACTGCTCCAGTGGCCAACCCCCACGCCTCGGCTGCTTGCTCAAAGAGGGCGAGGAACACTTCTGGATCGTCCTGCGGGCCCATCTTCGTAAGGGTGCCGGCTGCGGCGATGGTCAACGCCCCTGCTGACGCAAGAAGGTGCCGGAACGCCTGGCGATCTTCCTGTTGGGCCAGCATCAAGGCTTCAAAGTGTTGCTCCTGTTCCTTTCGGAGGGTGATCAGTGCTTGATGCTAGTTCTGTTGGGCGGTAGCGAGGGCAAGGATGAGCTCTTTGAACGGGGAGGATTCCATGGGGTGGTTCCCTTCTGTGCTCCCGGGTTTTGGCACCACTGTAGCAGTTCCTGATGTGCGTGAAGCACAGAAGCACGGCAGACGAGAGTTGATGGTCACACACAAACGCTTTATTTCACTGATTTCAGCTTTTCAGCTTTCACTCACTCACTCACTAAACATGCACACATGCGTTATGGTCAAGAGGGAGCCCTTTTTCTCTGCTCTCTCCCTCCTTTTATGCTCCATTCCTGTAACAAACACACACGCACATTAATTGACAGAAGATGGAATGACTTAGCCACTTACCGTCCCCGACCCCGCCCTCCATTCAGAGACAGCTGCTTGGCCACACCCCCGCTGCCACATACCGTACCCCCACCGCCCGTAGGTGTGAATGACTTGTTTGTCTCTGTCAGCCCTGCGATAACCTGGTGACTTGTCCAGGGTGTACCCCGCCTCTCGCCCATAGTCAGCTGGGATAGGCTCCAGCTTGCCTGCGACCCTGTAGAATAGGATAAGCAGCTACAGATAATGGATGGATGGATACTTTGAGATGCTTCTTGAAGTTAGAAATGGAGTCTTTTGATGCTGACAGCTACTTGATTGCTGGAAAGCAGAGGTTGCACTGCACAGTGATGTTGCAATCTCCTTTTCCTTCTTGAAAAGTGAAATAGTGTTTGAATTTCCATGACAGAAATGCATTTCTGTCCTGGCAGTGTGCCAACTCCATTAGCTCGTTTTGTGGTGTATGGGTAGGTATAATGGTGTAATATGAAGGCGTGCTGCAGTTTTTTCAGTCAAGGGCTTCTGGAAAATGCACTGAATTTCTGTAATTTAATTTGAGAGTGTTAGGGTTCTTAACCTCTTGCCCTCAGCCAGAGCAATTACCCATCTCGAAATCAGTCCCCTCGCGTCACCCAGAGCTCTGGGGGTGAGTCGCAAAAAAAAGACAGGAACCCCATGAGTTCACAATCTTTTATTCGCAAGTCCCCAATGAGGCAAGAGAATACAGGGGATTTTATGTGTGTGTGTTATCTGTGTGGATGAAGTGACATCACTGCAGAGGGTGTGTGTGTGTATGGGGGGTGTGAGTGAGTGACATCATTTTGATATCTGTGTCTATGTGTGTGTGTAAATGAATGTGACATCATTGAAGACCTTGGCGCTGTTCAGACACATTTCTGATCAATGATACACATTTCATATCAAAATAAGCAGAATGTTCTGATGATATGATATGATGTGATATGATATGATATGATATGATATGATATGATATGATATGATAGGCTGTCCCTGACGCACAGCCTGTTCTCATGATATGATAGTAATGTTCAGACAGAATGGAATTTTTAAACAAAGATACTGTGTCTAGCTGAGACAGAAGGTCATTTTAAACAAAACAGAGGGTCACATACTAAATCCTTTACAATTATTAAGAATAAATTCTTACAATTATTTATCCTTACAAAGAAATAAATCCTTACAGAGAGCAAATGAATATGTGAACTAAGAAATCAGTTCTTTCAAGTAATCCATTAATTTCAAGAATGTAGCTGTATTCTGATTACCACTGATTTATATTGTAACTATATGTGAATACAGTTACTCGTTGTAGCAGTTCGTAGGAGGGGGAGGAGCACAGAAAGACGGCAGGCCAGAATAAAGTTCCATAATTTGTTTATTTTGGTCTTTTCAGATGCAAATTCACTCTCCCAGCCATGCACACGCGCGCACACACACACACACACACACACACACACACGCGCGCGCGCACACACACACACACAAGTCGTCTGGTTGGGGAGAGAGCTCACTTCCTCTGCTCTCTCTCTCTCTTTATATAGGGTGCGGTCACTGGGAAGACACACA
Organism: Neoarius graeffei; assembly: GCF_027579695.1. Lineage (NCBI taxonomy): Eukaryota > Metazoa > Chordata > Actinopteri > Siluriformes > Ariidae > Neoarius > Neoarius graeffei. Next base: position 55,115,072 of record NC_083577.1, on the reverse strand, counting down.
AACACAGGTTAATTGACATCAGGTGTAGTGATTCTGCCACTTACTGTACCTTCCCTGACTCCGCCCTCCGGTCACAGACCGGCGCTTGACCACGCCCCCGCTGCCACATACCCCCACCGCCCGACTCAGGCCGGGCAGCCATCTGGCATGCAGCCGACTCCCCCCCCCGACGGGAGAGAAAGTCCACCACAACCATCTGCGCCCCCGGCCTGTGGACCACCTTGAAGTTAAAGGGTTGGAGTGCCAGATACCAACGGGTGATCTGCGCGTTGGCATCCTTCATGCGGTGGAGCCACTGGAGGGGCACGTGGTCCGAACAGAGGGTGAAAGGGCATCCCAGCAGGTAGTAGCGGAGGGCAAGGACCATCCACTTGATCACGAGGCACTCCTTTTCGATGGTGCTGTAGCGCCCCTCGTGTACCGACAGCTTTCTGCTGATGTACAGCAGTGGACGGTCCTCCCCCTCCACCTCCTGGGACAAAACGGCCCCCAGCCCTCTGTCCGATGCATCCGTCTGTAACATAAAAGGGAGAGAAAAGTCAGAGGAGTGTAACAGTGGTCCCCCACACAGTGCAGCCTTCACCTCAGAGAAAGCCCGCTGGCATTGCTCCGTCCACTGGACCGGATCTGGTGCCCCCTTATTAGTCAGATCAGTCAGCGGGCTGGTGACGTCCGAATAATTAGGTATAAACCTACGATAGTAGCCAGCCAGCCCCAGGAACTGTCTCACCCCCTTTTTGGTCTTGGGCCTCGGGCAGGCTGCAATTGCTGCTGTCTTGTTAATTTGGGGACACGCCTGCCCGTTGCCCAAGTGGAAGCCCAGATACTGTACTTCCACCCGCCCAATCGCACACTTCTTCGGGTTGGCTGTGAGACCCGCTCGCCTCAGCGACCTAAGGACGGCCCTCAGGTGTTGTAGGTGCCGCGGCCAGTCATTACTATAAATGATGTCGTCGAGGTACGGGGCTGCATAGGTGGCGTGGGGGCGGAGGACCCTATCCATCAGCTGCTGGAACGTAGCGGGCGCCCCAAACAACCCAAAAGGAAGTGTGACAAACTGGTGTAAGCCGAACGGTGTGGAAAAGGCCATTTTTTCTTGGGATAATGGAGTCAAGGGGATCTGCCAATAACCCTTTGTCAAATCCAGTGTTGAGTAAAAGCGAGCCATGCCTAGTCAATCGAGCAACTCATCAATACGAGGCATTGGGTACGCGTCGAATTTAGACACCGCGTTGACTTTTCTATAGTCTACACAGAACCGGACCGACCCATCGGCCTTGGGTACCAAGACCACCGGGCTGCTCCAGTCACTGTGGGACTCCTCGACGATGCCCATTTCAAGCATGGCCTCAAGTTCTTCCTGAACCACTTTTTTCTTGTGTTCGGGTAGCCTGTAAGGGCGGCTACGCACTACCACCCCCGGGGGCGTCTCAATGTAGTGCTCTATGAGGTCGGTGCGGCTGGGCAGGGGCGAGAACACGTCCGAAAACTCGGTCTGCAACTGGGCAACCTCCGCGAGTTGGTTCGGGGAGAGGTGGTCTCCACAGGGGACCAGAGAGGTACGCGATGCCAATGTTCCCTTTTGAACCTCCGGCCCCAGCTCCGCCTTCTCCGGAACCACTGACACCAACGCTACGGGGACCTCCTCGTTCCAGAGTTTGAGCAGATTGAGGTGGTAAATCTGTAGCGCCCCACCCCTGTCCGTTCGCCTCACCTCGTAGTCGATGTCCCCGACTCGCCGTGTGACCTCAAAGGGTCCTTGCCACTTGGCGATCAATTTGGAGCTCGATGTGGGCAACAGTACGAGTACTTTATCTCCCGGTGCGAACTCCCTAAGGCGCGTACCCCTGTCGTACAGGTGGGTTTGCCGTTCTTGGGCCTGCCGCAAATTCTCCTGGGTTAGGTGTGTGAGTGTGTGGAGTTTTGCGCGCAGGTCAATAACGTATTGAATTTCGTTTTTACTTGGTGAAGGTCCCTCCTCCCAATTTTCTCGCAGCACAACTAGAATGCCGCGCGGCTTACGCCCATATAATAATTCGAACGGGGAGAACCCCGTGGAGGCTTGGGGGACCTCTCGCACTGCAAATAACAAGGGTTCGAGCCATTTATCCCAATTAGGTGCATCCTCACTTACGAATTTTTTAATTATATTCTTGAGGGTGCGATTGAACCGTTCAACTAAACCGTCCATTTGTGGATGATACACGCTGGTGCGGATCAGCTTAATACCTAATAACCCATACAGTTCGTTCAGTGTACGTGACATAAACGAGGTGCCTCGGTCAGTCAGAATCTCTTTCGGGATTCCAACTCGGGAGATGACGCGGAAGAGCACTTCCGCAATACTGCGTGCTGAGATATTGCGAAGAGGCACTGCTTCCGGATATCGCGTTGCATAGTCCACCAGAACTAAAATAAAGCGGTACCCTCGTGTTGACGGATCTAATGGCCCGACGAGATCCATCCCAATTCTTTCGAACGGGGTCTCGATTAATGGGAGAGGGCGCAAAGGCGCTTTTGGAATGGCCGCTGGATTTACTAACTGGCATTCGTGGCACGCCGTACACCACCTACGGACATCACCGCGAATCCCTGGCCAATAGAACCGGGCCATTAGTCAGGCTAGTGTCTTATCCTGCCCTAAGTGTCCAGCCATGGGATTAAAGTGAGCCGCCTGGAATACCAATTCCCGGCGGCTCTTTGGGATCAAAAGCTGTGTGACTTGCTCTTTAGTCTGAGTGTCCTGCGTCACTCGGTATAATCTATCCTTCATAATAGAAAAATAGGGGAAGGACGGGGTGGCGTTCAGCTGGAGCGTTTGACCATCGATTACTCTCACTTGGTCAAACGCATGTCGCAGAGTCTCGTCTCGCGACTGCTCTAACGGAAAATCCACAAGGGATTCCCCGAGAGAAGGAGGAGGAGCCTGCGGCTCCTCACTCTGATGCAGAGATGACATAGACGGCTCTGTGACAGCTGCTCCCACCAATGCGACACCAGGACCTCCCCCTGCTGAACTATGGCAGGACCCACTCTTCACTAAATGACTCATTAACTCCCCGAATCCCGGCCAATCAGTCCCCAAAATTATCGAGTGGGTGAGGCGAGGATTAACCGCCGCCTATACTCTAAATTTTTCCCCTCGGAAAAAAATGTGGACCGACACTAAAGGGTAGCTGTGAACATCCCCGTGCACACACAACACCTTCACCCCCTGTGCTCCCCCCAATGCCTCGTCTTGCACCAGGCTTTGGTGAATTGAGGTCTGATTACAGCCAGAGTCCACCAACGCCTGATATGTATCCCCTTGGATACTCACCGGTATGCGATACACTCCAGCCTGATCGAGGGCGGCTCCTGGCACGTCGGGGATCCGAACCACCGCGCCCACTTCCATTGCCGAGCACTGCTGTTGGAGGTGGCCCGGCTCCCCGCAGCGCCAGCAAACCGGCCCAGGCTTCCTCTCTGCACTGGCTATCTGGGGCTCACTCACGTGAGGGGGGGAAGAGACAGACACAGAAGGGAAAAATGTGAGAACACCGCGGGTGCAACGGGCCGGCTGGGGTGGGGCCGGCCCCCGCCTCTGCAGTGGGGTAAAGGGGCAAGGACGAGACACAGGAGGAGAGAGAGGAGAGAAGAGGATGTCCACTGTCCTGCCGTTGGAACAGCCGCCAAATGGTCCTCCGCCAACTCGATGGCCTGATCCAGCGACGCTGGGCGGTGGCACTGGACCCACTCTGCGGTTCCCTCTGGTAGGCGGGCGATTAACTGCTCCAGCACCACCTGATTGATGATTCCCTTGGCGTCGCTGTTGTCGGCCCTCAACCACTGCCAGCAGGCGTCCCAGAGCTGCTGGCCAAACGCGAACGGCCGGCCGACTTCCTCCAGACGCAGAGCACGGAAGCGCTGTCGCTGTTGTTCGGAGGTGCTCCCCACCCGCTGGAGGACGGCCCGGCAAAGGTCCGCGTAGGCCAGCCGGCGGTTGGCGGGGAGCTGTAGCGCGGCCAGCTGCACCTCGCTCGTTAGCATGGGGAGGAGGCACGCTGTTCCACTGGCCAGCCCGAGGCCTCTGCTGCCTGCTCGAAGAGCGTGAGGAAGGCCTCGGGGTCGTCATGCGGGCCCATCTTAGTTAGGGTGAGGGAAGAAGGGCCCGCGGCGGTGGAGATGGTGGACCCCGCCGACGCGAGGAGGTGCCGGAATGCCTGTCGATCTTCCTGCTGCTCCAGCACCAGGGCCTCGAACCGGTGCTCTTGCTCCTTCCAGAGGGTGACTAGCGCCTGGTGCTGGCTCTGCTGGGCCGTGGCGAGGGCATGGACCAGGTCTGTGAAGGGGGAGGACTCCATGGGGCTGTTCTTTTCCTGTGCTCGGTCCCGGGTTTCAGCACCACGGTAGCAGTTCGTAGGAGGGGGAGGAGCACAGAAAGACGGCAGGCAGAATAAAGTTCCATAATTTGTTTCTTTTGGTCTTTTCAGATGCAAATTCACTCTCCCAGCCATGCACACACACACACACACACACACACACACACACAAGTCGTCTGGTTGGGGAGAGAGCTCACTTCCTCTGCTCTCTCTCTCTTTATATAGGGCGTGGTCACTGGGAAGACACACAAACACAGGTTAATTGACATCAGGTGTAGTGATTCTGCCATTTACCTTCCCTGACTCCGCCCTCCAGTCACAGACCGGCGCTTGACCACGCCCCCGCTGCCACACTCGCATTTTGTATTCTAAATACGTAGCACTGTTACATGTATCCCGTTACTCCCCAACACTAGTTGTATAGATACAACATACTCAACATTGGCAATTCAGCACTTTTCATAATATATCTAAACTCTGGCCTAGAGTTATGAGTCCTCTCTCTGCTTTCACTGTTCAGCATCATCACCAGTCTGTCTATGTTATTAGTAATTCCATATCAAGACATGTAGCTTGTGCTTTAATTTGTTTGGCTTGTGGGTTGTTGTTTAGAGAAAAGAGAGGAAAGTGTAACTAAATAGTGTCATCAGTCTGAATGCTGAGATTTCAGGGCCAGAAAATCAAATGCCACCAACAAAGAAATTAGAGACACTCATATCAATATTAAGTCACTTAAAGGGGCACTTGTGAAAGCCATAAACTGATATTTGTAAGTTTAATAAAAACTAAATAAGTTTGAATTATTCTGAGATTGAACGCTTATTGTTCTTCATATTGTCTCTACTGGTGTATGTTCATTTTCAAATTACTGTTACTAGTTCTATGTGCTGTCTGTCTATCAGGTTTATTTATTTTTCTCTATGGAGACAATGTGAAAATCACCTTGGACAAATGACACATCGTGTTTAGTGTTTACATGTATCATGCATGTGCTTATTAGTGCTGTTTTGTTCCAGGCTACTGTGGAACCATGGTTATCGAAGACGAGGAGGCGCCTATTGGACTGACTCTAGATGACACTAAGCCTGATGGAACAGTGCCAGCCATTATGGGGTAAAACAAGTTGTGTACACTAATGGGATAGTGCACTTTCACCTGCAGCGAATAGAAGCACATGTTCTTTGTAGACACAGCTGGTTAAAACATGTTTGGCTGACCGTACCTTTTCGGTTCTTGCAGTTTCATCCTTGCACGCAAAAGCAGGAGGCTTGCTGGACTCACCAAGGAAGAAAGGTAAATACAGTGATGCTTGAAAGTTTGTGAACCCTTTAGAATTTTCTATATTTCTGCATAAATATGACCTAAAACATCATCAGATTTTCATACAAGTCCTAAAAGTAGATAAAGAGAACCCAGTTAAGCAAATGAGACAAAAATATTATACTTGGTCATTTATTTATTGAGGAAAATGATCCAATATTACAGATCTGTGAGTGGCAAAAGTATGTGAACCTCTAGGATTAGCAGTTAATTTGAAGGTGAAATTAGAGTCAGGTGTGAGTGGGCACCCTGTTTTATTTAAAGAACAGGGATCTATCAAAGTCTGATCTTCACAACACGTTTGCGGAAGTGTATCATGGCACGAACAAAGGAAATTTCTGAGGACCTCAGAAAAAGCGTTGTTGATGCTCATCAGGCTGGAAAAGGTTACAAAACCATCTCTAAAGAGTTTGGACTCCACCAATCCACAGTCAGACAGATTGTGTACAAATGGAGGAAATTCAAGACCATTGTTACCCTCCCCAGGAGTGCTCAACCAACAAAGATCACACTAAGAGCAAGACGTGTAATAGTCAGCGAGGCCACAAAGGACCCCAGGATAATTTCTAAGCAAATGAAGGCCTCTCTCACATTGGCTAATGTTAATGTTCATGAGTCCACCATCAGGAGAACACTGAACAACAATGGTGTGCATGGCAGGGTTGCAAGGAGAAAGCCACTGCTCTCCAAAAAGAAAATTGCTGCTCGTCTGCAGTTTGCTAAAGACACGTGGAGAAGCCAGAAGGCTATTGGAAAAATGTTTTGTGGACAGATGAGACCAAAATAGAACTTTTTGGTTTAAATTAGAAGCATTATGTTTGGAGAAGGCAGCACGGTGGTGTAATGGTTAGCGCTGTCGCCTCACAGCAAGAAGGTCCGGGTTCGAGCCCCGGGGCCGACGAGGGCCTTTCTGTGCGGAGTTTGCATGTTCTCCCTGTGTCCGCGTGGGTTTCCTCCGGGTGCTCCGGTTTCCCCCCACAGTCTAAAGACATGCAGGTTAGGTTAACTGGTGACTCTAAATTGACCGTAGGTGTGAATGTGAGTGTGAATGGTTGTCTGTGTCTATGTGTCAGCCCTGTGATGACCTGGCAACTTGTCCAGGGTGTACCCCGCCTTTCGCCCGTAGTCAGCTGGGATAGGCTCCAGCTTGCCTGCGACCCTGTAGAAGGATAAAGCGGCTAGAGATAATGAGATGAGATGTTTGGAGAAAGGAAAGCACTGCATTCCAGCATAAGAACCTTATCCCATCTGTGAAACATTGTGGTGGTAGTATCATGGTTTGGGCCTGTTTTGCTGCATCTGGGCCAGGACGGCTTGCCATCATTGATGGAACAATGAATTCTGAATTATACCAGCAAATTCTAAAGGAAAAATGTCAAGACATCTGTCCATAAACTGAATCTCAAGAGAAGGTGGGTCATGCAGCAGGACAACGACTCTAAGCACACAAGTCGTTCTACCAAAAAATGGTTAAAGAAGAATAAAGTTAATGTTTTGGAATGGCCAAGTCAAAGTCCTGACCTTAATCCACTCGAAATGTTGTGGAAGGACCTGAAGTGAGCAGTTCATGTGAGGAAACCCACCAACATCCCAGAGTTGAAGCTGTTCTGTACAGAGGAATGGGCTGAAATTCCTCCAAGCCGGTGTGCAGGACTGATCAACAGTTATCGGAAACGTTTAGTTGCAGTTATTGCTGCACAAGGGGATCATACCAGATACTGAAAGCATAGGTTCACGTACTTTTGCCACTCACAAATATGTAATATTGGATCATTTTCCTCAATAAATAAATGACCAAGTATAATATTTTTGTCTCATTTGTTTAACTGGGTTCTCTTTATCTACGTTTAGGACTTGTGTGAAAATCTGATGATGTTTTAGGTCATATTTATGCAGAAATATAGAAAATTCTAAAGGGTTCACAAACTTTCAAGCACCACTGTATTTGTTGGAAACTGAATTTTTTTTTCTTTTGAAGCTTTTTTCATCTGTAGTCACAGCTGATCTGAAATGTGGAATTTTACTTCAATAGAAAGAAGAGGATCTGTGAGATCTATGCACGTGTCCTAGGCTCTGACGAAGCTTTGCATGTGAGTTTCTGTTCTTCATTAAATCCTTCATTCTTAAGGTTTTCTTTCTGGCCATGGTGGATGAGTACTGAGCTGCTTTCCCTTCCAAATTATGGTGGAGAGAATCAAGTAGTGATGAACTGTGTTTACATTAAAGTGCACATCTTGGGTATATTTAGGAGCAAGATCAATGTAATTCTCTTATTTTATATTAAACTTTGGTCAAATATCTGTCACGTTTTGCATTTTGTGCAATTTTTTTACCTTGCGCAATACCAGAAAAATTCAGTTGAAATCAAGCCATTGGAGGCGAATTCGTCTGCCTCTGAAAAAAATTGGCATTTGGATTTCCCAGCAAACATTGATTTTCGTTACGTCACGCGCGGGACGTCTCCCTCTGAATCCCATGTCAGCGTTGGTTTGTTTATGAGAAAACGACCTGGTGGTTTTCTGCAAATTTCTTCAACATTATCACATAATTATTAAAATGGTTAACAGATGTATTGTAGGAGGGTGTAGCAACACCAGTCATGATGGGATTAGTACTCATCGTTTCCCAAAAGACCGGACAATGAGAGAGAAATGGGGGTGCTTCGTGCAAGACACCCGGAAAAAGCTGAGGACCAAGCAGAGACGAGAAAAAGACGAAGAAAATCAGCAATTCACAAGTACTATACTATATACTAAATTAGGTGTTCCTGTGTTTGTTTGGTACACGGATGATGTTATTTATTGACGCGCACAAAAATAAACAACACGAAAGCGCCGGGTGATAATACACTTACTTCACATGTATTAAGGGATATGCGTGTCAGGGCTTGAGATTTTGGGACCTGTCAAACACATTAAATGTATATACAACCCTGCTTAGCTGATTCCATGTGTGTAGCTTATGAAATCTTTCTCCTACAGTAGCCAGTACTCTTCTAAATGAAGAAATATATAAATAAATAATAGTAATTAGAAAAAATATGATTTATGTAACAATATATAGATGAGCATTGATACATGAATCCATGGGTTTAGAAGCTCAGGTGACAAGTCCATATTTCAATGCAAAATCGCTAGCTGCTAAACTTGGTCTACACAGGCTGTGCACTGAATCCATGCAAGCTCTCTCAGCCTGCTGGCGGATCCGTACGTGACGTCGCGAATCTGTCTCCAGACTCCCTTGGGATTTTTCCAGATGCGTTTTGTTATTTTATTTTTTTCTGCTGTAGACAGATGGCCTTGTGCAAAATTACCCTTCTGGATGAGTGTGTAAAGGGACATTCTTTCATATAAAACACACTAAATTGGTCCAGGATATGCCCTTTAAGCCAACAAAATGACATAAATCTAATCATTGAAGAGTAATTATCTACATAAATATTTGTCTTTTCGAGCTGGTGTTGTTTAATAAGAACAGCACGATGAGCAGAACATGACTTCCTCTCGCAAAAATAATGTACTGGATTTGTTACAAATATTACAGGCACATTGTTTAGAGATTCTTTTAGAAAATCAAACAGAAATGTCATGAGGCAGGACTACATCATCTTTTAATTGTGTGTAGCGGTTTCAACTAAGTACAGTGGTGCTTGAAAGTTTGTGAACCCTTTTGAATTTTCTATATTTCTGCATAAATATGACCTAAAACATCATCAGATTTTCACACAAGTCCTAAAAATAGATCAAGAGAACCCAGTTAAACAAATGAGGCAAAAATATTATACTCGTTCATTTATTTATTGAGGAAAATGATGCAATATTACATATCCATGAGTGGCAAAAGTATGTGAACCTTTGCTTTCAGTATCTGGTGTGACCCCCTTGTGCAGCAATAACTGCAACTAAACATTTCCGATAACTGTTGATCAGTTCTGCACACCGGCTTGGAGGAATTTTAGCCCATTCCTCCATACAGAACAGCTTCAACTCTGGGATGTTGGTGGGTTTCCTCACATGAACTGCTCGCTTCAGGTCCTTCCACAACATTTCGAGTGGATTAAGGTCGGGACTTTGACTTGGCCGTTCCAAAACATTAACTTTATTCTTCTTTAACCATTCTTTGGTAGAACGACTTGTGTGATTAGGGTCGTTGTCTTGCTGCATGACCCACCTTCTCTTGAGATTCAGTTCATGGGCAGATGTCCTGACATTTTCCTTTAGAATTTGCTGGTATAATTCAGAATTCATTGTTCCATCAATGATGGCAAGCCGTCCTGGCCCAGATGCAGCAAAACAGACCCAAACCATGATACTACCACCACCATGTTTCACAGATGGGATAAGGTTCTTATGCTGGAATGCAGTGTTTTCCTTTCTCCAAACATAGCACTTCTCATTTAAACCAAAAAGTTCTATTTTGGTCTCATCCGTTCACAAAACATTTTTCCAATAGCCTTCTGGCTTGTCCACATGATCTTTAGCAAACTGCAGATGAGCAGCAATGTTCTTCTTGGAGAGCAGTGGCTTTCTCCTTGCAACCCTGCCATGCACACCATTGTTGTTCAGTGTTCTCCTGATGGTGGACTCATGAACATTAACATTAGCCAATGTGAGAGAGGCCTTCAGTTGCTTAGAAGTTACCCTGGGGTCCTTTGTGACCTCACCGACTATTACACGCCTTGCTCATGGAGTGATCTTTGTTGGTCGACCACTCCTGGGGAGGGTACCAATGGTCTTGAATTTACTCCATTTGTACACAGTCTGTCTGACTGTGGATTGGTGGAGTCCAAATTCTTTAGAGATGGTTTTGTAACCTTTTCCAGCCTGATGAGCATCAACAATGCTTTTTCTGAGGTCTTCAGAAATCTCCTTTGTTGGTGCTATGATACGCTTCCACAAACATGTGTTGTGAAGATCAGACTTTGATAGATCCCTGTTCTTTAAATAAAACAGGGTGCCCACTCACACCTGATTGTCATCCCACTGATTGAAAACACCTGACTCTGATTTCACCTTCAAATTAACTGCTAATCGTAGAGGTTCACATACTTTTGCCATCCACAGATATGTAATATTGGATCATTTTCCTCAGTAAATAAATGACCAAGTATAATATTTTTGTCTCATTTGTTTAACTGGGTTCTCTTTATCTACTTTTAGGACTTGTGTGAAAATCTGATGATGTTTTAGGTCATATTTATGGAGAAATATAGAAAATTCTAAAGGGTTCACAAACTTTCAAGCACCACTATAAGTTCCTTCTTCATACGTACACAAACTGAAATTATACCTAATCTGGATATCGTTGCAGAACTCACAAACTCATGTATAAAATTATGCTCTATAACAAATGATAAGGGCAAAAATACACCTGATATGAACTTTGGGTATTCTAAAAATGCAAGGAGGATCAAATCTGCTTAATTACATGAAGGAAGAAATGAGCACAATGCTTATATTGAGAAAAAATCAGGTCACTGAGTAAATAGTAGAGCACTATTGATATATTGGATGGGGGGGGGGGGTCAACGTGTGGCGCGCCAAATGTAGGGGGGGTCCGGGGGCATGCCCCCCATGAAATTTTGGAATTTTTAACCCTCTAAAATGCTATTTCCCGCATTTTGAGAGGTAAATTTTGGTGAGAGTAAAGCTAAGTTTAATGTCTACTGGGGCTGTATTGGTAAATTGTAAAAACTGCATTCCCGTAGTTTTCTCATGGATTCCCCCCCCCCCCACACACACACACACACAAAAACAAAACCTGAGAAATTTTTGTTCTCAATATCCTTGTTGAATTAAAGAGCTAATAGTTATATACCCGCTCAGCTACATGGTATAAAGCAAGAACATGAATAACTGTCTTTCCTTTAGTCTTCGGTGCAAGTAAACAATCATTCCTTTCTTGGTTTGCGAAATTTGACTTGGGGTGTTTAAAAAACATTTATACTGAAAACTTGCCTCGTTATCATCAAGCAACTTGGGTGCCTTTGTCGAGCCCAAAAAGTTTGCAGTGGATATTTGTCTGAAACTCCTCTTCATACTGATTTTCAGTGAGTGGTCAGGGCAGCAAACGAATTCATGTAGATCTAGAGCAGCATCAAGTTTTTGGGTGCCCAAAACTGCTTGTACGCCTCGTGAACGCTATCTAGCCATCCAGACAGGACACGAGTTATCAGTCCAATACAAATGTAGCGACACTGTCATAGCCTTGCTGTCACAGGGTCCCCGCTTTGGCACGAGTACCCAAGGAGACCAGACATATCTAGACAGTTGCCACAGCAATGGGTTAATTAGTCCACAGAATATTCATAAATCAGCTTGTCTACTAAAAGTGATGGGTTTTACAGTTCTGCGTAAGCCAAATAAGGAAAATCCCGAAAAGCGGAGGAAATGGGTGACGTCAGGGCCAGGCTAATTTGCATCGGTTTTGGAGCGAATGGGTACTACCAACCTACAGTACAAAGGGATGGTGCCAGGATGAAGGGATGCAGCGGGATTTAATAAGGGAAAACAAAGGCGCGCAGCGGGCTGTTTATTCACACTACTCTCTCCTTTTCTTCCTTGTAAATAGTCAAAAGACTCCCATCGTAACTTGGGGGGGCACAGCCCCCAACATAACTTTTATGCCTCCGCCACCGTAAGATGCAGGAGGCATTATGTTTTCGGGTTGTCCGTCCGTCCATGCGTGCGTGCGTGCATGCATCCGTCCCGAAACCTTGTGAACGTGATATCTCAAAGGCTGATGAAAGGAATTTCACCAAACTTTCACCATTTGTGCGCTTTGGGACAAACATGAACTGATTAGATTTTGAGATCAAAAGGTCAAGGTCATTGTGAGGTCAAATGTCTGTCCGCAAACCTTGTGAACACAATATCTCCAAGGCAGATCAAAGGAATTTCACCAAACTTTCACCATTTGTGCATTTGGGGACAAAGATAAACTGATTAGATTTTGAGCTCAAAAGGTCTAAGGTCAAGGTCACTGTGAGGTCAAATGTCTGTCCGAGAACCTTGTGAACACAATATCTCCAAGGCAAATCAAAGGAATTTCACCAAACTTTCACCATTTGCTCATTCGGGGACAAGGATAAACTGTTAGATTTTGAGATCAAAAGGTCAAACGTCCGTGCGTGCATGCGTGCATCTGTGCGTGTGTCCGTCCCGAAACTTTGTGAACGCGATATCTCAAAGGCTGATGAAAGGAGTTTCACCAAACTTTCACCATTTGTGCGCTTTGGGACAAACATGAACTGATTAGATTTTGAGATCAAAAGGTCTAAGGTCAAGGTCACTGTGATGTCAAATGTCTGTCCGAAAACCTTGTGAACACAATATCTCCAAGGCTGATGCAAGTAATTTCACCAGGTCACGATTACTGTGAGGTCAAATGTCCATCCCCAAATGACAACTTAAGGCGTGTAGTCTACCAGGCAGAGGCATCCCCATCGACGCCGTTGGCGTCGAGTTCTATCTAGTTATGCCTCCGCCACCGTAAGGTGCAGGAGGCATTATGTTTTCGGGTTGTCCGTCTGTGCGACCGTCTTGAAACCTTGTGAACATAATATCTCAAAGGCTAATGAAAAGAATTTCACCAAACTTTCACCATTTGTGCGCTTTGGGACAAACATGAACTGATTAGATTTTGAGATCAAAAGGTCTAAGGTCAAGGTCACTGTGAGGTCAAATGTCTGTCCGCGTGCGTCCGTCCCAAAACCTTGTGAACGCGATATCTCAAAGGCTAATGAAAGGAATTTCACCAAACTTTCACCATTTGTGCGCTTTGGGACAAACATGAACTGATTAGATTTTGAGATTAAAAGGTCTAAGGTCAAAGTCACTGTGAGGTCAAATGTCTGTGCGAAAACCTTGTGAACACAATGTCTCCAAGGCTGATACAAGTAATTTCACCAGGTCACGATTACTGTGAGGTCAAATGTTCATCCCCAAATCACAACTTAATAAGGCGTGTAGTCTACCGGGCGGAGGCATCCCCATCGACGCCGTTGGCGTCGAGTTCTGTCTAGTTTTTTGTTGTTGCTTTTTTTTTTTGGAGGGGGGTCACCCCCGCTGCCACCACTGTGTATATAAAGCTATTGGTTATATAAGGCACAGTACAGAAATAGAGTAAGTAGTACATACCTTATGTTCTACCATCAGGTGCATGAGTGTTAAAAAAGGAGTACATTTCATAGCATTATGATCAGGACTTGAAATTAAATCTTGAAATCTGCCTACCAGCCACAAACAGGTCCAGTTTGTTCGTAGTGGGAAAGTCAATTATTTTACAGTTACTTATATTTCAGGAACGACCACGTTCCTGAAATAAAAGCAAAGTAAATTTAACACACATTTGTGGTTATTTAATGTATAATTTATAAGTGGAAATTGTGCATGCACACAGACACTGATTCTTTGCTGGCATAAATTGTGTTCTAATGAGCATAAAATACATTAGTTGTATTTAATCGATGAAGTTACTGATTAAATTGATCAAATTTCAACTTTTAAATTTAAGATGCATGATTTCAGCTATTTAAAATATTTGTGTTAAACCTACAAGTTTGATGGATAATGGTTCTTTTTTCCAGCCTGTGCACTATGAGGAAAAGAACTGGAATGAGGATGAATACTCTGGTGGCTGCTATACAGCCAGCATCCCCCCCGGAGTCCTCACTCAGTATGGCAAGTAAGTACACTTTCAAGACTTCATGTGAAATGACTCTCCTATTCCTGCCCTTTATTACATGTCCCATCTGGGGTGACTTCTCCTGCCTTGCATCACTCCAGATACACCACAACCCTGAAGAGAATAAAGTGGTTACTGAAATATAGTAAAATTTTATTATATACCTTTATCTCATGGTATATCCTGATCATGGTATATCCAGATAACCAGATCATGGTATATCCTGATCTGTTCTAGTATCCACATGCCATATAAGTCCATAACTGTAAGACTTAAGCCTGAGCCTAAAAGTGGCTTCTTTTCCATATCATTTTTTAAAAATTGTAACTAGGCAATAGTGGTGGATATACACCGATCAGCCATAACATTAAAAACAGCTGCCTAATATTGTCTAACACATTGAGACATGGACTCCACAAGACCTCTGGAGGTGTGCTGTGGTATCTGGCACTAAGATGTTAGCAGCGATCCTTTCAGTCCTGTAAGTTATGAGGTGGGGCTTCCATGGATCGACCTTGTTTGTCCAGTACATCCCACAGATGCTCAATCGGATAGATCTGGGGAATTTGGAGACCAAGTCAACACCTTGAGCTCTCTGTCATGTTCCTGAACAATTTTTGCAGTGTGACAGGGCGTATTATCCTGCTGAAAGAGGGCACTGCCATTAGAGAATACCGTTGCCACGAAGGGGTGTACTTGGTCTACAACATTGTTTCGGTAGGTAGTATGAGTCAAAGTAACATCCACATGAGTGCCAGGACTCAAGGTTTCCCAACATCACACTGCCTCCACCAGCTTTCCTTCTTCCCGTAGTGCATCCTGGTGCCGTCTCTTCTCCAGGTGTGATGTAAAAGAAAACATGATTCATCAGACCAGGCCACCTTCTTCCATTGTTCCATGGTCCAGTTCTGATGCTCATGTGCCCAGTGTAGGTGCTTTCAGCGGTGGATAGGGGTCAGTATGGGCACTCTGAGCGGTCTGCAGCTATGCAGCCCCATACTCAGCAAACTGCAATGCACTGTGTGTTCTGACATGTTTCTGTCATAGCCAGCTTTAACTTTTTCAGCAGCTTGTACTTCTGTAGCTGTTCTGTGGTATCAGACCAGACAGGCTAGCTCCCACACAGATCAGTGAGTCTTTGGCGCAAATAACCCTGTCACTGTTTCATCGGTTGTCCTTCCTTGGACCACTTTTGGTAGGTACTAACCACTGCATACCAGAAACACTCCACAAGACCTGCTGTTTTGGAGATGCTCAAACCCAGTCATCTAATCATCACAATTTGGCCCTTATCAAAGTCATTCAGATCCTTATGCTTGCCAATTTTTCCTGCTTCCAACGCACTAACTTTGAGAACTGACTGCTCATGTGCTGCCTAATATATCCCACACCTGTGCAGGTGCCACTGTAATGAAATAATCAATGTTATTCATTTTACCTCTCAGTGGTTTCAAGGTTGTGGCCCATCGGTGTATTTATACAATTACAGTATATTTATACAATCAGTGAGGGTGGGCTTCCTTTAAGAGGAGTTCTGATTGGGCTGTACAATAATTCTGAAAATAATCCCGCTAATAACAACCACAATCATGTTGAAAGATGCTGTACTGCAAGGCAGATAACATTCCAGATATTGTACATTTAGGGCGGCATGGTGGTGTAGTGGTTAGCACTGTCACCTCACAGCAGGAAGGTTCTGGGTTCAAGCCCAGTGGCCGACAGGGGCCTTTCTGTGTGGAGTTTGCATGTTCTCCCCGTGTCTGTGTGGGTTTCCTCCAGGTGCTCTGGTTCCCTCCACAGTCCAAAGACATGCAGGTTAGGTTAATTGGTGGCTCTAAATTGACTGTAGGTGTGAATGTGAGTGTGAATGGTTGTTTATCTCTATGTGTCAGCCCTGTGATAGTTAGCTGGGATAGGCTCCAGCTTGCCCGCAACCCTGCACAGGATAAGTTACGGATAATGGCTGGATGGATATTGTACATTTATTTATGTATGAATGATGTATTGAAGGATTTAACGATAGATATATTTGTTTTAATTTAATTCGTCCTCTTCATTCTCCATAGCAATTATTAAAGTTTTAAGAGAATCCATGGTGAAAATGTTGATGGGCACATGGAGTCTTAAAAAGTAGATGTGAGCTAACAGTTATGCATTTCTCTGTGTGTAGAGTCCTGAGGGAGCCTGTGGGTAGACTTTACTTCGCAGGCACTGAGACAGCTACAGAGTGGAGTGGATATATGGAAGGGGCTGTACAGGCCGGGGAGAGAGCAGTCAGGGAGGTGAGACATCACTGCACTCTGTATACACTTGGTGTCGGGTGCAGATCCGATGTCAGGATTGGGGGGGGGACACAAAAGTGATTTTTTTTTTTTTTTTTTTTGCCCGTATGCAACTCATACCATGCAACCATAAATCACAACTTCATAGAGGCTCGCCACATCATTCAAAAAGTACTGCACAGGGAATCATTTGTCTGAAAATACATTTGTTTGTACAATTTTGAATAATTTAGGGGATTTTTATTGGGGGGGACAATTCATGTTTTTCAGAAATGGGGGGTGGGTCATGTCTCCCCCCGTCCCCCCCGGGATCTGCACCCATGCTTGGTGTGCATGTGTGCATATATACATAGCATTAAATAAATATAATATGAATTTTTATGCATTAACCCTTTGATTCTCTTTCAGATTTTGTTTACAATGGGGAGACTGCATTCAAGTCAGATCTGGCAAACAGAGCCTGAGTCATTGGTACCAAATCTATTTCCACTGTGCTTATTCTACCTACAACCCCAAATCAGAAAATTTTGGGACAATATGGAAAATGCAAATAAAAAGGAAAGCAGCGATTTCTTACTTTGACTTGTATTTCATTGCAGACAGTATAAACCCAAGCTGTTTCATGTTTTGTCTGGTCAACTTTGTCATTTGTTAATATACATCCATTCCTACATTTCAGGCCTGCACCACACTTCAAAAAAAGTTAGGACAGGGGCAATTTAGGGCTAGTAATGAGATAAAACCATTAAATAATGATGTGATTTGAAACAGGTGATGTCAAGAGGTGATTGTAATCATGATTTGGTACAAAATCAGTATCCAGGAAAGGCCTAGTCTTTGAGAAGCAAAGCTGGGTCGAGGATCTCCAGTCTATCAACAAATGTACAAGAAAATTATTGAAATATTTAAAAACAATATTCCTCAAAGAAAGATATGAAGGGATTTGGATATTTCACCCTCTATGGCGCATAATATCATTAAACAGTTTGAGGAATATGGTGGAATTGTGGTGCATAAAGGACAAGGGCACAAGCCTAAGCTGAACACCCGTGATCTTTGATCCCTCAGATGGAATTGAATCAAGAACCATCATTCATCTATAGCTGATATAACCACATGGGCTCAGGATTACTTTGGCAGACCTTTGTCCGACACTACAATACTGAGTTACTTCTCTGGGCTTGGAGGCATTTGGGATGGAACATCACACAGTGGAAATGTGTACTGTGGTCAGATGAATCAGTATTCCAGATTTTTTTTTTTTGTAAGAAATGGATGCCATGTGCTCCGGACCAAAGATGAAAAAGACCATCCAGATTGTTACCAGCAACAAGTCCAAAAACCAGGGTCTGCCATGGTATGGGGTTGATGTCAGTGCCCTTAGCAAAGGTAACTTACACTTCTGTGATGGTAGCATTAGTGTAGAAAAGTAGAATGAGATTTTGGAGCAACATATGCTGCCATTGAAATTAAAATAAGTGTTTATTTTGAAAAAAAAAAAAATACATTTCATGGGGGAAAACATCAAATCATGTGCTGTTGTATTGTTTTGAGTGCAATGCAGGTCAAATATTATTTACAAATCATTGTTTTCAGTTTTAACCCTTTGGTGACTGACCCCTTGAAAATGGTTCCTCCAGGAACCATGACGTTTCAGTTGTCAAGACAACGGAAAAACTAAAATACAAATACAAGAGCATTTTATTTTGTGCACAAGAGCATTGTGACGTATCTTTCTGTTTTTGTATTTTAGTTTTTCCGTTGTCTTGACAACTGAAACATCATCGTTCCTGGAGGAACCATCTTCAAGGGGTCAGTCACCAAAGGGTTAATTTAAATTTCAAAATACTGTCCCACCTTTTTCTGGTTTGGGGTTGTATATTTATCTATTATCAGTCTGTGTCCGTGAATTTATTGTTTTTTTATTGTATATTTTTGACATTCTTTCAGGATGTCCCTGCTTTCCCCTTTGTCACCACTTTCTGGGAGAGAAACTTGCCATCTGTTGGAGGATTCTTGAAGTTCATGGGCGTGTCCTCAGTCCTGACGATTGGCACTATTGTAGGTGCAGTGGCCTATAAAAAGGGACTCCTTCCCCGAAGCTAGAGCTCCCACTTTAGTGTCTCCCTGGCCTTGGTTAAGACTGCTTCCTCCATGCAGTAATCACACTAAGGCTATACTACTGACTTGGCGTGAGCTCATGTCAGTTATAGATTTGATTTAAAACTCAAGCACTTGATCACCCAATCACGTTTTAACCAGTGTAATGAATAAAATATGTAATCATTACTGTTGAAATGGGAGCTGCTTTTTTTCACGGGACACATAGTCAGAAGTGAGAACTTTTAAGGACGTTTGTCTGGTCACTAATTTCTAAAAAATCTCCAAGTCCACAGAGAACATCAGTAACGTTTCACCATATAGTCACGACACATATTATCTTCACGCGCAGTACTGTGTGTGTGTGTGAGATGAACCAGTCGATTTGATTACCTCTGATAATTTTAGGTGCTGTTCTAAGGAACTCCTTCCCTGAAGTAGCCGTTCAAACTATGAGAGACAAAGCTAAAGCATTAGCTGAATATTTCTGTTTAGTTTTATGATAGTCTTTCACAAGAGACTTGACATTTTGAGAATATGTCCTCTCTGACGCATGGCACACTAAGTGCACACATTTTCCATTTAGCACAGTTTAGATGGTTTGAGAAAGCCATGTTTTGGGGATTTCTTCAAGCTACTGTGCATGATTATGGCATTAGTGTCACTTATGATTGATTTTTAATGAAGGTATTTGAATGTATTCTTTTCTGATTACATATTGTATATGATTTTGATCATAATTTAGGCAGATGTAAACTTGATATACAGTACCAATCAAAAGTTTGGACACACTCATTACTATGAATGAGTGTGTATAAACATTTGACTGATACTATATATATTATGTTTTTGTTACTCTATTGTCACCCTTTTAACTGTGTTTCATCATTCACATTTATATCATATCTATCTACAGGAAGCCCCTTGCATCAGGTTTTATCATTTTCATAGAAGAGTCAGAGTAAGCCCTTTTTTGCACTTCATATTCACGGTTGCACATAATAGCATCTTAGAGTACAATATAGATCTCTGTTTTGTCAATAGAGATTGAACAGGTTGATTCTGATACTTTAGATATGTTTTAATATTTCACTGCTAAAACATAGTTTGCTAAACCAAAAGAATTTGAAATTTCTTAATGTGACGTAAAATGTGATTTCGTGAAAATGATTGTAACACATCCATAAGAAAGACACAAGAAATGGGACAAAATGGGGGTTTTTGGTTTGGTTTGGTTTGGTTTGTTTGTTTGTTTGTTTGTTTGTTTGTTTGTTTGTTTGTTTAAATGAATAGGTGTGTGTGTGTGTGTGTGTGTGTAAACCTGGTGTTTGTGGAATGTGTCATTATTCCAAAGGTGTGTGTTGTCGTCTGTGGTGCCTTAATAATTTAATAGTGTTTGTCATTTCTCAAAAGCCTCTGTGAATGCGCGTGCGCGCGTTTGGTAAACAGCTCCAGGGTCAGTCACTGGCTACTTTAGTGACAAGATTCCTCTTATTAATTATTATTAATTCCTCTCTTCTAGTGTCATCTCTTTTAGACTATTTAGATTGAATCAGATAGTGCCATCATCATATTGTGTTAGTGTCTCATGTTGGTGCAATCATGCTCATGCTGATGGGTGGTGACTGATCTTGATCTTTCATGTTTTTGAACCAGCCTAATGTTACTCACCCCTAAAGTAGCCACTGATGACCCAGAGAAGACTGATGTGAACCAGATGGTAAATGAAGTACTGACTATACCATTATCTTTAAAACTTTACCTGGATGAAGTTCCCATAGCACACGTTACCCTTTCTTGAACCTGGTGGACTATGAACTGTAATGGTTCAGTGATTCTGTCTCTGATGTCCTTATGTAACATTGTGATTGATGTAGCCTCTTTGACTGGTGAATCATGTCTCCGTACTTTAATGACGCTTTGCTAAACCATGGTACAGTCTCTGTACTCCATGTCTGCTGCTGCTTGCACTAGTCTCCTGTGAGGACCCTTTGTCAAGCCATGTCCGTTTGCAGTGTCCAGTGTTTTAATCTTGTAATTGCATTACTTGATCTCTTTGTATAAATCCAACAACACAACTGGATATAAAATGTGAAAAGTACCACCCTCTTGGCTGTGCATAGTTTTTTATTATCAGTGAATAAACAGCAGTCATGTATCATGCATGTGGAGTGTGTCGTCCGTCAGAGGGAGATGGAAGACAATAACCAATTCATCTTGTGCGTCATTAGTTTTTTTTGTTGTTGTTTTTTAACAATCTTCAGTGTGCCAAAGGTTCAGTTTAGGGTTTTATGGTTTGTTTATGGTTTGTCCCTGTGGACTTCAGGGTCGGGCTGTCTCACAAGTCCAGGGACCTTGTTTTGATCCTGAGCTCAGGTTACTATTGTATCTGAATAGTTTTGCATGTTCTCTCTGTGTCCATATTAGTTTCCTCCCAGTTCACCGGGTTCCTCCCCCTCTCCAGAAATATGGATAGGTGCCCTGACGTCCCATCCAGGTTGAATTCTTCCGCCTTGTTCCCAGTGTTCCTGGAATAGACTCCGAATTCACCAACTTGTTGCTGAGGGTGAATGAATGAGTTCACTGTAAAAAACAAGCTTTTCTAGGTTTATTATATAAATTATGGCAGGGGTCAGAACACTGTCATATACAGTATGTCTATTATCATCCATTTTGGATGGAACTACTTGAGGTAGGCTCCATCCATCCATTTTGGTGTATGACTACAGTGACATGGCTGCTCTGACGGCTTCAGCCATCAAAGTGTCTAGGGAACATTACAGTAGTGGTTTCCCGTTGCCTTCTACTGGATTATTATTGATATTTTCTCCTCTCAACCATCCACACTCGCACCTATGGACAATTTAGAGCCACCAATTAGCCTAACCTGCATGTCTTTGGGGGAAACCAGAGCACCCGGAGGAAACCCATTGCAGACACGGGGAGAACATGCAAACTCCGCACAGAAAGGCCCTCGCCAGCCACTGGACTCAAGCCCAGAACCTTCTTGCTGTGAGGCGACAGTGCTAACAACTACACCACCTGAGATAGGTTAGGAAAACTAAAAAAAAAATAAACATAAAAGTATGGCAGGAACAAGATTCCAAGTCTCAAAAACAACATTGAGGGAAAAGAAATTTGTCAAAAAAAAGAAAGAAAGAAACTAACATTGAGCAAAGGGAGGTGGAAATAGAGCAGGAGAAACCGTTAACTGTTCATGACACCTACTTCATATCTCTGTCGGGGAAGCCATGACCAAATGGTTAGAGAAATGGCTTTGGGACCAAAAGGTTGCTGGTTTGATTCCCTGAACCAGCAGGACTGGCTCAAGTGCCCTTGAGCAAGGTGCCTAACCCCCAATTGCTCCAGCAAGAGTAGTGTACCTTGTGTCTGATTTAGCTAGAGGAAAAACTGATGATGTAATGATCAGTTTGGCCAAGAACCTGGTCATAACTAACTAACTTCATATCTTTCCAAATGATGCAGTGTTAATAATGACCACAAGGTGACGCCAGTGTAACACACTTTGATATAATCAGCATTAGGAGTTTGCTTCTACCCATGAATTAGAACTTTTATACAAAGCAGTTTATAAGTGATGAATATAAAACATGTGTAGAGCAATTAATGGTTAAGAGCCTTCATCAAGGCCCTAGGAATGCATTACAATTTACAGTCTACTAACATAGAACCAGGATGGCACAGTGGTGTAGTGGTTAGCACTGTCGCCTCACAGCAAGAAGGTCCTGGGTTCGCGGCCAGCAAGGGCCTTTCTGTGTGGAGTCTGCATGTTCTCCCCATGTCTGCATGGGTTTCCTCCGGTTTCCCCCACAGTCCAAAGGCATGCAGGTTAGGTTAATTGGTGGCTCTAAATTGACTGTAGGTGTGAATGGTTGTTTGTCTCGGTGTCAGCCCTGCGATAACCTGGCGACTTGTCCAGGGTGTACCCCACCTCTCGCCCATAGTCAGCTGGGATAGGCTCCAGCTTGCTTGTGACCCTGTAGAACAGGATAAGTGGCTACAGATAATGAGTGGATGGATAACACAGAACCGTAACTACTAAAATGTCTGAGTTATCATTTACGTCTCAGTTATTTTTCTTTGCTTTATCTTATTGAGATGTTTATTCAAAATGTTATTACTGAGTCCCAAATGACCAAGGCACAGTTTTCCAGAAGCATACAGTAGTTATATTGAGGAAAACAGGACACATGGTCATTATAAATACAGCCATACATTAATTCTATAGGTTGAGTGGGTTGTTGTATTTGTTGTTGTTGTTGTTGTCGTCACTGTTGTCTTTTTTTTTCATTTGTTGTTTTTTTTTTCCAAAAATTGACATACTGGAACTTAGCGTTATTATATATAGATTTATCAGAACCATACTGTACATGCAACTCCTATGATCCACCAGCTACAGTGTGTTTAGTTAGTCCTGATCATGGCACTCAGTGCAATCACACATTCACAATGATGTGTATCTGTTCCATAAATCAGCTGCCTGTCCCTATCTGTCCCATGCTCCCCACCACCCGAGGCCAAGTTCAAAGAAATTTCCAGTGGTACACTGAGATAAGCGTCAACAAAATGCCACTTCAAACACACAAGCACTGAAAATGGGCAGTAGCATCTAGAAAAATACAAAATCAAATCAAAATGCGATTAGCAAAGGATAAGACCAACTGAACCGAGGAGAGTAACGCAAGAAAAGAGGCTTCACAATTTTCCATCAAAGAAAAAGGGTAAATCTTAGATGAAAGAAATTTTAAAAAATGCCCGATAAGGCATAATCAGATGATGAAAGGACTCCAACCCGGATTGACGAGGTTATAGAGAGAGGATTTACATCACATGAGCAGGCATATGAGATGTGATTCCCCACACTGAGTTACTGCATTCAGCATCTCTCAGTTTAATCACAGCACCCTCACTGTGTGTGTGTGTGTGTGGGGTAAGTTTGCTCTATAGGTTTGCTATTTTGGGTATAGCATGGTCACTGCGTATGAACAGCACAGTATGCTTGCCTGAGGTGTTACCATCTGTTACAAATGATGCATGGTGCCTCTATAAGGCAAGAAAAATCATGGGTGTTGGTCTAAAAAAGTGATTTTAATATTTTATCTGAAAGCATGCAAGAGGAAATTCAACCATTTTGTTTTGCTCGTTAACAAATACTGCAAAACTGTTAATCAAATGCTAATTGTTATTTTTAATAATAATCAGACCTTAATAATGTAAGCACTTGTTACATTTTCCTAATTTCCTACACAACATGCAAATAAGTAAGCAAACTATTGATCCATCCATTATCTATAACCGCTTATCCTGTGCAGGGTCGCAGGCAAGCCGGAGCCTATCCCAGCTGACTATGGGCGAGAGGCGGGGTACACCCTGGACAAGATCATCGCAGGGCTGACACACAGAGACACAGACAACCATTCACACTCACATTCACACCTACGGTCAATTTAGAGCCACCAGTTAACCTAACCTGCATGCCTTTGGACTGTGGGGGAAACCGGAGCACCCGGAGGAAACCCACGCAGACACGGGGAGAACATGCAAACTCGGCACAGAAAGGCCCTCGCCGGCCACTGGGCTCAAACCCAGAACCTTCTTGCTGTCAGGCGACAGTGCTAACCACTACAGCACTGTACAGCCCTTAAGCAAACTAAAACAACCTTTTATTCTAAACTAGCATCTTACTGTCAAAGTAAATGTTTGCAAGGAATCATGGTGACTCAGCCCTTTTTCAAAGCGACTGTAGGCACAGTATTACCAGCTCTTTTTGTCAACCCACCAATAGCCCCTTCTGTTTGTGGAAAGAGACCATGGTAAGACCACTGCTGCCCAGATGTTTTCTGGATGGTGTACCATTTGCAGCACAGCTGTATTAACACAGTAGTATTGACTGACTGACTGATTTTTTTTTTTGCATTGCTACGTTTGCAATCTTGGATCCAGAAAGAAAAAAACCCAATCTCCATTGAACAGCAGTCTTGTGGTCAGAAACTGATGCTGATGAAGGTCTCGTACACAATGAACACATACAGTGTATAGAAAAACACGAGCTGTAGTCTCATCTATCCCTAAAAGTTTCAGCACATTGAACCCTGTGTTTAAATACACTGATACTGCTACGCAGTACACGCTGCCATATCAGAGATGTTGCGGTGTTGAGAATTATATACCCTTTCAAATAATATCTGTGTAGCAGTGGCCTTTATGTTGGCCTTTTATAATTGAGCAATATGTCACATGGGGTGGGCAAATGGTGCATAGCAACAGGATTGGCTACACTCAGTAATTAGTTACCTAAAGAGTAACGTTTATGATAGATGTATCTGCTAAAATGGTCAGTGAGTGTAGCCAGGCGGGTGTGCTAAAGAAAACTGGTGATTGAGTATAATTCAGGAGTCCATCATCATGCCACATGAATGTGAGCATTCATGAATGTGTCAAAATTGAACATATAATATTCTGTCTGAACTCATGGATTTACTTTGAGAGCACCGGTTAATGATGTTATGTTCCTCAGTGTTTCTTAACTATAAAACTCCCATCCTTTTGATTGATTCAGAGGTGGACAAAGTACCCAACTTCATTACTTAAGTCAAAGTACAGATCCCACTGGTCAGATCCCACTCCGGTACAAGTGAAAGTTCTCCAGTCAAATTTTTACTTAAGTTAAAGTACTGAAGTACTTGCTTTTAAAAATACTTAAGTATTAAATGTACATTTTGTGTCAACGCATCATTGTATTATTGCCACAATGCTTACAAAACCTAATGCCATTACCAAAGACAGAAATGTGAAGTCACAAAATGAACGCATGCTGTGGAATCATGGTGGTTTAACGTTAAGCTAGCTAGTCAGTGAAACTCCACCTGACATGCGAGCAAACTCTTTTCAAACTCGAAATCATATTGGGTAGCTAATGCTACTAGAAAAGAAAGATTTCTACATTCTGTTCATTTAGCAAGATTATGCTAAAACATATTTCTGAAAGGACTTCAGATAAGTTAACGTCATTTATGTCAGCGTAACTCCGTTTTTACATGCTAACTAACGGTGTCCAAGTTAACTAGCTATGTGTTAACGTTAGCCGTAGACAAGGCTACAGCAACTTGGCGGGCAAATCCATAGAAAGTCATTTGACTAACCAGACTGCATAGCTATTGCAACGTTATCGCTAGCTCTAAAAGCACAGACAACTTTACTGCAAGCTTTCTCTTGGAATAAAATGTTGATGGCGAGTTTTTGTAGGCCGTGATATGGTTCGTTTTAAGCAAACAAAGCAAACATTTAAAACTAAACAAATCTTTAATCCTTTCAGAAAACTGAAACATGGGTTCTAGGTAAAGCCGTGAGTGCGTGCATTCCCCAGAAGAACTGCCTCCTTCCGTTCTGCCATCAACTGATCGTGTTAAATAACACTGCTGAGAAATCATTGATCTTGATTTTATACAGTCTATGGACGTGACGTGACCCTAGTGATTACCGATAGCCTGTCTCAGTGGTCACCTGCGAAAAAACCAATCATGTTTTAGAAAAGAAAAGAAAAAACATCCACTTTCAAAGCCGCTTCAGAGTAACGAGTAACAAGGACCTTGATAGAAATGTAGTGGAGTGAAAAGTACGATATTTGTCTTTCAAATGGTGTGAAGTTAAAGTCATAAGTTTCCAAAAAAAAAAAAATACTCAAGTAAAGT
The DNA here is from genome assembly GCF_027579695.1 of Neoarius graeffei. Classification (NCBI taxonomy): domain Eukaryota; kingdom Metazoa; phylum Chordata; class Actinopteri; order Siluriformes; family Ariidae; genus Neoarius; species Neoarius graeffei. The sequence continues at coordinate 55,088,612 of NC_083577.1, read as the reverse complement.
ACAGATACTCAAAAAATGTACTTAAGTACAGCACTCAAGTAAATGTACTTCATTACTGTCCACCTCTGCTTTGACTGATAATTAAAAATGCAAAAGAGGTTATAATGTGAGGTCCATATGAGTGCTGAGCCACAGCCAGAAAATGACTAATAAAAAGATCTTTTTTACCTTGATGAATATGCCAAGCTTTGAGAAGTCATGAAACATCATTTACAGTTTTCTCCACAAATATGTATTCAGTTGCTCAGTACCTTGAAATAAAAAGAGACACTTGTTATATTTCTGACTTCACTTATGGTTTGAAAAGACAGCTCATATTCCATTTACTTGTACAAAGACGCCGATCTGTTCAAGTGCACATCAAACTCCCACCTCGACCTGTTTCTATTCAGAGTTTATGCAAGTCATCAGTGGGTGAAGGCTTATACTGCTTTACTTTACAATGCTCTCATTGGATAGAAATGAGACCTCAGTTTGTATCATCCTCCAACTCTGACGTCTGTCTGTGTACTGTCTGTCTGTGATCTCCTTGAGATGTACAGTACTATGCAAAAGTCTTAGGCACCCTATTTTTTTTTCAAACAAACTTTGTTATATGTTTCTATTTTATGACTTCTACATTATCGAGTCAATACAAAAACATTTTAAAGTTCCAGACGTTCATTTTCCAGCACAAAATTAAATGTTACAGGAAAACAAAATTGTATCTGAGCAGCATATTACACAAGAAACCACTTTTCAGATTAAAAAAGAAAACATAATGAAGGCTGCTGGGTTTTAGTGCAAAATTAAGAAGCGAGTATGACAGTCAAAGTGTCCAGAAGAACTGTGGCTGCTTCTGCAAGATGTTCAGTAAAACCTACAGCTCATTTCCTTATAAAACTGCTCTCATTGTACCTGAGACTACTTTTTTTTTTAAGCAAAAGGTCGTCTCATAGCAAATATTGACTTTGTTTCATTTATAATGGCTTACTGCTGTTTATAATTTTTTTAATGTCAAAACATTTTGTTTCATTATGTTTAAGCCACTTTTGGTCGACAGCATTTCTTTACATGTGCCTAAGACTTTTACTGTACATCAGCGATATGCCCTTAAGAAGCCCTTTTGTTTAACTAATAATGTCTATCACAATTGTCTGTAGAGTGATTATCAGATCCATACATCTGATGTCCTTTGTTGTGACTTTTTCACTGGCAATGTCAATAATGAGAAAAGTCTTCCTGATAATGAGACACGTAGATTGACCTCTAGAGACAACACAATCAAGATATGAGCTTTGCTTTCAAATCTTTTTTTTAATTGGAATGCTCTGTCTTAATCTTATCCATTATCTACCACCACTGTTACTGACATACCTTCATACTTTTACTGTTAGCAGCCTAAATCAGACATGAGCATGTAAACACATACAGTATCACTGCAAAAAATGGCCTTTCAAAAATAAGAAATAAAAGATTAAAACAAAGCATATTTGCTTGAATCAGGTGAAAAAAAAATCTGCCAATGGAACTAGTCAAATTTGACTTGGTAAGATTTCTTAAAGTAAGATGAAAAATCTAACCTATTTTTAGATGAAATAATTCCAAAATAAGATTGGGGAACTTATTATGCGAGATCTGATTAACTCAAAATAATCAAAATAGTTCTTATAACAAGATCGTACTTCTTACATTTAGCCATTCAAGTCATTTTTATTTATTTCATTTTAAGGGTATTTCACTTAAATTCATGACAAAGTCTTAGCAGTAAAAACTGAATTTAAGATAAATATACTAATATTAGGATTTTTAAACTCTACAACTAAGCATTGCTAGCTTAAAAGATTCTCCTTTTGTGACCTGTAATTAGTAAAATACTCTAGATATGAGACCAGAGACTATCTTGAATCAAGTTGACGACACGTGTAGCATTGCAACAAGTTTTTTTTTTTTTTCCCATTTCAACATTCAAACATTAAAACATCTCTTAAGATTCCACTTCCCCAGGACCTCAGGCACCAAAAAAAAAAAAGGCTACGCATTTTGACTTACAGTGCTTACACAACGCCAAAGCAACAGTGCATTTTGGGGGCGCGGACTATTCATGTGTACGAGGGGTTTACAAGATCAGGCACAAAAAAAAAAATTTTTTTTAAATAAATAAATTTAAAAAACACTGAACTTAACTCACAGCATTCCAAAAAGACCTCACTAAAACGCCCTCCACTCAGTCATAGCCTTTTTGAAGGCATTTGTCTGGTCTAGAGTCTGTACAGCATCTAGAAGGAGCTCACTCTGAATGACTGACTGAGAAAACAGTCACAGTAAACTTAGGATATGTAAGGTGGAGTTGAATTGTAATGAAAGATTCAAAGATTTCAGTAAAGTTCATTTATTCCCAAAACAAGCATACTTTGTTTTTTTTTCTTGAAACAAGATGAAACGCATTTGACAAATGTCCAAAATGTACTTACTTGTTTTAAAAAAAAATTGTTTTATTTTCAAAGGTGCTCCAAATAAGACTTTTTCAAGACATTTTGTCTATACAAGATTTTCAAGATGGACTGTCTAAAAACTAGCCTTTCTAGCTAAATGAGGTTTTGCTTGTTGGGCAATTATGTCTTATAATAAGGGTGGCTAGATGTTTTGACTTGAAAATAGACAAATAAACTTCCTAAGATTTTTATTTTTTGCAGTGTATAAGCACAATCTTACGAGTGTTTAGACAGGCAGGTACGTCACCACCGATCAGACTGCATTTGAAACAAAGTATAAAAGGAATCAATCATGGTTTGCATTCAGCTTCTTGTATTTATAGAATCTGACAGAATAATGTGGTCCAACTGTGTCCAATTACCGCAAGCGCATTCAACACAAACCCATTTATGTTCAGCACAAAGACAGCTTGTCTGTCACATTCCTGCAAAACCTGGCATCTTATCAAGTGAAAACATCTGGAATATAGTAATATTTATTGGGTATTTCTGATTATAAGATTGCAATAATCCAAATATAAGATTATTTAACCAGTTTTAAGACACTTTTACTAGTTAAGGCTCTACATTTTCTTATTCTCACTCACTCACTCCTTCCAGCTTGTCCCACTTATATGTGTGGGGTCACTGCCATGTGAACCCTATAGAACGACATGTCATATTAATTGGAGCATAATTTTATGCCGGATGCCCTTCCTGCATAACCCTCCCATTTCCAGGCTTGGGAAACAATGAGCAAAGGGAGCACACGTATGGACAATTTAGAGTAGCCAGTTAACCTAACTACATGCCTTTGGACTGTGGGGGAAACCGGAGCACCTAGAGGAAAACCACACAGACACGGGGAGAACATGCAAACTCCACACAGAAAGGCCACTGGGCTCAAACCCAGAACCTTCTTGCTGTGAGGCGACAGTGCTAACCACTACACCGCCATGCCACCACCTACATCTTCTTATTCTCTTGTCAGATAATTTTGTTTCTTTCTAGAAATAAATGCTTAAAATGATCTGCCAATAGATAGTTTTCACTGACGTCACGGCATTCCGGGGAACGCTCTCCAGCCGCCATCTTGTGGGGCAAACAAAACGGACCATCGCCATTACTGGCTACGTTATCTCGGACGAATTTATGAAGTTATATAGTCAGTTTTCTAAAATAAAGATCAATGTCAGCAAAATCAAGCAAACAGAAGTATATAGACACATTGGACGACATCTCACGACAACGGTATGCAGCCAAACTGGCCTTGATTGGGGGAATTGACCCCTACAAAGTGATCAAAGATGCATTTTCAAGTGACTATGCAGGGCTGCCAAAGCCTGAAACTGCCAAAGCCTGCTCCAAAGCCTGAAACTGACTTCATCAAACTTGAAAGGCTGTCTGATATATACAACTTTATATATTCACAGCGCGCCTTTTGGCGGATGCCGCCTTTTTCACGGCTGAATCGCGCAGATCCGATTTTTTTTTTAGGGGGGGCGTTGGAGTGTCTGATTATAATTTCAAAGTAAATTCTGGATTAAAATTACTAAATAAGGAAATCCGTTACAGTCCATGAAACAGGAAGTATAAGGATGAGAAAAAAACAGTTTAAATCGGAAAGCTGCGCACATTTGCGCAGTCCTGCACACCGCTCAGGCTGCGCAAATGTGCGCAGCTTTGCGATTTAAACTGTTTTTTTTTCTCATCCTTATACTTCCTGTTTCATGGACTGTAACGGATTTGCTTATTTAGTAATTTTAATACAGAATTTACTTTGAAATTATAATCAGACACTCCAACGCCCCCCCCCCCCCCCCCCCCCCAAAAAAAATCAGATCTGCGCGATTCAGGCGGCATCCACCAAAAGGCGCGCTGTTTGCATCCCAAACACAAATCAAATCATACAGAATAGACCTAAAATGTTTTTCAAAAATGACCCTTGCGTGAGTGAAGTGACAAGTTTCAAATAGAAACATGACAAATGAGCGATATTAAGTGTACATTACAATGTAAATGTACACTCAGCGGTTCCAGTTAGGCATTCTCCAGAGATTGTTTACACGATGTTTTGGTTTCCAAAAACAAACTTAAACACAATTGATTGTTTATTTAAACAACTTACCACTTATAAAATGATCGGAGCAGACTTTGCTGTGTTTGGAAGGCTGATAATCCTTGCGGTTGATTCTTGCAAGCCATAGATTTCTCCTTTGTATGCTGAGTTTCTTTGTTTGCTCGCCTTCGTGCTCCCGTACAGTGGGAATTCCATAAAAGCTCCACTTGACGTCATCATCTGGCCTATTACGACAGCCGTGAATACAACAGGTGTGCACCATTGCTAGCTTCAAATAGCCTGCTTGGGTTCTTTTGAAGACTTTGTACTCGCGCATTACAATGTAAGCTTGGTAAGCTCGGTAAGCTTGACCCGCAAGATGGCCGCCACTAGGGAATCCCTGACTCTGTGATGTCATGTGAAAACTATCTATAGAGCAAGCCTGTTTCTTCTTCTTTCAGTTGCTCCCATTAGGGGTCGCCACAGCAGAGCTTCCCAATCCGCATATTTGATTCAACATAAGTTTTACACAGGCGGCACGGTGGTGTAGTGGTTAGCGCTGTCGCCTCACAGCAAGATGGTCCGGGTTTGAGCCCCGTGGCTGGCGAGGGCCTTTCTGTGCGGAGTTTGCATGTTCTCCCTGTGTCCGCATGGGTTTCCTCCGGTTTCCCCCACAGTCCAAAGACATGCAGGTTAGGTTAACTGGTGACTCTAAATTGACCGTAGGTGTGAATGTGAGTGTGAATGGTTGTCTGTGTCTATGTGTCAGCCCTGTGATGACCTGGTGACTTGTCCAGGGTGTACCCCGCCTTTCGCCCGTAGTCAGCTGGGATAGGCTCCAGCTTGCCTGCGACCCTGTAGAACAGGATAAAGCGGCTAGAGATAATGAGATGAGATAAGTTTTACACCAGATGCCCTGACACAACCCTCCCCAGTCTATCCATGCTTGGGACCAGCACTAAGTATGCACTGGCTTGTGCAACCCCAGTGGCTGGGTATTTTTACCTAATCTGCATATATTTGAACTGTGGGAGGAAACCCACACAGAAACAAGGAGAACATGCAAGCCCCACACAGCAAGACCCCCATCAGCCATGAGGTTTGAACCCAGAACCTTCTTACTGTGAAGCGACAGTACTAACCACCACACCACTGTGCTGCCCAGAACAAGCCTCTTTGAAGATAGAAATTAATTATTAAAAAAAAGTCTACAAATAGGTTTAATAAGCTCATATTTGATTTATGGTAATCACTGCAAAAAATTGAAAACTGAATTTGAGGAGAATATTACTTAATACTAGTGAAATTATCTTGCTGCATGGACAGAGATTTTTACTTGATAAGACATCTTAGAATAAGTTGGTTGCAATCTACAACTAGGTTTAATAATCTCAGAATTGGTGTCTTGTATTCTTCTAATAGGAAATGCTAGATCATTTCAACTATTTTCAAGATATTTTCACTTGCTAAGATATCATTTTTTGCAGTGTAATCGGAAATACTATACAAACCTGACTATATTCAAGATATTTTCACTTGCTAAGATGTCATTTTTGTAGTGTATCAGACGTACAGCTGTGCTCCATCTGCTGGAGCTTCACACAGCACGTGATAACAGAAAGGAAGAGAGGAGAACGCGGAAGAGATATTTGTCCATTTTGGCAGTGGCAGCTTTCCATCAGGATGAGAAATGAATGAAAGGCCCACTGAAATGCGTCAGGAGGCTTGGCTTGTGTCCATGCGTTAGTCCGACACAGTTACGACACAGTTTCAGCATTGAGCTAACAGCAGGAGCAGCACCAACACCAGATGGCGTGTGATCTTCATGGACACTGCTTCTGTTTCAGAGGCTTGATATTATTCACAGGGTCGAGCACTAATAGCAATGCATCTCGCTAGTGCTTGCTCCTTAATGTAATTTCTCATTTAATTGTTTTACCAGTCAGCACAGCACATTTATTTCTGTAGGATAGGCATATTGTTCTACGCAAAGGTGCTGATGTTAGCCATTACAATGACACACAGGTTGCAGTCTCACATGACCAGGCCATTACTTTGGACCCACAGTCATTCTGATGCATATGAAAAGTGACACAGGCAATTTGCTTCCCAATCTGTCATGAAGGTATTGGGTTTATAACCAGCAGGAGTAAGGCCTCAGGGCTCTGGCATGAGTCACAGCCCCCATGATATACTGTAGTCATGATACTCATACCACATTATTCTCTGTCCTCCTCCATTTGACAAACCTGGAAATTGTATGCTAAATATTCCTGTGAGAAGCCCACCATATAGATTTCTCATTCAGCTGGGGTTTTGGTTGTGGTATTTCAGAGAGACGCTGCAATCCTGAATCGTGGATGGTGATGCAGTGCTCAATATAAATTCTGTTAACTACTATTCTGTGCTTTGTCATAGTTAGAAAGCTAGTGTTTGTGTTACTCTTTCTTGGAATACTAAAGTCAAAATTCGATTTTATCAGCAGCGCAAATACTTTGGAATGATTTTGTTTTTTCCTATAGAACTGCTGGACTTTGTAATCATTTCCACGCAATGCAAAATATCAATAATCTTCCAAAAACCATCTACAGTGTATTTTTTCGAAAAACAGCATGTCAGTGCAGGTGAAAATAGGTTCACGATATCATGGACCATCCCTTACCTGATCTTATACTCCACCGGGCACATAACGAACAAGAAACACTCAAACCACACAAGAACAGGGTTGTGATTCTCCAGACATTTTTAACAGGGATTTTTCTGTAGATTCATGCCAGTAGGTGAATTGGTTACTCTAATTTTCCACTAGGTGTGTGTGTGTGTGTGTGTGTGTGTGTGTGTGTGTGTGTGTGTGTGTGTGTGTGTGTGTGTGCGCATGCCAGGGCTTTACATTAACTTTTTTGCTCACTGGCCACTGTGGCTAGTGGTTTTCCTGAGTCACTAGCCATTCAGCCTTTTCACTAGCCACAATTTAGTTGCCAGGAAATCACAGTTTTTTCTTCACCATGATACGTTAAAGTTCGGAAGATCTAGATTTAATTATGAATGGCAGCGTATAATGTATCTCTACAGTAGCACTCAATTATTCACTGCTGTTAAGGTAGCTCCCTATATGAAAACATGCAACCAATTCAGACAGAAATATAAACACAGTATTCTGTTTATTGAACTCAAATTCAAGCCCCTTACAATATGAAATATCGTATAATATGAAAAATAACCTTCAGTACAACTGAACTGATTCTAATATTAAAAGTCCAATTCAAAACATTTATCACTGAAAAACATTTGATGTTTTGATATGCAAGTATTGTGTATTATCAAGCATTATTATGTATATTATGCATTATCTATTAAGTGTGTGTGTGTGTGTGTGTGTGTGTGTGTGTGTGTGTGTGTGTGTGTGTGTGTGTGTGTGAACATGTGTAGAGAGAGACATTAAATGTCCTCATTCCATTCATCATCAGATGAGTCTGAATGGTCCATGAAAAATGGTCTTCATGACCTGAGGCTTCCAGCAGGCCATAAGTTGATAGCTGGGGCGGGATCAACTTCTTTCCAATCGCGTGAACGTTTCTAAACAGCAGCTCCATCCTCTCCAGCTCAACCGACTTCATGACAGCCAGGGACTGAAAGCAATGCTGTCCTGTAGTAAACCAGCTGTCTCCGCCTGTTTTGATGTTATAGTGCCGATGTGTGCATTTGACTTTTCGTGGTCCTTTATAGTTTCGAGTTTAAAATTGCTGGTGCCTGTCTTTGCCAGACTTTCTACAGTCTTCGCAGTACATGGTATTTTCGGTTTTGCTATGAACTAGCCAATCTCACCCGAACTTCCATTTGTCATTGAACTGTCTTATCTTCCTATTAGCGTCTTCTTCATCTCCATGGCCGTAGCCAGCTATGAGGCCCCCGCGATCCGGACCTTGGTCATTTTTAAGAGCTGAAAATACATTTGTACGCTAAATATTCAACTGGATAAAAAAATAAAGAATAACATTAAAACGTCTCTGTAAAAAGTGCATTGTTAATTATGTTAAACGTTGATTCTGTCTTCTGTGTGTGTTTCGTGCACGCGGCTTTGAGACCAAGAACACAAAAGCAAATGAGCGCACGACTTAGCGCAGGAACGCAGTGCAGTAGACACGTTTTTTTCGTGGGACCATCAGCGCACTTTCATCAAACTGTTCAATTTACATTTTCGAAGCAGCGCAGTTGTAGCCTGCCTTGTTTGTGATTTAAAAAATAAATAATTCAATAAGCCAAAGCAATAGAGTGGAAAGTTTCAACTTATGTTTGCCTTGGATAACTTTGCCTAAAACATGGTGGTGTATACTGATTTTTTTTTCCCAGAATTTATTTTTGTGTAGGTGTAACGGATGCCAGATTGTTAATGTATCTTAGTTCCATAGGCTACATGGTTAAGGTATCTTTTGTCCTCCTTGCTTGGGCCAGATCAAACCATTAAACAAGCTTAAATTATTCTTACTCTTGCCACATACATGATTTTTTTTTTCAAAACTGATGATATTCAGTTCAAATACCATTAAAAGTAATTTCAGGAATAGATCTCGTGTGATGTGTAATTCACCCCTCTCATTTAAATATGTCAAATGTTTCGGCGCGCGCTTTGCGCATCACGATCCTCGGTGATTTTAAAATGCTGCTCCGGCCCTGCTCATCTCTGCTCCTTTTTCCCTGAGCAGCAGGGTTTGAAACTCCAGCTATATGCCGACACATAGTGCGCTTGTCAGTCGTCAGCAACTTTGTTGCTTCGTTCATTAACCGCAGGTTACCATATTACTGATTTTATCTGAGACGTTAACGAACGTTCTAAACAATTCTAACATGTTGTCAGAATGTTTATGCAGGTGCTCATGGGAGTTGTAGGCACATAATATGACATTGCAATGTGTTTATTATATCAGATGCCTTCAGAGAAAACTACAATTAAAATATATTGTCATACCACAGAATAGACCACCCGCCAAAGTGGCTAGTGGGACTAAAGTCATTACCCGCCAAAGCTGAATTTTACCCGCATTTGGCAGGTGGGCATGTGCTAACGTAAAGCCTTGGTGCACGCACACGTGGTGCCCTGTTATGGATAGGTTGGTGTCCCATCCAGAGTGTATTCCTGCCTCACCCACATGTAAATTAAAGTAACATACTGTATAATGATGACAGCACATCATTATTTTATTGTGCAGTTTCTTACTGTAAAATTTGCTGCCAAAATATACAGTATTTACAGTCAAATGTACGGTAAATCTTTTCTAGTGCAATTTGGAAGCACAAAGGGAATCAGTGATACGGTATGTGTAATATGTGTAGAAGACTAAATATAAAATATGATAAATATCAGGAAAGGGCGGCACGGTGGTGTAGTGGTTAGCACTGTCGCCTCACAGCAAGAAGGTCCTGGGTTCGAGCCCAGCAGCCGGCGAGGGCCTTTCTGTGCGGAGTTTGCACGTTCTCCCCGTGTCCACGTGGGTTTCCTCCGGGTGCTCCGGTTTCCCCCACAGTCCAAAGACATGCAGGTTAGGTTAACTGGTGACTCTAAATTGGCCGTAGGTGTGAATGTGAGTGTGAATGGTTGTCTGTGTCAGGTTAGGCTAATTGGTGGCTCTAAATTGACCTTGAGTGTGGATGGTTGTTTGTCTCTGTGTGTCAGTCTGCAATGACCTGGCGACTTGTCCAGGGTGTACCCCGCCTCTCGCCCATAGTCAGCCAGGATATGCTCCAGCTTGCCTGCGACCCTGTACAAGATAAGCGGCTACAGATAATGGATGGATATCAGGAAAAGAAAAACAATTTATAGAGAGAAAATAAGAGATATCTTTAGTAGATGGCAGACTTTCGTGTGACACAAATAAAGCGTTATACTTACTATAAATAAGAGAAGCCTTTCAGCAAACAGCAACCATGTAAATTAATGACTTTGCACATTTAATATATCTCTTGTATAATTGCTAATTCGTTACAATTGCTATCTAAACAAGAAAGCAGTGCCACAGGCTCCATTGCACAAAACATTTAAAACTATTGTGCATTCTTTAAATGCTGTCTATAAATGCATTTGGCTAGATTGCACTGCACTGTTCAAATCTCCAGTGTTTTTTTTTTTTTTTGCAAGTGCTCAAATGAATTATTGTATCTTGATTCATCACTTCCAATCTCTTAGTAGGCTTAATCAAATTGGAAAGCTCAATCTAACGTATTTGAACAATCAATCTACTTGACTAAGGCCTAGAAGTCAAACAATATAAAACTTGTCTGTAAACTGTGTGAGTAAGCAAAGCTATAAAAAGGGGCTGTATGGAAGACTGGAGCACATTGGTATTATATTTGAAGATTTCTCTGCTGGGCGGCATGGTGATGTAGTAGTTAGCGCTGTCGCCTCACAACAAGAAGGTCCGGGTTCGAGCCCAGCGGCTGACGAGGGCCTTTCTGTGCGGAGTTTGCATGTTCTCCCCGTGTCCGCATGGGTTTCCTCCGGGTGCTCCGGTTTCCCCCACAGTCCAAAGACATGCAGGTTAGGTTAACTGGTGACTCTAAATTGAGCGTAGGTGTGAATGTGAGTGTGAATGGTTGTCTGTGTCTATGTGTCAGCCCTGTGATGACCTGGCGACTTGTCCAGGGTGTACCCCGCCTTTCGCCCGTAGTCAGCTGGGATAGGCTCCAGCTTGCCTGCAACCCTGCAGAACAGGATAAAGCGGCTACAGATAATGAGATGAGATGAGAGTTCTCTGCTGTAAACAACTCCAAGTGTGCAACTAACCTATCCTCAGTGAATACACTCATTGTGAAATGGATAAAGCTACACTACCATTCAAAAGTTTGGGGTCACCCAGACAATTTTGTGTTTTCCATGAAAAGTCACACTTTTATTTCCCACCATAAGTTGTAAAATGAATAGAAAATATAGTCAAGACATTTTTCTGGCCATTTTGAGCATTTAATCGACCCCACAAATGTGATGCTCCAGAAACTCAATCTGCTCAAAGGAAGGTCAGTTTTATAGCTTCTCTAAAGAGCTAAACTGTTTTCAGCTGTGCTAACATGATTGTACAAGGGTTTTCTAATCATCCATTAGCCTTCTGAGGCAATGAGCAAACATATTGTACCATTAGACACTGGAGTGATAGTTGCTGGAAATGGGCCTCTATACACCTATGGAGATATTGCACCAAAAACCAGACATTTGCAGCTAGAATAGTCATTTACCACATTAGCAATGGATAGAGTGGATTTCTGATTAGTTTAAAGTGATCTTCATTGAAAAGAACAGTGCTTTTCTTTCTAAAATAAGGACATTTCAAAGTGACCCCAAACTTTTGAATGGTAGTGTATGGGAGTGTTTAGGGAGTTGTGGATGGTGGAACTGTAACATGAATGTTTCATTAATGTTGAAAAAAAGGTTCAGAAGCAATTATCTTATTTATTATCATCCAAGTATGTAGCTATAAAGGTGACACAAAAGGATACTGGCTCTGTTCACAGTTTTTATTATCGTAATCTGCTTAAATTTTCATTCATTCGCTCATCTTTATCTTGCCCAGGGCGGTGGTAGTGGTGGATCCAGAACCTATCCTGGGCTTGAGGCAAGAATACAGACATCAGTCCATTGCAGGGCACCATCTCTCTCTCTCTCTCTCTCTCTCTCTCTCTTTCTTTTTTTATTGTAGCCAATCCATCTACCAGCATGTTTGGGAAATGGGAGGAAGCCAGAGAACCAGGAGGTGTAAATGTCCTCCCATGTAAAATCTCTTCTTGAATTAAAATATTGAACCATTTGAACATCTATTTAGCTCAAAGACCTTCTTCCTCCTTCCATTACTTAAACGTCCACAGTGTGGCCCTGAAAATATTCAGGTTTGAACCTGCATAATCATAACACATCAGCAGGGATTACTTAACTTCATAACTCACTACGATGGGTCACAATCTCCCAATTAAAGGTACAGTTTGTAATATTGAAATGTATTCATGGACTGAGAATAACCATATAATTTCAAAGATAACTCTGTGATTTGCAACACTGAAATGCAATAGATCTGGCTGGTTACTTCATTCATAGCTGCTGTTTTTTTCTGGCCCAGAAATTTGCTCCACCTCCATTTGGCACAAAGCGAAAACATTCCTTAAAACCAACCCTTGAGACACGTGGAGTTATATGAGGTCCATATGTAGAGGGAGTGGGGTTGAGCCGGACAGGGTGGAGGGAGGGGCAGTTGGGTGGATAGATGTTGCAGGAGAGGAAAGATGGACGCCGTCTCCTTTGCTATTGCAGTTCCCATCACAAGCAGCAGAGGGCTCTAGAAGTTAATATTCAGGTTAAGCCGTTCAAGGCTAATTTATCTCTCCTCAATCTGTCTCTATCCTGAATGTGCTGAGCCAACTAATTCACCCGCTGTCTTGAAACAGTAAATTACTTTTATGTATTCAGTAAATTCAGTGAATAACTTTTTATTTCATCTGTATAGGAGTAGGGAGGGGTCTGGACGCAGGTGTTCTTGAGTTGTAGCATACACTAATATAATGTTGAGTATTTGTAGAGCTGAGTTACTTCACAGGTGGTTTTTAGAATTTTATCTCTTTCCAGTAATAGCCTTCTTGTTTTTGTGTGTGATAGCAAAACCTGCACAGAGCAGGATGAATACTCAATTCCCCTCTCGATCAATTCTTCTTAGCCCATTAGAAGCAGAATCTCCTCAAACTGTCAAAGAATGCTGACGAGAGACTTTGCTGATGGAAATCTTTTCTTCTTCATATTCAGATTTCTCCAATCTCTGGTACTGTCAATTCACCTTGCACTGTAAAACACCTGATAACGATGAATCCACTTACTCACCTAAAGCAGGAGAGGACTTCAGACATCAATAATAATAATAATAATAAACAACTTTTACCATTAAGTCAATATATTTGTTGTATTAATATCGTGCATGGATTAAACACATCTCATCTCATTATCTCTAGCCGCTTTATCCTTCTGCAGGGTCGCAGGCAAGCTGGAGCCTATCCCAGCTGACTACGGGCAAAAGGCGGGGTACACCCTGGACAAGTCGCCAGGTCATCACAGGGCTGACACATAGACACAGACAACCATTCACACTCACACCTACGGTCAATTTAGAGTCACCAGTTAACCTAACCTGCATGTCTTTGGACTGTGGGGGAAACCGGAGCACCCGGAGGAAACCCACGCGGACACGGGGAGAACATGCAAACTCCACACAGAAAGGCCCTCGCCGGCCCCAGGGCTCGAACCCAGGACCTTCTTGCTGTGAGGCGACAGCGCTAACCACTACACCACCGTGCCGCCGGATTAAACACATTAAAAACAAACATAATTCTGTATTGTCTGGTTTGGATGTATGATGGTCAGCTTGAGCTGTCAGTTAATTCTTTAAAAAAAATCCTATTATTTTCTGTCTCTCCGTTTTTTAATTCTATAAACCATTCTTTGAAGTGATGGTGTATCTATCACAGCTAATGATATTTGGAAATCGATTTACCGATTGAAATAAAAGACTGGCAACTGAGTTGAGAGCCACAGAGGCATCCTGCCCACTCAACTGCAGAGGGTGTAGAGATTGTGATTGCACACATGTGGGTGGAATAAACCACAGAGCACACAACAACAACAACAAAAAAAAAAATCTCAGGGCTGAACTAACACTGACAGTGGACAGAAATGAGCTCTGGAAGTGCAACAGAGTAGGTGTTAATTCAGCACTGAGGATCATTTGCTGTGCAGAGGTGCATATAACAGGACATTTTTGCCTATTCAAGCACATTTTATACCGAAAGAAACAAAACTATGATTCCATTACGGGGAAAAATGAACATGTCTCTAATGTAAGATATGGAAAACCAGGAATAACTGATTACACAACACTACACTATCATAATGGCACATTATAATTTATAACTAGAAAATGTACCTCAGCTGTCTGCCATGGGTTTATTCGGGTGAATTATGTACACATAACAACACTGAGCTCTGTGTCATTTCTGATGGAGCAAGTGAGTCATATTATTTTGTAGTAACCACAGAAAGATAGCCACACAACGATTATTCAGTTATTCCACCTTGGTAAGAGGCTCACATATCTGGTGCTCCCACACTGATCTGTCAAAACAGGTCTACAGTGTCTTGCAAAAGTACCGGTATTCATCCCCCTTGGTGTTTGTCCTATTTTGTTGCATTACAAGATGGAATTAAAATGGATTTCTGGAGGGTTGGCACTGTTTGATTTACACAACATGCCTACAACTTTAAAGGTGAAAATTGTTGTTTTATTGTGACACAAACAATAATTAAGATGAAAAAATAGAAATCTGGAGTAGCATTGGTATTCACCCCCCTTCATATGAAACCCCTAAATAAGAGCTGGTCCAACCAAGTCACTTCATAAGTCACATAATTAGTTGCTTAAGATCCACCTGTGTGCAATCAAAGTGTCACATGACCTGTCACATGATGTCTGTATAAATCAACCTGATCTGGAAGGACCCTGACTCTGCAACACTACTACTTGTAAGCAAGCAACATGAAAACCAAGGAGCGCTCCAAACAAGTCAAACATGTCAAAGTTGTGGAGAAGTATAGATCAGGGTTGGGTTCTAAAAAAAAATAATAACCAAACTTTGAATATCCCAGGGAGCACCATTAAATCCATTATAACAAAATGGAAAGAATATGTCACCACTACAAACCTGACAAGAGAAGGCCGCCCACCAAAACTCACAGACTGGACAAGGAACAAAGACACCAAAGATAGCACTGAAGGAGCTGCAAAGATCCACAGTGAAGATGGGAGTATCTGTCCATAGGACCACTTTAAGCTATACACTCCACAGAGTGGGGCTTTATGGAAGAGTGGCTAGAAAAAAGTCATTGCTTAAGAAAATACATTTGGAGTTTGCCCAACAGCATGTGGCAGACTCCCCAAACACATGGAAGAAGATTCTCTGGTCAAATGAGACTAAAGTTGATCTTTTCGGCCATCATGGGAAATGCCATGTGTGACGCAAACCCAACACCCTGAGAACACCATCTCTACAGTGAAGCACGATGGTGGCAGCATCATGCTGTGGGGATGTTTTTCATCTGCAGGGACATGAAAGCTGGTCAGGACTGAAGGAAAGATGGATGGCACTAAATACAGGGCAATTCTGGAGGAAAACCTGTTTGAGTCAGTCAGAGGTTTGAGACTGGAACGAAGGTTCACATTCCAGCAGGACAATGACCCTAAACATACTACACTGGAGTGGTTTAAAAGAAAACATTTAAATGTCTTGGAATGGCCTAGTCAAAGCCCAGACCTCAATCTAATTGAGAATCTGTGGCATAACTTGAAGATTGCTGTACACCAACGCAAGCCATCTAACTTGAAGGCATTGGAGCAGTTTTGCCTTGAGGAATGGGCAAAAATCCCAGTGGCTAGATGTGCTAAGCTAATAGAGACATACCCCATGAGACTTGCAGCTGTAATTGCAGGAAAAGGTGGCTCTACAAAGTATTGACTTTGAGGGGGGTGAATACCTATGCACACTCCAGATTTCTGTTTTTTTTTTTCATCTTAATTATTGTTTGTGTCACAATACAAAAACAGTGTGCACCTTTAAAGTTGTAGGCATGTTGTGTAAATCAAATGGTGCTACCCCCCATTTTAATTCCAGTTTGGAATGTGACAAAATAGGACAAACACCAAGGGGGATGAATACTTTTACAAGACACTGTATATCAGGAGGAAAGAGTCTGTGCTCTGAAATTAAACAGCTGGATGGGAACCAATGTAGAAAATTTTAATTGCTGGTGGGTTTTTGTATACACATACACATCTTATGGATATATTCAGGAAATGGATCGTTTGCTCAAACAGTGTTCTGAAAATCTTTTTTTTTTTTCCATTTTATCTGTCTTCTGAGCATAATACTGTGTATGTACAATCTTGAAAACACTCACACCTTTGAATGTGGGAAAATCTTCTACTGCCTCACTTTTAACACTTGATCTAGTGCCATGCATTGAGAGGCTCTACACTGCTATTTTAAACTTAAGCATTTAGATTGCAATCTGCTATACTGTATATTAGCATTTTATCTGAGAAAGGAAAACGGTGTGCCTGATTTAAGTTTCTGTGTATGTGACAATCAATATTTTTCTGAGTTTTAGAGCAGCTGGTGGTTCCATGCTCGACTCACAAACTAAGTCCCACGCTGTCACAGCTCAGTAACTAAAGGCAAGCTCCGCAACTTCACCAAATGTTCTCTGGTAACGCATGCAGAATGTCAAGAAATGAAATGGCCATTTAAGCAACTTTGGAAACAAATCAAATTTGAACTCTAGTAAACCACATTAATCAGAAGCATAAATTATGTGATTACCGATACACACTCACTTTTCTGGAGAAGACAAGATTTCAGAATAGATAAAAACACATCTACTTTTTCGCAAGTGTCATTATTTCTACACATTACATACATATAGTGTATATACAGTCATGTGAAAAAGAAAGTACACCCTCTTCCAGTTACATGGTTTTACCAATCAAGACATAACAAAAAATCATCTGATCCTTACCAGGTCCGAAAATTATGCAAGTCTAACCTCAGGTGTAAAGCAACACACAACAGATTCCATCGTGTCATTATTTATTTAACAAAAATGAAGTGAAAATGCAGAATCCATATGTGAAAAGTAAGTACACCCCATGATTCAATAGCTTGTACCTTTTGCAACAATAACTTGAAGCAATCGTTTTCTGTATGATTTTATCAGTCTCTCACATCGTTGTGGAGCAGTGGTGGCTGGTAGTCTTTCAAACAGGGGAGGCTGGTTGGTTACGATATTTCCAGATTTTAAAAGAAAAAACACATAAATTTTGCCCATACTCTTGCCTCTGATCTGGCTGATTGTTGGCAGCGTCACAAACTGTGAAATAACAGGTTCTTTTGGCCCATTAGCCTACTGTCCAATATACATGATGGTGGTGTTGGGGGGGGGGTATATTTTAACATTTTATATTTTAAAATTGTGGCATGTTGTTTAAAAATTGATCATTATTGAAAGCAGCTCTTTGTCAGGAACCTCAGCAGTAACAGCAGAGTGTTCTGGAATAGGCACAAGCACTGACCTTGGGGAGCCAAACACAGAGCTGGGTGCCACACATTTCATTCAGTGACACTTTCCCTATATTTTACTTATTTTGACTGAGAAATGTTTTATTGACAATTTTGATAACCCTTCACTTTTAATCCAGGTCTGTAGTGTGAAATGTTCTCGGCTGTGTTTTTGTTTAAAAATGTTTTCCAAATTGTAGCTGTGTTTAATTCATATCCAGAAAAATATATCTTCCAATATAATATACTCAGCATAAACATTTTAAATAGATTCTATATTTTTGGTCCATCCATGACATATTACTAAAGTAGCCTATTTACTGTTGTTGATGTGGGTCACTTGCTGTTAGCCAATTCACTTTCTCGTACCAGGAGAGCTGAAAGGAACGAGTATTATTCCCTACCTTTTTCACCAAGTCAATTTGAGGCGTTGGTCTACCCTGCTCTTTAATTTTAATTTTTTCCTCGAAAGGAAGACTGGCAAATGGCTTTGCCAAAATTAAATCAGCAATGCTTGGCATCCGTGGGCAGCTTTCTTGCTAGCTGACTAGCCCCCTCAAGTTCAAGTTCAGTCACTCAAATAAACAAAATTTTCTGGAACCAAGATAGCAACTTGACAGCACTATATTTACAATGAAAATATATACAAACTAAAAAAGCTGGTAGAAACCGTATGTAATGAATGAAATCGAAATGTAAGCCGATCTCTTACAATACACCACAGCACTTGCGAATCCACATGGGACTGAACTGAAATTCACCGCTTCCTGTCTGTATTCGAAACGAGCTGTCAATCAAAGAAAATATCCGGCTGCTTTCACCAATCACCAGTCTCCTCGCGGAAAGCTTTGCCATGTCCCTCCCACTGGGAGTCCGGTGGGCGGGCGTTTTCGCAGTATTTGTCCAATAATCTTCTTGCATTTTGAGATTGAAAGCGCAGAGCTCCCAAATGCCATTGAAGTCCACTGAGGCTGGGCTGCATCGCGCTGTCACGAGGGGGAAAAACTCACGCGCACAATAGGTGAACTGGGGAAAGTTATAACGGAATGATTTCGCACTGTAGTTGGGTTGAGCACATATATTTCTATGATGCTGGATCTGAAATAGCAATGTTATAAGGTCGGCTATAACATAAGCCTAGCGCAATTCAGCCTACACGATGTTCGTCATTTTTAGAGGAGGCTGAGCCTCCCTCGTTGTCTTAGAGCAATCGCCTGTGTTGTGGAGGAATTTTGATCCACTCTTCTTTACAACATTGCTTCAGTTCATGCATATTTGAGGGCATTTGTTTATGCACAGCTCTCTTAAGGTCCCGCCACAGCATTTCAATTGGGTTGAGGTCTGGACTTTGATTTGGCCATTCCAACACCTTGATTCCTTTCTTTTTCAACCATTCTGCTGTAGATTCACTGGTGTGCTTGGGATCATTGTTCTGTTGCATGACCCAACTGTGGCCAAGCTTTAGCTGTTGGACAGATGACCTCACATTTGCCTCTAGAATACTTTGGTATACAGAGGAGTGGTTGACTCAATGACTGCAAGGTGCCCAGGTCCTGTGGCTGCAAAACAAGCACAAATCATCACCCCTCCACCACCGTGCTTGATGGTTGGTATGAGGTGTTTGTGCTGATATGCTGTGTTTGGTTTTCGCCAAACATGGTGCTGTGCATTATGGCCAATCATTTCCATTTTGGTCTCATCTGTCCAGTGCACACTGCAAAAAATGGCCTTTCAAAAATAAGAAGTAAAAGATTAAAACAAAGCATATTTGCTTGAATCAGGTGAAAAAAATCTGCCAATGGAACTAGTCAAATTTGACTTGGTAAGATTTCTTAAAAGTAAGATGAAAAATCTAACCTGTTTTTAGATGAAATAATTCCAAAATAAGATTGGGGAACTTATTATGCGAGATCTGATTAACTCAAAATAATCAAAATAGTTCTTATAACAAGATCGTACTTCTTACATTTAGCCATTCAAGTCATTTTTATTTATTTCATTTTAAGGGTATTTCACTTAAATTCATGACAAAGTCTTAGCAGTAAAAACTGAATTTAAGATAAATATACTAATATTAGGATTTTTAAATTCTACAACTAAGCATTGCTAGCTTAAAAGATTCTCCTTTTGTGACCTGTAATTAGTAAAATACTCTAGATATGAGACCAGAGACTATCTTGAATCAAGTTGACGACACGTGTAGCATTGCAACAAGTTTATTTTTTTTTCCCATTTCAACATTCAAACATTAAAACATCTAAGATTCCACTTCCCCAGGACCTCAGGCACCAAAAAAAAAATAAAATAAAAAAGTCTACACTTTGACTTACAGTGCTTACACAACGCCAAAGCAACGGTGCATTTTGGGGGCACTGACTATTCATGTGTACGAGGGGTTTACAAGATCAGGCACAAAAATAAATAAATAAATAAATAAATAAATAAATAAAACACTGAACTTAACTCACAGCATTCCAAAAAGACCTCACTAAAACGCCCTCCACTCACTCATAGCCTTTTTGAAGGCACTTGTCTGGTCTAGAGTCTGTACAGCATCTAGAAGGAGCTCACTCTGAATGACTGAGTAAACAGTCGTAGTAAACTTAGGCCCACTTTACACGGGGACGGTCTGAAACAAAAACGCAAAAGTCCGTTTTCGTTCTCACTTTTTTCCACGTCTACACGACCGTTTTCAAGGAGGAAATCTGCGTGTATACGGTGACGCATAAATGTGTGGAATTCAATTGGATGTTGTAATAGAGTGTGCCGAGCGGATGGAGTAGTCAGTCAGAATGATGAGCAAAACAAGGAAAATTCTTGTACAAAAATAGTTTTCTTTTTATTCTTAAGCCGGCAGTTAACACAAACAGGACAAACAAACAAACACTGATGACAAAACCAAACAAAAAAAATTCTGGGACAAAATGCCCACGCAAGCTAGGCTACTCTGGCATTACTCACACAGAGCTCAAGTCACGTGTCCTCTCCCTGCAGAGGCCATCCCCCCAATGAACAGTGCAGCGCATATTTAAAAGACTACGGCACAGTCTTAACACAATTAAAATCAATCAACACATCTAGACAGATTTTAACAGTTCTAAACATTTTCAGTGCATGCATTACACTCCTACAACAATGTGCAGACCTTAAATATTACAACAAACACTTATGTGAGATTTTTAGACCATTTCTCTCCGCTCTAATGAGCTGCTTTCCCGCGCATCGCTGAAGAAACCTTGAAAAGCGCTTTCAGCCCTGCATTCTGGTTTGGTCCCGCACCCGGAAGACTACAGCAAGTAAACGGCTACAAACATTTCTGGCTGATGTTAGATAAACTCTAGCAGAAAAGGATTCAGATGTTAAGCGTGCGCACTTAATGAATCTTTACACGCTATTTTTTATAGTGAAAACTAATAAATGCTTGCGCTGTTTAAACCTGTGTCGCGTCTTTTCCTATGAACACATGGACCAAACATTTCAGGTTTACATATCTAAAAGTTGTAACAAATGTACCCGTAACAAAACATACTTGTAAAGCCCCCATTACCAAACCCACAACAGACATACAACACAGATTGTATTTGGAATGTCTTTGCAACTGTGGTTTAGTCCATTGCACTTGACCATTGAAACATGACCAGCGGGAGGAACCGCTGTTTAGTGACAGACGCATTGCGCTCTGTCACAGATGTGCATGCCAGGCGGCTAGGTGGTGCTGTGAAAGACCTCCGCTATGTCTGCACGCATGCGCAACGTCTTCCGTCTTGTCTGATCTGCACATCTGCGCCGCGAAAACTTTGACTAC
The DNA here is from genome assembly GCF_027579695.1 of Neoarius graeffei. NCBI lineage: Eukaryota > Metazoa > Chordata > Actinopteri > Siluriformes > Ariidae > Neoarius > Neoarius graeffei. The sequence goes on along the minus strand of NC_083577.1, from coordinate 55,067,164 downwards.
TCTGGCTATGGTAAGTAAGAAAGAAAGTAAAAAAGTAAGAGCATACTATACCCGCCTCTGTTCATTAAGGGTATAGATGTTCGAAGGACTCCTGGACGTTTATTAAAGCTGCCAGAGCAGCTTGAAGGTCCGTTGGATCGATGTAATCAGACATGCTCTTACTTTTTTACTTACTTTCTTACTTCCCGGGCTGGCATGTACAGTATATGACATATGTATGATGTAAACGCGTACCCGACGTGAGCAGATCTGAGCAGAGTTTCGCGTATTGGGTAGTTTAGACGGATATGCAACGGGGGCTGTTTTTAACTTATCCACTCTGGAAGGCGTTTTCAATTTTTTCCGTTTTTCAGCCTCGGAAACGCCGTCGCCGTGTAGACGAAAGGCACTTCCGATAAAATATTTAGTCGTTTTTACCCGACAGCGTCCTCGTGTAAACGGGCCCTTAGGATCTGTAAGGTGGAGTTGAATTGTAATGAAAGATTCAAAGATTTCAGTAAAGTTCACTTATTCCCAAAACAAGCATACTTTGTTTTTTTTTTCTTGAAACAAGATGAACCGCATTTGACAAATGTCCAAAATGTACTTACTTGTTTTTAAAAAAAAAACTTGTTTTATTTTCAAAGGTGCTCCAAATAAGACTTTTTCAAGACATTTTGTCTATACAAGATTTTCAAGATGGACTGTCTAAAAACTAGCCTTTCTAGCTAAATGAGGTTTTGCTTGTTGGGCAATTATGTCTTATAATAAGGGTGGCTAGATGTTTTGACTTGAAAATAGACAAATAAACTTCCTAAGATTTTTATTTTTTGCAGTGCAAAAACGGCCCCTCTCAAAATAAACCAAATAATCCTGAATCTAGTAAAATTGTCTTGTATTGAGCAAAAAAAAATCTGCCAATGGGGTAAGAAAAATTTACTTGATTAGAATTTTTAAAACTAGCAAAAAAGTCTAGGCATTGAATATTCAAAATGTGCCTTAAAACTAGACAGAAATGCTAAAATTGAAGCAATCCATGCTTACTTCAAGCAATGAAAATCACACTTAAGACAGAATTCCTTGAAATGAGCATTGTAGTCCCTAGTTGAGCAGATAAGAATTCATATCTTAAAAATAAGATAATAACTAGCAAATAAAATCTTAAAATAAGATTCTTTTTATTTAGCTAGGTGCAAGAATTGATGCCTTGATGCAAGATTAAAGACTAGCAAAAAAATCTTAAAATAGACAATTTCTTGAAATCACAGTGATTTTATTTCTGCATTCAGAAATAAACAGTACATCTGGCGATTCTGACTGCCACTAGCAAGCACACTACTGACTATGTATTATAACAAAAGGAAATGCATAAAGATAAGAGGATGCACTATTCGTTTCACGTAATTCTCATATAACAAAATATTAGATATGAGAAATACAAGAATAACATGCAGGATTTACCCACTTTGTGATTGTATAGGTTTTTCAGAAATTCTTCAACAATAACAAGTTGTTTTAACTTTTCCATTAGTGAAAACAGGAAAAGGCTAACACTATTTTGGCTGCTGCCAAAACACTACAAGATCACTACATTACACAGGTTCCTATAGATCTATGACGCAGAACAAGCTTACTTGATGAAAGCCCTCCACTTGGCAATGGCTTTCTTGTACAATGCTGTCGAATCTCACTCAGTATTCAAGCACCTCAGTCTGCAAGACTGACAGTAGAGTTGCAGTGCATTTTGGGTAGGTGAGGTGCAACACATAGTAGTACCCCAAGAGATACAACAGGCTCTCATCGACTTTCTTAGTCTCGAAGGAGGTGACTGGTCTGTTTCCCATGGCAATCATACAGCTGTATAATCTGTACAATCATCCCCAGTTGTGCTCCTGTCCAAAGGCAGCTGTATGATTGGATCCTTTGGATCCAAAGGATATTGTTCCAGAAGGCTTGTGGCTTGTTCAGATGCATCTTTGCAAACCTAAGCCATGCTGCCATGTTCTTTTTAGGCTACGTTTACATTAGACCGTATCTGTCTCGTTTTCTTCGCGGATGCACTGTCCGTTTACATTAAACCGCCTGGAAACGCCGGGAAACGGGAATCCGCCAGCGTCCACGTATTCAATCCAGATCGTGTCAGCTCCGGTGCTGTGTAAACATTCAGAATACGCAGATACGCTGTGCTGAGCTCTAGCTGGCGTCGTCATTGGACAACGTCACTGTGACATCCACCTTCCTGATTCGCTGGCGTTGGTCATGTGACGCGACTGCTGAAAAACGGCGCGGACTTCCGCCTTGTATCACCTTTCATTAAAGAGTATAAAAGTATGAAAATACTGCAAATACTGATGCAAATACTGCCCATTGTGTAGTCATGATTGTCTTTAGGCTTGCCATCCTTCCACTTGCAAGTGGTAAGTGACGCGCATGCCCGATATGCACTGGGATCACACACACAGCGGCTCAGTCCCGAATCACAGCTTGTGCACTTCACTCGCGTGCTGTGTGAGCTGCGCAGGGCCGGAGTGCGCACCCTCCAGAGGGCACTCGCTGTTCAGGGCGGAGTGATTTGGAGCGCAGGATGCCTGCGGAGCCGAGCGTATCCGTGTATTGGCGTTGCTATGTGCAGGTGAATCGTGTATTGGTGTTGCTGTGTGCACACTAATCGTTTTAAAAACGTTAATCTGATGATCCGCTGATACGGTCTAATGTAAACCCCACCTAAGATCATTGCTGTCTTTCCTCCTTGGCATTGTGTCAACATACACCTGAGTGCTCCAAACCAGCAAACTGCCAAAACTACTTCTTTTTAAGAGGTGGCCACACTTGCTGATGATCAATTAATCAAATTCATTTGATCAGCAACAGCTGGCTGCTAATTGCCTTCATAATTTCTATGGAAACAGTAAGGGTGTCCTTAATTTTTCACACACTGCTACTGCATTTTTGGCTTACTTTGTGTTCAATATATAATGACAGGGTGAATATGTCATGTGTTATTGGTCATCTGAGGTTGTATTTGCCTAATTTTATGACCTGGTAAGGACCAGATGATTTTTTTTTTTTATTATGTCCTGACACTTAAAACCTAGACTTGAAAGAGGGTATACTTTCTTTTTCACATGACTGTATACAGTACCAGTCAAAAGTTTGGACACACCACACTTTTTAGTTTTTTTCTGTATCGTGACTATTTTCTCCATTGTAGAACAAGACTGATGACATCAAAACTATGAAATAACATATTAAACATATATGGAATTAGGTTTTAAACAAAAAGGTGTTTAAAACAACAAAATGTTTCATATTTTATATTCTTAAAAGTATCCACCATTTACCCTGATGGCACTTTGCACACTATTGGCATTATCTTAACCAGCTTCATGAGGTAGTCACCTGGAATGCTTTTCAATTAACAGGTGCCTCGTCAAAAGTTAATAAGATAAGATAAGATAAGATAAGATAAGAAGACCTTTATTATACCACAATGAGAGAATTTCCTGTTTGCAGCAGCACAGTGGATAGCAGCAGAAGAGGACACATAGATTTACATAGAAGACTAGATTCCTCACCGCGTATTCCAGAACGTCCGCACAGGGCGGCCATCTTACCACAGACAAGGGGTATGAAGACTTACGCAAGCACAGCACAGCCCAGCACTCACATTATGATTTACAGGAAATCAAAGTACTGACTTTGATGACAAGATGATGTGTGTGTGTGTTTTAATTGTAGATGTTTATATGAGTATGTTTAGTTTTATTTTAACTGCACATTGGAGCCTAGTCTAATGAAATTTCAATCTCCTGTGCTAACGTATATTGACTTTGACATGATAATCAGCTTTGAATGTTCTTTTTGTAAATGTAAAGATATCTTTTTATCCTTGGAAGTATAACCACATGTGATTAATTAAATGTTTTTTTTTGTCACAAACTACCATGAGTCGCTGTCACTGTTTTATACTATTACTTACTCGGGCAGTGCATTTGTTATTATGCTATGATGTGAGTTTGCATTTGTTATTATGCTATGCTGTGAGTGCATTAGGTTTTTGAGGTGGATAAAGTATTTCTGAAGTTTCAGAAGTGAGTAAGCTGTTTATTTAACTTTAGCTTCCCCTACGGCCCTATCACATGTAAAAATATTTTCACTAAAAATTGGAAATAAATTGTATGGTTATTTGTCCTAAGGCCGCAGTTATCCATAAGTATGCAGTGTTAGGCTTCTCACAGCATAGGAATTTCAGCATGCATCCTGTCTTACAGTCTGTAGTATACTGAAATATTTTCGCTAAGCTATGCATATTTTTTTAAAACATAAAATGATTATTCATCATTAATATCATAAATACATACTTCCGTTTGTTTGTTTTTATATAACAAACCAAACCGTTTGAATATCGATTGAAATTTGAGGAAGTTACGGTCATCTGAAAAGTACATATCGCTACCAACACAATGTAATGGGTAAGCCAGCTGTCTGAGGTAAGATGGCCGCCATGTGCGGACGTTCGACTTCATTGACGGGCAACGGGGACGAGGCATCTAGTCTTCTATGTAAATCTATGAGAGGACATATCAAGCCACACACAAGTCACACGTAGATGGCTCCAACAACAAGCAGCTATAACTCCATCTGGTGTTGTGTTAACGTTAGCCATGGACAAGGTGATGGCAACTTGGTGGGCAAATCCACAGAAAGTCATTTGACTAACCAGACTGCACAGCTATTGCAATGTTATTGCTAGCTCTAAAAGCACAGACAACTTTGTTGCAAGCTTTCTCTTGGAATAAAATGTTTATATCCCTCAATATGCTTCCGCAAGTCAGATGGTGAGTTTTTGTAGGCTGTGATGTGGTTCGTTTTAGGCAAACATTTAAAACAAAATGAATCTTTAATCCTTTCAGAAAACTGAAACATGGGTTCATGGGCCATGAGCGCATGTGTTCCCCAGAAGAACCGCCTCCTTCCATTCTGCCATCAACTGATCATGTTCAAATAACGCTTCTAAGAAATCACTGAACTTTATTTTATCCAGTCTATGGACGTGACGTGACCCTAGTGATTACTGATCGGTTGTCTCAGTGTCACCTGCGAAAAAAACAATCATGTTTTAGAAAAGAAAAAACATCCACTTTCAAAGCCGCTTCACAGTAACGAGTAACCAGGACCTTGATAGAAATGTAGTGGAGTAAAACATATGATATTTGTCTTTCAAATGTAGTGAAGTTAAAGTCATAAGTTTAAAAAAAAAATACTCAAGTAAAGTACAGATACTCAAAAAGTGTACTTAAGTACAGTACTCAAGTAAATGTACTTCGTTACTGTCCACCTCTGAAATCTAGATCCTACAAAGCATATGACTGACTGTCATTCTTATTATGAATAAAAAAATTTACATAATAATAACATAACCACTGATTAGCAGTTTGGCACTTAACATAATACTGTACTGCAAAGTTTCATGTAAACTGAACTCACAATCAACTGACTGGATCAATCAGATACTATCAACTCTAAAACACTAGTTCAACTGCATCGTGCAATAAAAACAACCGTGAATATTGAGTTTCTTATTTAGGGTGCCACTCGGGGAGAGGGAGGTGCCTGTAAATTTTGGCGGGGCTGGGACCTTCAAGTTATGAATTTTTAAAGTTGCGCCTGCGGGGCTCCCGGTTTCACAGGCCGTGTTACGACATAATGTATTCGCCCAGTGTAACATTTGGAAGAAAATTGGAAGTAGATTAGACCCATATCTTTGCTATTTTTTCATGGGCCATTCGGTTTGATGCTTTTGAAATATGAACGGACAAATGTGAAAATTACCAGTCAATATCCACTGGTCTAGCCTTATTTCCTACACTGGTATCCAACCACCTGTTGCTTGTAGAAGGAATATTTAAAACTTAAAATCTTTAGATTAATGCAAAGCAACATCATATGGATCCAGTGTTGTTTTTGGCAGCCATTTTTGATTTAGTTTTAGTCTTTTAGACGAAATGCTTATTAGTTTTAGTCACATTTTAGTCAATTCCATCCTTGATAGTTTTGGTCTAGTTTTAGTCGACGAAAACTAAAAGGGTTTCAGTCCAGTTTTAGTCATTCATTTTAGTCGAAAAAATAATTACTTTAAAACATTAAATCAGGCCAATACAGAGATAGGAAATTGTAATCGAGGTTGACAGGTTGTGCATAACATACTCTCTACATAAACGCTGTCTAGTGTGCATGCTCTCTACATAAACGCTCTCTAGTGTGTATACTCTATTGTTCACAGACTCGTGTTTCTGCCTCTGTTTAACATGTCGCAATACGCTGATAGAGCACAAACATGTCATGATGAACACACAACTAGAAGATGACCACGCTGTCCGTTAATGTAAATATGATGGCTAAACATGCTGCTAACGTTAGAGCAGCCAGGTGTGCTGCTGCTCATTTAGACATATTGAGGCACAGCAACAGGTCTGAAAAGCTACATTTCCCCCCATATGTTTCACAGTAACTCAAATATGGGTCAATATATGACAAAGCATTCAGTTGCTGTCCCACCAATAATCCCTGCAGGGCAAGTTTTACTCATGACATATTAATTGAATTTAAGTTAGCTTAACCAAGCCAACTTTCGCATGAAGCTAGCGGTCCCATTCATTTTTGCCAGGTCACGGTGTTTTGGAAAACTTCATAGGAAATTCATCACAGCCCGATTGTTGAGTGACATTAACCAAAGCTAGCAAACGTATGCATGATCTGTTAACAGGACTTCTTGTAACGTTAACTTACCATCGCAGAAATAGCAACATGGTGAGCCTTTAGATGCCTCTTGAGGTTGGTCGTATTCTTGCATAGTTTATAGCCACAGCGTGTACAGGTACCTCTGTCTCCCACTACAAGGCGTTCCGTTTTATTTTCTGCTGGATTATGTGTAAAGTATGTCCATAAATCATCACATCTTTTCCGCCCACCAAGCCCTTGTGCTGGCGTTGCTGCCGCCATGGTCCATGAACTGTGTGTGGCTGCCCCGGGGTGTGCACTGTGCCCGGACATGCCTGGTGGTGGGCATGACCAAACAAGGACAGGATGCAGGTGCATTGCTGATATTTTCAGCATTTGGCAGACAGGTTGCATGCACTGTTGGAGGAAACGCCATGCATTTTGATAGTCCTATAGCTAACCCACTAACATTTTCGTCTCGTCAACGAAAACAACAGATACGTCTCGTCATATTTTCATGATCAAAGAGTTATGTTTAGCTCGTCACTGTCTCGTTTTAGTCATGAAAAAAAGGTGCGTTAACGAAATCATTTCGTCATCATCGTTAACAAAAACAACACTGTATGGATCACACTCCCAAACAGTGTAAAGTAACGATTTGTATATGCTGCCTACTGTCACGCCTTCGCACGCTCAAGCGCCCTGCTCACGTCCACATGCACAGAGCATATAGCGTGCACGCCCTTGGGACAATTCATCATTGCAAACACCTCATCTCATTCTCATTATCTCTAGCTGCTTTATCTTGTTCTACAGGGTCGCAGGCAAGCTGGATCCTATCCCAGCTGACTACGGGTGAAAGGCGGGGTACACCCTGGACAAGTCGCCAGGTCATCACAGGGCTGACACAGACACAGACAACCATTCACACTCACCTGTTGCTTATTTGGAGCGCTATCAGCGTGCGCATAAAGGGACGCTGGCTACACACATGGGGCGAAGTATTGCATCGCTGTCACGATTTCTGTTCCATTAGTTTCTCACCATGGTTAAGTAGTATGGTTTATGACTGCTTTCTGTTCATGCCTCTGTTTGTATTCACTTTCATTTGTTTTTTTTTATTTCTGTGACCTTGACTCACAATTGTAAATAGCACACCTGTTTATAAACCTCTTCCCTGTACTTATGTTCATCTCTTTGCCGCATTCCTGAGACCTACTCTTTACATTTCTAGACATCTTTTCAGATCTGCTGCGTGTTTTGCGTGTTTGTGTGCCTTTTCTTTTTAGCAGTTGAACTCGGATGAATACAGGACTAACAGATCTACAGGAAGATAAAATGTGATAACACAGTAGTTCAAACCAGTTTATGCAGCTAACTTTACACTTACAGTGCCCATAAATTTCTCCACAGTGAGGGTAAATCTTTACCCTGGTGTGTTACTGATGGGTAAGATAAGCATATATTGTTCACTTTATGGCCCAAAGTATGTGGACATGTGACCATCATAGCCATATGGGCTGGTTGAACAGCCAATTCTGGATTTAGTTCCCCTTTGCTGTTATGAATGAAAGAATGAATGAAGGCTTTATTTCAAACATGTCAAAGTAGTACAAAACAGAAGAGAAAAAAAAACAAACACAAAAACAAAAGAACAAATAAAAACACTTAATTCAATTAAAAACAATGGAAACAATATTAACTTAACATGTTTGAAAAGGAGTAGGAAGAAGTATTAGTTTATTTAATCCTACCCCCTTTCCATCTCATCTCATCTCATCTCATTATCTCTAGCCGCTTTATCCTTCTACAGGGTCGCAGGCAAGCTGGAGCCTATCCCAGCTGACTACGGGCGAAAGGCGGGGTACACCCTGGACAAGTCGCCAGGTCATCACAGGGCTGACACATAGACACAGACAACCATTCACACTCACACCTACGGTCAATTTAGAGTCACCAGTTAACCTAACCTGCATGTCTTTGGACTGTGGGGGAAACCGGAGCACCCGGAGGAAACCCACGCAGACACGGGGAGAACATGCAAACTCCACACAGAAAGGCCCTCGCCGGCCCCGGGGCTTGAACCCAGGACCTTCTTGCTGTGAGGCAACAGCGCTAACCACCACACCACCGTGCCGCCCACCCCCTTTCCAATTAATTAATGATACTATTTACTTCCTGTGTGTGTATATATATATATATATATATATATATATATATATATATATATATATATATATAATATAATTTATCTTTATTGTTATTATTATTTTTATTTACTATTTTTAAATCACATACTCCTGAACACAAGTAATTAAACATATTTGCCTGTACCAACAAAATAGAAAATAAACAAAATAAACAAAGTAAATAAAAATATGTGCAAAAAAAACCCTAGTGCTCGTCCCACCCTTCTTCCTCCCTGTACCTAGTGAATATCATGTGTTTGTACCGCTGTTTGAATATACTCATGCTTGGACATTGCTTCAGCCCCCCTGACAGTCTGTTCCACAATTTCACTCCACATACTGAGATGCAATGTGCTTTTAAGGTTGTGCGAGCAAAAAGATGTTTAAAGTTCATTTCCCCCCTCAAATTATATCCCCCCTCTTTCTGGAAAAAAAAGTTTTTGAATGTTGACTGGAAGTAGGTTGTTTATTGTTCTATACATGATGTGTGCTGTTTGAAAATGAACCAGATCTGTGAGTTTTAGTATTTTTGATTTTAAGAATAAAGGATTAGTATGTTCTCTATAATCAGTGTTATGAATTGTCCTTATGGCTCTTTTCTGCAGTATAGTCAGTGGTTGTAATGTACATTTATAAGTATTGCCCCAAATCTCTACACAGTAATTTAAGTATGGTAATATTAGTGAGCTGTAAAGAAAGTGGAGTGATTTGTGGTCCAGAAAGTGTTTTGCCTTACTCAGTACTGAAATGCGCCATGACAGTTTAGTTTGTACATGTTTTATGTGGGATTTCCATGTTATTTTATCATCCACAATTACACCAAGAAATTTATTTTCATGTACCCTTACAATATCAACCCCATCTACATGTATTAGTGCTTGAGTATTCCTTTTACAATTCCCAAATAACATGAATTTAGTTTTATTAAGGTTTAAAGATAATTTGTTCCTGTCGAACCACTTCTTTAATTTAGACAGTTCTGCAGTGATCATCCCCAGAAGATCCTGTAAATTCCCCCCTGAACAAAAAATATTTGTGTCATCTGCAAATAAAACTCATTTTAATAACTTGGAAACTTTGCACATATTTATGTAGAGAATGAACAGTTTTGGACCCAATACTGACCCCTGAGGGACACCATAAGCAATGTCCAAGCATGAGGAAGTGTAATCTCCCAACTTCACAAACTGTCTCCTGTCCCTTAAATAACTTTTCACCCAGTGCAAAACTATCCCCCTGATCCCATACCGTTCCAGTTTATTAATTAATATGTCATGATTGATTGTGTCGAAAGCTTTCTTGAGGTCAATGAATATTCCAATTGCGTACTGTTTGTGATCTATAGTGTTAGTGATTTCCTCAACTGATTCCATTAATGCCAGTGATGTTGAACTGTTTGATCTAAATCTGTATTGACTGTCAGAGAGTAATTTATGCTTATCCAGGAATTTGTCTCATCTGTTGTTGAATATTTTTTCTAGAATTTTTGAGAATTGTGGTAATAAAGAAACAGGCCTGTAGTTTGTGAAGTGGTGTCTATCCCCAGTTTTATACAGCGGCACAACTTTAGCTATTTTCATTTTGTTTAGAAATTTGCCGGTTTGGAATGATAAGTTACAGATGAAAGTTAATGGTTTTGAAATTCCCTCAATGACCCTTTTCATAATTTTCATATCAATGTTATCACAATCAGTAGATGTTTTATGTTTACAGTTTTTTACAATATCAATTATTTCTTTTTCTTCCACTGCTGTGAGGAACATTGAGCTTTGATTTCTATCTATAAGATTATCATTCCAATCCTGCGATGACGATGGATCAGGGATTTTTTCTGCCAGGTTTGGTCCAACACTTACAAAAAATGATTAAAACTATTAACTATATCATCTATATTGTCTTTCTTAATGTTGTTATCTATAAAGTACTGAGGGTAACATTGTCTAGAGCCATTTTTGATTATATTATTTAATAAATCCCATATTCCTTTCATATTATTTTTGTTTTTATTTAATATTTCATGATAGTATTCCTTTCTGCTTGCTCTAATAATAATGGTTAACTTATTTTTATATTTTTTATATTTATCCTCTGCCTCTTTAGTTTTCTGTTTTATGAATTCTCTATACAGCGTATTTTTCTTTTTACAGACATTTTGTAATTCCTTGGTGATCCATGGTCGATCCATGTATTTATGTTTCCTGCTATATTGTTTAATTGGACAATTTTTGTTATATAGTGATGTAAATATCCTCAGAAATGTTTCATATGCATTGTCAATATCATTATTCTTGTATATAGCATCCCAGTTTTGCACTAGCAAGTCATTCTTAAATGCATTCATGTTTTCCTCTGTCCTCAATCATCTATATGTTGGTCTTGTATCTGGATGATTTCCTTTAAAGTTGCCATCATAAACTGTAAAAACTGGTAGGTGGTCACTGATGTCAATGATAAATAATCCGCTCACAGTATTGTTTTCAATGTCATTAGTGAATATGTTGTCAATTAATGTGGAACTGTATGATGTGATTCTGGGTTTGGTGATTTTTGGATAAAGGCTCATACTATACATTGTATTGATGAATTCGTCAGTCATTTTATGCTTCTTAGGATTTAAAAAATCAAAATTAAAATCACCACAGATGAAAATAACTTTCTGATTCATCCTCGAAAAAGATGCCTCGATCCAGTCCTTGAATAAGTCCATACTAGAACCTGGTGTTCTATATATACAGCTGATTATTACATTTTTGTTTTTTTCTGTACAGATTTCAATAGTTATACATTCTAACAGATTGTCAATTGCAGTTGAGATATTTTCCAATATCCTATAATCTAAATTTTTGTCCACATATACAGCCACACCTCCTCCGCCTTTGCTCTTCCTGTTTATACAGTTGAGTTCTTATCCATCCATCTCAAAATCCATCCCCTTATCAGCGTTGATCCAAGTTTCTGATATTGCAATAATTTTGAACGGTTTTGTAAACTGACTTAAGTAGTTCTTAATGTTATTAAAGTTTGCATACATGCTTCTGCTGTTGAACTGGATTATGGATAATTTGTTGTCAGTTCTAACGATCTGATTGTATTGTTCATTTGTGTAATAATAGCAGTTGTCATTAATATTGGAAAAGAAATTGTTGTCCGGATCTATATTGTTTTCTATATCCAATAAATTATAATCGGAACATTGAAAGGTTTTTAGCTCCATATTGTTATGATCAGGAATCCTTTGAGATGTGCCATCATTAACTCCAGATGCAGGTGAATGAGTTATTTCCGACGATGTCATAGTTGTGTGTTGTAAATAATTCATCATACTCCTTACAGTCCAGTTTATGGTCATTATTGGTACCTGTCCAGCTCCTCCATGGTCTTGATGACCACAACCTTGGCTTGCTCTGGCGTTCCGTTAAGGTTAATGAATATTTTACAATTATTGGTCCATGCGCTTTGAATCTTTCCCTGTCTTTTCAAGTTGCGTGCCTTTCTTGCAATGTCAGAGTTCCGTTTTATAAGATGCTCATTTATGAAGACGTCTGTCCCTTTCAATTTCCTTCCCAGTTTCAACAATGCAGTCTTGTATTTTCTGTTTATGAATCTCATGATTACAGCCAGTGTATTTCTGTCATTTCTCCGGGGCAAAGTATGGCATGCCTCCACGGTGTTTAAATCCACTTCAATGCCCTTTGAGTGGAGGAAAGCAGCCACCTGTTGCTCTGTCGATCAGTCATCCTGCTCACCGGGCTCCACCCCGTTGTCAGTGGTCACTGCCCGGGCATATGACCGGGGTTTGATGCGGAGCCCGGTGATAATCACATCCTTGATCCTGGAGTACTGCTCCAGATCCGCCACTCTGTTCTCCAGTTCCGCCAGACGCCGATCTTTCTCGGCGTTCTGAATCCGGAGAGCCTTCACCTCCTCCACCAGCTCCAGGATGCCTTTCTGCTGCTGTTTAACAGCAGAAATCTCCTTAGTCAAAAACTCGAGAGTTGTCTTGAGTTCCTCACCCTCCTCTGCTGTCATTGCCCTCTTCAGCGGCATGCTGCTGCTAGGTAACGCTGCCCAACTGTTTGGAAGGCTCCTTGGTTTTCATGTTATAATAACCTCCACTCTTTTAGGAATGCTTTCCACTAGATTTTGAAGTGTGGTTGTGGAAATTTACTCATTTAGCTACAAGAGCATTAGTGAGGTCAGGCACTGATGTAAGGTGAGGAGGCCAGTTCATCCCAAAGGCGTTCAGTGTGGTGGAGGTCAGTGATCTTTGCAGGACACTCTAATACTTCCACTCCAACCTTGGCTAACCATGTCTTTAACATGCAAAGACATTCCAGACAAGTGTGTACTTCCAGCTGTGTGACAACAGTTTGGGAAAGACCCACATACAAGTGTGATGGTCAAGTGTCCACAAACCTTTGGCAAAACAGTGTATGTTTAAGCATATAAGTATATATTTAAACATTAAATAATTGTGTATATTGCCTCTTTGCCTCACTAGTTTTTCAACCGCATAGAAAACTGTTAAAATGACTACATGTAGAGATTTTTTTTTTTCACTTTTTTCACTTGTCATGTTATAATACAACAGACTCAGAACACCCAGTTTGCCTCAAAACTTACTGACTAGCTTGGCTGAGTATCTGACTAGATGACTTGCCAGAATGGCCATTCACACTTAATAGACATACCTAAACCCTATACATTTATTAGGACTGAATTTTGCTGCTCTCTCACTAGTACTGGGTCAATGAACATGCTTGTATTAGACAGATTAGCACAAAGGAGTGTTTTGACAGCAAGGGAATGAAATAAACCCTGTTAGAGAGGAGTCAATAAGGGGACCAACCCTTTGGGGAAGCCATGGCTTAATAGTTAGGGAAGCAACTTTGAGACCAAAAGGTCACCGGTTTGATTCCCTGGACCAACAGGAATGGCTGAAAAGCCCTTGAGCAAGACACCTAACCCCCAACTGCTCCCCAGGCTACTCTGGGCATGTTGTACTTCACTCTGGATAAGTGCATCTGCAAAATGCCTGTAACGTAATGTAATAAAAGTAGAAAAACAAATAGTAAAATTCAAGATTTCTGAAGTGCTTAATGCAGAGTTTTCAGTCTTTGTAACTCACCTGTTATGAGTTCATTCCACCACCTTGGTGTCAGTAAAAAGAAGAACCTTGATCTTTTCAGGTATGCTGAGTTAAGCTGATCATGTTCAGTGTGTAGGCTTTGCATGGAAATATTAGATAGGGAATAGGAGTACTTTGGGAGAGAGAATGCAGATTTCATGCAAACCTTTCATCTAGTATATTATTATTATTATTATTATTATTATTATTATTATTATTAAGTTCAACATAATTCACTATATCTTAGAGATTTTTCCACACTGGCATTGAAACCTGAACAGTAACTTTGTGGGTTCACTGCCAGTACTCTGTTCCTGAACCACCGTCTCGCTAGGTTGCTATGGAAACTGCTCTCCTGAATTCTCTTCCTTGTTCCTCCTCTTGCATTCACTTTCTTTCTGTGCACACTCTTTCTTTTTGCCTCTTTTCTTAACAGAAATAATTGTTCAGCTTTGAGCAAAATTTGCCTCTATTTCAGCCAGCACATTTTGCACAGTCTTAGGCTCACCATATGGGCTGACAATACTTGAAGGACTGCTATTGTATTCTGAGCCATTTGGATAGTATCTTTTGAATCATTCATTGCCATTCTTAAAAGGAAAGACTCTTTTGGTGATATTTCATGCTGTGTAAATGTTGGAGTGGGTGTTTGGGGCTTACTGACAAGGAACTGGGTGCCAACTGTGTCAGACTGTACCATCCTGAAATCACCTGAGAGAACTGATAACATTGTCCACTGCTTCATGCTCCCTCGGCAGCACCCAGAAAAGTTGACAAGGTGCGTACCATACTGGCCGTACTGACATTTAGGCACACAATTAACAGACTGCTGGTGAAAATATATTACTGACAAGCTCACAAAAGAAAATGCTTGACATTTTCACTGTCTAAGTTTAATCATTTACTTTGTTCTCTGTGGAAATGAACCTCACCTAGCTCAGCACATTGAGACAAGATACAAGGGGTACAAAGTATAATGTGGTGTACTTGAGCCATTTGGATCATTGAAGCAGTCACATTTGTTAGAAAGACTGCTAGGTATAAGGAGGTTATTTTCTTTTGCTTGTTTTTCAAAGCTCATTTGCACTTTGTTTGCAGTGAGGACCAGAAACGTGAGCATGTATACTGGAGGCAGCATTTCTGAACTTCATCTTGCAAGACACTGTCTCAGTTTTCTGGTCTTACTGAGGGGAAAATACCTCCAGCATCATCCATATCCCATCCATCCATTATCTCTAGCTGCTTTATCCTGTTCTACATGGTCGCAGGCAAGCTGGAGCCTATCCCAGCTGACTATGGGTGAGAGGCGGGGTACACCCTGGACAAGTCGCCAGGTTATTGCAGGGCTGACACACAGCGACAAACAACCATTCACACTCACATTCACACCTACGGTCAATTTAGAGCCACCAATTAGCCTAACCTGCATGTCTTTGGACTGTGGGGGAAACCGGAGCATCTGGAGGAAACCCATGCAGACACGGGGAGAACATGCAAACTCCACACAGAAAGGCCCTCACTGGCTGCTGGGCTCGAACCCAGGACCTTCTTGCTGTGAGGCGACAGCGCTAACCACTACACCACCGTGCCGCCCCCCTCCAGCATCATTATGAATTTAAATCATTGTGAAGAGGGGGAAAAAAACATAAACATCTACTTTGAAATTTTGCACTTATACTCTTATACAGTTAAAGCAAGGATTAAAGTTTTTTTTTTATTTAGTCACATATTGTCATTTATGATAATCAAAAGCTGCTGTAATACACTTTTTTTTTAAATACATCAGCAGCACACAGTTAATCCAAACCCGTACAATACAATCTATTCCCCTGTCTTCATAATATCATATGAGAAATATTCACATGAGAAAGAGTGTTGCACTGAGTATCAACATGGCTGTGATGTTTGAGTTTATAATTGTTAATTTTGGGGTGGAGCTAAGTGTTAATGTTGGGGTGGAGCCTGGGGGAGTGTCTATAACAGGAAAGGATGTGCAAAAAAAAGTAAGCATGTAAACAACCTGCTTTTTTTTTCTCAGATATGACTTGGAGCAGGGCGGCACGGTGGTGTAGTGGTTAGCGCTGTCGCCTCACAGCAAGAAGGTCCTGGGTTCGAGCCCTGGGGCCGGTGAGGGCCTTTCTGTGCGGAGTTTGCATGTTCTCCCCGTGTCCGTGTGGGTTTCCTCCGGGTGCTCCGGTTTCCCCCACAGTCCAAAGACATGCAGGTTAGGTTAACTGGTGACTCTAAATTGACCGTAGGTGTGAATGTGAGTGTGAATGGTTGTCTGTGTCTATGTGTCAGCCCTGTGATGACCTGGCGACTTGTCCAGGGTGTACCCCGCCTTTCGCCCGTAGTCAGCTGGGATAGGCTCCAGCTTGCCTGCAACCCTGTAGAACAGGATAAAGCGGCTAGAGATAATGAGATGAGATGAGATGACTTGGAGCATAATCTGTACAGAACAAATCCACAACATATGACAATCTATTAACAGTATAATTCAAACAATTTGTATGAATGTCAGTGTTCCTTATCTCATACAAAATGAAATGTCCCATGACTAAAATAAGGAATGAATGGAACTGAAATATGCCTCAGCAGTACAGTTGTCTTCCTCTGTGGTTGTTTTTGCAATTAGCGATTTTCATTTGCATTCTTTCAGCTCTCCCTGAACTTAACTGAAAAAATAATGGAAAGATTTCCCTGAGCATAACTGTAAACAATTGTCTTCAATTGAAACTGGACTTGGGTGGCACAGTGGTGCACTGTTGCCTCACAGGAGGAAGGCTCTGGGTTTGAACCTGGTGGTTGATTGGAGCCTTTCTATGTGGAATTTCCATGTTCTACCCCTGCCTGCGTGGTTTTTCTCTGGGCGCTCCAGTTTCCTGGATGAAACTGGACTTTTGCTCCTATTTGTGTTGTCCTTTGGAAGCACTGTTTTGAGATAACGGAGTGCCAGAAGATTTTACAGTTATTCCTTAGAGCTGTTTCAAAGATGATTCTCAATAGAACAATCAGTGGTTCAGTGTTTGAAAATGTTTATTTGGAATCAATGGACTCTTCAAATCCAAGCAAGACATTTCGTTCTTCATCCAAACACCATCATCAGTTGTAAAAGTGTGGCAGGAAGTAACTCTGGCAAAAATACAGACAAGAGAGTCACATGATCAGCACATAACATGATAGTCACATGACTACTTAAGATGTCACACAGTTTTCATGATCATGAAGTGCATATTTTGGACAGAGAAGACAGGTGGTTTGAAAGAGGTGTGAAAAAGGCCACCTATGTCAAATTAGAGCGGCCCTTGTGAAACAGAGGAGGAGGTTTGAGACACCACCTGTTCCCAGCTTACAAATGCTGTGCCAAAAATTGTACCTCAGCACTTTAGGGACACATCAGCTTCACCTCACAAGTGGGAAGAGGGTCACCACTATAAGTGTTTGGGAAGAACGCTTTCTCTGGCAACACAACTCAGTGGCATCTTCAGTAGTCATGTGTTCATGTAAAATACAATTTTAAGGGCTCTTGAGTCTATTCTGCCATATATACACAGTATGTGTGTGTGTGTATATACAGTATATATATACAGTATATATATATATATATATATATATATATATATATATATATATATATATATATATATATATATATATGTGTGTGTGTGTGTGTACAACAAGAGAGAAGCCAATCTGGCACTGACCAAATTAAATTACATAACTATAACCTGAATATATTTCAGTAAACAGGTAAAAAAAAAAAAAAAAATTTGTGTCAGTGTCCAAATATATATGGACCTAACTGTGTGTGTGTATATATATATATATATATATATATATATATATACACATACAATTCAGATGTACATATGATATGTTCAGCACTGTCATTAAAGACAGGAATGTATTTTTATTCTAAAACTACCATACAGGTTATTTTGATAGTTTTAAGAGATGTCATGCAAAACTCCAGTCTGTGTAGATGTCCAGTATACTTTAAAAGATATCAGGAGCACCATTATTCTTTATTTTAAGGATGAAAAAATGAAGTGTAACATAGTTGACAATGAAAGCCAATTGTAAAGTTAAAACTGTTTAATTTAAAAAGAAATGTGTCGAGGGAGAAAGGGAGCATGTGCCAATATGAATGCGAGTTGTGACATATGTAGACTGATAATGATGTGATAATGATGACTGATGGTGTAGACTACTGGGTAACTTATGGCAGGTAACATAGTTGACAGTTTCCCTATTTTGACTCACAGTTACAATGGTAGGCCTTGCCTGGCTGACCACACCATTTGCTTGAACAGGTTGACATCAAATTTGAACATATAATTGGATTTAAATCATTAAACATTGGTAAACCATAACAATGTACATAACATAGTCGAGGGTCAATGAATATACTCATTGACAATGTGCTATTATAGATAAAATATTGATAGGAAATGAGAGGACAGTGTCTTCAACATGTCTGCCACGGAGGAATCATGTGATGCTGGTCACATTGTATTGGGACAAACCATTTTTAATTGCAGGGGCAGTTCTGTTTGGAATATAGGTGACAGAACTTGTGTGGACATTAATAAAGAAAGATATTTAAATTATTTAAATGAGAATATCCCTCATCTCATCTCATTATCTCTAGGCGACAGCGCTAACCACTACACCACCGTGCCGCCCCCAAATGAGAATATCTTATTCATCTCGTTATCTCTAGCCGCTTTATCCTGTTCTACAGGGTCACAGGCAAGCTGGAGCCTATCCCAGCTGACTACGGGCGAAAGGCGGGGTACACCCTGGACAAGTCGCCAGGTCATCACAGGGCTGACACATAGACACAGACAACCATTCACACTCACATTCACACCTACGGTCAATTTAGAGTCACCAGTTAACCTAACCTGCATGTCTTTGGACTGTGGGGGAAATCGGAGCACCCGGAGGAAACCCACGCGGACACGGGGAGAACATGCAAACTCCACACAGAAAGGCCCTCGCCGGCCACGGGGCTCGAACCCGGACCTTCTTGCTGTGAGGCGACAGCGCTAACCACTACACCACCGTGCCACCCAATAATTAAAATTAATTAATTAAATTAATTAAAAATTAATTAAAAAATATTTTCTTTAGTATTTAGACTATTGAAATAAATAAATAAATAAATAAATAAAAGTTGTTGATGGTGGCATGGTAGTGTAGTGGTTAGCACTGTTGCCTCACAGCAAGCAGGTCCGGGTTCGAGCCCAGCGGCCGGCGAGGGCCTTTCTGTGTGGAGTTTGCATGTTCTCCCCGTGTCCGCGTGGGTTTCCTCCGGGTGCTCCGGTTCTCCCACAGTCCAAAGACATGCAGGTTAGGTTAACTGGTGACTCTAAATTGACCGTAGGTGTGAATGTGAGTGTGAATGGTTGTTTGTGTCTATGTAAAAAAGCAGAGAATGCGCGCACATCAGTAGCACAGGTGCTGGACCAAACAGAAGATAACTAAAAGAAAATAAAGGTTCGCAACACTGTTATATGCTCCCATTTTTATTTTTAATAGCACGACGTTTCGGACGCTCAGTCCTTCATCAAGTGCAACAAAGAACAGGTGTAGAGGGTGTGGTATAAATACCTAGGAAAGGGAAGGGGGTGTGGTGTGTCATACAAAAAAAAGGGGGTATATACAGAGTGGGCACCAAAGGGCACCTTTCCCAAAACATCATTTACAAATCAACTAGACTAAATCTATGCAATATTTACAATCAGTTACTTCAGAGGTCATAAAACTATCTCTTCATCAGTCAGTCTTCAACAGATCTTCATCAGCCTCATGGCCTGAACATTGGAAAACAATTAAATACCATAAAAACCCACTACCCTTCCAGATTGTCTATATCATGAAAAAAATTAAGAATACAATAATAACACAATCATACACTTGTTCAGTACAGTTGGTAGTCATAAGGAAACACAAAATGGAGAGTCCAACAAACTAAGATATACAAGTGAAAAGACATCAATATTAAACCACATCTAAAGATGTTAACCTACAAAAACGGTTTAATGTCAAACTCCTCATTTAAGCCTGCTGGAGACATAGTGTTAAGCGTATATATGTAGTAAGTCTCACGTTGCAGTAAAAGACGTTTATGGTTACCTCCTCTAGGGGACTTGTTTACTGTTTAATGGTAAAACACTAAAAATACGTGGAGTCATAACGTGTAACACCTCTTTTGTCGTATATCTCATAAGATGCCCTTGTGGCCTTGCTTATGCAGGGTGTACTTCTAGATCGCTGCGTGTCAGAATGTGAGAGCACAGAAGTAACATCAGGTGTGGTGATGAGCGCAACCATGTGGCAGTGCACTTTAAAAAGGCCGGCCACAATTTGTGCTTTTTTCAATACATAGGTATTGAGAAAGTAAACAAGCCCCCTAGAGGAGGTAACCATAAACCTCTTTTACTGCAACGTGAGACTTACTACATATATACGCTTAACACTATGTCTCCAGCAGGCTTAAATGAGGAGTTTGACATTAAACCGTTTTTGTAGGTTAACATCTTTAGATGTGGTTTAATATTGATGTCTTTTCACTTGTATATCTTAGTTTGTTGGACTCTCCATTTTGTGTTTCCTTATGACTACCAACTGTACTGAACAAGTGTATGATTGTGTTATTGTATTCTTAATTTTTTTCATGATATAGACAATCTGGAAGGGTAGTGGGTTTTTATGGTATTTAATTGTTTTCCAATGTTCAGGCCATGAGGCTGATGAAGATCTGTTGAAGACTGACTGATGAAGAGATAGTTTTATGACCTCTGAAGTAACTGATTGTAAATATTGCATAGATTTAGTCTAGTTGATTTGTAAATGATGTTTTGGGAAAGGTGCCCTTTGGTGCCCACTCTGTATATACCCCCTTTTTTTTGTATGACACACCACACCCCCTTCCCTTTCCTAGGTATTTATACCACACCCTCTACACCTGTTCTTTGTTGCACTTGATGAAGGACTGAGCGTCCGAAACGTCGTGCTATTAAAAATAAAAATGGGAGCATATAACAGTGTTGCGAACCTTTATTTTCTTTTTGTTTGTGTCTATGTGTCAGCCCTGCGATAACCTGGTGACTTGTCCAGGGTGTACCCCGCCTTTCGCCCGTAGTCAGCTGGGATAGGCTCCAGCTTGCCTGCGACCCTGTAGAACAGGATAAGCAGCTATAGAGGATGGATGGATAGTTGTTGACTTTAAAGTGCTGATGACACGAACATGACTCTATGCAATTTCTTAAATAAACTATACAACATGGCAAACATGTTAGATTTCTGTTATAATTACGTGAAAAGAAGCTGTTGTTACGCGAATATCCAACTTTTAATTGCACAGCGCAAGAAAACTGGGTCCGTGGCTCGCGGCCATGTTGTGACGTCAGCGGAAGAACACGCTGCGGTTCACTGGCTGTTCTACTCTGGTTCTCCTCAATGGAAATGGCGCATGAAAACGCCGGTGAACTCTCTAGTGCTAGTTCTTCCTCTTCTGGGAGTCTAGAATTGTGTTGATCTCTTCCGAATAGAATCTATGATAGCCTACCCTCTTTATCCTTTGCCTCTCGTTGCTAGGCGGCAGTTACATGAAAGCCGCAAGCTTTCACAAGCAAATACATGACTGATATCACGCGGACTTTATGATTACATTTATGATTATCATGTAGAATCTATAGCTCTACGCACCTTTATCTTATGTCGTTTCACAACACATGTTCTGACAGGAGGACTGTCTTTGGATCCGGCATAGCTACTAGTAGACCCCCTCCGGAATACTGGCAGTATTGCCAGATTGGGAGGTTTCCTGCCCAGTTGGGCAGTTTCAAGTGCATTTTGGTGGGTTTTGAACATATTTTGGGCTGGAAAACGTCAGCAGTATCTGGCAACAGATACTGCTGACGTTTTGCAGCCCAAAATATGTTCAAAACCCACCAAAAAATGCACTTGAAACCGCCTAACTGGGCGGGAAACCTCCCAATCTGGCAACACTGTGTAGGCACTGCTGATGGTAGTAACACATGTTTGTGCTGAACTGAACACCCAAGAGATTCTTTTAAGCTGGGAAGGGTGTCAAAACAATCCAAATCGAAGTGTTCAGAGCACAGGACGGATGTTGGTGAGGGCTCCCACTTGTCACGAGTGCGCCTGACTTGCTTCACCCACTTCGCATGCAGCTCGGGATCTCTGGGAAACTTGAATAAACTTACCCCATCCTTGTGGGTTTTGGAGCAAAAGCCGGCAACAGAACGTGAAGGCATAATAACTATATATATATATATATATATATATATATATATATATATATATATATATATATATATATATATAAAAAATAAAAATACTAATAATGACAAACTGAATACCTGTCGCATCAACAACAAACTGGTAAGTTAGGAGGAAGGTTCTTTCGCTGACGTCATATAGCCCCTCCTCCTCCTCCGTCTCCTGGGTGCTGCAGCCCCGTCAAATTTGCCCAAATAGCCGCGTTTTTTATCATAACTTGTAAAATAGGCGCCTTCGTGAATTAATATATGGATCATTGGGAATTACTTTTTATGTTATAAAACATCGCCAAAGATGTCAAAAACGTGTCATCAGCACTTTAATGGTTTTTATTCATTATTTTGAAACCAAGCCTCCCTCAACAATAAAGTTGAATCTAATCTAATCTAAAATTGAAAAACGGATATAGCAAAAACTGACAATTTGAATAGCATGACAAATTTCAAGCTAAATAAAGCCTTGGATGCACATAATATTTGAGTGATATTATAACGTGCTTTCCATGAATATGTAAAATATAGTGTTTTTGAAGAAAATAGTTAGAATAAATGCAATTATCATCAATGGACTTTGAATATACACCAAATTATCAAATGACTTTGAAGCTCTTGAGCTGAATGTGTATGATTTTATCTATTGTGCTGCTGCTAAACTGGGTGATTGGATAATTGCATGAATGGTCCTAATAAAGTGTACAGTGAATATATCCAGTGATAATGAGAGGAACTATTAATGGAACAGTACAGCAGGGAGATGCATGTCAAGAAACAGAGAAGTAAATTGATGGAATAGAAAGATATCTGCTGACAACTTCCAAAAGGTAGGATTTATCAGTCTCTCACTGCACTGAATGCCAAAGTACTCTTGAGATTTACACCTTGATTTTGGGCTTTGACTATGCCAGGGAGTGAGAAAACCTGGAAGAGATTTACAATCTGTCATACTGGACATTCTCAACAAAAGCTGCTCATTGTAGTGTGTAAATGTGGCTCGAGATAGGAAAAGAAAATGTTACAGCTGTATAAACTGATTATATCCCCCCCCCCCCCCCCCCCAAAAAAAAAAAAATCATTTAGTCCACATACAGCTGGAGGTGAAAATAGATGTTGAGTTTGTACTGAAGCAAAATGACGTTTGGTTAAAGTGAGACGTGATGCTAACAGTGAAGATAGAGACTAAATACAAAATATGATGGGCAGAGACATGAACAGTCTTGACAGTCCCGGTAGGGCGAATACAGTGTGAATGTGAGATTGGTTATTTTGTCTGACACACTCAAATGTGTAATTGTTTTATTTCTGGAACATTTGTCAGTTAAAAAAAAATGTGCTCTCAGTAAAAGACACCCCCCACTCACTCACTCTCTCTCTCTCTCCCTCTCTTTGTCCATTTGTCTTCTCATCTTCAGAATTATTTCTTCAACATAATTGAAGATTAGGTGTAGAAAGGCCTGGGAAGTTATGAAAAGTGCAACAAGGTCAAGTTCTGTTATAGCTCAGGCAAAATACTGTAGCCTATGTGTTGTGGTCTGGGAAAACCTAGCAGATAATGGTATGGCAGAATTCTGTAGAAAAAAATATGAAAAATGATGATAAATCATGTTTGACTCAAAATACACCATATAGCCAAATGTATGTGGACACCTGATCATCATGCCCATATGTGGGCCTTCCCCAAATTGTTGCCACAAAGTTGGAAGCACACAATATTCTGGAACACTGAATACCTCTGGGATGAACTGGAACGCTGACTGCACCCTAGGTCTCTTCACCCATCATCTGTCCATGACCACAATAATGCTCTTGTGGCTGAATAAGTACAAATCCCCTGAGCCATGCCCCAACATCTAATGGAAATCCTTCCCAGAAGAGTGGAGGCTGTTAGAGCAGTAAACAGGAACTAAATCTAGAATGTGATGTTAACCAACAACAACAACAACAATCCCATATGAGCATGATGGTCAGGTGTCCACATACTTTTTGGCTATATAGTGTGACAGCCTTACTTTAAGAAACATCATTTACCAATATGAAGCAGAAATGGGGCGGCACGGTGGTGTAGTGGTTAGCGCTGTCGCCTCACAGCAAGAAGGTCCGGGTTCGAGCTCCGTGGCCGGCAAGGGCCTTTCTGTGTGGAGTTTGCATGTTCTCCCCGTGTCCGCGTGGGTTTCCTCCGGGTGCTCTGGTTTCCCCCACAGTCCAAAGACATGCAGGTTAGGTTAACTGGTGACTCTAAATTGACCGTAGTGAATGTGAGTGTGAATGGTTGTCTATGTTTCAGCCCTGTGATGACCTGGCGACTTGTCCAGGGTGTACCCCGCCTTTCGCCCGTAGTCAGCTGGGATAGGCTCCTGCGACCCTGTAGAACGGGATAAAGTGGCTAGAGATAATGAGATGAGATGAGAAGCAGAAATGTTTTTATTTAGGTTACTTTCTGATCTTGCTTTGGCTGTCTGCCTGCAAAGATCACACTGGGTAAAGATCCAGTTGAACAAACGCAGCATCAGACGCAGTCAGTCAGTCTAAAGATGATTTTAAAAATGTGCTCTTTTGATACAATGAATGTTTACTGAATGAAATGGAGTGACTTTTACCTCAGATGACGAGACAGAGACAGATGTGGATGATGGTGATAATCAACCTAATAACACCTTTCCCACTTTAAACTTATGACAATTTAGAATTTGGTAATGTTGCTTTACCATAAATAGATTAAGTTACAAATGTAGATGTAGATGAGGTGTCTTTCAGTAGTATGAGAATGGGAGCCTTTAATTAATTTTTCACTTTTGGGGACTTGCTATAGCTTTACTTCTAATTCAGATTCATGTAACTTTCAGGGCTATATGTAGTTTGTCACAAAAATTGACCATGTGAAGGATTTTCCAGGCCACCACACAAGTATGGTTCAGATATATCTGCTTAAGAGACCTAACTACTCCAAATGGGTCACATTGTTCAGGACCACATGGTGGATCAAGAAGTACTTTTGGGCCTGTCGTTGGTCTAAATCCACTGTTTCCTTCGTGAGATTTTATTTATTGATCAGTATTTCATGATACCCATTTTGGAATTATACATCCTTTTATGGATTTCCCTGCATTGCTATGTACAACGTAGGTTTCCTCAGGTAAAGGATTCTTTCAGTTTTACAACTTCAGTTGGGCTAGTGATCCAGTTATCAGGGAGTTAACTTGCCAAGTCAGACATTACATATGAGACTTTTTCTCCTCTGTATATCATTTTGCATTGGTTGTTAAATCATCTTCAACACTATGATGATAATAATACATTATGAACAATAAGAAAACAGTTAAAGTGTCTGGCGCACGGCACTCATTGCAGAGGAGACGCACAGCTAAATAACTCTCATTGAAAACCAAGCCATTATGAGGAGTACAATTATGTGCTTTTTACATAAACTGTCTCGTGGATTTTAGCCCTGGACCTCCAGCATCAGATTGTCTGTTGCCACAATTCAGTATGCTACGTATAAATGATATTCATTAGATCCAATCCAGACATGATGAGAAAATAACGTGAAGTGAATGCTGTACTTGGCCAACACACTTTCATATATTTCAGCACATTGTTTTTTGTTTGCATTGAAAACCAGTCAAGAAAATTAAACTTGCTATAAAGCTTAAAACATTACCGAAAAATATTGAATTAAAGCTACATATATAACAGAATGAGAGTCAGTGGGGCGGCACGGTGGTGTAGTGGTTAGCGCTGTCGCCTCACAGCAAGAAGGTCCGGGTTCGAGCCCCGTGGCCGGCGAGGGCCTTTCTGTGCGGAGTTTGCATGTTCTCCCCGTGTCCGCGTGGGTTTCCTCCGGGTGCTCCGGTTTCCCCCACAGTCCAAAGACATGCAGGTTAGGTTAACTGGTGACTCTAAATTGATCGTAGGTGTGAATGTGAGTGTGAATGGTTGTCTGTGTCTATGTGTCAGCCCTGTGATGACCTGGCAACTTGTCCAGGGTGTACCCCGCCTTTCGCCCGTAGTCAGCTGGGATAGGCTCCAGCTTGCCTGCGACCCTGTAGAACAAGATAAAGCAGCTAGAGATAATGAGATGAGATGAGTCAGTGGCAAATTCATGCACACACTAATATCTTTGTACTTGTACTCTAATTTGTCATTAATGCTCCAAATTGAGATGATAGGAAAGCTCTCAGTTTTAGGTCAGCCTGAGGAATAACTTGTGGTGCATTGTCAAATGATTGATAACTCCCTTTACAGAGCTGCTATTTTTCTACCTGACACTAAAGCAAGCTTTCACAGAGATAAACAGGAAAAAAAGCCTAAATATAAATTCTAACTTCAACAAAGAGTCTAGTCTCTGAGATGCACTTTCTTGACAAATGTGTGAGCAGAGCAAGAAGAGAAAGAAAACTGACAACCTTCATCACAATGTATATTTTATTTAAAAAATAATGCTAATATCAATATGCAAAAAATGACACTCAGAAAAAGAAAAAAATATCAGCATCGAGGGTTAAGTTGGACTCCGCTCTGTTGTTGAACAGACTCCACTCCTACTCCTATACACCCAAAGTCAGAGGAGTTGAGTAGGTTCCTTTAGAAACTGTGCATACATGAATTGCTGAATGGTCATCCACTCATCTCCTAGCCTACAGCCTACAGCTATGAGCCTACTGAGCTCATAGCTCAGGAAAATCAGCCTCCAACTCCCACACTTTAGCCTACAGCACCTGGCAAGCATACAAAGTATGCTGAAGTATTTTATCAGTGTTTTATATGTAACATCCCAATAAGCAAAGACTAATAAGATCTTAATTTATTTGTCTTCCACAGAGAGTGTCAGGAAGTCCACGTGAACACAAGGAGAACATATGCAAAACTCCAACAGACAGTAACCTGAGCTCAGACCCTGGAGCCGTGGGAGGGAATGATTCCTGCTACACCACCATGAGAAAATTACATTTGCTGTATTGTGCAAAAACTGACATACATAGATCACTGAACTTTATTTCAATATCCTGTCGCTGTACAGGAAAGTAAAAAAAAATAAATAATAATAATAATAATAAAAAGATTGTCAAAATGAGGTATGGTTAAATATACTTTAAAAGTTGAACTTGTAAGAAGATTGAACTGGACGGTAGACATTGCATTATGACTAGAGCTGCTTTATGAAGTTTAAATAGATAAGCTTATCAATAAGTTTTATTGTGATAGAGCTCTAGGGCATCTCTACTCATGAACACCAAAGTACCCTTGGCAGGTTATCAAGCAAAATCAGCACTTCACTCTTAATTTAATTGTTTAGGGCTGCCATAAGTGGCCTGCTCTTAGAAGAGTGTTGTTTTCTTTAAGATAAAATGTTCCCTCTGCACGTTCAGTCAATACTTCAAGGCTGACAATGAGGATTATATTAGTTTGAGGATTAAGGCTCTTTTTGTTGGGATAAACTGCTAAGGATCCATATCCACAATAGCACTTGTGTCAAAACCCAATAGAATTCATTTAAAACACTGAGCTCCAGCATTCAGTCTCTTCTTGTCAAGTGTTTGTGCATTGCTCTATTCCCACATGTTTCATTTCACAAGAAAATGGGAAATATTTTGTATTTCTCCTGTA
Source organism: Neoarius graeffei (assembly GCF_027579695.1). Lineage (NCBI taxonomy): Eukaryota > Metazoa > Chordata > Actinopteri > Siluriformes > Ariidae > Neoarius > Neoarius graeffei. The sequence continues at coordinate 55,039,235 of NC_083577.1, read as the reverse complement.
CCCAATTTAAGCCTACATTCATCTCTCTCTAAGGGCTTGAAGGAAAACATGGAGCTGAATATAGGAATAAGAGATCTGTCATGTAGCTCACTGGAGATCAGTTTAGATTTGAGGGTCAGAAAAATGGAGAGCCATCTGAAAATTTGTGCTTTCAGATACTACAGCAAGACGTAGGCGATGAAGGATATAAAATATTCAATTTCAGACAAAAAGCTCAACTTTCAAACATGTACATCAGAATAAATATATAATGATGATGATGCAACACATACAGTATGTTGCAATAAGTCATACATGGCTGATTCTGTTGGTAAAGCTCTGGCACTTTTTAATAAAAGTTATAAAACATTTCTGAGGTGCACTTTTTCTCCCTTGTCTGAGTGTGTGTGTGTGTGTGTGTGTGTGTGTGTGTGTGTGTGTGTGTGTGTGTGTGTTCAGAAAAAAAAAAACATCATTTGAGCATGCAGTATTTCTCATTCTCGACTGTTTGCTATATTTGAAAAGGTCAACCAATTTTTATCCACTGATTTGGCTCACTCTTTATTACAGAAGAGAAAGTTAGAAAGCTAGTATTATCAGAATCATCTCTAACACTACAAAATATATTAATGTTTTTCGACCAGACATGACCCTTCCCTTTACTCCAGTCCATGCATTTGACTCATTGATGCTAGTTATATGTGAAACACTGGAACATCGATGATGGCTATATGTGGAATATCACCATTTTGACCTCCGTTTATGGGAGTTTAGATTCTTACAGGATTTACTTCACCAGAAATGTTAGCAAATATGTTTTGCCATACTTAAAGGATCATGACATTCCAAGACTGATTTCCTGTGGGAATTTCTATGTTCTGAAAACAATCTTGTTCTACCACTGCTACAGCTTTTCATCTTGCTGTCATAAAAAAATTACTAACAAGTACTGGTAGCACTGAGGTTTTGCCTGGCGCCTGTTCCCAGAGCTCGAAGGCAAAAGTGAAGGAAAATGCAGCAACCAACAGACCAAAAACAAGAATTAAAAAAAGGCACAAAAAGTTGTCTTTAGCGTTACATCTTTATGGATGTTAATGTGTCCTGATATTGGCCTAATAGCTGAGATAAGAATGAACGCTGTATATGTGTATATAAATAGACAACTGGCAGCACAGTGGTTAGCACTGTCACCTCACAGCAAGAAGGTTCTGGGTTCGAGCCCAGTAGCCAATGGAGGCCTTTCTGTGTGGAGTTTGCATGTTCTCCCCGTGTCTGTGTGGGTTTCCTCCAAGTGTGCTGGTTTCTCTCAAAGACATGCAGTTATACTGTAGATTAACCGGCTACTCTAAATTGCCCATAAGTGTGAGTGTGCAGAAAGGAACTGGCCACCCTACTGCTGCAATTCTGGCTAAGCCAACCAAACACGGTTCACCTCAAGTCCAGATCGGGTTCGGCAGTGACAATGACAACAAAGTAGACAACTAAAATTCATTCGTCTGTTTGTTGGAAATACCCTTGGATAAAGGCACACTAATCAAATCAGGAATATTTTTGTTTATACCACAACAACATGGGCCAAAACTACTACTTCTTCAGTGTTCTGCCTGATAGCTTCAGCCATCAAAGTTTCTCAGGAAGAATTACAGTAGTGGTTTCCTAGTGCCTTCGACCAGATAGAGGTTTTCTCCTCTCAACCATTCGCACCTATGGGCAATTTAGAGTAGCCAGTTACCCTAACCTGCATGTCTTTGGACTATGGGGGAAACCAGAGCATCCAGAGCATCCACAAAGACATGGGGAGAACATGCGAACTCCACACAGAAAGGCTCCCGTCAGCCACTGGGCTCGAACCCAGAACTTTCTTGCTGTAAGGCGACAGTGCTAACCCTGGGCTGCCAACTCTCACGCAATGAGCGTGAGACACACGCATTTGACTGTCTTCACACGCTCACATGCCATACCTCCGATTTCTCACGCTAGAAAAAAATCTAGTTTATCTATCTGATCTAGGCTACCCATTGCGTCGCGCCAACCACTTGCGATCGATCAATTATGCCTTACGCACGGCTAAACAGGCAGAGAGGTGTTCCCTTCTGTACACACTCCCCTATGGTAGGTGGCGCATCTAATGATGCTGCACTCGCCGGAAGTTGTATAATTGCCTACCATCAATTTAGAGGAAGAGGAGAGAGAAGAAGGTATCCGAGTTGAAGACAGGTGTCTCAGACAGGTTTGTACATATGCACACCAATGTGTGGCGTTACTGGCGTAATTATGAACTTATATAAAGTTTCTTAATCGTTTTAGCCTATAAGTGTTGTGAGAATATTTAATGCCATATCGAGAGCTGTGTACTAGGCATGCTAAATCATTATAGGCCTACTGCCGTGCCACAGCCTCTATCTTCCCCAACAAGCAGCACGGGAGAGCACCTCCTTAGCACACGTTTATTAAGGCGCATTTTTAGTTTGTTTACTGTATGTTATCATACTTTATGACTTTATTTGAAGCCATACTGGAAATGTTGTAAAATAAAGCAAGTAAGAGATAATATTACAAATGCAAGAAGAGCCATTAGCCACCATACCTATTGTTTATTTACAGGGTATTTATTTTTCATTATTTATGATGTATGTAATTGCTCAGTTAAAGTAAATAAAGCATGGTCACCTGTAATATCAAAGAACTTTAATTTGTTGTGAATAATTAAAAAAAAGACAGAGAACAATATACTGAGGAGACAGGGTTTCAAAGAGGGCAAGACAGGTAGAGAATATTTGTCAGATAACAGGCCCTGAAGAATGCTCTATTACTAATAAGAAACATAGATAAGAAATAAATTAATAAAAAAATATATTAATATAGCTTATTTAAATATGACCAAAATTTTTAAGCCCAACTTTGTGTGCACATTCCCACCTATGGCCAAGGTTCAGCTTTTTGTGTTTCAATACTCTTCAAACTTAATCATTTTAATGTTTCTTGTAGCACATGCACATTTTGCTTACTGTTTAAGCATTTTATTTGTTCTTTTGCTGTTGATATTTTTCCCCATGCCAATCTTCTGCTGAACCCAGTGGTGGGGAAAGCCCTTAAATGCATAATGAATAGTCAGTGAGGGACAAGCTTATTTTTGCAACAGTTATTAAAAATTTAAAATTTAGTTTCAATTCAGAAGGTGTTTAGGCTTAGCTGATTAAATATTTTCAAACATGAACTTGCCTTTAAATCTGAAACACAGGTCTATAGGGCTACAGGAACATTGGCAGTCATCTGTAGTTTTCTTACACACCCTGGCAAGTCAGGGTGTGTAAGAATGTAGGTATGGCACAGCAGGCCACTCCAAAAATCCACCAGAATGCAGGAACATCTACTAAATCCAAAATCTCAAACCCCCCTCCCCCCTTCCCCTCTCTTCATTGTCCATCTCCAGCTGGACGACCCACAAACAAAACACCAGAATGCAGGGGGACAAGTGAATATCAAACTGAATACAAAATTCCCACTTACTGTGTGGTGTGTGGGAAAATTTTGCCATCGACCCCCCCCCCCCCCCCCCCCCCCCAAAAAAAAATCTCACTCCAAGGAATTTTGAAAAGTTGGCAGCCCTGGCTAACCACTACACCACCGTGCCACCCAGGCCAAAACTGACACCTCAAAAATGCATTCACACTGATGAGTGATGCATTGAGTTGATTTTTTTTTTATTGCAGTGCAGTAATTAATGAATTTAACATGTAGTCAAGCAAGAAGTTGCTATATCTTTGTGCACACATACAGAGAGAGAGAGAATGAATAGTGCAGGTGCAGCAGCTGCAGACCACACCGTAAGCCCTCGACCTGACATCTGCCCCAGCAGAAACTGTGAGGCAGTGTTTAGCTGCAGATAACCACCTGCACGCAACGCAACACAGACACATGAGCGTGAGACATTTTAGTCCATCTACACCTAAAACACACTAGCTCTATTCCTTCTCCCAATAAGAGTGAAAAGGTGATGTGATATGTACTCCTATGAGAACTGCTGAGTTTAAGTCAGTGAGAATGCAATGTTTGATGAAAAGGCCACTTCTCTGACTGATGCAACAAACAATGAATGACTAACACAAACTGTTCCACTGGGCATAGAGGAGATGCTAGCTTTAACTTGCACTCTGAGAATGCTGACAAACAAACTGGCATGGGGTTTTCTATCCTCACTTGAAATTTAATTTGGTCAGTGCCAGATTGGCTTCTCTCTTGTTGTACACACATACATACATGCATACATACATACATACATTATATATATATATATATATATATATATATATATATATATATATATATATATATATATATATATATATATACACACACACATACAGTTAGGTCCATATATATTTGGACACTGACACAAATTTTGTTTTTTTACATGTTTACTGAAACATATTCAAGTTATAGTTATATAATGGACATGGACATAAAGTCCAGACTTTCAGCTTTCATTTGAGGGTATCCACATTAAAATTGGATGAAGGGTTTAGGAGTTTCAGCTCCTTAACATGTGCCACCCTGTTTTTAAAGGGACCAAAAGTAATTGGACAATTGACTCAAAGGCTAGTTCATGGGCAGGTGTGGGCAATTCCTTCGTTATGTCGTTCTCAATTAAGCAGATAAAAGGCCTGGAGTTGATTTGAGGTGTGGTACTTGCATTTGGAAGATTTTGCTGTGAAGAAAACATGCGGTCAAAGGAGCTCTCCATGCAGGTGAAACAAGCCATCCTTAAGCTGCGAAAACAGGAAAAAACCCATCCGAGAAATTGCTACAATATTAGGAGTGGCAAAATCTACAGTTTGGTACATCCTGAGAAAGAAAGAAAGCATTGGTGAACTCATCAATGCAAAAAGACCTGGACGTCCACAGAAGACAACAGTGGTGGATGATCGCAGAATAATTTCCATGGTGAAGAGAAACCGCTTCACAACAGCCAACCAAGTGAACAACACTCTCCAGGAAGTAGGCATATCAATATCCAAATCTACCATAAAGAGAAGACTGCATGAAAGTAAATACAGAGGGTTCACTGCACGGTGCAAGCCACTCATAAGCCTCAAGAATAAAAAGGCTAGATTGGACTTTGCTAAAAAACATCTAAAAAAGCCAGCACAGTTCTGGATGAACATTCTTTGGACAGATGAAACCAAGATCAACCTCTACCAGAATGATGGAAAGAAAAAAGTATGGCGAAGGTGTGGTACAGCTCATGATCCAAAGCATACCACATCATCTGTAAAACACGGCGGAGGCAGTGTGATGGCTTGGGCATGCATGGCTGCCAGTGGCACTGGGTCACTAGTGTTTATTGATGATGTGACACAGGACAGAAGCAGCTGGATGAATTCTGAGGTATTCAGAGACATACTGTGTGCTCAAATCCAGGCAAATGCAGCCAAACTGATTGGTCGGCGTTTCATAATACAGATGGACAATGACCCAAAACATAAAGCCAAAGCAACCCAGGAGTTTATTAAAGCAAAGAAGTGGAATATTCTTGAATGGCCAAGTCAGTCACCTGATCTCAACCCAATTGAGCATGCATTTCACTTGTTAAAGACTAAACTTCAGACAGAAAGGCCCACAAACAAAAAGCAACTGAAAACCGCTGCAGTAAAGGCCTGGCAGAGCATTAAAAAGGAGGAAACACAGCGTCTGGTGATGTCCATGAGTTCAAGACTTCAGGCAGTCATTGCCAACAAAGGGTTTTCAACCAAGTATTAGAAATGAACATTTTATTTACAATTATTTAATTTGTCCAATTACTTTTGAGCCCCTGAAATGAAGGGATTGTGTTTAAAAAATGCTTTAGTTCCTCACATTTTTATGCAATCATTTTGTTCAACCCACTGAATTAAAGCTGAAAGTCTGAACTTCAACTGCATCTGAATTGTTTTGTTCAAAATTCATTGTGGTAATGTACAGAACCAAAATTAGAAAAATGTTGTCTCTGTCCAAATATTTACTGTATGGACCTAAATGTGTGTGTGTATATATATAAGAAAAACAGAAATAAACATGGTATTAAATCTCAGATGTGTCGAATAGTTAAAGTTGTTAACTATCAGAGAGACATAGTTCTGAAAGGAAAACTCTTTCCTGTACAATTTAACCTAAGATGTTAAAGTGCATATTCTGGACCAATTTCGTTTTTTTTTTTATATGAAAGTATGTCCCTTTACACACTCATCCAGAAGGCTAATTTTGCACAAGGCCATCTGTCTACAGCAGAAAAAAAATAACAAAACGCGTCTGGAAAAATCCCAAGGGAGTCTGGAGCCAGATTTGTGACGTCACGTACGGATCCGCCAGCAGGCTGCGAGAGCTTGCATGGATTCAGTGCACAGCCTGTGTAGACCAAGTGTAGCAGCTAGCGATTTTGCATTGAAATATGGACTTGTCACCTGAGCTTCTAAACCCATGGATTCATGTATCAATGCTCATCTATATATTGTTACATAAATCATATTTTTTTCTAATTACTATTATGTATTTATATATTTCTTCATTTAGAAGAGTACTGGCTACTGTAGGAGAAAGATTTCATAAGCTACACACATGGAATCAGCTAAGCAGGGTTGTACATACATTTAATGTGTTTTCCATGTCCCAAAATCTCAAGCCCTGACACGCATATCCCTTGATACACGTGAAGTAAGTGTATTATCACCCGGCGCTTTCATGTTGTTTATTTTTGTGTGTGTCAATAAATAACATCATCCGTGTACCACACGAACACAGGAACACCTAATTTAGAGTCTCTCTTATTTCTTACCTTGGCAACAGTCAACTTGTGAATTGCCGATTTTCTTGGTCTTTTTCTCGGCTCTGCTTGGTCCTCGGCTTTTTCCGGGTGCCTCGCCCAAAGTGCTCCCATTTCTCTCTCATTGTCCGGTCTTTTGGGAAATGATGAGTACTACTCTCATCAAGATTGGTGTTGCTACACCCTCCTACGATACATCTGTTAACCATTTTAATAATTACGCGATAACGTTGAAGAAATTTGCAGAAAACCACCAGGTCGTTTTCTCACAAATAAACCAACGCCGACGTAGGATTCAGAGGGAGGCATCCCGCACGCGGCGTCACGAAAATCAGTGTTTGCCGGGAAATCCAAATGCCAAGTTTTTTCAGAGGCGGACCAATTCGCCTCAAAAGGCTTGATTTCAACTGAATTTTTCTGGTATTGCACAAGGTAAAAAAAATTGCACAAAATGTGACAGATATTTGACCAAAGTTTAATATAAAATAGGAGAATTACATTGATCTTGCTCCTGAATTTACTCGTGATATGCACTTTAAGGTTCAAATAGATTCATGGAGCTCAGTTGAAAGGATCTTTAGAAGGAAGATAAAGCTAGCAAACACGACTGACAAAACATGTCAGTGTCAAGGCATCTAAAAAATACTTCGGGCATTTTCTCTCCAAGATATTCAACCACTTTCCTTTAAATGGTGCACATCTCAGCAGAGAAAATATTATCTTTTGTTCCATGTCTTCATGCTTTTTATTATGTTGCCATTAGCTGTCTCCTGCAAATAACTGCTTGAATAAATGGCAAAAATTGAAAACACACAAAGCACACAATGCTACATTTCTGCATCGCATAGTACAGTGCGTCAAATAAAATTCGTGCTTGCTTTTAGACACAGTGAGCTGTGTGTGTCAGAAAGGGGAACATGCATTGAAAAGTCTCTATTATTTATATTTACATATTAAGGTATTGTATAGGACGTCATACTAAATGCTGAATTTGTAAAAAAAAATTAATAATAATAATAATAATAATAATAATAATAATTCAGATGCTTCTTTAGGTTTGGTAGGTTATTTAATGTGCAATGAAAGTGCTTTGACGCCTTGCGTTCTTGCATATACATCAGCATGACTGTAAATGTGTATATGAGAGCTTTATATATCTTGTCCACAAGGGGGCAGCACACATGTCAATGTTTACTGACGTCATAGTCTATTGTAGTGGCTTAGTCAATGTTCCTGTGTGTCTGCACAGGAATCAGTAGAATTGAATACTAGGTGGTGTGAACCATTAAGGTGCCAGAACTTTACAAGTGTATAAGTTAAATCCACAGGTAGGTCCATAAGGTGATCCACAGAGAACAATTTTTCCCAGGAATCAGAAATTTGTGGATTCGACATGACCTTCAAGAATGGTGACATTGATAACCAATTGTCTATAGAATAACATGCTAATGACCTGTGAAAGTTTTTGAACATGCTCTATTAATAGGTTTGGTTAAATCACAAGAAACGATGTAAGAAAAGTTGAAAAATATGGAGAAGTGGACGAAGAAATGTTGACTATTTTATTGAGAAGTAATTTATTTATGATTATTTATTGAACTCTAGCTATAATTATAAAAGGCCTATCTAAATCACACTAATGATGGCCATTATGGCAGATAAATATTTATGTCACAGTATTTAAACAGATACAGTGGATATAAAAAGTCTATACAGCGATGTTAAAGTAGTAAGCTTCTGGTGTAGTGGTTAGCACTGTCGCCCCCCACAGCAAGAAAGTCCTGGGTTCAAGCCCAGCTGCTGATGAAGGCCTTTCTGTGTGGTTTGCATGTTCTCCCTGTGTCTCTGTGGGTTTCCTCTGGCTGTTCTGGTTTCCCCCAAAGACATGCAGGTTAGGTTAATTGGTGGCTCTAAATTGACTGAGAGTGTGAATGGTTGTTTGTCTCTATTTGTCAGCCCTGCGATGACCTGGTGACTTGTCCAGGGTGTACCCCGCCTCTCACCCATAGTCAGCTGGGATAGGCTCCAGCTTGCCTGCGACCCTGCACGGGATAAACGGCTACAGATGGATGGATGAAACTAAGATTAATCATATCAGAACTTTTCCCACCCTCAATGTGAAATTACAATGTATAAAAATTAACTGAAAAACAATAAAAAATGTTTAGGGAAAATAGGAAAAACAAAAAAGTTATAATAACCTGGTTGTATATGTATGCACACCCTTTTACCACTGGAATGTGGCTGTGTTCAGAATGAACCGGTGACATTCAGTTGTTTTGAATTGCATATTGTAATTATCATACAGCTGTCATCATTGAAATTCTTCTTCTTCTTTTGGCTGCTCCCAATTAGGGGTCACCACAGCAGATCTTTCGTCTCCATTGCTCCCTGTCCTCCGCATCCTTCTCTACCAAACCTGCCACTTTCATGTCCTCTCTCACCACATCCATGTATCTCCTCTTTGGCCTTCCTCAATTTCATGTGCCTGGCAGCTCCATCCTCAACATTCTCCTTTCAACATGCTCTGCATCCCTTCTCAGGATGTGCCCATACCATCTCAGTCTCATCTCCCTTAGCTTAATTCCCAAGCTCTCCACATGTGCTGTCCCTCTGATGTGTTCGTTCCTTATCCTGTCCAACCTCGTCACTCCCATCGCAAACCTTAACATCCTCAACTCCGCCACCTCCAACTTTGCCTCCTGTCTCTTCTTTAAGGGTACGGTCTCCAATCCATACATCACAGCTGGTCTCACTACTGTCTTATACATCTTATCTTTCACTTTTGCTGGGACTTTCCTATCACAAATGACTCTGGAAATCCTTCTCCAACTGCTCCACCCTGCCTGCGCTCTCTTTCTCACCTCACTATCGCAGCCCCCATTTTCCTGCACAGTTGACCCCAGGTACTTGAATTCACCAACTTTCTTTACGTCTACTCCTTGCATCTTCACTACACTCTCATCCCCATTCTCATTGATGCACATGTGTTCTGTTTTGCTACTGCTCACCTTCATTCCTCTTTGTTCCAATGCATACCTCCATCTCTCCAAACCCAGCACAACCTCCTTTCTACTATCACCACATATCACAATATCATCTGCAAACATCATGTTCCATGGTGACTCTTGCCTCACTTCATCCATCAAGCTATCCATCACTGTGGCAAACAAGAAAGGACTCAAAGCAGATCCTTGATGGAGTCCCTCCTTCACCTTGAACCATTCAGTCGTTCCAACTGCACACCTCACTGCTGTTTCACTGTTCTCATACATGTCTTGCACCACTCTAATATACTTCTCATTCACTCCACTCTTTCTCATACAATACCATAACTCATCTCTCAGCACTCTATTGTATGCCTTCTTCAGGTCTACAAACACACAATGTAGCTTTCTCTGGCCTTCCCTGTACTTCTCCATTAACATTCTTAAAGCAAAAATTGTATCCGACGTGCTTTTCCTTGGCATAAACCCGTACTGCTGTTCACAGATTGTTACCTCTCTTCTCAATCTCACCTCCAATACCCTTTCCCATAGCTTCATGGTGTGTCTCATCAGTTTTATCCCTCTGTAATTACTGCAGCTCTGTACATCTCCCTTATTCTTGTATATTGGGACTAGCACACTTTCTCCCTTCATTCGGCATTTTCTCATTCTCTAGGATCTTATTAAACAATCTCGTTAGGAACTCCACAGCCGTCTCACCCAAACATCTCCAAGCCTCAGTCGGGATACCATCTGGTCTGACTGCTTTTCCCAGTCTTCATTCTTTTCATGGCTGCCCTCACCTCATCCTTACTAACCAACTCTGCTTCCTGATTTGCTGTCTCCAACGAATCTGACCTTTTCTCTCTTGGATTCTCCTCATTTAATAAATCCTCAAAGTACTCTTTCCACCTTCTTAATACACTCTCTTTGTTTGTCAGCACATTTCCATTTACATCTTTCATCACTCTTACCTGCTGTACATCCCTCGCTTCCCTGTTTCTCTGCCTAGCTAGTCTGTACAGGTCTTTCTGTCCTTCTTTGGTCTCCAGTCTTTTGTACAACTCCTGGTATGCATCTGCTTTTGCCTTCGCTACCGCTCTTTTTGCCTTCTGTCTCGTCTCTCTGTATAACTGCCTGCTTTCCTCATCTCTCTGATCGTCCCAATTCTTCTTTGCTAGCCTCTTTTCTTTTATAATTTCCTGCACTTCTTTGTTCCACCACCATGTCTCCTTGTCTTCCTTCCTCCTTCCTGATGACCACCCTAGCACCTTCCTTGCTGCCTCTCTCACTAGTATAGCAGCAGTATCCCAATCTTCTGGCAGACTTCCATTACCACTCAGTGCTCATCTCATTTCTTCCCTAAACTCCTTCTGATGTTCAACCTCTTTTAGTTTCCACCACTTAATCTTCGGCTCCACTATTTCACGCTTCCTCTTTTTCACTTTCAAGCTCATCCTGCATACGACCACTCGATGTTGTCTAGCTACACTCTCCCCTGCCATCACTTTACAGTCTCCAATCTCCTTCAGGTTACCCCTTCTGCAGAGTACACTATGTAATCCACCTGTGTAGATCTTTCTCCACTCTTAAACGTCACCCTGTGCTGCTCTTTCTTCTCAAAGTATGTATTGATTATTGGCAAATTCATCCTCTTTGAAAAATCAATCACCATTTGCCCTTCCACATTTCTCTCTCTTACACCATATCTGCCCATCACATTCTCACCTCCTCTGTTTCCCTCGCCAACATGTCCATTGAAATCTGCTCCTATCAGCATGCGCTCCTCCCTCGGTATACTTTCTACCACTTCATCCATCTTTTCCCAGAAAAACTCTCTCTCTTCATTCTCACATCCAACCTGTGGGGCATACGCGCACACAACATTGATTACCACTCCTTGAATCTCCAACTTTGTGCCTATCACTCTATCTGACACCCTCTTCACATCAATCACACTGTTGACCAACTCTCCCCTCAAAACAATACTAACACCATTTCTCTTTCCATCGATTCCATAATAAAACAACTTGCATCCACCTCCAATGTTCTTGGCCTTCCACTTCATCTCCTGCACACACAAAATGTCCAACTTCCTTCTTTCCATCGTACCTAACTCTCTAGCTCTGCCAGTCAATGTTCCCACATTCAGTGTTCCTACCCTCAATTCTAAGCTCCTTCCCTTCCATCTTTCATGCTCTCTCCTAACACGCCTCCCCCCTCTCTTTCTCCTTCTCCATTTTGACGCAACAGTAGCATACTTTCCACGGCATCCTGTTGACCAACAGTACCGGAGGCGGCCGTTGTTAACCCGGGCCCCAACCGATCCGGTATGGTATTTCTCTTTTCAATCCACATGTTAGATTTGGCACAGTTTTACGCCGGATGCCCTTCCTGACGCAACCTTCTCCATTTATCCGGGCTTGGGACCGGCGCCAAGAGAACGCTTATGCACCCCCAGTGGCTGGATTATTGAAATTATTCTTATTAACCCCAAATAAAGAGCTGTTTCTGTAAGATTTTCTTGACATCTTCTTGGTTTCATCTAACTGCTGAAGCCATGGTTCACAAAGAGCTTACTGTTAAAAGATATCAATCAGGAGAGGAGCACAAAAGAAGTTCCAAAACATTAGATATACCATGGAACACTGTAAAAGCCTTAATCAAGAAGTGAGGGATGGGGCACCACAATAACATCCCCAAGAACAGGATCAATAAAATCAAATCAAAAGCTTTTCTTCTAGTTTTTAAGTTTCATTTTACTTCACAAAAACCTGCCATTTTAACAGGGGTGTGTAGATTTTTATATCGACTGTAGATAACTGTCTTGTATCAAACTGTATGACAAATCTAGATTTACCGTAACTCGGAACAATAAACAAGTGCACTTGCCTTTAATAAAGCACTCATTTAGAGTTACATTACAGTCTTGAGTAATGAAGAGGTACTTAAATGAAAAGATTCAGGTATTTGAGAGAGCACTTATTTAACATACAGATAGGCAGATTTGCATGTGTGTGTGTGTGTGTGTGTGTGTGTGTGTGTACACATCTTGTCCTGTGATGGATTGTTCCATCCAGAGTGAATTTTCCTGCTTTGCATCCAATGTTCTAGCATCACAGTATTTAATTTTGACTGGTCGTGCATATGGTCGAGAGGAAGCTATACATTTTTATGTCATACCATACTGTAACTGCATTAACCATGCAAATGATCTTGTATGTGGAGGCAGGGATTTTATATATAGTAATATAATATTACTATATATTCCTCAGAGCCTTAGATCATCAACCTCAGAATAATACATGTATCTCATTACAGTACAGCTAATGGTCCTGTCTCCCATTTGCTAAATTACATGCAGTAAGTCATTCATGTAGGCAGAATATTTTCACCTGTGTCACAAAGCAGGAGGAGAACCAGCCTGCACGCAGCACCTTGTAATAGTTCAATGAAACTAGGTGTAATCTTTTATTTCAGATTCGTAATTCAAAGAGTGAGCCAAAGTACACATCCAGCCATGAATACTCTTCTTTTGTAGTCTGTTTAATGAATGTTAGATGGTTACTTGAAACAAGTGGGAATCTCACATAGTCACTTGACACTTAAAGAATGCATTCTTTCTGGATGCTGCATGTAGGAGCAAAGTCAGTGTTGACAGATGTGCACTACTACACACTGGCCTAGAGGCAGTGCTACTATTATGTTGCCTGGTAGAACAGGTTGTTGGATGGTTTTACTTTTTTTCTCCCACGAGTATCAGATCACGTTCCTCTAGTCGCCTTGTTTTTATTGAGTAAGCAAAACCATAAAAATCAGGCAGAAATATTCCTTATTCAGCATTGTTAGACATTTATGCCAGAAAATCAAACCAGCTCTGAGACTCTAAACCACCTCCTAGATTCATTTGGCAAAATGTAAACCAAGCCCATGACTGGCTGCTTTCCTTAAATTGTGCGTCTCCAGACCAGTGCAATCAAAGCTGCTCTGCTCACCCCAAATGCATGAAGCAGAATAAATAAATGTGCTTGGGAACTTTTTGTTGCCTCTTTTCAGTTGGGTGCACTAGGCCATTAAATGTGGCCTAAAATAAGCTGCCCATGTTTCAAGTTGACACTCCTGTAAAGTTCTTAGGGCGAATGAAATTGGGCATGTAAAGAATATGCAGTCTTTCAATAAAAGAGCTTCAGTGTTGTGCTAATGCTCTCCTTGAATGATAGAATGCAGCAAAAAATATAGGCTACATTCCAGTGCTTCTTCTGCATGTGGAACAAAACCTGGTGCTTAAAAATATGTGGGGGTTTTGTTTCTACATCTACCTCTGCCACTGACTGCATATATACATGCGCACATACACACACACACACCAGTATTGGGCTCCATAGGCCCTGGGCTGATCCATCTTGTTGCTGAGGTGTTTGCGTAATGAGGTCTCCTGCTTATATAAGCTTGACTGTTGCTGCTATGGCCAGTCTGGCATGTTTGTATAAGTCAGACTGGATTCCTACTGAGGAACATGTCACTGGGGAGACAGTCCAAAGTTCTCTGCAGCAAAAGGGGGCTCAGAGCAGCTCTCGTTGCAAAGATGAGAGGAAGACATACTGCTACATGAATATCATGGAGGGCTTTGTGCTGGTGCTGCTTTGATACGAGCTCAAGAGGAGTTCCATGGCCTCCAGTGCAAAAAAAAAAAGAGCCCTGAAGTGGACAGCCTGACGTGGGTAACTCTACTGATTATTAGCCTCAAGGTATTTTATTATGCAAGCACAGATGGGTTTGATTCTGATTACCACAAGGCAGTGTGTGATAGTCTCAGACTGTGTGAATGCTTCTCAGAGTACACTGGTTAAATATTGAAGATAAGGTTAAAAAAAAAGAAAAACACATACACACTTCACAGAATCCTTCAGCTGTAATTGAGCACCCCTGGACATGTATTATTTCTAAAAGCCTAAAACTATTCTAAATTATTTGTATTTGTTTTCCTCTGTAATCTTGTGCAACGTGATAATATGCTGCGAGTTATTATAAATTCTGTATATCTTACATTTAGGGGCGGCACGGTGGTGTAGTGGTTAGCGCTGTCGCCTCACAGCAAGAAGGTCCAGTTTCGAGCCCCGTGGCCGGCAAGGGCTTTCTGTGCGGAGTTTGCATGTTCTCCCCGTGTCCGCGTGGGTTTCCTCCGGGTGCTCCGGTTTCCCCCACAGTCCAAAGACATGCAGGTTAGGTTAACTGGTGACTCTAAATTGACCGTAGGTGTGAATGTGAGTGTGAATGGTTGTCTGTGTCTATGTGTCAGTCCTGTGATGACCTGGCGACTTGTCCAGGGTGTACCCCGCCTTTCACCCGTAGTCAGCTGGGATAGGATCCAGCTTGCCTGCGACCCTGTAGAACAGGATAAAGCGGCTAGAGATAATGAGATGAGAATGAGATCTTACATTTAAATGTACTCCGTCTGATTTTATTCAAAGCAGCCTAACAGGATGCAATCCAATCATTTATAGAAGCGACTTTATTTCACAGATGCTCTTCTCTAACACAGCTTACAATTGAGACAGTATTACAGTCTAAGTGCAGAGCTTTCCAGTTTGCGATTAAGAGACTTACCTGAAATGGTGGTCCTCTGCCCATCCTCAGATTTGAACTCATAACCTTTAACTAATAGACAAGGGAGGAAACAGGATGCATGCATACATGGCACTTGTAAATTACTCCTTGGGTTTAGAATCATTGTCCACATTAATCTTTTTTTTTTCCCTTTGCCCTATATACCTACAGTTTTAGGTTTCTTTCTATAAGCACTCCTGCAAGGCAGCTCATGGACTGAGACATACAGGTTATAAATAGCCTCGGTTTGCTTAATCTCCCAGCTGAACGGGAGCTCTAAATTCATCTGGGGATCACGCATTGATCTGATCAGTGCTAAGCAACATTGATTTAAGTCATTTAATAGCATCAGCCCAGAATTACAACTAATTGTGCTCATGGTGTTAGTCGTGTTAGTCATCAAATATTAGCAGCTAATTGGATTCTGCATTTCTTCCCATTGTAAAAATACAATTATTCTCAACTATATATAAATTCACAATTAACCATGTATTATCCCCTGATGATTGCCATACCAAAACACAAACCAAGTTATCTACTCAGAAAAGTGGGAATAATAGTTCTAATGAACTTATTATCCAAATGGCTAATCATTTGAAACAGGCGTCGAATGATAACAGTGAGCGCACAAATTGAAGTGCTGTTGGTCGCTTCTGGGGAAATCATGTTGCAGGGTTGTAAACCACAGCATAAATATAAAAAGTGGGGGAAAGAAAATATTGGATTTTCATTATAAGCACACCATGTACTCTGTACCTAATAGTTTTAAAAGAAGCATCATTGTTTAAGCTCTAAATACTTCACTTCAGGGATAACTGGAAAAAGTCAACCTAAGATTTTGGTAAATATTATTAATCAAAGCATTTTATTCGAAAGGAACACAGGTAAAAAGGAATAAAATATGAATACCACAGAAAACTAACAAGATCATATGTATTCCAAACCAGCCAGTCGTCTTTAACGATCGATCAATCGATAGATAGATACTGCAAGTCCCTGATACATTGAACTTTAACAGCAGTATTAACCTTACCATTTTTATTGCTTGCTGAACAGACCCACTGCTTTAATCTTTCTCGTGGTAAACAGGTCAGAAATCTTGTATACTCGTTATACTGTATGGCTCTGCTCCCATACATTTCTGTTGAACATTCCTGCTCATTGCCTTTTGAGTTCAGATATGTACAAATATGTATGCTCAAATCTATTAGTTCTTAGTGCAGAGAGTTGGGATGGTATACTTCATAAGCATATGTCTGTGACCTACAAGGTTTGCCTTTCAGAATCTGCAGATTAAAGGAACCTAGAAGTTCAGTAATGCTAGCCTCAGGCTGCAAAGCCCACATGAGCCACCTCTCCATCTAACTTTGACATCAGTGAACTCCCAAGTCCCACACCTGACATCTCATCTTGAGTTCGCTCACAGTACTCTTGCCTCAAATATAACTGTTGACAGGGTGGCACTGTCACCTCACAGCAAGAAAGTTCCGGGTTCACAGCAAGAAAGACCAACGAGGGGCCTTTCTGTGTGGAGTTTGCATGTTCTCCCCGTGTCTGCGTGGGTTTCCTCCGGGTGCTCTGGTTTCCCCCACAGTCCAAAGACATGCAGTTAGACTAACTGGCTACTCTAAATTGTTCACTGATCAAGCTTGGAGAGGGATGGGCTCCGCCAAGTTTAAATGCCCTAGACACACCAATGATGGACTGTTAAAATGTAATCAGTGGTGCCCCTACAGCCCTTGCTGGCTATGGGGAAAAGAAGAAGAAGAAGCTATATACATAAGTTGTCAGATGTACAGTATGGAGGATATCATTGATGTTCATCTTATGATTGAAAAATGGTATGTGTAAATAAATATATAGATCTTAATACAGTCATACTTATAACCACCTACTTTATACCTAAGGTACAGCAGAATTGTGCTTTTTAGGTTCCAGAGATGGAGGCTGCATCAGTTGCTGCATTGGACAGGAGGAGCACCATTGGCAAAATTAACTTGAATGATCTACAAAATTAGCAAAAAATACCTTATCTCAGCAAAGCAGACTTCCAGACCAGCAACAGTGACGTGAATATTTTACGGTATCATCATTTCACAAATTTCAGTCTTTAACATTACTGCATTTCACTGCTTTTTTCACTATACTTTGAAACGTGTCTTTAAGAGTTCATTCGTTCACCTACCATTTAACACTAAGCCAGCAGCTCGTGGGTGTCATACAAGTCTAACACTAATAGTAAAGAGCACTCCCTCTGACCAGTGACCTGCCACACCACCTCAAGTCTGGGAAGATGCTACGGTATGAATTCGGCAACTACTGAATGAACTAGTGACATTAGATCACTGAAACTTGTCAAGAAATAAAGCTTTCTGAGTGAGAGATCACAATATTTTACTTTTAGGGCAACTGATAGTGAAGAGGTGGAGTCTCCTTCTACAGCTGTGTGCAAACACACGCGGTTAGGTTAATATGGGATGGCCTTGGGCTGAGGTGCCCTTGAGCGAGGTACCTAACTCCCAACTGCTCCCCGGGCGCTGTTAGCATGGCTGCCCACTGCTCTGGGTGTGTGTGCGCGCATGTTCACTGCTTCAGATGGTTTAAATGCAGAGAGGAATTTCACAAGTATGTGATGAATAAAGTTGTGCTTTCTTTCTTTTCTTTCTAAACAGTGTCTTAGGTCATGTGTGGGGAAGCCTAATAGTTAGAGCAGCCTTTCTCAACCAGGGTGCCGTCTGGCTTCATTAAGGGTGCTGTCAAAAAATTATATATTCTAACATTGAAATAAATAAAATGAATTAAAATTCCAAAAAACGATAGTTACACTAATGCAGATCATCGCCGCTTCATGCATCAGCAAAATTTGTCTCATGGCCCCCTTTCCCATGTCACAACGTAACTGCCGGGGTCAGCGTGACTGCGTATATTTTATATGGGGGTGCCTTGAGAATTTGCATACTTCTGAAGGGTGCCATGACTGAAAAAAGGTTGAGAAACGCTGAGTTAGAGAACCAAAGCAGCTTTAGGACCAAAAGGTTGCCAGTTTGATTCCCTGAACCAGCAGGAATGGCTGAAGTACTGTTGAGCAAGGCACCCAACCCCCAACTGCTCCTCAGTGCTGTAGATCACTCTGGATAAGAGCACCTGCTAAATGCCATTAATGTAATGTAGTGTGGTGGGAGGAGACAACACATCTAATCTGATGATGTACAAAGAATGCCAGGAATGGAAGGTACACATGATCACATAAATAAACTGAAAATAAAAATAATCTAAATGTCTATTATTCACAAAATTTCCCATCCTAAGTTTTCTTTCTTAGTGTGTTAGCAAGAATCAGGACGGGAAATTTTGTGAATAACAGACATGGACAAAGAAAGCACAACTTTATTCATCACACACTTGTGAAATTTCCTCTTTGAATTTAACCCATCTGAAGCAGTGAACACACACACATACCCAGAGCAGTGGGCAACCATGCTAACAGTGCCCAGGGAGCAGTTGGGAGTTAAGTGCCTCGCTCAAGGGCACCTCAGCCCAAGGCCATCCCATATTAACCTAACTGCATGTCTTTGGATTGTGGGGGAAACCAGAGCACCCAGAGGAAACCCACACAGACACGGGGAGAACATGCAAACTCCATACAGAAAGGCCCTCGCCGGCTGCTGGGTTCAAACCCGGGGCCTTCTTGCTATGAGGCGACCATGCTAACCACTACACCACCGTGCCGCTTATAAAGTTTAGTGACCTGATGTTAGGGATGGATAGCTAGCAGCCAGACACTGTGATGATGGCACTAAGGATGCTGTTTGTCTTCTTAGGCTACATCCATATTTATACAAAACGCATCACTTTTGCCGTTTTTACACCTGGTGTCCACTCTACTCCGGAGTTTTCAAGACTACAACAGAGACTTTTGGAAAAGCTGCTGTCCCCGTTTTAGATTAAAAAAAAACCTTTCAGAGTAGTATTTTATCAGGGATGAGGAAAAACAGAGCCGTTTCTAAACAATGCTGCAGACACTCACATCTGATCACTCACAACGTATCCTTTCCTGATTCGTCACGCTCCTATCACGTGATCCTTTCCCGGAAGAATACAAATGGCATCAGCTGTTTATACCGGCACGCGCAAGCCCAGTGTCCATCAATGGTCATGTGATTTGGTTTTCAGGTTTGTTATTGTGGACGGATTTTATTTCTCCTGCGGTCTGGATGGAGATAGTTTTCGTTTTAAAACTAAAACGTATTAGTGTGGATGTAGCCTTAGCCTACTTGGCAGTTTATTCCTTTGATTGATTGATTTTATTTCCTAAAATAATGCACAAAATACATACATATAGTGTACATTAATATACACAGATAACACAAGAAAGTGTATAACACTTATTTCCATTGTGGTCTGGCAAGAATCAATTATTTTGATTCTCCTTAATTTGTTATGAATGAAAGAATAACGAGACTATAGAAATAACCTTAGTCAGATGTTTGTACAATTAGCCGACTAATAAATCCTTTTTTTCTGTACCTGTCACCCACAGACAGAAGCAGGAAGTCAGTGTTTTCACTCTTTTAATGCAGTGTTTAAAAAAAAAAAAACTTTTGATGTTAATTAAGTTCATCAGTTTGATTGATTGATTGATTGATTGATTGATTGATTGATTGATTGATTGATTGATTGAATGCAATGGCGCTGAACTAGTACCCTTCCCAGAAATGGACAAAGTACCCAACTTCATTATTTAAGTCAAAGTACAGATCCCACTGGTCAAATGTTACTCCGATACAAGTGAAAGTCGTCCAGTGAAATTTTTACTTAAGTTAAAGTACTGAAGTACTTGCTTTTAAAAATACTTAAGTATTAAAAGTACATTTTCTGTCAACAGATCGTTGTATTATTGCCACAACGCTTGCAATACCTAATGCCATTAACAAAGACAGAAATATGAATTCACAAAATGAATGCATGCTGTGCCATCATGGTCAAAAGTCCCTTCCCATGCCATGTGGTGCAGCCGATCTCCGTTTCTGTAGCCCTCGGCCTCTCACATAGCTAGGGTTACAGTGGGGGGCTAGTCTTCTGGTAACTGCAAGAGTTTGACTCCCCACTCGCATCTGTATTGCAGCATGCCTTGCCAGACAGCACCATTTTTATGATGGTCTTTGGTATGACCCAACCGTGAGTAGAACTTGTGATCTCCCAATCAAGAGGCAGACACGCTAACCACTAGACTAACTCGCAGTGTGCCATCATGGTGGTTTAACATTAAGCTAGCTAGTCAGTGAAACGCCACCTGACATGCTAGCAAACTCTTTTCAAACTCGAAATCATATTAGGTAGCTAATGCTACTAGAAAAGAAAGATTTCTACATTGTTTATTTGGCAAGATTATGCTAAAACATATTTCTGAAAGGACTTCAGGTAAGTTAATGTTATTCATGTTAGCGTAACTCCGTTTTTACATGCTAACTAACGGTGTCCAAGTTAACTAGCTATGTGTTAACGTTAGCCATGGACAAGGTGATGGCGACTTGGCGGGCAAATCCATAGAAAGTCATTTGACTAACCAGATTGCACAGCTATTGCAATGTTATCGCTAGCTCTAAAAGCACAGACAACTTTGTTGCAAGCTTTCTCTTGGAATAAAATGTTTATATCTCTCAATATGTTTCCGCAGGTCAGATGGTGAGTTTTTGTAGGCTGTGATGTGGTTCGTTTTAGGCAAACATTTAAAACGAAATTAATCTTTAATCCTTTCAGAAAACTGAAACATGGGTTCATGGGCCATGAGTGTGTGCATTCCCCAGAAGAACCGCCTCCTTCCATTCTGCCATCAACTGATCATGTTCAAATAACTCTGCTGAGAAATCACTGAACTTGATTTTATACGGTCTGTGGATGTAGCATAACCCTAGTGATTACTGACAGGCTGTCTCAGTGTCACCTGCAAAAAAAACAATCACGTTTTAGAAAAAAAAGAAAAAACATCCACTTTCAAAGCTGCTTCTTAGTAACGAGTAACAAGGATCTTGACAGAAATGTAGTGGAGTAAAAAGTACGATATTTGCCTTTCAAATGTAGTGAAGTTAAAGTCAGAAGTTTAAAAAGAAAATACTCAAGTAAAGAACAGATACTCAAAAAGTGTACTTAAGCACAATACTCAAGTAAATGTACTTCGTTACTGTCCACCTCTGACCCTTCCCATTTTATCACGCCAGGCACCGTACGAACCCAAAATTTTGGTACCCAACCCACTCTAGTTCTGACATGGAAAAAGAGGAAAATGTACATGTATAAATAAAGTTTATCTCTTTTACAACAAGGCAATATTCTGAAACTTCAGGCAAAAATCAACATTAAAAAAATCAGAAAAAGTTGGGACAGGATGGAAAATGCAAATTTAAAAAAAAGCATCGATTTCTAAATTTACTTTGCCTTGTATATCATTGCAGACAGTATGAACCCAAGATATTTCATATTTTGTTCTGTTAACTTAATTCCATTTGTTAAACTACATCCGTTCCTGGGTTTCAGGCCCGCAACACGTTCCAAAAAAAAGTTAGGACAAGGCAATTTAGGGCTAGTAATGAGATAAAACCAGAGTGCGAATTACCCCACCATAATTGGGGGGTACCATCATGGTCCACTATCATATCAATCGCCCCCCCGGTCCCGTCCCGTCTCGTCTATGGAAGTTGGTGTCAGTAACTCAACGCAATAACTCTGAACAATAATTTTTAATGTCATTAAGAAGCATGACAAACCATACAGTACTACCACAGAAGAAAAACAGCAGTACAACCTGATAACCTTCTTTGTCAGAACAAACTGGGTATCAACACTACAAATGAGTCACATACAGTATATACACACGTGCAGAACAGTCCTGCTGAATGTCTTGCTCTCTTTCGTCCTGCTGTGCCTCTCCTGTCTGCTGGGAACCCATTTTCTTTATTCACATGAACAGTGTATAAAACCTAACTGCACCTACACTTGTACTGTAATTGTCTGTAGATATTAGTGCTAATATTTACTACTTACTCTTTTAGCACCAAAAAAAATGCCTGATGTCTGGCCCTTTTCTTTTCCTCATGTTTGGCCTACTGTCTCTGTGAATACACTCAAACAGGGTACTCAGATGAAAATATGACTATCTTAAAAATAATACAAAAGGAATGTAAGTAAAAACAATAGAAAACATTCATGTACTAGGCTATTTTGCCTAGGCTAGCCTACTACCTGGCTCTTTTTATGTTGCCCCCAGTCCCCAGAGGTTCTGATTGTAATTTTACATAGGCTTAGCTAGGCCTACATCAGAACTTCTTGTGCCTAATCACACACACAGGATGGGCCTATGTGCCAAATGAATTTCAGAAGGGCACAATTTATTCATGATAAAATGAGAATGGAAACATATGGAGTTCTTCTCCTTTGAAATGAGAATCGTTTCTATACCACACTGTAATAAGCTTGATTTAAATAGAGACTTAGCTTATCTTGCTAACTAATGTTGGTAACTAACGTTAACGTCCGTCCACTGTAGCCTTCTGGCCTCAGTGGGTAAGTAATTCAACGTATAAAGATGTGACATGAGCTGAAAGAACAAATCACTTTAATAAATGAAAGTTGTAAAATAACACATTTTCAACAGGCTAAAAGTTGGTTAGCAACTAACATTATCAATGTATGTCTTCTGCTGCAAACCATAGACTGTATAAATTGCTGCAAACCCATGGACTGTATCTGATGAATCAACTGAATACGGTGTGGACTAGAAGCTATTGCTTCTAGCGCAGGGTTTTTCAAAGTGTGGGTCGCGCCTCCCCAGGGGGCACCAGAGTTCTTCAGGGGGGACGCAACGTGAGGAAAAATAAACCAGAATAAGTTACTATTGCGGACATTTAGCGAACTTCAGCTAGCCTTTGCCAGAGACAAAATGGATTGATTTTTGGCACCTAAAGCTACAGTGAGTGAGGAGACAGAGTCTGGGCCAAGCAAACAAAGAAGGAAGTATGACCACGATTATTTAAAGTTTGGATTTTCATGGACTGGATCTGAAGATGCTCCACTGCCACAGTGTGTTGTCTGCCAAGAGGTGCTAGCTAACGATGCTATGAGATGTTTAAAATGTGTAAAACAAGATATTAAAAAAAGCATAGATGTTTAAAATGTGTAAAAAAAAAAGAGGTTTTCAAAAAGTACAGATGTTTAAAATGTGTAAAAAAAAAGATGTTTTAATAAAGCTCATATGTTTTAAATGTGTAAAAAAAGATGTTTTCAAAAAGCACAGATGTTTAAAATGTGTAAAAGAAAAAAAATATGTACAACACCCATTTTTTTTAAATACGAATGGAACATTAAAAGGATAGTTCGGGATTTTTGACATGAATCTGTATGGCATCCCCATCAATAGTGTCGTGCAAACACACTGACTTACCCCTGACAGCATCCTGTGAGTCCAGTTCTTGTCCAGTTTTGGTCCAGACGAAAGTAGTCCGGCAAGTTTGTTGGGGTCACGAAAGTAAAACGTTTTTCGTCTCAAAACAGTATGTGTTCAAAAGAGTGATATATTTGCATCACAAAACCGTTGCCAAATAAAAAGTCAGACCTCGAAATCGCTTGGCACTATTTTCTCTCCCTTCTTATCACTGCGCGCTGCCGCCAGGTGACAGCCACGGCTGGTTCATTCATTGTTTACTAGTGATGGGAATTTCGGCTCTTTTTTGGGAGCCGGCTCTTTTGGCTCTTCTTACTATAAGGAGCCGGCTCTTTCGGCTCCCAAACGGCTCCTGAGATTTTATTTTTGATTTAAAGGAATACGCCACCCCCAGATTAAATTGAGTCAGTCCCTGCAGTCCCTAGAGTTGGATGAGTGAGCCAAAGCGTTTTGTAGCCGACCCAGCCATTGTCCTGATCTATAAACGCCCCGGTTAGCTTTAGCTTAGCGTAGTCGCTGTAATCCGGCGTGTCCAGCTAGCATTGTCGTTGCAAAAGTGAATCAAATAACTCAAGATTTTTTATAATTATTTCTCATGACTTGTACGTTCACATCGAGTACACATATCAATGCAAATTAACACGAAGGGATTTACTAGACCAATTTATATCTGGAACTATTTTCAGCCACAGCACAGGCAAAGCACCGCTGCAGGCGCAAAGACACCGCGCAGCGCCTGAAAATGGGTGCGCAGCGCCTGAAAACCCGTTTTCAGGCGCTGCGCGGTGTCTTTGCGCCTTCCTTTTCCTACCTATTCCTTTAATTGCTGCAATTAACTAGTTAATTCTGATTCTATTTCTCCTCTCAGTTATAATCTGTCCTGCTTTTGAAAAGATCCTCTCTGGGGGGACAGATGCTGCCACTATACACATCCTCCGTGCCATCACGTGTGTAAGCCATGGATAGAGTGCAGCCTTGGTCTCCCACCAGCTTAGTGGGTCTGTGTTTCGCTGTCACCTGGCGGCAGCGCGCAGTGATAAGAAGGGAGAGAAAATAGTGCCAAGCGATTTCGAGGTCTGACTTTTTATTTGGCAACGGTTTTGTGATGCAAATATATCACTCTTTTGAACACATACTGTTTTGAGACGAAAAACGTTTTACTTTCGTGACCCCAACAAACTTGCCGGACTACTTTCGTCTGGACCAAAACTGGACAAGAACTGGACTCACAGGATGCTGTCAGGGGTAAGTCAGTGTGTTTGCACGACACTATTGATGGGGATGCCATACAGATTCATGTCAAAAATCCCGAACTATCCCTTTAAGTATAGCAACAACAAAAATTGTAAGGGGGGGCGCTGTTGTTTATTTGCTCTCTGCGGGGGGGGGGGGGGCTGAAGGCCAATTTATGCTGACAACCCAGTCCTCGCAGATGGCGTCACAGACAGCGTCTGCGTAGCCCCCCCACCTTCGCAGACGCTCTGCGCGCACCTCCCAAAAATTGTGACCACCGCAGAAGCATCGCAGACAAGAGGGCTCTGATTGGTCCACTCTACATCCGCTGTACACGCACTTCCGCTTCCCTACTTTCCTTGTTTGTTTTCACGACCGCCATTTTTAAAAACACGAGCAAAGATGGAGCAGCACGAAGAGCGGTTGATCGAGGAAGTACGTACATCTATACGACTCCAGTTCTAGTCATTATAAGTAACCGGAGGATAAACACTCCACTAACCACACCCACCAACTACTCCTAGCGATTTCGTGCCCCCTTGCATTGTGGCGGTGAATAACATCGCGCACGCCTATTACTCCCCGCTCAACGATAAATTACAACTGTCTGCGAAAAGCTATCTGCGAAAGCCTTGTCGCAAGAGCATGCAGAGGCCTTGACTCTCCCACACTTTGAAACCCCCTGCTCTAGCGCGTTCTAGCGCTGCGGTGACTAAAAATGGTACGGTCCACAATAGGGGTGTCTGTCTGAAATCGATTTACATTAAAATGTTCCTACAATAAGAATGCCGAATGGGAGTTGGTTTGAATTATATATTCCTTTTCACAATATCAGAAAAAATATCGGACCCCCCCAAAACTTATATTTTTGTCTCTTTGGGGGGTACTGGGTCTTCATTGGGGGGTATAGTACCCCCCAGTCCCCCCCGTAATTCGAACTATGGATAAAACAATTAAATAATGATGTGATTTGAAACAGGTGATGTCAACAGGTGATTGTAATCATGATTTGGTACAAAATCAGTATCCAGGAAAGACCTAGTCTTTGAGGAGGTAAGATAGGATGAGGATCTCTAGTTTGTCAACACGTGGGAAAAAATTATTGAAAGGTTGAAAGTGTTCTCTCATCTCATTATCTGTAGCCGCTTTAACCTTCTACAGGGTCGCAGGCAAGCTGGAGCCTATCCCAGCTGACTACGGGCGAAAGGCGGGGTACACCCTGGACAAGTCGCCAGGTCATCACAGGGCTGACACATAGACACAGATAACCATTCACACCTACGGTCAATTTAGAGTCACCAGTTAACCTAACCTGCATGTCTTTGGACTGTGGGGGAAACCCACGCAGACACGGGGAGAACATGCAAACTCCACACAGAAAGGCCCTCGCCGGCCCCGGGGCTCGAACCCAGGACCTTCTTGCTGTGAGGCGACAGCGCTAACCACTACACCACCGTGCCACCCAAAAACAATGTTCCTCAAAGAAATATATGAATGGATTTGGATATTTCACACTCTACAATACATAATATCATGAAATGATTCAAGGACTCTGGTGGAATTCCGATGTGTAAAGGGCAAGGGCACAAGCCTAAGCTGAACACCCGTGATCTCTGATCCCTCAGACGGCACTGCATCAAGAACTGTCATTCATCTGTAGCCGATATAACCACATGGGCTTGGGAATACTTTCTGTCAAGTACTACAATCTCATGTTACATTCACAAGTGACAGTTAAAATTTTACTGTACAAAAAAGGAAGCCTTATGTTAAGTGTGTCCAGAAACACTGTCGACTTCTCTGGCTTGGAGGCATCTGGGATGGAATACACAATGGAAATGTGTATTGTGCTCAGACGAATCTGTATTCCAGGTCTTTTTTCTAAGAAATGGACACCGTGCGCTCTGAACCAAAGATGAAAAAGACTGTTACCAGCAACAAGTCCAAAAGCCAGGGTCTATCATGGTATGGGGTTGATGTCTGTGCCCTTGGCAAAGGTAACTTACACTTCTGTGATGACAACATTAATGCAGAAAAGTACATTAGATTTTGGAGCAACATATGCTGACTTCAAGACAACATCTTTTCTAGGGATATTTCAACAAGACAATGCAAAACCACATTCTGCACACATTACAAAGGAATGGCTGTGGAAAAAGAGGGTGCCTGTCCCCTCCGTCCCCAATAGAGAATGTGTGGCAAATTTTGAAATGGAAACAATTACGAAGACTCCTGTACTGTTGCGCATCTTAAAACCTGTTCGCAAGAAGGATGAGGCAAAATAACACCTGAAAGGCTTGGTGTCTTCAGTCCCTAAACATCTTTTAAGTGTTGTGAGAAGGAATGGCAACATTAAAAAGTGGTAAATGCTTTACCATCCCAACTTTTTTGAAATATGTTGCAAGAATCGAAATGTTTTATTTTGAAAAAATAAATTTCACAAGGTAAAACAACAAATAATGTGCTGTTGTATTGTTTTGAGTGTAATACAGGTCAAATATCATTTACAAGTCAAAATTTTCAGTTTTAATTTCAATTTCAAATCCTAACATTTTTTATTATTTGGGATTATAGTTTTAAAAGAGGTTTTTCCAAGAATTTATTGAGCTCCAGACCTAATCAGAAACAAATGTATTAATTTACTTATTGCCATTAATGTCTTAAAGTACACTATTTGACCTATTTTATTATTTATGATAATAAAGAACTTTAATATTTGAATCATTGTGTGTCAGGCAAAGGTTAAAACACACACACACACACACACACACACACACACACACACACACACACACCAAAAAAAAAAAAGACTTCTAATTAACTCAAGAGCACTGAACCTGTGATCAGTAAGGAAAATCAAAAAAGATATTCTAAAATAGCCTGGACATGTTTGTTCGTGGGGTGGCATGGTGGTGTAGTGGTTAGCGCTGTCGCCTCACAGCAAGAAGGTCCGGGTTCGAGCCCCGTGGCCGGCGAGGGCCTTTCTGTGCAGAGTTTGCATGTTGTCTGCGTGGGTTTCCTCCGGGTGCTCCGGTTTCCCCCAAAGACATGCCGGTTAGGTTAACTGGTGACTCTAAATTGACCGTAGGTGTGAATGGTTGTCTGTGTCTATGTGTCAGCCCTGTGATGACCTGGCGACTTGTCCAGGGTGTACCCCGCCTTTCGCCTGTAGTCAGCTGGGATAGGCTCCAGCTTGCCTGCGACCCTGTAGAACAGGATAAAGCAGTTAGAGATAATGAGATGAGATGTTTGTTCGTACTACTAGAAAAGATTATAAATAATTTGATTATAGTGATATTTCAAACTAATTGTTTAACCTTAATTAGTATCACAGGTGTCTTCGATCTTGTAACCAGTCTATTTAAATGGACAAAAGTCGTCACTCTGCTGTTTGGTATCATCATGTGTACCACATTGAACATGGACCAGAAATAAAATTATAGACAAGCATGTTAAAGGCAAAGGCTCTAAGACCATATCCAAGCAGCTTGATGTTCCTGTGACTATAGTTGCAAATATTATTAAGCAGTTTAAGTTCCATGGGATGGTAGCCAACCTTCCTGGACGTGGCTGCAAGAGGAAAATCCATGACAGATTGAACAGAAGGATAGTGGCAATGATGGACAAAGAGCCAAGGACAACTTCCAAAGAGATAAAAGTTGAACTCCAAGGTCAAGGTACATCATTGTCTGTTTGCACCATCTGTCACTTTTTGAGCGACAGCAGGCTCAATGGAAGAAGACCCAGGAGGACTCCATTGTTGAAAGAAAAAAAATTTTAAAAAGCCAGACTGGAATTTCCTAAAATGCATACTGACAAGCCACAATGCTTCTGGGAGCATGTCCTTTGGTCAGATGAGACAAAACTCCAGCTTATTGGCAAGTCACATCAGCTCTATGTCCACAGAAGAAAAAAATGAAGGTTTCAAAGAAAAGAACACCATACCTACTGTGAAACACAGAGGAGGCTTGGTTATGATTTGAGGCTGCTTTGCTGCATCTGGCATAGGGTGACTTGGATCTGTGCAGGGCACAATGAAGTCTCAAGACTATCAAGGCACTCTGGAGCGAAATGTTCTACCCAATGTCCGAAAGAACTGTCTTAGTCGTAGCTTCTGGGTCCTCCAACAGGATAAAGACCTAAAATGCATAGCTAAAAGCACACAAGAATGATGAAGAACAAAACATTGGACTATTTTGAAGTGGTCTATTTTGACGGCAGTCTTCAAACCTGAGACAGCTGGAGCAGTTTGTCAGGAAGTGTGGGCCAAACTACCTGTTGGCAGATGCAGAAGTCTCATTGAGAGCTACAGAGATCACTTGTTAGCAGTGATTGCTGCTAAAGGTTGTGCAACAAAATATTAAGTTAAGGGTACCATAATTTTTGTCCACGTCACTTTCATTTGTTTTGTAATATAAAATAATCAGTTGAATCAAAAATCAAAAGCAAAGCCTGATTTGTGTTAAACATGGAATAAACAATGATGGATGCCATTAACTTTTGTCAGTTTCAAGTTATTTCAGACATTTTTGTTTGTTTGCTTTTTTCGTTGAAGGGTACGGACAAATCTGTCCACATCTGTATGTCCAGACAGTACCCATTATGGTATTTCTAGCGGTTTCACTTGAATTTGAAAATGTTTTCTCTAATGGGCATTTGATGGATTAGTTTTGGATTTCTAAAGAAAAAAGAACAAGATTTTTTTGTATGTTTTGGATATCTCATCTCATCTCATTATCTGTAGCCGCTTTATCCTTCTACAGGGTCGCAGGCAAGCTGGAGCCTATCCCAGCTGACTACGGGCGAAAGGCGGGGTACACCCTGGACAAGTCGCCAGGTCATCACAGGGCTGACACATAGACACAGACAACCATTCACACTCACATTCACACCTACGGTCAATTTAGAGTCACCAGTTAACCTAACCTGCATGTCTTTGGACTGTGGGGGAAACCGGAGCACCCGGAGGAAACCCACGCAGACACGGGGAGAACATGCAAACTCCACACAGAAAGGCCCTCGCCGGCCCCGGGGCTCGAACCCAGGACCTTCTTGCTGTGAGGCGACAGCGCTAACCACTACACCACCGTGCCGCCATGTTTTGGATATGAATGTACTATTATGATACCATTTAATAATTTGAAATTATTAATTTTAATGGTAGCACACCTTACTGAGTTTAAAGAATACAGGAGCTTAGTTGCTCATATTAAGGATTTTGTTTAAAGTTAAACCATACAACTTCAATAATGACAAAAAGTAATTCTGACTGTATAAATCATACACTATGGACTGTCTGTGACTGACTGAGGAAGTGGGGAAAAACAGACATGGCAAATTTGCTGTTAATTCACCAGAGAAACCAATGACCCATTTTCACGTTAGCACAAGCATCTGTCTGGACTCAGGGGTTTCTCATGGAGGATTCATTGGAGTCATTAATGTGAAACGATTAAAGCAGGGTTTCTACTTCTCTTCACTTTGCATATTTCTTACAAGCCTTAACGATCCAAGTGCCTAAAGATAAGTCTAATTGGAGGATAATGAGTGAGCTCTCATTGGGTGGCACGGTGGTATAAGTGGTTAGCACTGTAGCCTCACAGCAAGAAGGTTCTGGGGTCGAGCCCAGTGGCTGACAGGGGTCTTTCTGTGTGGAGTTTGCATGTTCTCCATGTCTACGTGGGTTTCCTCTGGGTGTTCCAGTTTCCCTCACAGTCCAAAGACATGCAGTTAGGTTAATGTGGGATGGCCTTGGGCTGAAGTGCCCAAGAGTGGTGGTACGCACGTACGCAGCCGCTTTGCTCTCCTATGATGAACTAAATTTTGTTGTACATTTGTGTAGTGACAATAAAGGCATTCTATTCTATCTCTACATGAATCGTAGAATAACCTGGACACATGAAATATTGTTTCCAATTATTATACGTGTGTAATTACTAAATCTATAAACCTATAATGTAGTACATTTTCATTTAAATTTTAAGAAACTGCAAGACACTTTTCTGTTTTAGCCAGCATTAACTTATTTAGCAGTTTGTGCTACAGTAGCTCATCTGTGGGATTGGACCATATGGGCTAGCCTTCGTGCCACATGTGATCAGTATGCTTTTGACACCCATGACCCTGTCACCGGTTCATTGGTTGTCCTTCCTTGGACCACTTTTGTTAGGTACAAACCACTGCATACCAGGAACACGCCACATTTTGGAGATGCTCAGACCCAGTCATCTCGCCATCACAATTTGGTCCTTGTCAAAGTCGCTCAGATCCTTACGCTTGCCCATTCTTACTAATTCCAACACATCAACTTCAAGAACTGACTGTTCTTTTTCTGCCTAATATATATATATATATATATATATATACACACACACACACTGTATATTACGGTTTTATATATATATATATATATATATATATATATATATATATATATATATATATATATATATATATATATGCATACACGAGGGTAAATTTCAAAAGAATTCAAACAAGGAATACAAAGAAGGAATTCTCTGATGGAAACATCGCTTGCAGAAGTGTTTAGACGTAAATGGAGGATATGTAGAGAAACAGCTTTGTTATTTTCATAAATAAATATTTATTTCATTTGTCTTAACACTTTTTGACTTCCCATTTTATATATATATATATATATATATATATATATATATATATATATATATCCATTATCTGTAGCTGCTTATCCTGTCCTACAGGGTCGCAGGCAAGCTGGAGCCTATCCCAGCTGACTATGGGCGAGAAGCGGGGTACACCCTGGACAAGTCACCACGTCATCGCAGGGCTGACACATAGACACAGACAACCATTCACACTCACACCTACGGTCGATTTAGAGCCACCAATTAGCCTAACCTGCATGTCTTTGGGGGAAACCGGAGCACCCCACGTGGGCAGCATGCAAACTCCACACAGAAAGGCCCTCGCCGGCCTCGAACCCAGGACCTTCTTGCTGCGAGGCAACAGTGCTAACCACTACACCACCGTGCCATATATATATATATATATATATATATATATATATATATATATATATATATATATATACACACTAGAGCATCTCAAAAAATTAGAATATTGTGAAAAAGTTCAATATTTTCCATCAGTTATTTAAGAAAGTGAAAATGTTATATATTATAGACTCATTACACATAAACTAAAATGTTTCAAGCATTTTTCTATTTTAATTTTAATCAGTATGGCATACAGTACAAAAACATAAAAAAACCCATCTCAAAATATTAAAATATTTCATTTCGAGTTTGAGTAAAACAGTATGAACACAGTGTATCTCTCGGTCTAGTTCAGTACACACAACCACAATCACGGGGAAGACTGCTGAGTTGACTGTTGTCCAGAAGATGATCACTGATGCCCTCCACAAGGAGGGTAAGCCACAAAAGGTCACTGCTGAAAAGGGTGGCTGGAAAAGGTGCACAAGCAACAGGGATGGCTGCAGTCTTGAGAGGATTGTCAAGAAAAGTTCATTCAAGAACTTGGGAGAGCTTCACAAGGAGTGGACTGAGGCTGGTGTCAGTGTACCAAGACCCATCACGAACAGACATCTTCAAGAAAGGGGATACAACTTTTGCATTCCTAATATCAAGCTACTCCTAATTTAAAAAAAAAAAATCAAAGTCCCTTCTCATATGGCGCATAGGGCAGCGCCAATCTCCGTTTCCATAGCCCTTGGTCTCTCGCCTATTACATAGCTCGGGTTACAGTGGGGGACTGGTCCTCTGGTAATCGCAAGAGTTTGACTCCCCACTTGCATCTGTATTGCAGCGTGCCTTGCCAGACGGCAGTAGGTACCATTTTTATGATGGTCTTTGGTATGACCTGAGGTTAGGTTAACTGGTGGCTCTAAATTGACCGTAGGTGTGAATGTGAGTGTGAATGGTAGTTTGTCTCTGTGTCAGCCCTGTGATGACCTGGCGACTTGTCCAGGGTGTACCCCGCCTTTCGCCCGTAGTCAGCTGGGATAGGCTCCAGCTCTTCTGCGACCCTGTAGAACAGGATAAGCAGCTACAGATAATGGATGGATGGATGGTCTGCGTGGGTTCCTCCGGGTGCTCCGGTTTCCCCCACAGTCAAAAGACATGCAGGTTAGGCTAACTGGTGACTCTAAATTGACCGTAGGTGTGAATGTGAGTGTGAATGGTTGTCTGTGTCTATGTGTCAGCCCTGTGATGACCTGGCGACTTGTCCAGGGTGTACCCCGCCTTTCGCCCATAGTCAGCTGGGATAGGCTCCAGCTCTTCTGCGACCCTGTAGAACAGGATAAAGCGGCTACAGATAATGGATGGATGGATGGATGGATGGTCTGTGTGGGTTCCTCCGGGTGCTCCGGTTTCCCCCACAGTCCAAAGACATGCAGGTTAGGTTAACTGGTGACTCTAAATTGACCGTAGGTGTGAATGTGAGTGTGAATGGTTGTGTGTCTCTGTGTCAGCCCTGTGATGACCTGGCGACTTGTCCAGGGTGTACCCCGCCTTTCGCCCGTAGTCAGCTGGGATAGGCTCCAGCTCTTCTGCGACCCTGTAGAACAGGATAAAGCGGCTACAGATAATGGATAATGGATGGATGGTCTGTCCAGTGTAGTTGTGTCATCAAACTGTTCTTTATAAAAATCATTTGTGCTTAATTGACTTGTTTGCATCCCGACTGGTTTATCCATGAATTAACGCGGACATTCGTGAAATTTCTTAAAAGACAAACGCACTCTTGGATACCACTCATTACCAACTGACGTCTTCAGAGCGAGTAACTGACGTTTAGGAAACTGTGACTCCGTAGACAAGCTCAGTCGCCATTGCGGTTCAGGCTTCCCATGTTTTCCAATGTAGTACTTCCGGAACACGACCGGCCTAGTAGGAACCATTATGGCGCCTGGCACTCCAGTTTCGTAACCTTGAGAGGGCGGAGTCTGGGTTTTGTGGAAGCAGAAAGAAGAGAGGAGGAGCGGCTGGGCGAAGCGGGGAGAACCACAGCCGTGCTGGAAAAGCTAAGGATAGAGAGATAGATAGACAAATAAATAAATAGACAGACAGACACCGGAAGCTACCGTATGCGTGCGGATATGTGATGAATATTGTTGCTTAGCTGCAATTTTAGCACCAGAGAGAGAGAGAGAGAGCAGTCCTGTAGCGGATTTGGAAGGACGGACAGACAGATAGACAGACAGGTAGACAGACAGCTCGACTGATCCACAGCTGTACATGAGGCGAGTTGTTTATAAAAGCTGATAAAAACCGGAACCTGTCCGCGAGTTCTTTGTAAAAGCCGGATTGATTAAAGGGAAGCAGGCGTAAGGTGGGGCAGAGGGGTGAGAGCTGAGCGGTTCCACTCTGTCCGCCCCTTCTCTGTATTTTTAACTCAATCCTTCACGGACATTTTTCCCCCTTTCAGAGGAGAAAAGGAAAGAAACCGCGCACGCAGGCTGTATTTTCCGCTCGCTGGGATTTGCGTCCACAAGCGCCTGTGATTTCGTCTCGTGCACTGAGTGTGCGATTTCCTGCCGTGGACACATTTGGCAGGAAGCTGTGCCGTCTGGTTGTTGGACCATGGCCGACGACGACGTCCTCTTCGAAGACGTTTACGAGCTGTGCGAGGTCATTGGGAAGTAAGTGTCGCGTTGAGGGCTGTACACTCATCCCCTTCACTGTTGTTTAGCTGTCGGGAGGGTTTTTGTGTCGGATTGGACAGGATAATCCTGGACTGCTGTCTCGGAAATAAAATAAAATAAAGGGACAGTGGCAGGTTTTCCTTGTCATTGCCATGTTTTGTACCTTTCTGAAAATGGATTGTGTATCAATTGGCCCTTGAGGACCACTGGGGTAACGCTTTTACTCTAAAAACACATGCTCTCAGCTCAAACATGCATCCTCATCCTCATCCTCATTCATTTCCACTAAGGCTGGGTGTCATGGTGGATCCAGAGCCTATCCTGGGTGTGAGGTCGGAATACATCTTGAATGGGATGCGAGTTTATCCCAGGGCACTGTGTACACACCTATGGGCAAATTCACAATGTAGTGCATGTTCTCCCCGTGTCCGCGTGGGTTTCCTCCGGGTGCTCCGGTTTCCCCCACAGTCCAAAGACATGCAGGTTAGGTTAACTGGTGACTCTAAATTGACCGTAGGTGTGAATGTGAGTGTGAATGGTTGTCTGTGTCTATGTGTCAGCCCTGTGATGACCTGGCGACTTGTCCAGGGTGTACCCCGCCTTTCGCCCGTAGTCAGCTGGGATAGGCTCCAGCTTGCCTGCGACCCTGTAGAACAGGATAAAGCGGCTACAGATAATGAGATGAGATGTTGGTGTAGTGGTTAGCGCTGTCGCCTCACAGCAAGAAGGTCCGGGTTCGAGCCCCATGGCCGGCGAGGGCCTTTCTGTGTGGAGTTTGCATGTTCTCCCCGTGTCCGCGTGGGTTTCCTCCGGGTGCTCCGGTTTCCCCCACAGTCCAAAGACATGCAGGTTAGGTTAACTGGTGACTCTAAATTGACCGTAGGTGTGAATGTGAGTGTGAATGGTTGTCTGTGTCTGTGTGTCAGCCCTGTGATGACCTGGCGACTTGTCCAGGGTGTACCCCGCCTTTCGCCCGTAGTCAGCTGGGATAGGCTCCAGCTTGCCTGCGACCCTGTAGAACAGGATAAAGCGGCTACAGATAATGAGATGAGATGTTGGTGTAGTGGTTAGCGCTGTCGCCTCACAGCAAGAAGGTCCGGGTTCGAGCCCCGTGGCCGGCGAGGGCCTTTCTGTGTGGAGTTTGCATGTTCTCCCCGTGTCCGCGTGGGTTTCCTCCGGGTGCTCCGGTTTCCCCCACAGTCCAAAGACATGCAGGTTAGGTTAACTGGTGACTCTAAATTGACCGTAGGTGTGAATGTGAGTGTGAATGGTTGTCTGTGTCTATGAGTGCGTTTACATGCACATAGAGAAAATCGAATTTCTGCCGTTGCTCGACTGAAATCGAAGTTCTAAATGCCATGGATACACTGTAGCTAGGCTGAAACTGAACCGAACTTGATTTCTCGTAATCGAGCTACACGACCTAGATTATGTGATTTTTGCCGAGCTACTTAGTGCATGTAAACCCTGTCGAGCTACTTACTTCAGCACTGCCCCTTCCGGAAGTGACGAGACCACAAGCAGGAAACACGACAGCCTCGGTCGGCATGACAACAGTAGTAGCGAGCAGCAGAAGAGGTCAGGAGGAACAAACGAAGAAGAGAAAATGGCGAGCAGAAACGTGCACTTCTGGAGCAATGAGGAGACAGAGTTCATGCTCATTCAGCTTAAAGAGTTGAATATATTAAAATTCATGGATGGGAGAAAAACGCGCAATGGAGAACACGGCGGAACTGATAACTTTGTTTACACTCTTGAATAGCTCTTCATGATGACAACCGGAAGTGTACCAACACGATGGGGTGTGTAGTGCCACCTGTGGCTCGGGTGCACAATGTACCTCACACAATAGCTCGATTTCCTTGTGTGCATATAGGATTGGATTTCTCTGGCACCCCTGCTGGGACCCTTTGCTCGATTACCGACAGCAGCTCGATTTGGATGTGCATGTAAACGTACTGTATGTGTCAGCCCTGTGATGACCTGGCGACTTGTCCAGGGTGTACCCCGCCTTTCGCCTGTAGTCAGCTGGGATAGGCTCCAGCTTGCCTGCGACCCTGTAGGACAGGATAAAGCGGCTAGAGATAATGAGATGAGATGAGATGTAAACGTACTGTATGTGTCAGCCCTGTGATGACCTGGCGACTTGTCCAGGGTGTACCCCGCCTTTCGCCTGTAGTCAGCTGGGATAGGCTCCAGCTTGCCTGCGACCCTGTAGGACAGGATAAAGCGGCTAGAGATTATGTTTTTGTAGTGAAGATGCAAGAAAGTTGGTGAATTCAAGTACCAGGGGCTAACTGTGCAGGAAAATGGGGGCTGCGATAGAAGAAAGAAAGCACAACTTTATTCATCACACACTTGTGAAATTTCCTCTCTGCATTTAACCCATCTGAAGCAGTGTGCACACACGCACACATACCCAGAGCAG
Source organism: Neoarius graeffei (assembly GCF_027579695.1). NCBI lineage: Eukaryota > Metazoa > Chordata > Actinopteri > Siluriformes > Ariidae > Neoarius > Neoarius graeffei. Next base: position 55,002,116 of record NC_083577.1, on the reverse strand, counting down.
TGGGCAGCCGTGCTAACAGCGCCCGGGGAGCAATCGGGAGTTAGGTGCCTCGCTCAAGGGCACCCCAGCCCAAGGCCGTCCCGCATGTCTTTGAACTCTGGGGGAAACTGGAGCACCCGGAGGAAACCCATGCAGACATGGGGAGAACATGCAAACTCCACACAGAAAGGCCCTTGGCGGCCGCTGGGTTCGAGCCCAGAACCTTCTTGCTGTGGGGCGACCGTGCTAACCACTACACCACCGTGCCGCCCCAAGTAGATAGTGAGGTGAGAAAGAGAGTGCAGGCGGGGTGGAGCAGTTGGAGAAGGATTTCCAGAGTCATTTGTGATAGGAAAGTCCCAGCAAAAGTGAAAGGTAAGCTGTATAAGACAGTAGTGAGACCAGCTGTGATGTATGGATTGGAGACTGTACCCTTAACGAAGAGACAGGAGGCAAAGTTGGAGGTGGTGGAGTTGAGGATGTTAAGGTTTGCGATGGGAGTGACGAGGTTGGACAGGATAAGGAACGAGCACATCAGAGGGACAGCACATGTGGAGAGCTTGGGAATTAAGCTAAGGGAGATGAGACTGAGATGGTACGGGCACATCCTGAGAAGAGATGCAGAGCATGCTGGAAGGAGAATGTTGAGGATGGAGCTGCCAGGCACACGAAATTGAGGAAGGCCAAAGAGGAGATACATGGATGTGGTGAGAGAGAGGACATGAGAGTGGCAGGTGTGGTAGAGAAGGATGCGGAAGACAGGGAGCAATGGAGACGAAAGATCTGCTGTGGCGACCCCTAATCGGGAGCAGCCAAAAGATGATAATGTTTTTGTGAGGTGGAAGGAAACTAGAGAACCCAGAAGAATCCCGGACTCAACCCTGGTGATTATTGTGAGGCTGTGCAACGGTGCCGTAAAAAAAAAATACTACAGGTTCAAAAAAGTGCACTTGATGATGGTACCACCCTAGGGGCAAAGAAACAGTGCAGCCTAGTACTTTTATTTCTGAGAGTTATGCCTTGTGTATTATTTTATTATTATTATTATTAAATTTTTTAAAAGATAATGCATTGATTTCTACACCTGACCCATCTTTGTCCAGATCCATGATGTGTGTATGGGTATATTGTATATGTTCTTCTGAAAATTCTCATCATGTATATCTTCTATCAATAATTTTATCAGCTTAGCTAGTTTGTAATGGTTTAGAGACAGCTGTACGTGTTGAGCTGATATGTGGTACGAGTTTGGTGACCGTGGGAAGTTTTGTGACGTGGGTGGGTCCACACGTGTGTCAGCAGGCTCAGAAACCAATAGACCTTGAAGTGAAATCATGCATCGAGTCTCTTGCTTTGAAAGACACTTGGACCGTGGTGGTAAGTCAGACGTGTGTTTAAAAATAAATAAAAAAGGAGGACGGTGTCTTATAGTATGGAACGTTATTAATGATCACACAATGTCTGCTGTCTCATTCAGCACTTCTGGTTGAATGAACCATATAACAAACCCACCCCCTAAAAAAAAAAAAAAAGACAACCTATAAGTGAACCTGAAGTCAAAACCTGATTTATTTTATTTGAAAAAAAAAATTCTCATTGGTCAAATGCTGCATGGTTAATCACTAACAGTCACGTAAAGGAAAGAAAATCTTCGACCAAAATGTTTGCCTAAATCAACATTCATGTGGGGGGGGGGGGATATGAAAGTTTCATATGTCAGATATTGCTGGAGGTTGTTAGCCCTCTACAATTTCCTGTAGACTGTGGTATCCAAAAAGTATTGAATGAGGACCAAAAGATTACTTTGATCAGAGGTGTCATCTGGATTTGTCTGATAACGTTTCAAACCAGTTTCGGTTCATTTTCACTTTCTTGCTCACTCACATTATTCACCATGGCTCAGGTAAAGAAAGACAAGTGTGAGCAAGAGAGAGCGAGAGAGAGATGATCCGAATGATCCAGACTGCGGCCCTCCATAATGATGTACTTGCTTATAAACTTGTTTCGTCATTCTTCAGGTCAAGTTCTTTGAGTCTAATAAACAAGTATGTCTGTGTGCGTTTATCTGGACTGTAAAAAATGGTTAATATGGTGCAGTGGAGAAAGCCAAGATGTTGTCCTGCTTTGCCACATTTTGTTGTCAGAACATGTTGGTTACATTGATCGTATGTCCCAGTATAGGGGCAGACTGTATATAAAGCCTAGGTCACAACCGGACATACGATTTTTTTTTGGCGGTGCGATTTTTGGCATTTCCCAAATCGCTGCGTTTTTTTTTTTTTCGTGGAGAAAGACACACGTTGGCAATAAGTTTGTCTTGCAACCTCATTCTCATCTCATTATCTGTAGCCGCTTTATCCTTCTCCAGGGTCGCAGGCAAGCTGGAGCCTATCCCAGCTGACTACGGGCGAAAGGCGGGGTACACCCTGGACAAGTCGCCAGGTCATCACAGGGCTGACACACAGACACAGACAACCATTCACACTCACATTCACACCTACGCTCAATTTAGAGTCACCAGTTAACCTAACCTGCATGTCTTTGGACTGTGGGGGAAACCGGAGCACCCGGAGGAAACCCACGCGGACACGGGGAGAACATGCAAACTCCACACAGAAAGGCCCTCGCCAGCCCCGGGGCTCGAACCCAGGACCTTCTTGCTGTGAGGCGACAGCGCTAACCACTACACCACCGTGCCGCCCCTGTCTTGCAACCTGAAAAAAAAAAAACCGTAAGCGCCCGTAGAGTTTGTTTGACATGACAAAGAACCTCTGCGGCCAGTCTACGGCTCAAAAATCAGCACGTCTCACACGCGCCCTGTGTGCGTTTCTTGTGTTTTTTTGCACGTAGACCGGCCGTAGGAGCACGTGTGGCCGGTTGTGACCTAGGCTTAAATGCTATTACTGAGAAAATAATGATTAGATAAATGGGAAGAGCTAAGTTTTAGTTTGCTGTCCGAGTAGGTGGTCTATGTTTGTTTTTAGCTAATTTTTCTGTGAGTCTTTATTGGGCAGGATTTATCATCTGGAGAATGTGAAAAGTTGCAGTCAATGCTAATCAGGCTCGGCCACTGAAGTAGAGAGACCCTCACGTCTCCCGTACCGACCGACCTCTCAGGTGGGGTTTACATTAGACCGTATCAGCGGATCATCAGATTAACGTTTTTAAAACGATTAGTGTGCACACAGCAACACCAATACACGATTCGCGTGCACACAGCAACGCCAATACACGGATACGCTCGGCTCAGCAGGCATCCTGCGCTCCAAATCACTCCGCCCTGAACAGCGAGTGCCCTCTGGAGGGTGCGCACTCCGGCCCTGCGCAGCTCACAGAGCGCACGAGTATAGCGCACAAGCAGTGATTCGGGACTGAGCCGCTGTGTGTGTGATCCCAGCGCACATCACTTACCACTTGCAAGTGGAAGGATGGCAAGCCTAAAGACAATCATAACTACACAATGGGCAGTATTTGCATCAGTATTTGCAGTATTTTCATACTTTTATACTCTTTAATGAAAGGTGATACAAGGCGGAAGTCCGCGCCGTTTTTCAACAGTCGCGTCACATGACCAACGCCAGCGAATCAGGAAGGTGGATGTCACAGTGACGTTGTCCAATGACGACGCCAGCTAGAGCTCAGCACAGCGTATCCGCGTATTCTCAATGTTTACACAGCACCGGACCAGACACGATCTGGATTGAATACGTGGACCGTGGCGGATTCCCGTTTCCCGGCGTTTCCAGGCGTTTTAATGTAAACGGACAGTGCATCCGCGAAGAAAATGAGACAGATACGGTCTAATGTAAACTTGGCCTCAAACCGTCCCCCACACAGTGCATCTGCACAGCATCGTGTACCAGAAAGTGCTGCTATGGGCACAAGTGTTTTTTTTTTTTTTTTTTTTTTTTTTTTCCCCCCTCCCCTCCCTTACACCTTATCCAGAAATTTAGCAGCATCTACACTGATTTAGTTTGTAGAATTAGTTCTTGGTGCATTTCTTTGGCTTGATTAAAAGCATGCGCTCCCATCATTGCTTTTGTAACTTGTTCCCAAGAAAAACATTCACACTTTCCAGGTTTTTTTTTCTACACTTTGGAGACATGTCAGCTTTCACTAACTAGTGCTTAATCATAGGTGTATTTACTGCTGCATCGTCAGCCCTTTGCTTATTGTTCTTTTATAGCTTATCTTTGTGTGGTACACACAATGATTACTCGGGGTGCGGAGAATGATCGATTGCCTTGCAATGTTTATATTTCTTTTAAAATGAATACCTTGAAATGTGCCCTTACTTGTCAGTTTCATAGAAATGAATCCAGATTTAAGTGCGTGGAACAAGTATGTATCGGATTCATGAAACGGTTGTACATGTAAAGGAGCAGTGATTTTGAAACCAAATTATGAATCAGCTTCAGCTGCGTGGAAACAAGCCCCTTGCCCGTAGCTCCTTATTTTCACGTCCTATGCGTTCTTGAAGCCCAGTTTACCCACATTTTCATTTACATGACACACAGCCTAATTTATGCACATGTGACAGCCAATGAAAGGAAAAGGTTCAGCACGTTCTGAAGATCTGAGGAACGTGCACCTATTACTCAAAGGACTAATGAGCTAATAAAGCGCCACATCTGCTCATTTCCATTTACAAATTATATGCTGACCTTAAACCCTATTACTTTTTATTTTATTCTGAGGTTCCTATGTGCATAGTTTTAATCTGCCTTTATTTGATATGCCTTTTGTTGTTTGATACTACTCGGTGTACTTGTCATGATTATACTGATGTTCCATTACAAATCAAACATTTTTCAGGTTGCTAAATTATGCACCAGTCCACATTATACACACGGACCAGGTGTGAATTTAGTGTCTATATACACCAGAGAAACTAGCTACATTTACATGGTCCCTAATAAGCTTGAATCCGATTATTAACAGATTGATGGGAATGAAAATTATTGTAAACAGCTTGATTGGAGGCGGCACGGTGGTGTAGTGGTTAGCGCTGTCGCCTCACAGCAAGAAGGTCTGGGTTCGAGCCCCGTGGCCGGCGAGGGCCTTTCTGTGTGGAGTTTGCATGTTCTCCCCGTGTCCGCGTGGGTTTCCTCCGGGTGCTCCGGTTTCCCCCACAGTCCAAAGACATGCAGGTTAGGTTAACTGGTGACTCTAAATTGGCCGTAGGTGTGAATGTGAGTGTGAATGGTTGTCTGTGTCTATTGGTGCGTTCATGTGCTATGGTAAATACCAAACGCCGACATGGAAAGCACACATGAACGCCCCCTCTTGTGGTATTTTCCACTGGGCAACTCGTAGAAAATTTTGATACATGAGTTGCCGAGATGAGATGAACTTTAACCTTTTCAACATGGCGGTGAGCGGTACAGGACACTTGAATGGTAAGCATTGTACGCTACTAAAGTTTTTTTTTTTTACTAGTACTAGTGGGTAGTTTTTGGTGTCTATGCAATGTTGCGTCATTAACAAGTGTAATACAATACGTTAGAAATCCGTTTCCTTTAAAAATGTGTTATGGTTTGTTTTTACCTATCCAGAGCAGACGCTATTGCTAACGATAGCTAACTAACTATTGCTAACTAGCAGTCCGCGTCCTTTGTCAACAACAACAAAAGCATGTGAACACAACACACTGGTAAATACCACTTCCCAACTGGAAAATATCATCTTCCCATAGCACATGAACGCAGCATATGTGTCGGCCCTGTGATGACCTGGTGACTTGTCCAGGGTGTACCCCGCCTTTCGCCCGTAGTCAGCTGGGATAGGCTCCAGCTCGCCTGCGACCCTGTGGAACAGGATAAAGCGGCTACAGATAATGAGATGAGCTTGATTGGAATAAAAAACCCCAGTTCAACTGAGAAAATGCCATTAGCCTGTGACCATGTCCAGCATCTGTCTTGGACTACTAGAGCAAAATGGCGGCTTCACACGGTTTATCTGATTGGTGGTGTGGACCTCTGATAATATTTTTGATGGAGCATTTACATGGCTAATATCTTCCTATCGGATTGTCTTCTGCAAGTTCATGCACAGTGACGTCTTGAGATTTTATAGATGGGAGAAATGTGCCATATCGCCCTCTCATATTGAGCATAACTTCATGAATGACTGTCATTCTCAGGTTGTTTCTCCATTCAGTATCGGTAAATTCACATAGGACAACGTTGTCCTGGCAGCCCTTGCTTCGGGCTTTCGTCCACAGTCCTTATTTTGGCAGGCAGAGTCAGCGACAGTGGTATGGCTCTTTACAGGACGGCATTCCAAAACAAATTCTCCTCTGCTCACCTTCTCCTGTAAAGCATTTCTACGAGGAGGATTCTTTCCAATATTTGCTTGAATAAATCGGATAAAAGAAATGTATTTGGTTAAAATGCTCGCCATGTCAATCTTTATGAGGCAGAGTAAGTCAGCAATGTGGGATTATGCACATGCCAGAAATCTGTTCCTGTTATATTCATTCATTAGTGTCATCATCATCTCCGAAGGTCGACAGTTGTGGATCTCCATTTCTGTCCGTCTTGAGCTGTATGGACACATTGGACATGGTTCATTTTCATCCATGTCCTTCATTGTTTCCTTCTTTTCCGCTTACCCTCTACTTTGCCTTCTTAAAGCTGCCGTTGCATCTCATCTGCTCTTATGATGTGTCCAAAATATTGTATCTTATGGCCCTTTTCCACTACCCTTTTTCAGCTCACTTCAGCCCGACACGGCTCGCGTTTCGACTACCAAAAACCAGCACGACTCAGCTCGCTTCAGCCCTGCTTAGCCCCTAAAACTCGCACGGTTTTGGAGTGGGGCTGAAGCGAGCCAAAGCGAGCCGAGTGAGGCTGGGGGCGTGAGCAGACACTCCCCTGTGCACTGATTGGTGAGGAGGAGTGTCCTCACATGCCCACACACGCCCCGCGAGCACGCTGGGATCTGTAAACACCGCAAACCCGGAAGGAGAATAATTACGAAAATTTCTGAAGCCTTATGCGCCTCGCCTCATCTATGCGCTCTTGCCAGTATCTGTTGGCGTTGTCGGTGACAACAAGCCACAGCACCAAGACCAGCAACACTAACGACTCCATGTCCTCCATGTTTATTGTTTACTATTCGGGTCGTGAGACTACCGCTTAAAAGCTCACTGATGTCACTGTTTGCGCTGCTTAACGACATCACCTGACGTCCACCCACTTTCGCTAACTCCACCCAACGTGTCCACCCACTTCCAGCCAGCACGGTTCAGCGCGGTTGTAGTCGAAATGCAACTCCAACAGCCCCGCTCAGCTCGACTCAGCACGGCACGGCTCAGCCCGACTCAGCCGCGTTTGTAGTGGAAAAGCGGCATTAATGTCACATACCAGCTTTCTCTTTTCTCCTACTATATCCAGGACTACTTCGTTTGTCTTTCTTTCAGTGTATGAGAAACGCATCGTTCTTCTGCATGTCCACATTTTCAAAAGCCTCCGACTTATCTGTAGTCTTCTTGTTTTGTGGTCCATGTCTCCTGGTGTTGAACGCTTTGGACATAAGCACACACATCTATCCAAGTGCTTTCATGTCAATGGTATGTTTGTAATTGCAGATCAGAATAAGTGAATTCTGAATGTAAAAAAAAGTGTGCATGTAAATGTAGCCACTAATTTTTTTGTATTTTTTGCATGCTTTGGTGCAGTCAGATTTGATTTGTATACCACTTTTGTTGAATAACGGCTGTCCTCTGTTTGTTTGTTGTGAAATCCAAAACTTAGGAATGACGTGAGCGGTACAGTGATGTAGTGGTTAGCGCTGTCGCCTCACAGCAAGAAGGTCCGGGTTCGAGCCCCGTGGCCGGCGAGGGCCTTTCTGTGCGGAGTTTGCATGTTCTCCCCGTGTCCGCGTGGGTTTCCTCCGGGTGCTCCGGTTTCCCCCACAGTCCAAAGACATGCAGGTTAGGTTAACTGGTGACTCTAAATTGACCGTAGGTGTGAATGTGAGTGTGAATGGTTGTCTGTGTCTATGTGTCAGCCCTGTGATGACCTGGCGGCTTGTCCAGGGTGTACCCCGCCTTTTGCCCGTAGTCAGCTGCGACCCTGTAGAACAGGATAAAGCAGCTAGAGATGATATGAGATGAGAGGAACGGTGTGAAGCCTCTGTTTTGCTCTAGTAGTCCGAGACTGATGCTGAAGGTGGTCACAGGCTAATGGCAGTTTTGCTGATTTGTAGCTGAGGCAAGTTTGAGGCTCAGGTCACAGTTTTATGGTGCATGATTTCGTCCCAGTTACTTTTTAAACAAAAAAAATCCTCTCTTCAGTCGTGTTGAATTTGCAAGGTGTTTCCTTCTTAACCTGAGGTGTCCCGTTTGCATGGTCACGTACATGTGATGCACGCAGGCCAGTTTGGAAAGCGTGGCTGTTCTGTGACACAAAGTCTCATTTCATCTCATTATCTGTAGCCGCTTTATCCTTCTACAGGGTCGCAGGCGAGCTGGAGCCTATCCCAGCTGACTACGGGCGAAAGGCGGGGTACACCCTGGACAAGTCGCCAGGTCATCACAGGGCTGACACATAGACACAGACAACCATTCACACTCACATTCACACCTACGGTCAATTTAGAGTCACCAGTTAACCTAACCTGCATGTCTTTGGACTGTGGGGGAAACCGGAGCACCCGGAGGAAACCCACGCGGACACGGGGAGAACATGCAAACTCCACACAGAAAGGCCCTCGCCAGCCACGGGGCTCGAACCCGGACCTTCTTGCTGTGAGGCGACAGCGCTAACCACTACACCACCGTGCCGCCCTGAAGCACAGTCATGCTTTATATTACGTTCCTTATTGCAGTCTGTAGGCTCGTCCCCGGCAAGTCAAAATAGGCATGTCTCTGTCTGGAGTTACCTGAATTTTTTATTAGATTGCATTCGTCCCCGAAGGGAACTGTCCCACTAGTCACCATCATACAGGCCTCCCTGAGACAGAATTCAGGAAATCGCCCTGTGTCAGAATTATACTGACGCTCAGTTGTGCAGTTTAAATCAACAGGGGGGGGATACAGAAAACTGCTGGCTTTATACAGACATATACTCCCAGTCAAACATTTGGACACACCTAGTCCTTTTTATTTCCAGTATTTTCCTGTTTTCCAGTATCTTGAGCAAATCAAAACCATCTTTTAATGGTTTTGTACTTGAGATTCTTCAAAAATAGCCGCCCTTTACCTTCATAATGGCTTTGCCAGTGCTTGGTATTCTCGCTTCTTCAAGCAATCACCTGGGAGGCTTTTCTAACTGTTTTGTTTACGGAGTTCGCACACATGCTGAACACTTGTTTGCTGCTTTTCATCGTTGATTTAATTAGGCATTTCCAGGTTTTGACTGGCGTGTATCATATTTAATAAATATCCAACATGGCTTTGTTGAACACACACTATTCTGATTGGTCAGTTATGACATTTCTACAGTCCATTTCTGTATAGCAGACCATTAGCAATTATACAATAAATCAATATTTCATGTCTTTTTTTTTTTTTTTATAAAGTTGGTAGCCATGTAATAAGCAGGATAAGCTCTTTGCATCAGGGTCCTGCATCACTCTGTTGTGGTTTATTTCACAATAGTGGCTGGTTGGCTGTACATTTATCCCTTGCATGACAATTATATAACCCAAAGGGTCTAGCAAATACAAATGCATAAGGAAAATAAATATCTTCTCTTATTGTTTTTCCCCCCCTGTGCCGAGCCTTCCTGGAGCTGTGTGGTGTGGGGGTCCACCCCCCACCCCCTGGGCTCCAAGTGGAAATAATGAGGTCCGTAGCTTTGATTTGTAGATGAGACATGCATTCCTTGGAGAATGCTGAGGGTAAGAAGCACGACTTCTCTCGATAGTGCTGACTTCCTGTGGCTTCTCATTGCTCTGAGCTCAGTCGATGGCAGCCTGTGCAGCAGTGACGTAGGATGCTCACCATTAAGCTCGGTGTTTTATTTCAGATCGTAGCCTGCGTTATGGGTTTTCTCTCAGTCACGGCTTGTTACGCATGTTTTGTGTTGTGGGGTTATTTATTTAAATTATTATTGTTTTTTAAAAACGCGGCGTTTATTCGAAGTCTTTCCTCCAACGTGCTCTGGTGGCACCTACAGCCTTTATGAGCATACAACCAGGTTTAGTCCGTTTGTTCCGTATCTGCATAATAATCCTTAATGTGCCATTCCACCATTGGATGTATTCTTTGGCATAAAATACAATATATTTTATGACAACATGACTAGACAGAGAAATCTTTTAGCTTCAAAATGATATATCAAACATAATTTTTTGACAACGACAAGTATATTAATTTTGCAACCAAAGTCACCTACCCTTTTAATTTCCGCGCGGTAGTGAAACGTGAGGTCATCGGCAGGTTCCCCTTCTTGTGTACCACGTCACGTGTGATGTGGCACAGATTATCAGCAATGGCGGATAGAACGCGATTTCCACTTGTTGATTGCTGTGCCGATATTCACCATCGACCGTCTCCTTTGGGCATCGCTTGCTATTTTCCTTCGCTTCTTTTCCGAAGCTGACAATCGCGTTCTATCCGCCATTGCTGATAATCTGTGCCACGTCACACGTGACGTGGTACACAAGAAGGGGAACCTGCCGATGACATCACGTTTCACTACCGCGCGGAAATTAAAAGGGTAGGTGACTTTGGTCGCAAAATTAATATACTTGTCGTTGTCAAATTATGTTTGATATATCATTTTGAAGCTAAAAGATTTCTCTGTCTAGTCATGTTGTCATAAAATATATTGTATTTTATGCCAAAAAAATACATCCAATGGTGGAATGGCACTTTAATGTGTCAGGAGTTTTTGTTGAAAAATTTACCATGGCATATATCTGAATGCTTCCATACTATAGGTTTTCAATCAGGGTGGTCGGTGTTTTACAAATACACTGTTCAAGCCTCATTACTGCTTTAGAAATTCCTGCTGATGATGTAATAATAATAAATAATAATAATAATACATCTGTTTTGTATATCGCTTTTCATGGTACTCAAAGACACTTTACAGGAAGTTCAAACACACACACAGACAGACAGACAATAGTAGACAAAGAAAAAAATAAAAATATAATAAAAAATAAATAAATGAAAAATAAAAAGTAAAGTCCACCAGGTAGGGGTCAGGATGTAATTCCCGTGGTGTAGCAGGCACAGTCCCACCAAAAGGCGCACGAAAACAAGTCCCACATCTCCAGCACCGCCGCCGTGACGCCGTCAGCAACATCGCTCAAACACCACGCCATGGATCCACACAGCGAGCAGAGAAGCTCCGCCACGCAGAGCGCTGGTGTGTCCCAAACAGCCTGCACAGCCACCGCGACGCCACCGAGCAACATCGCTCAGAACATCATGCCAAGCATTAAAGCGCAGAGCGCTGGATAACCATGAAGTAAAATGAGCAACGAGCTCAATGCAGTCCACAGCTGGGAGTGCAGGCATCACCCATGGTGAACCAAGGCCTGGAGGGAACTGACGCCCAAAACTAGGTCCGGAGCTACACCACAACCGGCGGACAAAACACATCAAACTACACAAACACATATAAAAAAAATAGAAAAAGAAATAAAATAAAACAAAGCAAAAAAGCTCTGGTGAGAAGCGGCAGCCAGAACGCGCACGATGTACTCTCAACCAGAAACAGAAACCAAATCATGCTGCGCAAAAGGGTTTCACTCTGAGTAACATGGAATTATGATCTCGTGGTTTGCTGGGAACGTGTGGGGATGGAGATGGCAGGAATGGAGATGGGCGTTACGTAGGCATATCAGGTGAAAATTCAATCCAAATTGCTTGAAACTGGTCTCACTGTATTCGGAATTGAATGCAGAACAAGATACTTTTTACAGAATTAAAATGTTTGTCCGTTCTTGAGATATTACAAATCAGGATTGAAAAAATGGCTTAATTTTTAGAAAACTGATATTATGTATTAGGATAACATGGTCCAAAATGGGCCTAATTAGCATTTTTTTTTCAAATGTTTTTTTCTTAACTTTTATTTTTCAAGATATTTCAGAATTTTCCACTTTTCAAAAATTAAAGGTGGCGGAGGGGGTGGGGCCCCGGTGGGCTTTTTTGACAGTGAAACTGGCCAATAAATGGTTAGGAAATGCTAAATCGTTAAAATAATTTCCAAAAAATGAACACATTCTTACCGTACGTATTATCTTTGTCAATGTGAGACTCATTTGACATCTCAGTTGAGACTGATGCTCCTGTTGTGCATCCCTGAATTAATTATATTTTTTTTCTGTGTGAAAAATAAATGAACTTCCATGCATAAACAAAATACCCAATTAAAATAAATGCATAAATTTTTTACAATACACATAATGCTAATTGGGTGAAACCACTCCAATCCATGCACGAGCTGGTGCGCGTGCCCGAGACTGGCACTACAAAGCTAGTCTGGCTAACGCGACTTCAAAGCTTTGCGAGCATTGGTCTGGCATAGATATTAAGCCCAACCGTTTCCCAAAGTGCGTGGTTGACCCTCCTCCCTGAAATGCCTCAGTTTGCTACTGGTCGAAGCCAGAAAAGGCTGTGACGAAGCTTAAACCAATCACATCACTCTTTCCTCTGACGTATGTGACGCGACGGGGCTAACTGGTAGATTAAACTCTTACCGAAGCCGGTCGGGAGCAAGGCGAAAACGTCCTTCCTTTCAATAAATACCTCCAGGGCTGCTCTTTGCTCCGTTTTCAATGAGAACTTGCTCCATGTTCGTAATGTTTCTAGTGAATGAAGCGCTTCCGGCATAGATTCTGTAAACAATCTATGGCTTCCGGTCGCAGTTCTACTACGTCACTGCCCTGAACACGCCTCTACCCAGGGCCGTTGGAGATGCTCAAAGTTGATTGGCTCCCGATTTTTCAGGAGCTTGGAAGAGCTGTAGATAGCTTGCCTGGCCAGACTAAGCTCGCAACAGGCCCTCGTGTTGCGTCACGCTTAGGATGGGCGGGCCCAGGCTACTACAAAGCCACCCCGGCCTCCGTAGTTCAGGTCCTTTGACCCAGGAACCCGGAAGTCCTACAGTAAACAAACACTGAAGCAACGGGAAAATGCAGCTCTCGCCTACACGATCACAGATGCGTAAAATAAAAGACCTGAACTTAACGTGTGTGTGCGCGCGCGCGCTGTTATATGATTACAGTAACTGTGTATGGTCAGAAAAGACGATAGATAAGCGTAACCGTTGTGCAATAATGCTACAAACACCCACAAAGTTATTTAGCTGCTGGCTAGCTGCAGCTTGTAGCTTCCAGCGTTACTGTGTCAGTATAGTATAATGTGGTGCGGTGTAGTGTAACACAGGGATAGACCCGTATGCATTTGTTTAATGGTTTTCTGCGTGTTAAATAGTTACAGAATTATAATAAAGCAAATGCTTTACAATTTATTTGGTGTATACTGATGAAGTTACGGGGTTTAAAAAAAAAATTCTATTTTATTTATTTATTTATTTATTTATTTATTTTGGCCACGGGAAGGGTGGCGGGCCAGAATTATAACGTGGCGGTGCGCCACTTTAAAAGCACCCGTGGAGAACACTGTTTACGTGGAAATTGGCAGGCACATAGATGGTTGTATACTGAATACAACGTGTAAAAACAAATTATGCAAATTAGTATTAATTATGCTAATTGGGTAAAAGCGTTAAATTAGTACACTCTCCTTAAAAGTTTCACTAAATGGCTTTATTTGCGCAATATAAAGCTGATCCTAACTCACTTATACATCACAAAGAAGGAGAAATCAATGTCAATTACAAATACAATTATAAAACACGCATAAATAAGCAGTGAATGTCATTCACATCTACCATTCTGTCAAAATAAAGTAATAGAAGATTGTTTCTAATCCCCTCTTTACGCTCTGTTAACCTTTGTATTTCTAAGTAGAGCCTACTAGTGTTTATATGAAAGAATATAGATGATTATTTCGATTAATATTCACAGCTTTCAAGGCTAAGCTTGAAAAAACCGTGAGCCCCATCCAATAAACAACTCCAATTAATTGAATTGAAATTGACACTCGCGTTTCTGACTTCCGGTTTTTTAAAAGACATCATTCCGACCATGAAGATCTTGGTGTTTTTCATCAAAACTCCAACAGTTATAGTCTAAAATAGTTATTTACTTAAATCGGTTTATTTGGGGGAAGAAAAAGTAGGTAAAGCTATGAAGACCCACTTCAAAGTCTCCCATAACATTAAAACTAGCTGATGGAAAATTTTGCTGAATACTTCATCAAAAACAGTGAGAGCTAGAGAACACCTCGATAAAAGTTATCGGATTTGATATCCATGAGCAATCCAATCGGAAACTGATCAGAAGAGAGAGAGCCTGACCACTTTCTTGTGACTCAGAAAGCACCGGCAGTTTCCCGACATCACGCGAGCAGAGTTTTTACTCTGTTGTACCAACTTCAACCTGCCGTTACTCCCAAAGGACTGAATAGATCTTAACGGGATACATTTCTTTGGAGAGCAGAGGTTATAAGCGTTTTAATGATGGTATTCAAGAGTTAAGCAATGACCGATTTGGAAACTCTGAGCGTCTGCATGCACAATTTTCACAGCACGGCCAGTGAGTGTCTGTCTGATATGCCTACTTTATGGTATTCCTACCGGAACAGAAATAAAATGTGCATTAATGGCATGATGGGGCTTTTGTTTCATTTGTCTTGAACGTATCTGGCTGAAGTTTCATGTGCGTTTATTTGCTGTGGTTTTGAGTAATCTGACTTTTATGCACAGTTGCACACAATGACGGCAGCAAAGAGTTCTCACAATGCATGGATTAAATATTTAGGCACCTCAGTTTATCTACTTGAGTGAAAATGGCTTTGTGGCATCACTAGGTAAGAAATGATTGTCCTGGGGGCGTCGTGGCTCAGGTGGATAAGGTGCCATACCATAAATCCGGGGACTTGGGTTTGATTCCGACCCGAGGTCATTTCCCGATCCCTCCCTATCGCTCTCTCTCTCTCCCCCGCTCATTAGAGGTCTGCGCGGGACAGAATTTTCAGTCCCGCTCCTGCATTGTGCAGTACCGCTCCCGCATTCTGCAGTACCGCTCCCACAAAGAATTATGATTTTCAGTCCCGCTCCCGCCCGCGCCTGCCATATTTTGTCCCGCTCCCGCCCGCAAATCCTGCATGATGCAGACGTTCGCGTTATTTCTCACGAAAGTTCTTGTCATTGGCTTGGGGAATTAAACATGCTGAGCTCTCCATTGACCGATCCTTCACCTAGCTCACGTAGCGAGGGTGCACGTTGCCAGGCGGCATGCGCAGCTGAGGCTTTACAGAGATACCCAACACACCTACCAAAATCTACAGTGGATATTAAGAATATTGCACATTGCACATAGCTTATATGTCACTCCTCACATTTACAATCTAGGAAATACAAGTAGGCCTATAAGAAATTAATATAATTTAAAGACACAGTGTGATGGTGCCCCGCCCCCTACTTTGAGTGGATTTGAGCATAAATATCTACAGCTTACGTTCAGGGGTGCGTTTCCCAAACAACCAACCAAGTTAGCGTTAAACCAATATGGTACGATGCAAGTTTGAACTAACTAACATCCAAAAAACGACTGTTTCCCAAAGCTGTAGTTCCAACTTGGTCTGAACCAAGTTGATTTGAACCAACACAGTTCAAACCACGATGTAGAGGTCTGCGCGGGACAGAATTTTCAGTCCCGCTCCCGCATTGTGCAGTCTCTTGACTTTTTAACGGTAAATGTACCTCGTTTTAAAGCAGCACTTACTTCTGAAGCACTGTGAGCTTCACTAGAGGAGCTCTGCTCTTCTGCCATGATCGGAGATCTCAAACACGGAAGAGCGGAAAGGAATCGGAAAAGTACGCGAGATTAGACCACATCCGCAAATTTAGGCATCTTAAAATGTTTTTATTAATGCCAAATAAAATATCCAGCACAAATTATATATGATTTATAAATTTAATTTTAAACACGTTTTTAGTTAGCGGGACTGCGGCTTATCACCGCTCCCGCATTGTGCACTCCCCCTCCCGCCTGCGCCTGCAATGAGCTTTCAAAATTTGTCCTGCGCCGCACTGCTTTGCGTCGGGTCCCGCGGGACTCCCGCGGGAGTGCAGGGCTCTACCGCTCATTTCCTGTCTCTACACTGTCCTATCCAATAAAGGTGAAAAAAAAAAAAGCCCAAAAAAATCTTTAAAAAAAAAAAAGAAATGATTGTCCTAGAGTGTCATACAGGTTTTTTATATATTGATAGTCTTCAGAATATTCCTGAATGTTGAAGTGTGCACAGAACTGCCCCCACCTCTACTGCCTGCGCTTTCAGACACTCTTGGCTAGTTCTGTCTGCTCAAAATGTTATTTTTGTTTATAAATACCTGCAGTGAAATTTTATGTAATTTTTTTTAAGTGAACTTAGATTTTGGGGCATGGAGCAATCTAAGCAAATGAAGAGTTTGGTTCCAAAATGCAATAAGCGCCATTTAAATAAATAAGTAGTTACTGCCAAAAGAAGTCTGGCATTTGATCGCTATTCAAAGTTCCAAGATCAATTTTATGAACAAGGTGATATCCGCCACATTTCTCTGTATCCCCTTTCTTTCCAAACCACGACAAAAATCACTACTGATTTTCTGCAGAACCCGATATCTCCACTCGACCAATCGCAGCGCACCATTCACAAACAGGAACAATAATAGCAGCTCCCACTGACTGTAAACATTGTGGAGAATCCCTGTCTTTTAGTGAAAATTTGACTGAAATGAATGGATAACCTTGATGGAATCAAACATTTATCGTTGTTGTTTCAGTCGAGATTGTGGTCCAGTGTTATTTTCCACTCTGAGTGCACCTAATTCCTCCTGGGATCTACTATATATAGGCACTGCCTAAAAGCAGAGCTCCCAATGAGTGTAAAATGTGTTGGTAAATAATCCCGTGTTATTTAAAAAAAAAAAAAAGCAAATTAAGAACAAGCGCTGGACAAAAACCCATCTATTGTATATACCGTATTTTCTGGACTATAAGCCGCTACTTTTTTCCTAGGTTTTGAACCATGCGGCTTATACAAAGGTGCGGCTATTCTGTGGATTTTTCTTCCACCGCTAGGGGCGCTCTAACCGGAAGTAGAATCAAAAATAAGATAGACGAAAAATCAATGCAAAGAAGAATTAGCAGATCTTTAGCAGATAGAACACGCACGACAAATTACTAACTGGTAATTATTTTCAAATCCAGCGAAGATGATTAAAGTGACTTGTGGTTTCAAACACAGGAGAAATGAAGGTAAATAAATACCGGTTATTTTCTCTTGGTTCTGTTCCGTTTTAATCAGCAAAGTTGCTGCCGTGTTAAAAGGCACTGTTCGGAAAGAATCTGTTCAGGTACATACATGTACATTTACAGTACAAAATCGTTCTGTACATGCAGTAAATATCTAATTTTTCAACATAGATATCTGCGGCTTATAGCCCGGTGCGGCTTGTATATCTTTTTTTTAATTTTTTTTTTAAAAATAGAGCGGATGCGGCTTATATACAGGTGCGCTCTATAGTCCAGAAAATACGGTAAATAAAGATACAAATTCCGTTGTCCCATGGTCAGGTGCTTGAGAAGCGCAAGGCAGCATATATGATTCAATATCCTGTGGTCGTAAAAGCCATCAAAAATCAGGTCAATGCTTCACCAGGTTCTCTTAATATGGAACTTTGCTTTGCCCCGGGGAGCTCGGCTATGAATTTAACTGTACATGCTGTACAAGGTGTTCAAACTTCTAAACTTATTGTTCAGAGTAAAAAGTTTATCCTTTTAAAAAAGTTTCCATGTAAACGTCTGACTGGGTCTGTTAAAGGGCATATTCTGGACCAAATTCGTTTTTTTATATGAGAATGTTCCTTTACGCACTCATCCAGAAGGGTAATTTTGCACAAGGCCATCTGTCTACAGCAGAAAAAAAAAAAATAACAAAACATGTTTGGAAAAATCCCAAGGGAGTCTGGAGCCAGATTCGTGACGTCACCTGCGGAAGCGCCAGCAGGCTGCGCGAGCTTTGCACGGTTTCAGTGCACAGCCTGTGTAGACCAAGCGCTCCCATTTCTCTCTCATTGTCCGGTCTTTTGGGAAACGATGAGTACTAATCCCATCGAGATTGGTGTTGCCACACCCTCCTACGATACATCTGTTAACCATTTTAATAATTACGCGATAACGTTGAAGAAATTTGCAGAAAACCACCAGGTCGTTTTCTCAAACAAACCAGCGCTGACGTAGGATTCAGAGGGAGGCGTCCCGCACGCGACGTCACGAAAATCAATGTTTGCCGGGAAATCCAAACGCCAAGTTTTTTCAGAGGCGGACCAATTTGCCTCAAATGGCTTGATTTCAACTGAATTTTTTCTGGTATTGCTCAAGGTAAAAAAAAAAATTGCGCAAAATGTGACCGATATTTGACCAAAGTTTAATATAAAATAGGAGAATTACATTGATCTTGCTCCTGAATTTACCCGTGATGTGCACTTTAACATTTCTCAGGGCTTTGTGTGTAAAATAGATCAGAACTTTTAGATGAAAAGATGCATGTAATTTGAGAAAATCTGTGGTCCAGTATAAGACCTGGTCCAAGTTTAGAGGCTGTCACAGCAACTTTACTTCTTGTTTCTAGTTATTTCTCTCTCTCACACACACACACACACACACACACACACACACACACACACACACACACACACAAAAAATAAATAAATAAATAAATAAATAAAATAATTTGATGTAATGAACTCATCACATTTTTGGGGGGAAAATTTTTTTTTTCTTTTTTAAAGAAAACTTAAATACATCTGGTTTCTGCCAGGTTCTCCAGTTTCCTCCCATCTCCCAAAGTCATAGCAGTAGGTGAATTGAGTCTCCCCCTAGGTGTGAATGTTTGCATGATGTCCCGTCCTTTGTGTATCCCAGCCTCTTGTCCAGTATTCCCAGGATCCACCTTGAAAGTGACCTGGATGAAGCAGTTACTGAAAATGTACAAGAGCAAACATGGTCAACTCCCACTCATCAGAAATAATTAGGGATAAGCCAACGTCATCCCCATGTGAGCGGGAGGGGGACGAGGAGCATAAGTTGCGTGCTTACAACTACACAAGGTCAGACTTCAGTTAACACTAAACAGCAAAGCCCACCATGTATTTATGGGTTTGCATAAGACAAGGGGAGGGGGGGGGAAACAAGCAGTGGAAAGAAATGACTAAACCTGTTGCTTGTTACAGCCCACTACATAATAGAAATATTGAGCATTTCTCATTATCTCATCTCATTATCTCTAGCTGCTTTATCCTGTTCTACAGGGTCGCAGACAAGCTGGAGCCTATCCCAGCTGACTACGGGTGAAAGGCGGGGTACACCCTGGACAAGTCGCCAGGTCATCACAGGGCTGACACATAGACACAGACAACCATTCACACTCACATTCACACCTACGGTCAATTTAGAGTCACCAGTTAACCTAACCTGCATGTCTTTGGACTGTGGGGGAAACCGGAGCACCCGGAGGAAACCCACGCGGACACGGGGAGAACATGCAAACTCCGCACAGAAAGGCCCTCGCCGGCCACGGGGCTCAAACCCGGACCTTCTTGCTGTGAGGCGACAGCGCTAACCACTACACCACCGTGCTGCCCCATTTCTCATTATTATTACTACAGAAAATATCTAATTCATGTCAAATATCCCACGTAAATATAAAACGATGTTTGAAGTCTGTATCAGATTCTTCTCTCCCCACCACCATCACCACAGCAGAGGCAGTTGTTCCTATCACTTCTTAATGGACACTGCACTGACAGCTACTGCACTGATGGCCTTTTTCAGGTCACCAGCCTCATTAAACCACAGCAGACAATGTTTAATTACACTTCCAACTGGGAATTTAAAGTGGTTTTAGACATCTTGTATGACAGAGTGCCCATTTTAGTGCTCTTTGGCATTTTGTATGCACAGTTGTGTCCCACCTGAGCTGCTGACTGCTGTGGTTTAGTGAGTTTAGTGCAGTGAGGAGTGTGTGGAGTGCAGCTGTGTGCTCCTCTGACTGCAGGTGTTTCCGGTATATTACACACACAATGAAAAGCTGTACGACAGAACACGTCCCAAACTTTCTAGTTTGGTTCGTTAAATAGGACTGATTACACCTTTTTCCCCAAAGAGTTCCCTTAAGATTCTTAATGAACTAGTATCCTCTTGGATAAGCTTTACATTCAGTATTTAAGCTTATTTTCTCACAATTCTGTTTCCTATGTTATCCAGGATTGTAGCACAACCACTCCCCCCCCCCCGACTGGGCATCCATGCGTTTCAGTTGACTTTTAATGCTTATTGTTTCTCATCTCATCTCATTATCTGTAGCCGCTTTATCCTGTTCTGCAGGGTCGCAGGCAAGCTGGAGCCTATCCCAGCTGACTATGGGCGAAAGGCGAGGTACACCCTGGACAAGTCGCCAGGTTGTCACAGGGCCGACACATAGACACAGACAACCATTCACACCTACGGTCAATTTAGAGTCACCAGTTAACCTAACCTGCATGTCTTTGGACTGTGGGGGAAACCGGAGCACCCGGAGGAAGCAGTGGGCAGCCACACCAAAACGCCCGAGCAGCAGTCTGGTCAGGTACCTTGCTCAAGGGCACCTCAGCCCAAGGCAGCCCCACGTTAACCTAACCGCATGTCTTTGGACTGTGGGGGAAACCGGAGCACCCGGAGGAAACCCACGCAGACACGGGGAGAACATGCAAACTCCACACAGAAAGGCCCTCACCGGCCGCTGGGTTCGAACCCGGACCTTCTTGCTGTGAGGCGACAACGCTAACCACTACACCACCGTGCCGCCCCGCTTATTGTTTCTCGTTTTATATAATAAAAAAAAAGCCTAATTTTGGATTGTATCTTTTTACTTCTGCACCACTTTGCAGCATATCTCGAGCTCTCTAAGGTGTAGGAGTGTAACAGTACATGTATTCCTTTCAGTACAGGACTTTCAGTATGGTGCATATGCGTACCGAATGCAGTCTTTAACAGTAGGGGTTTTTTTTTGCATGCAGAACATGCTTCAAATCAGCACTCCCACACAAACATGTTAAGTGGCGGACCGCACGTTTGTTAAATTTCCGCCTTGCACTTCGAGCGTACTACACGCACAGCCAAGCTAGCGAACGTCATGGATAATGTGAAGCAGAAGCCAGAGCTCGAAGACCCGCCCTTATCATGAAGGTCTCCTGTTTGGGAACACTTCAGTTTTCTGGTGAAATACAACGACGGATAAAGATAAGTGGATAAGACGAAAGCAGTGTGCTGACATTGTTTCAGTAGTAATTAGGTACGCTTCTGGCAACACGTCGAACTTGAGCACTCATTTGAAACGGCACCATGCGAGTGTGAATATAACTGACACTTGTGAGGGGGGGAAAAAAAAAACAAGCGTAGCGCAAACGCTTTTCACTGGTAATTTGGATCAAGCCAGAGCTATAACAAATGCCATTGGTGTTTTTATAGCAGCGGATCTGCGACCGTACGCCGTTGTTGAGAACTGGTTTTAAACACATGTTTAAGGGGATTGAGCCCCTGTATGAAATTCCTTCTCGTCCACATTTCGGCCAAAAAGTCATACCAGCCCATTATGAACAAGCAAAAGCTGCTGTTGTCCATGATTTATCCAAGGCACCTGCTGTAGCGCTCATGACTGATGCATGGACATCCAGGGCTACCAAGAGCTACTTAACTGTGACTGCCCATCACATCACCCCTGACTGGAACGTGGTAAGCCATGTTCTGCAAACTCTCCCCATTTATGAACAGCACACAAGCAGAGGGACTTAAGGAGGCAGTGTTGGAGTGGAAATTGGAGAGACCAGGAACTACAATTCCTGTCATAACAATGCTAGAAATATTGTCGATGCAGTAAGTGAAGCTGGACTAGGCCCCCAAATTGGATGTTTTGCGCACGCAATTATTTCATCATCACAGAAAGAAACGGGACTCAACCAGGTGTCCAGAGTGCTAGGTAGAATCAGAAGGGTTGCGTGTCTTTTTCACCGTAGCCCAACAGCTGCACACACATTACACATCTCCTGTTTGCTGTGTAATATACCAAAACACACCCTTATTCAGGATGTCCCCACACACTGGAAGTTCAGTTATGATATTGTAACCTACTTCAGCTCACACTATTAAGAGCGGTTAGCTGGAGGTTACAGATGCCTATACCACTATATGTTTACCTTTTGGACCAGCCCATCAAAAGATTAGGCTCGCTACTGGAGAAAGGGGTATCAGAAATTGCATTGAGTAGAAGAGCAAAAACACACACAACTCGCAGGTAAGTTTTATGAAGAAGAAAGAAGAAACCTTTATTATTTGTCACATGCATGCTTCAAGCACAGTGAAGTTCATCCTCTGCATTTAACCCATCTGAAGCAGTGAACACACACTCGGAGCAGTGGGCAGCCACACCAGAGCACCCGGGGAGCGGTCAGGGGTTCGGTACCTTGCTCAAGGGCACCTCAGCCCAAGGCCGCCCCATGTCAACCTAACCGCATGTCTTTGGACTGTGGGGGAAACCGGAGCACCCGGAGGAAACCCACGGGGAGAACATGCAAACTCCACACAGAAAGGCCCTCGCTGGCCGCTGGGTTCGAACCCAGAACCTTCTTGCTATGAGGCGACAGCGCTAACCTCTACACCACCGTGCCACCCATGTGTATTGTATTAACGCATAAACAAACAAACAAAAAAAATTAGAATGTCCTTCAGTGCATGAAAGGTCACACTATCACTCCAGAAACGAAATCTATCAGTGGCGTCTGGTAGTCTTTCAAACAGGGGAGGCTGGTCAGTTATGATATTTCCAGATTTTAAAAGAAAAAACACATCAATTTTGCCCATACTCTTGCCTCTGATCTGGCTGATTGTTGGCAGGGTCACAAACTGTGAAATAACAGGTTCTTTTGGCCCATTAGCCTACTGTCCAATATACATGATGGTGGTGTTGGGGGGAGGGGTATATTTTAACATTTTATATTTTAAAATTGTGGCATGTTGTTTAAAAATTGATCATTATTGAAAGCAGCTCTTTGTCAGGAACCTCAGCAGTAACAGCAGAGTGTTCTGGAATAGGCACAGGCACTGACCTTGGGACGCCAAACACAGAGCTGGGTGCCGGACATTTCATTCAATGACACTTTCCCTATATTTTACTTATTTTGACTGAGATGTTTTATTGACAATTTTGATAACCCTTCACTGACATGACAAAGAACCTCTGCGGCCAGTCTACGGCTCGAAAATCAGCACGTCACACGTGCGCCCTCCATGCGTTTCTTGCGTTTTTTGCACGTAGACTGGCCGTAGGAGCACATACGGCTGGTTGTGACCGAGGCATAACTCACTCCGACTATCTGATCTGTAGCTCGGGCTTAACTCCACAGTGAAAAACTGTTTATAGTCAAAAGGGTTACTTACCCTTTTAATGTAAATGGAACTGTAATCTAAATAGTGCTGTCCTCTGTCGTAGTGGCCCTGAGCCTTTTAGTTTTACCTGGGCACAACTCTAATTGGACCTTTTGAACACTGAACACTTTAAAAAAGATGCAAGTCATCTTGAATGGCACAGCAGAAAAGCAGTCAGCCCTGGATCATGAATTTGAATCTCCTAAATGCCACAGGTTTCCATGGGTAGGAGTCTGATGGAGTAAAAACTGGCCTTATTCTCTGGGTGGACAGGATGGCATACACTCTCTCATCAGTCATAGCAACACAGCCAAATCGTGTTTGTAGAAGAGGGCACACAGTGGTATCTGGACCGGTGACCAAAATATGGGGGTGGTGGTCCAGAATTTATAGTTGATCATTTAAGCTACTCTCTTGAATCATAGAGAATATAAACGTTATGTTGTGCTACCGGCGAGTGGCCTAGTGGTTAGCATGTCCAGCTCTTGATTCCAGAGATTGCGAGTTCTACTCCCGGTCGGGTCATACCAAAGACCCATCATAAAAATGGTGCCTACTGCCATCTGGCAAGGCACGCTGCAATACAGATGTGAGCGGGGAGTCAAACTCTCGTGGTTACCAGAGGACTAGTCCCCCCACTGTAACCCTAGCTATGTAATGTAGGCGAGAGGGCTACGGAAACGGAAATCGGCGCAGCCAAACGCGCCATTGAATGGTGCAGGAAGGACTTAGACTTTGAAATGTTTTGAGGGAACTCCTGGGAGATTGTGACCCTTGCTTGTTTCCCATCTTGGTAAATTGGTGGTAATGGACACCTAAAAAAGTCACACGCGCACGCATGCTAATATTTCCTTGGACTGCCTTTAGCTTTGATTATGGCACACGTTTACTGCAGCATTGTTTCAAGAACTTCATGCAACGTCGTGTTTATTTCATCCACAGTTGCGTTAATTTTTCTCCGAGCTCTTGCCTTAACAACGGGAGAGTCAAACCACTCAAAAGTTGTCTCCAGCACATCCCAAAGACTTTTTTTTTTCTTTATGCTCTCTAGCAACTTGAAGTCTTTTCTTCTGATTATCCGCAAGTGGTTTTCTTACGGCCACACAGCTGTTTAGTCTCAACCCTGTGAGTTCTCATCGCACTGTGTTTATGGAAATGCTCTTGCTTTCATTATTACTCACAGTCGTGAGTTCTACGGTCAGTTAACCCTTTTTTAATAATAATTTGGCTTCACTAAGCATTTAAGTGATCACGGTCAGTCCAGAATTTTCTCTGAAAATGTTTCTTCCATGAAATTGATGGGTCACCACTATCCTTCCAGGTTTTATTAATGCATTGGACAGCTCTTAACCCAATTTCAGTGTGAGCCCTTAGTTGTTTCGTTTGTTTGATGCAGACCAATAATTTGACTCCTCTGAAACACCGTAGCATCTTTTTTCCATGACCACAGGATACATCTTCCAACATGGGTGGTAAAGAAACGGGAAGCTGTTCACTACATCAGTTAGGGTTCAAAGAATTGAGACGTAATCACTGCAGTAGGCACTTTATTTGGTTATTCAGGGGTTTTTCTAGAAAAATTTAGTATGGGGGCGCTCACCATGGCGAGGGAGCGAAGCGGGGGGGGATGGTGCCGGTCCCCCCCCCCACCGCCGTGCAAAGCCTTTGAAAAATGCTGCAATGTTCCGTGGGACATTCTGAGTATCTGAGAGGGAAATTGTAACAAATTGTCTGTCAACATTGAAAAAGAAAGAAGTAATCTTCTTCTGCCCCGGACAGTCTTTGGCTTTCTTCCGCTTCGTGCCGCGGGATGACATCTGTAAATGCCCAAGTGTCAACAAAAACAACTCGCGAACTACTTCTGTCAAAAGCTCCCGCGCCGGTGGGTGAAAGGTCATTCAGTCTCGAGAAATCTCGCTCTATAAGTCAGCTGACCTTGTATGTAACCCATGTCAAATCTCGCGAGAGCAGCCGCGACAAGTAAACAACATGGCGCCTCAATCTGGAAAACGCCAATTCGGATTGTTTTTGCACCGTCTGGCGGTGTATCTACTATGATTGGAATATTTTTGGAGCAATTATAACGTATTTGATGATCAGACACATTGTCACGTAGTGTTGCTGGGATGTTTTCACGGAGTCGGTAAGGGGGCGCACGCCGAGAGTAAGAGGGCGCAGCGCCCCTGTTCCCCCGTTTAGACGAAAGCCTGTTATTTAAATCCAAATGGTAAGGTTTTTTTTTTTTTGTGTATAGCCCAAAAAGCTATACAAGGCAAATTTAAAGGGGAGTTAAAGCACAGAATGTACAATTTATAAGAAAAGAATACATTTTTTTTATATTATGACGTGGTAATTATTTAAGTGATGCTGTCATTTAGTTATTGAAGTCATGGAATACGGCTCAGTGAGTGTATGACAAGACAGCCTGTATTTAGTGTGAGCCACTAGTGGGCTATTAGTTCAGCCCAATTCCCATCAGCCTGACTTTCTTTCCGTCCCTCCAGCTACGTGTTACAGCTGCTTATCTGCTACTCTCCGGAGTGTATGTGAGTGCACTTTATGACTTCGCTTAAGTCTGTCATTTTTATTTGACGTGATGTTTCATTGGATGATGCAGGCAAACTCGAGGAGAATGTGAGGAATGTGCAACATCTGAGCCCTCTGCTTAACTCTGAGTTACAGCGTCATGTGTCGCTCTTGCTATGCTGTGCGAGCTGCTGCACCATATTTACATCCATGCATTTTATAGTTTATCTCTAGTTTGCCTGCAGGTCTCTGAAACGGTGGAGGCCTCAGAACGCCTTCATCTGGCACCAAAACACACGTTTTGCATTGCAGCACCAGTTTGTGTCCTTTCTAAAGCCTTCTGTTAATATTACATTTCTGTGCTTCCCTGTGGTTATAGAAAATCTTAGTTTTCTTATTGTAATTAAATTACTGGGTATTGTTGGGTTTATGAATGCACATTGCATAATGTAACTTATCTGAATATTTAAAAAAAAAATTAATTATTTTTTTTTTTAATGGTATGGATTACCAGTCAATGACTGGCCAATAACTATGATTTGAGCAGTGTGCTTTTCTTTTTTTGGTCTTCAGTCTAAGGGTGTATTCAGACCAGGAGAGTTCGATAGTTCACTTGCTTTGGTCCGAACCAAATGTTTTTTTTATTTTTTCATTTTGGTGCGGTTCGCTTTCACACTGTACATTTTAGTAAGTGGACCAAAATCTGTCAACAAAGCCACGCGCCCTGAGGTCGTTCAGCTATTGGTCAGAGACGACACGCGCACAAAGCGTTAAGTTCAAAAGTAGTCATGGAGGCTTTCCGTGCTGTTATTCTTTTTAATGTCATCAAAGCTATATGTTTTTTCCAGTTTTTACTGTTTTCACAATTGTGCGATTACTGTGCTGTTGTACAAGTAATTTATCAACGACGACGACAAAGGGCAAGGCGACTACGGAGGATAGCGCTGATGAGCGCACATCATGTTGTGACAGTTCTGGCTCTTCACGCAATAGATGAATTTCTTTTTTGCGTCGCTAGTACCGCCACTTTTTGAAAGAATGTCCCTGATTTTAATGTAGGTCTGACGGAGTTTCTTCACTTTTAGCCGACATTGTTCTGGGGAGCGCGTGAACCCCTTCTCCTTCATTTTCTCACTGAATGCAGCAAACACGTCGGCATTTTTGTGTGTTCTCTCCAAAAGCTCAGATATGTGGACATTTGCCCAGATATCCACAAGGGTACGCATTTCTTCCTCGGCCCACGTTTGCCCCCTACTCATTTTTTGTACTCGCCTACCACTGGTGACTGAACGACCCTTGACAACCGAAACAGTGTTTGCACTTTGCGGTGGAGTGTCAAGACTCTGTTTCCCATAATGCTCGACAAACGACGGAAGCTCCCGAGGTACACAAAAGCAAAACTGTCGGATTAGGTCCGGTCTGTTTTCACACCTCCAAAAGATCCGCACCAGGGTTCCTTTGGTCCAGACGGAGTCCGACCTTGCAGCTCGGTCTCGGTCCGCTTGTTTGGTCCGGACCAGAGTTCGGTGGTTTGTATTCAGACCAACCCAAAAGGTCCGGACCAAGGGAAATTTGGTTCGTTTGGTCCGGACCAAACAACGTAGGTGTGAATACACCCTAACACGTATGAGGAGGGACTTGTTCTTGTGTTATGAACTTTGAATATTTTGAGTACAGGTCTGTATAACCATAAGAATTTTTGATAAGGTTGTAACCAGTTTAATTTGCCTATTATTTTCTGATGGTGCCCTGACCTGAATGGAGCCTCTGCTTATCCGTGTCTTAACTTTTAAAGCAGCACAGTTTTGTTTGTGATGTTATGGCAGTGTACTGGAACGGAAAGTTTCTCACATCCGATCTGATAGTCTCATCTCATTATCTGTAGCCGCTTTATCCTGTTCTACAGGGTCGCAGGCGAGCTGGAGCCTATCCCAGCTGACTACGGGCGAAAGGCGGGGTACACCCTGGACAAGTCGCCAGGTCATCACAGGGCTGACACATAGACACAGACAACCATTCACACTCACATTCACACCTACGGTCAATTTAGAGTCACCAGTTAACCTAACCTGCATGTCTTTGGACTGTGGGGGAAACCGGAGCACCCGGAGGAAACCCACGCAGACACGGGGAGAACATGCAAACTCCACACAGAAAGGCCCTCGCCGGCCATGGGGCTCGAACCCGGACCTTCTTGCTGTGAGGCGACAGTGCTAACCACTACACCACCGTGCCGCCCCCGATCTGATAGTGATTCAGGATTTAATGCTAGCATCGTCCCATGCTGAAATTGTTATAAGGCCCCCCTCCCTCCCTTCCTTTCCTCCTTTTGCTGGCAGGTGCACCATTTTAGCCTGCCTCCATCTGATGGTGGCCTTTTACTAGCTCATAAAACTCCATACCAAGCTGTCAAAATCAGCTGCACCATTAAGAACTGAACTGGGGAATAATCAGAGGCACTTTTACTACATCTGCTCTAAAGAGACAAGAGTCCAACTCTACATCTAGTGGTTTTTTTTTTTTTTAAACCACACAGGCACATGATTGCTTAAATTAACATCATGATCAATCTGAATGACCGTTATCACATGCAGTTGTTGGGTAGAAGAAGAAGAAACCTTTATTTGTCACATGCACACTTCAAGCACAGTGAAATTCATCCTCTGCATTTAATCCATCTGAAGCAGTGAACACACACACACACAGAGCAGTGGGCAGCCACACCAGAGCGCCCGGCGAGCAGTCAGGGGTTAGGAGCACGTCAGCCCAAGGACACCCCACGTTAACCTAACCGCATGTCTTTTGGACTGTGGGGGAAACCAGAGCACCCGGAGGAAACCCACGCAGACACGGGGAGAACATGCAAACTCCACACACACAGGCCCTCGCCGGTTGCTGGATTCGAACCCAGAACCTTCTTGCTGTGAGGCGACCGTGCTAACCACTACACCATCATCCAAATATCCTCACAAGGTCAAAATGATCAGATTTTACTATCCTTGTCGGGACCTATAGTCCCCAGCACTATATAAAAACGTGCGCACACGTGTTTGGGTTCTATTGACCCTCTAACCTCTCTATGAACTTCAACAATTTTGATGAGGGCTTTGCTCTTTATGAGAATCTAAAGAAGCTGTCGGCTCCACAGAGACCACCATGTGCTCAAAGAGGCCCTGAGGACACGTTAGCCCTTTGACATTTTGGATAGCACATACGGTAGCTGCTTTCCTACATACTCCCTGACCATTTAGCAGTTGTTGCAGCCCACAAAGAGAAATGTAACTCCACCCGGAGCTGAGGACTTCATGACGTGCTAAAACCATACGTTAAATAACCTAAAGAACATGTATTTTTATTACCCTTTTTATAGAATGTTATACTAAGGCACAGTAACAAATGGATCATTATTTGGTTACAAAAGACACAGCAAGTAGACAAAAGCTTATTATAGTTCCACAGAGTTAAAATGGAATTTTGAGCCGTATTTTAATTAAAAAAAAGCATGCATTTTGTCTGTGCGCAGGCAGGATGGTGAAAACACTGCTGCATTAAGAACCGCACTTAAGCATGTGAGAAGGAGAATATTGCAAACAGTAATCATCCTGTCTTCAGTCTGCCTGAATTCAATTGTATTTAATGGCCTTGTGATTTGCCTGCAACTGGGAAGAAACATCTAACTGTGTGACGGCTGCGGATCTTCTGTTTTTCACACAGATGAAATAATGCAGAGTAGGCGGTAATACAGACGGAGATGATCGGGACCAAATTCCAAACGCTGAGACAATCTGATCTGCTGACTGAACTGTTAAAGGAGGCTCTCGATAGCACATATTGAGCTGGTTAATTTGGATCTTGGCAGGCAGTTTCAGTACTGGAACAGAGTCAGTGTTTGGTAGGGTTGGGTACTGTTTGAATTTTACTGATCCTCATTCGTGTGTGTTGCAGCTTGAAAGTTTCTACACACTCCATTTAACTCAGAAATATACAATTTAAATGGGAAATGTGCTTCAGTTACATTGTGTTCACTATAATTTCCAGGGGTGCTAATAATGGTGGCGTGTCTTTTTTTTTTTTTTTTTAAATAATTATTTCTTGATGAGGGATTTGTTTTTCACTGAATAAGTTCATTTCAATTAGAGTGGATTCCCCCCAGTGTGAGAAGCTACGTCACCAAAAGCTGGCGTCCCCCCCCCCCCCCCCCCCCCCCCCAAAAAAAAAAAAAAAAAAAAAACGCCTTTTTGCTAATCTTTATAAGGGGTGCCAAAAGTAGTGGAGAATCTGTGGAATCTGTGCTCAAAGCACTGGCACCAACTGGGTCATGTGATGGCCACCAAAGAAACCAAACAGATCAGTTACCAAAGTCAGTTGAACAGCTGATTGTCTCACAGATCACAAGGTATTAGAATGCAAATTGCCCCCCCCCAAAACAAAACAAAAAAAAAAAACAAGGAAAAGTGGTGCAAAACCACCTAAGAAACTCAACACCTAATCTTAAAGCAGATATGCAGGCCCTTTATTTTTAATTAAATTTCTGAGTGGACAGTATCTCCATCCTTGACTCTTGTATGCTGAATAAATGGGAATTAAAAAAAATATATTTTTGAGAGTTAAAATCGACCGCAAAGTTGGCATTGGAGCTGCCCCGCTGAGCCAGCCAGCCCTGAGTGCGTGACGTCACAGCGGTAACCGGTTTTAAGGCCGAGGCCTTTTACAGCTATAGACCAAAGTCATATAAATAAAAATTTATGGTGAAAGTAAGAAATCCCGTTACTGATTGGACTTCATTGATTGTGGGTTGACTCTCATTAAAACAGGATAGGTGTTATAACTTGTGCAACATACATGTACATGCATGCATTTTCACTGATAAAACGTAAAAGGCGAATTAAATAATCAGATGAACTGAGACAGTCACATTCTGAAGCAAATTAAATAATCTTAAACACACAATACAAGTTAGATGTATTAATCTAAACGCAGGTAAACAACGTGTTTTGTTCTTTTTATCCAAATGAGAGTTGGAGCTTACCCGTCGGTGTTCTCGCTTCTTGAAGGCCGATCTTGTGGCCGATTGTTTTGAAACAGTCTGACTTTCAGTTGTTCGTTCAGTTCTCTGTTCATTCGCTTCTTCCACGTAAGGGTGAGATGGCAGCGATATCCAGTGGAGAAATCAGACGGCTGCTCCACTCATTCTCCATTTTCTCCATACGGAGTACTCCGCCATTACTACTCGGCTCAGGCAATTACTAAAACCCGGGATGGAATGTCACCGGTTTTAGCAACAACTCCAAGGAGGTCACTGCCCGAGCAATATGTTCCGTCCTGGGTTTGACCAACAACCCTTGGCTCACACTCTGGGAGGATTGGTGCAACTGAACTTGCTTTCCTTTTAAAAAAAATAAATAAACGCGACCCTGTAGAACAGGATAAAGCGGCTAGAGATAATGAGATGAGACTTGTTTTCTTTAATTGTTGGTACTGCACCCTCTTTCAATACGGGCTTATAGCCAACGCTCCTCAACAGATCAGAGGTCTCGTATGAGTCCTCAGTAAAATGTGCAGAGCAGAGGAGAGACCACTTCGTAGGTGCCCAGTGTGCCCGTGAACAACTCACAAAACGCGTCCAAATTTTTGCAGTTTGAACATTCTTGGGCAACGTAAATCCACCTTCTGTCGTGTTGCTGGCACATCTACGTGGCATGGCGATAAATTAGCTCAAAATGGAGGATCGGCGTTGCAGTCCGCTCTGGTTTAGTATAGCGGGAAATGGTGAGGAGACCAATGGACTTCCTGCTGTGACGTCATGGACGTCAACGTCGTTTACTCAGACCGCTACCTATATGAATCACTTTAATTGTAAAAATGACTAGATTAGGTTTATTGTTTACGCCTAAAACTGCTCCTGTGCCATTCTTGAGGTCTCAAGGCATTTATAAACAAAAGTGAAGCCATGGTTCTGCGTATATGCTTTAACGCCTTAAGAAAAGAAAAGCTGGAACACTTTTTGAATAAAAGGCTACCTTATTGTAATGTGAGAAGATTTAGATTGTAATAATCTACAATCAGGCAATTGTGGGAAGATTGTAATTGGGAAGAATTTAAGGAACTGCTCCAAAAGGCTTCTGATCATACATTTGGAAAGTGGAAAAAATGGATGTTAAATGACTGGTTCGATGATCTGGGTGAGGAAATCCAAAAGCTGTTGAAGGATAAGAAACTGAATCGGAACTTTCTTCAACATTATATAAGAACACTAAAGAACAACGGGTTTCAGAAGAAAGCCAAAGAAGCAGAGAAGTTTTTGCAAGAAAAGAACCACTGGAGACTATGCCACACTAAATATAGTTTATAGTTTATGACCCTAAAACCAAGAACACGCACCCTGTAAGATCAAAGGATGGGGTCCTACTCGCGACATTGAAATCTGAGAGACGGGCAGAACGTTTCAGTGAAGTTCTAAATTGGCCTATAGAGGATGTGCAGTCACGTGACCCGTCCGTGTGTACTCCGCCATATTGGACGGCTTCAGGATTGTTTACCTTGCGCGAGCGTAATGGATCCAGGGAGTAATCCCCAAGAAAATTCGGAAAATACCCCATCTACATCGCGCGATTACTTGTCTAAGTTTGTTCAGCATCTTGAAGGTGACGTGAGGCAGCGTTACGTGGAAAAGTGTTCCAGGT
Source organism: Neoarius graeffei (assembly GCF_027579695.1). Classification (NCBI taxonomy): domain Eukaryota; kingdom Metazoa; phylum Chordata; class Actinopteri; order Siluriformes; family Ariidae; genus Neoarius; species Neoarius graeffei. The sequence continues at coordinate 54,969,393 of NC_083577.1, read as the reverse complement.
TGGGGATTGCAGATCCGTACAACTTGCCGCAATCCTTGTTCAGGGAAATTCGGAGCTGCGGTGCCGGCGATTTGCCCGATCTGGCCTACCATGACATTTACAATTTTCTTGTTAATCGTGAATCGTGTTGCACTGGCAAAGCCCTCAAAGCTTACAAGAGCCTGGAAGCTTATAAATATTTCGTTGCGGGATGGGTATCCCAACTATACCTCTGGAAGGTTCCGAAGAAGAATGTCTACTTGATAACCTCACAGGTAAGTGGCATTAAGACGTTTATAAACATAGGAAGTATGAGAAGTGGCATTAAGATGTTATAATGAAACATAGGAAGTATGAGAAAACAGTAAATCAGAAAGCTGCGCACATTTGCGCAGCTTCCACGAAAACGTGCGCAGCTTTCTGATTTACTGTTTTCTTCTCATACTTATACTTCCTGTTTCATGGACTGTAACGGCATTTGCTTATTTAGTAATTTTAATACAGAATTTACTCTGATGAAATTATTCAGACACTTCAACGCCCCCCCCCCCCCCCCCCAAAAAAAAATCGGATCTGCACGATTCAGCCGTGAAAAAGGTGGCATCCGCCAAAAGGCGCGCCATTTGCATCCCTGGTTTATCATAAAGAGACTATGCAGGACGTTTTATCGTAAGAATGTTCGAAATCTAAACTCGGTTCCAGATAATGACAGGGTTGTAAATATGTATGTTTTTGTCTGAAAAAAAAAATCACAAATCACCGCTATCTTTATCTGTGCAGAATTATTATTCAAGATCAGATATAAATGTATTAGAAGATTACACCTACCTGATATGAAGTGTTCACTACAAATTCGGCTGGTGGAACTGGGGTACCAGTTTTCTCTTCGCACAGCGGACATCCATTTTGCGCGTCTCTCTTCGTCTGCGGGGAATCTATAAAATGACGGGCCCTCCTTTTGGCCCTGTCTATTGGTACAACCAAATGCTGAACAAGATATAACCATCCTCGAAAGATCTGCTCCCACACACTTGATAATTCGAACGGGTTCGTCTAAGTTCTATGCGCGGCCATGCCGTCCAAGATGGCAGATAAACAAATATCACATGACCTCGTGACGTCACGTGCACGCGCTCTATAGATGTCGATCATAACATCGTGGACACTGAGCAGCATCCAACAAGTGTTTCACTTGATCCAGTCACTGAAGCTGGGCTGGACCGAGCCTTAAACACTAAAGTTGGGAAAAGTCCTGGACCTGATAGAATTGTGCCTGAAGTGCTTGTTTAAAAACCTTCCTTTTGTCAATCCTCACCATCTTTTTGGACTACAGAAAATATTCCTCCAGATTTAATAAATCCAAATATTGCCGTACTTTTACAAAACAGGCGATAGAAGTCGGTGTGGTAATTACAGAAGTATTTCTCTTGAGTATTATTAAACTGCTTGCCTACCTGTACATCGTTTTGCATCGATCGTGGATAAACCTTTTCTGCTATATTTTTCAATCTCCGTTCAGGTATCGTAGTGGCAGAAGTACTGTTGATTTTTGCCATTTTCACTCTTCAACTAATGGAAAAATCACGAGAACAGGGAAAGAACTTGTGAACTTTACAAAAGCGTTCAATACGGTGAATCAGAATCTCCTTTTTACCATCTTGGGGAGGCTCGGTTGTCCAGCAAAATCTGGAAGAATCATTAAGAAATTCTACGTACCATAAATGTTAAAGTAAGATTCACTGATGGTGAACTAATGGAGCTTTTTGAAAATAACAGTGGTGTTAAACAATAGGGCTGTAACGATACGCGTATCGAAATCGCGATACGCAGAGCCACGATCCGTATCGCGATACAAGAAGGCAGAATCGCGGTACACCCTTTCAAACTTCTCCTCAGCCCAAAAACAGAGGCGCTTCCAAACTTCAATTTATGAATACTTTACTTTTTATTTAAATTACATTTTAAACTTAATTACTTTTATTTTTTATATCTATTAGTAAGTCGTTTTTTTCGCCGACCTGCGACAATCTTCTGCGAGTCACGCAACGTCCACACTCGCCACTGGCAGAGCATTCATTTCTTTTAAGCGGTCGCCATTCTGGTTGCGACGCGGGGAGCGAATCTGTAAACAAGCAGCTCATTGGCTGGCTAGGTGTGCCACAAGCCAATCACAATCACTTGACCGGAAAGGCATGCAGTGTTGCCAGATTGGGCAGGTTTAGGTGCTTTTTGGCTGGTTTTGAACATATTTTGGGGTGGAAAACGTTAGCAATATCTGGCACCACTGAAGGCATGTCTGCTTGGGCGGAAGCCTTCTGCGGCAGTTACATTTTGACACGCGAGCAATGTTTCACCATAAAAATTCCGTAATTTCCATCTGTTTTCCGCGATCACAGAAAATCATTGGCCCTATGAGAGTGAGACAGTGAGAGAGCCCCCCGCCCCCCCCAAAAAAAAAATCTTAACGGATTTACACGATTTGGAAAAATGACTTTTTCAGAACCGAAAAAAACAGAGCTTCCGGCTCAACAGTATTATTTTGAGAAATAAAACAATCTTTGGATATACATTTGTTCATTTTTGCATACATATTACTCATTCTCTGCAGTGGTCTGAATTATTTGTTATTAAATAGTTAATGTAAGTAAATGTTAAGTCAAATTTACTACTTTAAAAAAAAACATTTAAAAAAAATTGTGGGCGTATCGAATCGTGGGTCAAAAATCGCGATACAAATCGAATTGTGAGTTGGGTGTATCGTTACAGCCCTATTAAACAAGGTTGCAAACTAGCACCCATGTTTTAACATGTATACAGTTCTACTCTGGCTCGCATTTAAAGTGCTAGTCTTATAAAAATGACGACATGAAATCCTGGGTTTTCTGTGTGTGATCTGCTCAAATAGGTTGTAAAGTTCATCGATAAATTTTTCGAACTAATTTATTTTTGCTGCGTCTGTTCCAAAAATCACCTAAAAGCTTGCCCGCTATTGTTAGATTGCAGCAATCTATAGGTCAGTGGTGCTGCATGTGTGACGTCATACCGTATGCGCCACTGCCTTCTTTTGTGTCCATGCTGACTGTATAATCTCTGCAATGGCGCATGTTCTTAATACTGTTCTTTTGAAAGACGATTAAGCTACAAGGGGATGGTACACAAGTGTCATTTTTATTTTAATAATTTTTATTTTAGGTGCCTATAGTCGGGAATATTGAGTGCTGTTTTATGCCTCGGTCCCACAGCACTGATACCTATGCCTGAATTTAGTTCCAGTCTGGAGCAGTCATACCACAACTGTAATCCCGACTCTCGGTTGTTGTTTTTTTGCGGGAAAACGTAGCGGTTGTACACACTCAGCACCACACGGTGACGGCAAGGAAGAGCTGCTTTTGATGCTCATTTTGCACAGAAGGTAAAGCTGAAAGAAGGAGAAAAGGAGAATCTGGGTGCATGAAATCCTGCAGCACAGAGATGACTGCTAATCTCAGGCTCCTGGCACTCCCGCATGTAACAGACCGTGGCATGACGCACACAGATATACACTGTACATACATAAGACACATGCCTGTGTGTTTTGCTCTGAGAGTGCTAATAAATGAACCTTTAACATGAACAGGTAGCCTAAACTGTGACTGACTGATACATTTTATCCTGTTTACGGTGGGCGTTTCTACCGCAAAAGAGAAAGCAATCAAAACTGAAAAAGTGTGATTATCACGGCGTTACCATGTGAATATTCTTTTGTGAATGGGTAAGTGGGAGCTCAGTGCTCAGACAAGTTTGCGCTGCAAAATCTTTTTTTACATGATCCACAGATGGTGTGTGTATGGCTGTGCGCTCTAAGGCTACGTTTACACTAGACCGTATCTGTCTCGTTTTCTTCGCGGATGCACTGTCCGTTTACATTAACCCCCCTGAAAAAGCGGGGAAACGGGAATCCGCCAGCGTCCACGTATTCAATCTAGATCGTATCAGCTCCGGTGCTGTGTAAACATTGAGAATACGCGAATACGCTGTGCTGAGCTCTAGCTGGCGTCTCATTGGACAACGTCACTGTGACATCCACCTTCCTGATTCGCTGGCGTTGGTCATGTGACGCGACTGCTGAAAAACGGCGCAGACTTCCGCCTTGTATCACCTTTCATTAAAGAGTATAAAAGTATGAAAATACTGCAAATACTGATGCAAATACTGCCCATTGTGTAGTTATGATTGTCTTTAGGCTTGCCATCCTTCCACTTGCAAGTAATAAGTGATATGCGCTGGGATCTCACACACAGCGGCTCAGTCCCGAATCGTGGCTTGTTCACTTCACTCGCGCGCTCTGTGAGCTGCGCAGGGCCGGAGTGCGCACCCTCCAGAGGGCACTCGCTGTTCAGGGCGGAGTGATTTGGAGCGCAGGATGCCTGCGGAGCCGAGCGTATCCGTGTATTGGTGTTGCTGTGTGCACGGCTAACGGTTTTAGTGTAAACGCGAATCGTTTTAAGAACGTTAATCTGATGATCCGCTGATTCGACGTAATGTAAACGTAGCCTAAAATCTTGGTTTTAGATCTTGGTTTTAATTTCGCACAGCCACACACACTTACCAGTCATGCCCACTCTACTGCTGCTGATCTTCCATACAGCTTCCTTTTTGGCTGTATCTTTGTACAGCTTGTGCTTTTTGTCATAAAGCATGGGATTCTTTGACACCTTTTGTATAATCCGCTTCTCCATTGATTCAGCAAGGATGTACGATGGCCGGGGAAAAATGGCATGTGCTCAGACAATGTCACATGTAAGCAATTTACAACCCCGATTCCAAAAAAGTTGGGAAAAAGTACAAATTGTAAATAAAAATGGAATGCAATGATGTGGAAGTTTCAAAATTCCATATTTTATTCAGAATAGAACATAGATGACATATCAAATGTTTAAACTGAGAAAATGTATCATTTAAAGAGAAAAATTAGGTGATTTTTAAATTTCATGACAACACCACATCTCAAAAAAGTTGGGACAAGGCCATGTTTCCCACTGTGAGACATCCCCTTTTCTCTTTACAACAGTCTGTAAACGTCTGGGGACTGAGGAGACAAGTTGCTCAAGTTTAGGGATAGGAATGTTAACCCATTCTTGTCTAATGTAGGATTCTAGTTGCTCAACTGTCTTAGGTCTTTTTTGTCGTATCTTCCGTTTTATGATGCGCCAAATGTTTTCTATGGGTGAAAGATCTGGACTGCAGGCTGGCCAGTTCAGTACCCGGACCCTTCTTCTATGCAGCCATGATGCTGTAATTGATGCAGTATGTGGTTTGGCATTGTCATGTTGGAAAATGCAAGGTCTTCCCTGAAAGAGACGTCGTCTGGATGGGAGCATATGCTGCTCTAGAACCTGGATATACCTTTCAGCATTGATGGTGTCTTTCCAGATGTGTAAGCTGCCCATGCCACACGCACTAATGCAACCCCATACCATCAGAGATGCAGGCTTCTGAACTGAGCGCTGATAACAACTTGGGTCGTCCTTCTCCTCTTTAGTCCGAATGACACGGCGTCCCTGATTTCCATAAAGAACTTCAAATTTTGATTCGTCTGACCACAGAACAGTTTTCCACTTTGCCACAGTCCATTTTAAATGAGCCTTGGCCCAGAGAAGACGTCTGCGCTTCTGGATCATGTTTAGATACGGCTTCTTCTTTGAACTATAGAGTTTTAACTGGCAACGGCGGATGGCACGGTGAATTGTGTTCACAGATAATGTTCTCTGGAAATATTCCTGAGCCCATTTTGTGATTTCCAATACAGAAGCATGCCTGTATGTGATGCAGTGCCGTCTAAGGGCCCGAAGATCACGGGCACCCAGTATGGTTTTCCGGCCTTGACCCTTACGCACAGAGATTCTTCCAGATTCTCTGAATCTTTTGATGATATTATGCACTGTAGATGATATGTTCAAACTCTTTGCAATTTTACACTGTCGAACTCCTTTCTGATATTGCTCCACTATTTGTCGGTGCAGAATTGGGGGGATTGGTGATCCTCTTCCCATCTTTACAGAGCCGCTGCCACTCCAAGATGCTCTTTTTATACCCAGTCATGTTAATGACCTATTGCCAATTGACCTAATGAGTTGCAATTTGGTCCTCCAGCTGTTCCTTTTTTGTACCTTTAACTTTTCCAGCCTCTTATTGCCCCTGTCCCAACTTTGAGATGTGTTGCTGTCATGAAATTTCAAATGAGCCAATATTTGGCATGAAATTTCAAAATGTCTCACTTTCGACATTTGATATGTTGTCTATGTTCTATTGTGAATACAATATCAGTTTTTGAGATTTGTAAATTATTGCATTCCGTTTTTATTTACAATTGGTACTTTGTCCCAACTTTTTTTGAATTGGGGTTGTACCTGATTGGTCAGATGTTTTATCAGATCAGATCAGGTTTGGAAAAAATTGGTCCAGGATCAGTCTCACAGATTCTGATAAACCCAGGCCTGGGCTATAGGTATCGTTATCAGTCTGGTGTGACCACATAAACTGCAGGGGACTGATGTATTTTGTAGTTATCGTTGTAATTGTGTTATGGTGATGATACACGGGGCAACTTTTTGGGCAATGTTGCCGAGCAATGTTGCTGGACAATTGCGTTTTGACTCTTTTCTATTGAGATTGGGCAACATTGCTTCTTTCTGAATGGTTTTGATAATCTCTGGCAACTTTTTTGAGATAAGCCAATCAGAACGCGAGTATCGAGTCATGTGACCTCCGGTGAGGTTCGGATCAGAAATTTCAAACAAATATGGCGGCTGCAGTGTCAGTGGAGTGAAGAGATGGAGAGACTCCTCATCTGTTTTTACGCCGGTAAGTTGTTATTTTAATATTCTATATGGAGGAATTTACCTCACCAAAGCTTTAAAAAACAACAGAGGGCTTGATTAAATGGTCACAGCAAAAATTAAGACATCGATTTTTTTTTTTTTTTTTTTTTTTAGCTAACTGTAAACTGCCATTGCTAACTGTTGTTGCCCTGTGTCTCACCTAGTTGCCCGTTGCCAGCAACTTTGCTCGGCAACATTGCCCAAAAAGTTGCCCCGTGTATCATCACCATTAGTTATCGGTATTGTGGGACCGGGCCTTTAGGTACACCAGATCTATTACATTCTGAGGAATGCAATGGATTTGAAGGGAGATTAAATAAGGGGGGAGGCACAAATAAAGAAATAAAACCTGTATATGTATCTGCTGAAACAGTTATTGGCGAATCAACCATAATTTTAAATATATTCACCCCGTTGCTGTGACCTTGTATTTGTTTCTTTTACTTTATGCTGCAGTCTTTTAATTTTGGACTGCAGAGCTTTCTTATCTGATTTCAGAGTTGGGCAGTTATCACACTGTAAATCAAAGGAAAGGGGTGTACTTGATAACAATGGCTGTCTTGTAGAGTCTGGAGTGAGAATTGCAAAAGTACTTGAATGAGAGTGTGGAGTTGTAAAAATCTTTTACGGTTGTAGAGATACAGTGATTTTTTTTTTTTTTTTTAGTAAAGCTCAATCATGGTAATTGTGTGCTGACCCCTCCTGCCACCTTTACCTAACGTAGCACAAAATAGAAAGGGTCCACATGGTCCTAACTGGTACTCTTGGAACCATAAAAGGTTGTGGTTTTATGAGCAACTTTAGTTTTGGAGGTGAACCCTAACAAATTCCTGGCTGCTGCGCACTCGCTGCACACAATACGTATGGCACACCGCGTCACCCGCTTCTGCTGGCTCCAGTGCTGGAAGTGAAAGTAAGTGCCTAACACAAGCTTGACACTTAGAGGCTGTCCACACGGCAACGGATTCAGGTGAATCTGATAAAATTGTTTATCGTTTCGGCCTGGCGTCCACACGGCACCGGCGTTTTGGGTGCCCCACAACAATATTTTTTGAGAACGGGTTCCAGAGTGGAAAAATCTGGCAACGGCGCCGTTGCGAAGTCGTCTGGATGAGTAGAACGGATTTGTTTATGATGACGTCACAACCACATGACTAGAACAAGCAGCAGTCTCGCTGTTTTGTATGAACCACTGCATTGCATTCACTTTTGTATACAGCTTTTCTTTTAAATAAACAAGTAACTGAACCATTTCTTGAATTTATTTTTTTTATTGGATAAGACTGCTTTTCAAAATGTTCACACACAATATAAAAAGTTATATAAATTATATAAAAATGCTTTTCAAAATGTTCACACAATAAGAAAATTAAGTTATATAAAACTATGCACACTAATAAAACTAATTTGTACACACAGAAGGCACGATTTCCTCGCGTAGTCGCAGCCATCTTCTTCTTGTTGTTGTGTGTTTGTTCCTGTGAGTGCTTCACGCTGGGTAGAAGAAGGGGTTTATGCGCATGCGTCCTACTTCTTCTATTGTTGTGGTGTCTCCGATGGGACCGTTTTATAGCGCACGTAGAGGTGTGGAATGTGTATTGCATCGTTTTCAGCAAGCGTTGCGTTGCCATATGTACCTGAAATTTTACTGATCCGTTGCCCATGTGGACGCGATATATATATATATATATATATATATATATATATATATATATATATATATTTATATATATATATATATATATATATATATATTTAATAAAATCTCGTTGCCGTTGTCGTGTGGTTGTAGCCTTGGGCTACATCCACACGACAACGAGATTTTTTTTTTTTAAATATCGCATCCACATGGGCAACGGATCAGTAAAATTTCAGGTACATATGGCAACGCAACACTTGCTGAAAACGATGCAATAAACATGCCACACCTCTACGTGTGCTGTAAGACGGTCCCATCGGAGACACCAGAACAATAGAAGTAGACGCATGCACATAAACCCCTTCTTCTGTAGCATTAGCCACATAAAGTTTTGATTGTTAATCAGTAGCATAAAACGAAAGATGCGGAAAGAGGAATGAATGGGGGTAGATGGAAGCCGGTACGCCAACTTTCTGATATCCTCCAGAATTCTTTAATGGTCCGGAATAAATTGAATGCTACACGTTGATGGATTACTTTGTTCTTCTATGCCCTTTTTGAGGAATGTATTGTCGGACTTAAACCAACACCTGAAGAGGTGAGATCGCTCCTTTTTTTTTTTTTGTTCCTATTTTTGCTGGCGGGATTGTTTTTGTTTTTGGAAAGCGCACGGGCGGTGCGCGGTTTGGTACTGCTTCCGCAGTGTTTGGACTAAAGACTCTGCCCTAAGGGCTATTCTCTCTCTCTCTCTCTCTCTCGCTTTGCACCATTACACAATAAATATTCACAGTGAAAATATTTTGTAAGCGTGTTTCATGAACCAAGTTATAGGATTTGTTGGCAACTCGCATCGAGTTCATTACACTTCTACCCGGCGTGAAGCACTGACAGTCATGTGGTTGCGACGTCATCGTAAACAAATCCGTTCTACTCATCCAGACGACTTCGCAACGGCGCCGTTGCCTTATTTTTCCACTCTGGAACCTGTTCTCAGAAGATTTCGTTTTGGGGCACCCAAAACGCCGGTGCCGTGTGGACGCCAGGCCGAAACGATAAACAATTTTATCAGATTCACCTGAATCCGTTACCGTGTGGACAGGGCCTTAGTGTGCTGTGATCTCTTTGGGACGGCGCTTCTGACTTTTGTTCCCAGATCGTAGGAACGGCTCTGTGTACCAGACATTGCTCAAATCCTTCCGTGTGAATTTGCTGCACAAATTTATCTTTTTCAGAATGTATGGAGCAGACACCAGACCATCCTGTCTGTACAAATCGAAATCATTCATTCCGGAAGTGTCCTGCTGGCTTTGGGCTATAATGGATCAAAATTCCGCTTTTATTAGCTACACTTGGAACAACCTTGAACGACACACGTCTTAGGAGGCTTGTTTTGGAATAAAAAAAATTGCTAAAAACGTGCTACACTTTGCAAAGCAGATGAAACTAGAAATGCAGCGAACTTTCAAGCATTGTGTGTATGATGTCACTTCTTTTGAATTAACAATAACTTGCCAGGAACACATTTGTGTAATGGTGGACTCAGAGTTATACTTTACCGGCTAAATAGAACTTGTTCCCGGTCTCGTATTAAAATGCAATTTAGACAGTAAACAATTTAACATGTCTTATAAAACTAAAGACATAATTTCCAGGGGTGATGTCATTTTTGTAAGACTAGCAATTCAAGGAGATCAAGCATTCCTACAGCATAAAAGTCAGGTTTTGCTTTGTTTGTTTTATCTGTAACTGCTTATCCCGTTTGGGGTCACAGGGGGCAAGCTGGAGCCTATCCCAGGTACACCCTGGCCAAGTCGCCAGCTCATCGTAGGGCTGACACACACACACACACACACACACACACACACACACACACACACACACACACACTTGCAGTCAATTTAGAGCCACTAATTAACCTAACCTGCATATCTTTGGACTGTGGGAGGAAACCCACACAGACACGAGGAGAATATGCAAACTCCACGCAGAAAGGCTGTCGTCAGCTGCTGGGCTCGAACCCAGAACCTTCTTGCTGTGAGGCAACAGTGATGACCACTACACCACAGTGCCGCGGTTTTGTTTTGATGGTGACTTATTTGACTTAAGAAAACTAAAGGGCAAGACCAGAGTACTCACACAATATATTTGAGAGGCACAGTATGCATATGATATACAGTGGTGCTTAAGTTTGTGAACCCTTTAGAATTTTCTGTATTTCTGCATAAATATGACCTAAAACATCAGATTTTCACACAAGTCCTAAAAGTAGATAAAGAGAACCCAGTTAAACAAATGAGGCAAAAATATTATACTTGGTCATTTATTTATTGAGGAAAATGATCCAATATTACATATCTGTGAGTGGCAAAAGTATGTGAACCTCTAGGATTAGCAGTTAATTTGAAGGTGAAATTAGAGTCAGGTGTTTTCAATCAATGGGATGACAATCAGGTGTGAGTGGGCACCCTGTTTTATTTAAAGAACAGGGATCTATCAAAGTCTGATCTTCACAACACATGTTTGTGGAAGTGTATCATGGCACGAACAAAGGAGATTTCTGAGGAGCTCAGAAAAAGCGTTGTTGATGCTCATCAGGCTGGAAAAGGTTACAAAACCATCTCTAAAGAGTTTGGACTCCACCAATCCACAGTCAGACAGATTGTGTACAAATGGAGGAAATTCAAGACCATTGTTACCTTCCCCAGGAGTGGTTGACCAACCAAGATCACTCCAAGAGCAAGGCGTGTAATAGTCAGCGAGGTCACAAAGGACCCCAGGGTAACTTCTAAGCAACTGAAGGCCTCTCTCACATTGGCTAATGTTCATGAGTCCACCATCGGGAGAACACTGAACAACAATGGTGTGCATGGCAGGGTTGCAAGGAGAAAGCCACTGCTTTCCAAAAAGAACATTGCTGCTCATCTGCAGTTTGCTAAAGATCTTGTGGACAAGCCAGAAGGCTATTGGAAAAATGTTTTGTGGACGGAGGAGACCAAAATAGAACTTTTTGGTTTAAATGAGAAGCGTTATGTTTGGAGAAAGGAAAACACTGCATTCCAGCATACAACCTTATCCCGTCTGTGAAACATGGTGGTGGTAGCATCATGGTTTGGACCTGTTTTGCTGCATCTGGGCCAGGACGGCTTGCCATCATTGATGGAACAATGAATTCTGAATTATACCAGTGAATTCTAAAGGAAAATGTCAGGACATCGGCCCATGAACTGAATCTCAAGAGAAGGTGGGTCATGCAGCAAGACAGTGACCCTAAGCACACAAGTCGTTTTACCAAAGAATGGTTAAAGAAGAATAAAGTTAATGTTTTGGAATGGCCAAGTCAAAGTCCTGACCTTAATCCAATCGAAATGTGGAAGGACCTGAAGCGAGCAGTTCATGCGAGGAAACCCACCAACATCCCAGAGTTGAAGCTGTTCTGTACAGAGGAATGGGCTAAAATTCATCCAAGCCGGTGTGCAGGACTGATCAACAGTTACCGCAAACGTTTAGTAGCAGTTATTGCTGCACAAGGGGGTCACACCAGATACTGAAAGCAAAGGTTCACATACTTTTGCCACTCACAGATATGTAATATTGGATCATTTTCCTCAGTAAATAAATGACCAAGTATAATAATTTTGTCTTATTTGTTTAACTGGGTTCTCTTTATCTACTTTTAGGACTTGTGTGAAAATCTGATGATGTTTTAGGTCATATTTATGCAGAAATATAGAAAATTCTAAAGGGTTCACAAACTTCCAAGCACCATTGTACCAATCTTCAGTGATGATGCTGTCGGATTACAGCTTCTCCTAACCACTTACAGTGACCTTGCTAAAAAGATGGGCCTACTGTATGCATCAACACCACCCAAACTGAAACCATGCGCATTGGACCTGAAGCAGGGTTTTTTTTGGGGGGGGGTCCTCAAAGTTTTTCACTGATTGCACTAAATTAGAGTGTCAGTTGCTTTAAGTACCTTGGCAGCTTCGTTACTAATGACTGCTCCATGAAGGAAGAATTAATATTTTATATCCAAGCAATATACTGCGGAAGACAACGCCAACGAGTTTTGACTTCCATGACCTGACAACCAACACCAAGATTAAGGTCTACAACCAGTGCTTTATGCTTTTACCCACGTACAGCGGTGAAACCTGGACTTTATACCATAATCAAGTCAGGCAACTTCACAAGTTATCAGCGTCATCTTAGATTTTAAGGACGAAATGGGACCATTTTGCCAACAATGAAGTTCTCACCAGAGCAGGTGTTGAATATGTAGAGCTCCAACTAGTTAGAACACGCTTGCACCATGTTTCCAGAACGGATAATGAAAGACCAGTTAAAGCCCTCTTGTATGATGAATTGTCCCAAGGAGCATGTCCAGTCGGGTGGGATAAACTTTGATATAAAAGCGCTCCGAAATGTGGTGACATACTCGACCAATGGAAATTTGAAGGTAGAAGACAAAGAATGGAGACAGCTGATTTGTCCAACACGTGATCAAATTTAACGAGAAGAGTCAGCAAATATGAGAAGCAAAGGATAAAAAGGGAGCATGAAAAAAGTTATACCACAGACATGGTTCATTTAACTTTTTCTTCAAATTGACAATTTATCTGTGTCTACACCATCTTATTATGATTGTGTTGTACTCGTATCGAGTGAAGGCGTGTATGTAACGAACTGGAATTCAATTTTTACGGGTACCTGGCATTTTAGATCCGATTCTAATTTTGAACAGAGACAGTTTGGTCTTTCCTCATGCATTCAATTACCAACCTCGCTAAGATTTCCTTCCACCATAATCTTCAAAACCACACGCTGCCTCTGGATGTGTCCTGAGCGAATGCACTGGATCTATTTTCTGCTATTTTTCCTTTTTGTATTTTTTTTCTCCACTTTCTTAATGTTCCCTCATTTTACATCTATATTTATGGATAAAATGCCCTGAGAAATAATTTTGGATTCTTTTACGCCGAGGCAGAATGAAATTAGTTGAGCGCCGATTCTTCATGTTTGGAATGGATAGTAAACTTGCCTGGAGGTCTCGAAAATCAGCACATGGCCTGAGAGCACTTGCTCCAAGACTCACCTCGCTGTTTCCTCCACAGATTTCATTACACTGCCTGGAAATCACATGGGTGATGTGCGGCCTTGTATTTTTATGAATGAGCTTTAACGTTTTCAGCGCACAATCTAACTTTGTAGAGTGTGCTGTTTTATCAGGTATAAAAAGCACTGGACTTTTTAACATTGGTTGTGACATCTGTACATAATGATTCTTAATTGGGTGATGCTGTGAAAATACATCAGACTTTGTGAGCACGTTACTTGGAATATCAATATAATTACAGAAGCCTCTTTGATTTAATTCATTCTGTAAAATCTCTTCAGCTGTAAAGCCAGGACAGGTCGGACGTCATATTTCTATTCTGCATGAGAGAGAGAGGTGACTCGGCTCAGGTTTAGACTGGTAACGCTTCAATATCAAAGTCTCCCATTTAGCATCTTGTGAATTTCTGGAGAGTGGTCCTTCACCTTATGCTATCCTCTGTTGCCCCTTTTCCACCAAAGCAGTTCCAGGGCTGGTTCGGGGCCAGTGCTTAGTTTGGAACCGGGTTTTCTGTTTCCACTGACAAAGAACTGGCTCTGGGGCCAGAAAAACCGGTTCCAGGCTAGCACCAACTCTCTGCTGGGCCAGAGGAAAGAACCGCTTACGTCAGCGGGGGGGCGGAGTTGTTAAGACCAATAACAAGACCGTGAAAGATCGCCATTTTTAAGCGATGAGAAGCAGCAGCTGTACAAACGTGGTCATTTATTATTATTATTATTATTATTATTATTGTTGTTGTTGTTGCTGCTGCTGCTTCTTCCGTGTTGTTTTTGCTTCGATATTCGCGCCAAGGTTTAAGCAGATGTAGCGACGTAACTGACACATACAGCGACGTAATGACGTATACAGCGACGTAATGACGTGGCACCGTGAGCGATGGAAAAGCAAACTGGTTCTCAGCTGGCTTGCAAGTTGAACGAGTTGTGAATCAGCACCAGCCCCGAACCAGCCCTGGAACTGATTTGGTGGAAAAGGGGTATGTGTGCACTCATCTTTTCTTGTATGTCATTATGTACAGGTCATATAGCCTATACTGTGGCTGGGCAAAATGCCTACCATATGAGTTACAAAAGCATTTCTACAATACGCATGTATCACGATATAGATTTGCTTGCAAACTGCCAGCAACACAGTTTGTGTGTGCATGTGTGTGGGGGGGTTTAAAGTGCATATCATGGGTAAATTCAGGAGCAAGATCAATGTAATTCTCCTATTTTATATTAAACTTTGGTCAAATATCTGTCACATTCTGCATTCTGTGCAATTTTTTTTACCTTGCGTAATAACAGGAAAAACTCAGTTGGTCTGCCTCTGAAAAAACTTGGCGTTTGGATTTCCCGGCAAACATTGATTTTCGTGACGTCGCGTGCGGGACGCCTCCCTCTGAATCCTACGTCAGCGCTGGTTTGTTTATGAGAAAACGACCTGGTGGTTTTCTGCAAATTTCTTCAACGTTATCGCGTAATTATTAAAATGGTTAACAGATGGATCGTAGGAGGGTGTAGCAACACCAATCTTGATGGGATTAGCACTCATCGTTTCCCAAAAGACCGGACAATGAGAGAGAAATGGCAGCGCTTGGTCTACACAGGCTGTGCACTGAAACCGTGCAAAGCTCGCGCAGCCTGCTGGCGCTTCCGCAGGTGACGTCACGAATCTGGCTCCAGGCTCCCTTGGGATTTTTCCAGACGCGTTTTATTTTATTTTTTTCTGCTGTAGACAGATGGCCTTGTGCAAAATTACCCTTCTGGATGAGTGTGTAAAGGGACATACTTTCATATAAAAAAACAAAACGAAATTGTTCCAGAATATGCCCTTTAAATTAATTTATTTTTTACAAACATACTTTATTTAATGTCTACAAATCCTCTGTATAAATATTACCACCATGTCTGTTGCTTCCAGTCAATTTGTAATGAAATTAATTTTTAAATTAAAATTTTTTTTACAATATCCATGATACCAGTAAAAGCATATTATGATCTCAGTACAGTGGAGCGCTGTTAACACTGTCGTTGGGATCCAAAGAATCCAGCCGTCCATTATCTCTAGCCACTTATCCTGTACAGGGTCGCAGGCGAGCTGGAGCCTATCCCAGCTGACTACGGGCGAAAGGCGGGGTACACCCTGGACAAGTCGCCAGGTCATCACAGGGCTGACACATAGACACAGACAACCATTCACACACTCATTCACACCTACGGTCAATTTAGAGTCACCACTTAACCTAACCTGCATGTCTTTGGACTGTGGGGGAAACCGGAGCACCCGGAGGAAACCCACGCGGACACGGGGAGAACATGCAAACTCCACACAGAAAGGCCCTCGCCGGCCCCGGGGCTCGAACCCAGGACCTTCTTGCTGTGAGGCGACAGCGCTAACCACTACACCACCGTGCTGCCCACAAGAAAAATATGTGACTTCTTTTTGTACGTTTCGGCGGTTAAAATAAAAATGCGCACAGACTTTTTATTTTTCTAGCGGTAGTATTTAACTGCCGTCGGCGGATCCATGATCCGAAAAATCTAAAATGAGTCGCCTTATCAACAAAAAAAACCAATGGATGCTTCTGCATGTTATTTAAATCAATTTTATTTACATGTATATGCATATAAAAGTATCCTGTTTTGCATTGCAAGGTATTTAAAATACAATACCTTTTTGGCCTGCTCTGAACAGTTCTGTGCGTGATTTTCTGTCCAGTGTAGTAGCAGCACCGAGGTAATTACAAGTCATATAAAATTACAATAGCTGTGAGAAGAATATGGACAATCATGGAATAATTAACTGCATGTAATAAGTAAACAAGAAGTGTTAAAAGAATAAAACAATGATTATCGTGCAGCAAGCACAGTTCAGGCATAGCACATAACACGGCACATTTTAGTCCTTGGTTTTACTGAAAGTCTGTATGCGTTTGTTGAAATCTTGCCTGTAATCGGACGAAATGAAGCATGTTTTGTAGATGGCGTGACGCTCAACACAGAAGTATCGTTGCATTCAAACCATCTTAACTCATTTTTAAGTGACTTTATGACCTTGAAGTGGCAGGTGGTACAGTAGATCCGTGATGTCATCCTCATCGACGACGACTTCTTCACCAATCTGTTCCGGTTGCTGCTGGTTCTCGGTGACGTTCTGAATATTTCTTTGTCCGGCATTGCCTTTGAAGTAGCCGTCATAGTTGATGGTGAGCCATGTTTTAATGAGTTCGTTGCTCAAATTTTGGGAGCCTTGAGCGTGACGGTGTTGCAACAGTTTTGTGTAATAGCAACCTATGTTATAATCAGGGCTTTGAACCAGAATTTTTTTCCTATTGGTTCGTTCCGAACAGAAACGGAATTTTAACGTTTCCGGTTTTGGGTTCCACCATTAAATAGACGTTCCCGAACCGGTTAGAACAAAAAAATTTCGTTCCCGGAACGGTTAATTGCGTTCCCTGTCAGCTGTTTAACAAATGGCTATAAAATTATGTCTCTGTCTCATCCAGCTTAAGCCAAATGTAGGCTAATTCTATTACAACCTTCATTAAATAAGACAAGAAATAATTCAAAACAATTATTATTTCAAATGTTGGCGATTTGGATTCTCAGTACGTCTTCCCATCTACACAAACAGAAAAAGTGCCAAAAATGAAAGAGAATTCGTGTAGTGTGTTACCAAAGGCTAGTCAGGCCCTATGGAGGGCTACCACATGACGTCACCGCGCCGCGAGATTTTGTTAGGCGCCATATTGGAAGACCAAGTACACATCTATGCAAGTACATACATACATAAAACAAACTACACCTGAAATGTAGCCAGGGCCGGTTCTGCCCTAATCTGGACCCGGGTGCAACATCGCGCAAACCCCCACCCCCCCCCCACCCCCACCCCAAAAAAAAACACCAGTCTAAATCAGGACAACCATCACATAACTATAAACATTTTATATCAACTATTTTAACTAAATGGGCTATAATAAATAAGCCTGCAGGCAGCCACGGCGGGCTGCCTCAGAAAAGTAACCATTCAATGACACCACTGAAAGCCTGCAGCCATGGCGGGCTGCCTTAAAAAGTAACCATTTGTCCTACCTTAAAACTCGTTTTGCATTTTCTGCCTCCTTTTTTGTATTTTCAACCCTCCGTTTATTTTCTTTCCTTTTCTGAAAACCCGATTTGTGTCCAGACATTTTGTTCTGCTACCAACGAACTAACTCGTCAGGTCTCATCTCTCGAGCCCGCGATGATTCCCGTGGGAAGGGCAACAACTGATACATTTTTACAAACAGCCAATAGGGAGGTTGCAACGTTCAGGCTCTTCTTTGCTCAGACACTCAGTAATGCACTTACTGAGTAATGCACTTACTCACTTATTATCACGTGGAGACGTGATAGTAGTCCACCCTCCCGCTCTCTCCATTCAGTCAGCGAACGTCACACAGGAAGTGAACCCCAGCGGGTCATAGAAACTTGCGCAGGAGAAGAATGGCTTTTTTATTTGTAGGCTATGGAAACTTTGAGGAACGAAATAAAAACCGGTATTAACCGGTTACCATTTATTTTTAATAAGCGTTTCTGTTCCGGAACATAAAAAATAATAAAGTTTCTGGTTTCGTTTCTGTTCCATGTGAAATAGAAAAAGTTCCCGGTTTCCGTTGAACCGGTTCAAAGCCCTGGTTATAATACAGTGGAGCACCGTTATATCATATGACCTCACCTTATCCGTGATTTAGACTAAGCATCATTTTCTTCAGGCTTGTAACCTTCCTCATCCCTTGTTCTTCACTCCATCTGAGCCTATAGCAATGCGCTGGGATTGTGTAAGTGGGCGTGTTGAGCGGAGAGAACTATTCATGCACTCTGGGCTGTAGTTTCTAAGGCAGCTACAACTCCAGACTCCTGCTGATCACCTACTCCAACTCTCCATCCTGCAGCTATGCACTTTGTTCCAGCACTGCGTGCTGAAATGGACTCGGCAGGCATCGTTTCACTCGCGTACAGAGTCGGACTGAATCAGTGATGTGTATTGTACTGCAGCTCACCTCCTGTTTGGGTGAGAACAAGAGCAAATGCTGCAACATCCAATCGCACAACACGGTCACCAACGCTGCTGTCCTGTCGAGGTAGGTTTTGTCATCAGCACAGTATTGTTTAGGGTCCCTCCTACTTGCAACCTCGTTCCAGTGTTGATTTCCGCTCACACCCACACCAGTCACATACACACTTCGTTACAATGAGCTAGGCTTCGCTGAATGCATTTCCTTGTAACTGGAGGAATGAGGGTGGGGGTTATTCGAGCAGCTCGTGCTTTTGTTAAAGCAATTTGATGCAGCACTGTTACTGTCCACTGTATCTCCATTAATCTGATCCTTGTAAGTGAAAACGTTTTAAGGCGTGTTCAAGGCTGCATTCCATTCATCATGTTTGTGTAGTAAATGGTATGTCAATGGAGTAGTGACACCACTGTTGTAATGACAGAATATTTAGTATTATATTTGGAGGTGCACGGGTGGCATGATGGTGCCGTGGTTAGCGCTGTCGCCTCACAGCAAGAAGGTCCGGGTTCGAGCCCAGCGACTGACGAGGGCCTTTCTGTGCGGAGTTTGCATGTTCTCCCTGTGTCCGCGTGGGTTTCCTCCGGGTGGTCCAGTTTCCCCCACAGTCCAAAGACATGCAGGTTAGGTTAACTGGTGACTCTAATACCCTGTCCACACTAGGGATTTTGTACCGATACGATACTACTTTCGTACCGCAACATCTGTCCACACTAGCAACTATACCGGTACTGTAGCGGTATAACTGTATCGGTACGAAACCCACAAATGTATGGGTTTCGTACCGCTACAGTATCGGTACTGTAGCGCTTCGCTGTAGTGTGGACAGATGAAGCGGTTCTGTATCGATACAAATATAATGCACATGCGCAAAGTCACACACCTCAATCGATGTCTTCGCTGAATAAAATAGTGAAGAACGGAGATTCGTTTTCTTTGTTTCTTTCTCAACTGCCTCGCGCGTTTTATACGATTCGACTGAATAAATGACCACCAGAAATACAGACTGTACACTGACAACAAAAAGCACACACGCGTTGTTTCATCCGCCATATTCTCGGAAGGAAGTTACTCGGTAACCACGGAAACATTTCGCGCACGCGCATTTCAACTATCGTGAAAGAAAACCGCAAACATTTCTCGCTAGTGTGGACAGATGCACTAAACTGTACCGGTATACTTTGTATCGATACAGTTATACCACTTTCGTACCGGTATAAGTGTGAACACAGCTTATATTGACCGTAGGTGTGAATGTGAGTGTGAATGGTTGTCTGTGTCTATGTGTCAGCCCTGTGATGACCTGGCGACTTGTCCAGGGTGTACCCCGCCTTTCACCCGTAGTCAGCTGGGATAGGCTCCAGCTTGCCTGCAACCCTGTAGAACAGGATAAAGCGGCTAGAGGTAACGGATGGATTTGGAGATGCGTGGTATTTTATGCTATTTTATTCAAATTCGATATGAAATGTTCTAATATTTTGAGGGGTTTTTTTTTTGCACTTAGAAAAATGCTTAACATTTTTAGTTTGTGTAATGAATAAAGAATATATTAAATTTTCACTTTCTTAAATAACTGATGGGAAAATATTGAACTTTGTCATGGTATTCTAATTGTTTGAGGCACTAGTATTTACGAACCTATTTTACGGGAAACATTCACGACCGTTTCATACAAAACTAGTTCAGTTTTATTAGTCCACTTGCTTTGTTGGTCAATTGACCGTTGTAAGCAAATAACTGATGTATCAAGTTTTTGAAATATCAAGCTTGAGCGCTGTGGGTTAGAGGCTGTCCACACGGCAACGGATTCAGGTGAATCCGATAAAATTGTTTATCGTTTCGGCCTGGCGTCCACACAGCACCGGCGTTTTGGGTGCCCCAAAACGATATTTTTTGAGAACGGGTTCCAGAGTGGAAAAATCTGGCAACGGCGCCATTGCGAAGTCGTCTGGATGAGTAGAACGGATTTGTTTACGATGACGTCACAACCACATGACTAGAACAAGCAGCACTCTCGCTATTTTGTATGAACCACTGCATTGCATTCACTTTTGTATACAGCTTTTCTTTTAAATAAACAAGTAACTGAACCATTTCTTGAATTTATTTATTTTTATTGGATAAGACTGCTTTTCAAAATGTTCACACACAATATAAAAAGTTATATAAATTATATAAAAATGCTTTTCAAAATGTTCACACACAATAAGAAAATTAAGTCATATAAAACTATGCACACTAATAAAACTAATTTGTACACACAGAAGGCACGATTTCCTCGCGTAGTCGCAGCCATCTTCTTCTTGTTGTTGTGTGCTTGTTCCTGTGAGTGCTTCACGCCGGGTAGAAGAAGGGGTTTATGTGCATACGTCCTACTTCTTCTATTGTTATGGTGTCTCCGATGGGACCGTCTTACAGCGCACGTAGAGGTGTGGCATGTGTATTGCATCGTTTTCAGCAAGCGTTGCGTTGCCATATGTACCTGAAATTTTACTGATCCTTTGCCCATGTGGACGCGATTTTTTTTTTTTTTTTTAAATAAAATCTCGTTGCTGCTGTCATTCGGATGTAGCCTTAGAGCTGCATACATTGTTTTCCACCAGGTCGTTCCCAACCCCCCCACTGAAGGTGGCGTGTCCCGTCTCAAAACAAAAAAAACCCTATTGGTATGTGGGGGTTTTTTTTCGTTTTTTTTCCCCCTCTCCATAGCAGGCAACATATCTTTGCGTTGTATGCTGTTTGTTTTTATTTTTACCTGAATGATTTCTTACTCTGCACACACCTGTAAACATAATTATTGCCTAGTTCAATAGCAATTATGAGCATCTTTCCTTAGTTTTAGATGATCTAAAACTACCTCAGATCAGTATTGATTAATTTTTGTATCTGATAATATTCGATTGTAATGATGTGAAAGCACTGGTTCACTACTGAACACCAGGCACCCAGCAGGGTCACGCCATGATGTCGCGGTGTTTGACGCACGGCATACGGTGTCCACTTTTAGGCAGTACCTAAATCTCTATATTAAAAGAGAAAATGCATATTGAAGAAAAGGCTAACTCCACATCACTCTGGAATCCATTTTTCTTCCTCTGTTTCTCATTGGAAATCAGTTGGCTCTTTCTTTTCCACATATGATTTGAGCATGGGTGGGCATTTGGAGGTGTTTATCATGTACCTACTCTGATCTCCGTGGCTTCTTAACACTATGATCTTCGTTCTGCGTAACAATAGACCATTAATGATGTATCCATCTCGAAATGCCTCACACTCACCCTGAGCTCAGCCTCCATCTCCTGTATCTACATGTGGAAGCATTCCAGGCAAACTGATCCTACAATTCACCAAATCAGTCCAGCTGCCCCTTTGTTAAAATCGCTTCGGTCTTTAAGTCCAGTTCATCAGCAGGGAAATGTGCTCTCGTCCTGTAGATATAAAAAGACTTCCAGAATGGCCATTTCACTCGTCTTCAAGGTCTCAGTATCTGAAATGGTGACTTAAGGCCAATTTATGCTGACAACGCAGTCCTCGCAGACGGTGTCGCAGATACGGTCTGCGTAGCCCCCCCACCTTCGCAGACGCTCTGCGTGCACCTCCCAAAAATTGTGACCACCGCAGAAGCCTCGCAGACAGCGTCGCAGACCAGAGGGCTCTGATTGGTCCACTCTACATCCGTTGTACACGCACTTCCGCTTCCCTACTTTCCCGGTTTGGTTTGTTTTCACGACCGCCATTTTTAAAAACACGAGCGAAGATGGAGCAGCACGAAGAGCGGTTGATTGAGGAAGTGAGGAAGTACGTACATCTATACGACTCCAGTTCTAGTTTTATAAGTAACCGGAGGATAAACACTCCACTAACCACACCCACCAACTACTCCTAGCGATTTCGCGACTTCGTGCCCCCTTGCGTTGTAGCAGTGAATAACATCGCACACACCTATTACTCCCTGCTCAACGATAAATTACAACTGTCTGCGAAAAGCTGTCTGTGAAAGCCTTGTCGCAAGAGCATGCAGAGGCCTTCAGGCTACATCCACACGACAACGGCAACGAGATGTTATTAAAAAAAATATCGCGTCCACATGGGCAACGGATCAGTAAAATATCAGGTCCATATGGCAACGCAACGCTTGCTGAAAACGATGCAATACACATGCCACACCTCTAGGTGCGCTGTAAGACGGTCCCTTCGGAGACACCAGAACAATAGAAGAAGTAAGGACGCATGCGCATAAACTATTATGCGCGAGACTTCATATTAGCCACAAAGTCAGAAAAATCTGTTCGTAAAATTACATTATAATGACCAAATACAATGAAAAATATTTTTCCAGTCTCACCTGTGAAAGGTAATCCCATGTGATCTCGTTTGGACGGTAAACCTGTTGGTACAGTTAAACGCAGCACATGAATGAGGCATCTTTATTCTCCGCTTTGACCTATCCAATATGGCGGCGAGGATGACACATGATTCTACGCGGAAGGCGGCGTCTTTAATGGTCCGGAATAAATTGAATGCTACACGTTGATGGATTAATTTGTTGTTCTACGCCCTTTTTGAGGAATGTATTGTAGGACTTAAACCAACATCTGAATAGGTGAGATCGCTCCTTTTTTTCCCTATTTTTGCTGGCGGGATTGACTCTGCCCTAAGGGCTATTCTCTCTCTCTCTCTCTCTCACTTTGCACCATTACACAATAAATATTCACAGTGAAAATATTTTGTAAGCGTGTTTCATGAACCAAGTTATAGGGTTTGTTGACGACTCGCATCGAGTTCGTTACACTTCTACCCGGCGTGAAGCACATGTGGTTGTGACGTCATCGTAAACAAATCTGTTCTACTCATCCAGACGACTTCACAATGGCGCCGTTGCCAGATCTTTCCACTCTGGAACCCGTTCTCAAAAGATTTCGTTTTGGGCACCCAAAACGCCGGTGCCGTGTGGACGCCAGGCCGAAACGATAAACAATTTTATCAGATTCACCTGAATCCGTTGCCGTGTGGACAGGGCCTTAGAATAATGCTTTTGGAGCCTGAAGTAATTAAAGGTGATGGTCTGGGAGTCATCACCCCCACCCTGGTTTAACTTCTTCGAGCATATCTCTGTTGACTGTGGTAAATGTACACTACTGTTCAAAAGTTTGGGGTCACTTTGAAATGTCCTTATTTTTGAAAGAAAAGCACTGCTCTTTTCAATGAAGATCACTTTAAACTAATCAGAAATCCACTCTATACATTGCTAATGTGGTAAATGACTATTCTAGCTGCAAATGTCTGGTTTTTGGTGCAATATCTCCATAGGTGTATAGAGGCCCATTTCCAGCAACTCTCACTCCAGTGTTCTAATGGTACAATGTGTTTGCTCATTGCCTCAGAAGGCTAATGGATGATTAGAAAACCCTTGTACAATCATGTTAGCACAGCTGAAAACAGTTGAGCTCTTTAGAGAAGCTATAAAACTGACCTTCCTTTGAGCAGATTGAGTTTCTGGAGCATCACATTTGTGGGCTCGATTAAATGCTCAAAAAAATGTCTTGACTATATTTTCTATTCATTTTACAACTTACGGTGGTAAATAAAAGTGTGACTTTTCATGGAAAACACAAAATTGTCTGGGTGACCCCAAACTTTTGAACGGTAGTGTACTTAATTTCATTCTTTTAGAATTTTGGACATGAGTGACCTGATGCATGTATGGTGCATGTTTAGAGTTCTTTGCTTTTACGGGAATAAAAGAAACAACGCCTGACCCGTAGTAATAGAAACAGCCACTTTATGGTATGTTTGTCTGTTTATTCTGGACTTTAATGACGCATGGTCACAGCATAAAGGCTCTGGGCAAGCTGGTGTTTATTCATGTGAGACGGGCATGTGGTAATTCGCAGGTTGGAGTGGTGCCATTTTCCACCTTGACGCATTTGACTTCCAAAGTTTATTAAAAAAAAAAAAAAAGTGTCTCTTGCTAGCAGCAAACTATCCAGCTAACTGTGGTGCGTTGTGTATTTTTTCCAAAAACACTGAACTTCCCCCAAAACAACAGTTTATACCGCAGGTGGCTCATCTCACGTTTGATTATCATACTGTAGATTTGTACCTGACATCAGCCTGATCTCTCTAATGCTCCTGTGGTTGAATGGACACATCCCCACATACACGCACCAAAATCTAGTAATCATTAAAGGGTCTAAATCTGGAATGGGAGCTTCAAAAAGCACATATTAGTATCATGGCCACGTGTCCACTAAATTTTGGGTTACGCATGCACTATAAAGTGTTTTTCTATTGTTAGGGTAGCACGGTGGTGTAGTGGTTAGCACAGTCACCTCACAGCAAGAACGTTGCGGGTTTGAACCTCATGGCTGACTAGGGCCTTTCTGTGTGGAGTTTGCATGTTCTCGTGCCTCTGAGTACAAAGGTTTCCTCCCATGGGCTGAAGACATGCGGATTAGGTCAACTGGCTACTCTAATGCTGTGTTCACACTTATACCGGTACGAAAGTGGTATAACTGTATCGATACAAAGTATACCGGTACAGTTTAGTGCATCTGTCCACACTAGCGAGAAATGTTTGCGGTTTTCTTTCACGGTAGTTGAAATGCGCGTGCGCGAAATGTTTCCGTGGTTACCGAGTAACTTCCTTCCGAGAATATACGGCATCCGTTATTTCGAGATCTTGAGAAAACATAATTATTTCATGATCTCAGCTGGATCACTGTATCTCCGTGGGTAGAGACGAAGCCGGGCCAGTCTTCTGCGGAGGTGCCGCGGACTCATTTTGAAATTATCCCTTATTAAAAGACTTAATGCAATCTCTCCCTGTGTCAACCCCTGATCAAAATATTGCCTTATTAGGTGATCGATTATTCCAGACATTCTAATGACCAAAGTTGCGTCTATACAGAATGAGAAACAGCCCCAAAGTCAGCATATCACAAGTCTCTCGGCGCACCTGAATGAACCATTTCTCAGCTGTTTACTCGAGATCATGAAATAACGGTTTTGTTTTCTCGAGATCTTGAATTAGTTGTGTTGTTTTCTCGAGATCCTGAATTAATTATGTCGTTATCTCGGGATAACAAGGTGAATTAAAAAAAAAAAAAAGGATTATATGAAGGGCCTCTCTCGGCTTCCGTACGGATGTAACAACGTGTGTGTGCTTTTTGTTGTCAGTGTACAGTCTGCATTTCTGGTGGTCATTTATTCAGTCGAATCGTATAAAACGCGCGAGGCGGTTGAGAAAGAAACAAACGAATCTCCGTTCATCACTATTTTATTCAGCGAAGACATCGATTGAGGTGTGTGACTTTGTGCATTATATTTGTATCGATACAGAGCCGCTTCATCTGTCCACACTACAGCGAAGCGCTACAGTACCGATACTGTACCGGTACGAAACCCATACATTTGTGGGTTTCGTACCGATACAGTTATACCGCTACAGTACCGGTATAGTTGCTAGTGTGGACAGGTGTTGCGGTACGAAAGTAGTTTCGTATCGGTACAAAATCCCTAGTGTGGACAGGGTATAAATTGCCCGTAGGTGTGAGCGAGTGTGAATAGTTGTTCGTCTGTGTTGGCTTGGTAACCTGCCTGAAGTCAACCGGGACAAGATGAGATGAAACTTTTATTAATTCCGAAGGAAATTCTCCAGCTTCCCTGACGACTCTGATTGATAAGCGGCATAGATGACGGACGGATGGATTTCTATTGTTGTAGAATGTTGGTAATATTTAATTGTTGAACACACATCGGCAACGTCATGATCAGGATCCTGACCGTCAGACAAAAAGGTTGTACAAAGTGCTCATTTGTAAGTGTCCGATGTGGTCAATACGATACAATAATGAACTGCAAACCATGCCATGGGTAACGCTTGAATTTCTTCACTGCTGCTTTGAATTTTGCTCAACAGAATGAATGAAGGGAAGGCTCTAAAGTTTGAAAGCATGGACTTTTTTTTTTTTTGTAGTTGTGCTGTGTCTGTTCTCCAGATATTTCCTGCAGTGGTGTGGGGAAAGGCACTTGCTCAGCAGACAGGGTGGTACTCGGTTCTACCTTTCCTCAGGGTAGAATAAGTGTGGGGGTGTAGCATAATACTAATCGTAGCAATTGTGATAAGTTCGTTTTTTTTTCTGGAGATGTAATATATTTCCGCTATTTGCAATAGATTTGGATGCTTTATGCAGAGGAGCTGCAACGAATTCATAACCGTTCAGAAGGCCAACCGTTTGACCCAATTGTCAAGTTCTCACCAAGTATAGATGGCGTTTGTCGTGGTACAAAGCAGCAGCGCTCAAGGCTTCTCTCACACTCTGCATATTAGGCCTTGTTGATTTGCAAGTGCAGTTCTTGTGGAAACGCTGCCAGCTCCTGTTTTGCATGCTTGTATTTCTCAGGGCTGTCTGACTTCACCAGTGTGGGTCTCTCTACCTGTTCACCAAAGCAAAGCTCGATCGTCCCTCTTTTCTCATCATACACCTTGAGCTGCAGTGGGTTCGAGAGCTAGCAAGAGCCTGCATGTTCTTTACTTTTATAGCTGATTTTGCGGCTGGATGACTTTGGGTAGTTCTGTCCTGTTTTGGAGCTTTAGATCAAAACGTATGAGCCATGGTGTTTAGAGAACGTAGTCCAGATGCACAGAGCGCTCGATTCTGGCTGAGAAACCGACACGGTTCAGCACACGTGGATTCTTGTGACGGAAAGAGAAGGTGGGCAAGATCTCTCTGTACTTTTTTTCCTTGAAAAGGTCAGCTTTTATTTTGAACATTTTGTTTTTACTAGTGAAATCACTGTGTATATCATATGTATGAAGAACCTCGTAACTGGATTTCAGTTCAATTTGAAGTAAATATAAATTGATGCATCTTGATTTTTTTTTCCTCTTTTATACCCTGCATCGTGGTGTGGGCGGGTTTTTATTTTTTATTTTTTATAGTGCTGTCAAGCGATTAAAATATTTAATCGCGATTAATGTCACGACTGTCATAGTTAACTCGCGATTAATCGCAATTTAATCGCGCATTTTTGTCACACGAAAAACCATTGTAATTCCCTTACCAGCATAAAAAAGTGAATGGGCTTGTTTTGTACCAATGTTTTTCTTATTGCAAAGCATAACACGTCTTGACACAGCCACCGCAAACTGAAACCTAAGCTGAGCACCGTGGCTCTTCGTCCCGAGACTAACAAGAGAACCATGAGTGAAGTGATCTACTGCTTGAGTTAGTCTACAACTCAGAGAGACAGGTTACACAGTGACGGTAGGCTTGACATGCTTGATTATAATATAAAGTACACTATTATATTAACTTTAAGTTGTTCGTTGATAAATATTGCATTGAATCTGATCTTTACTGTTTCAGCTCACTTAACACATTTTGTACTTTTACACTTTCTGCCTGTTGATGCGTCGCGCTGTCCAATCAGAGGCGGCCAAATTTGCATATTACAGGAAGGATTTCTGGGATAGCATTGAGTTTACAGTTCAGAGGGATCTGGCTTCTTTAGACGCTGCCTTCTTAAAACTGAATAAATATTTAAAAAGAGCCAAATGAGCCAGTCTTTTGAACGGCTCTTTTCAAAGAACGGATCACAAAGATGCGGATCCCATCAAAGAGCCGTAAATCCCATCTCTACTAGTGCGCCCTGCCCGCGCTGGTTCTTTGAGGGAGGAGGGCAGAGGACTCTGGCTGTGCGGGGCGTGGCATTACAGTCTAGCTGCTATCGTTTTTCTAAGCAAAGTCTCTGTTCCAAGTTCCTGGCAGTTTCAAAAGCTTATGAAAAACCTACATGTCACAGAGCGTTAATCTCGCGATAAAAAAATTATCGCCGTTAAAATTGAGTCAAGTTAACGCGTTAATAACGCGACATTTTTGACAGCACTAATTTTTTATAAACGTGCCCACACCACGATGCAGGGTCTTCTTCTGGCTGCTCCCAATTAGGGGTCGCCACAGCAATGGAGACAAAAGATCCGCTGTGGCGACTCTTAATCGGGAGGAGCCAGTAAAAGACGACGACCCTGCATCGTGGTGTGGGCGTTTGTTTGTTTTTGTTTTTTTAAACCTGCCCACACCACAATGCAGGGTCATCATCATCTTCTGGCTGCTCCCAATTAGGGGTCGCCACAGCAATGGAGATGAAAGATCCGCTGTGGCAACCCTTAATCGGGAGGAGCCAGTAGAAGACGACGACCCTGCATCGTGGTGTGGGCAGGTTTAAAAAAACAAAACAAACGCACGCCCACACCACGATGCAGGGTCATCGTCTTCTGGCTGCTCCCAATTAGGGGTCGCCACAGCAATGGAGATGAAAGATCCGCTGTGGCGACCCTTAATCGGGAGGAGCCAGTAGAAGACGACGACCCTGCATCATGGTGTGGGCGTTTGTTTGTTTTGTTTTTTTAAACCTGCCCACACCACGATGCAGAGTCATCATCATCTTCTGGCTGCTCCCAATTAGGGGTCGCCACAGCAATGGAGATGAAAGATCCGCTGTGGCGACCCCTAATCGGGAGGAGCCAGTAGAAGACGACGACCCTGCATCGTGGTGTGGTGTGTGGGTTTTTTTTTTTTTTTGTAGTATAATTGCTTGTTGCTTTGAATACACATGTATCATTTTAAAATTAGTTTGCTTAATGCAAGTTTGTCAAAATGTGCTTTCTATAAATAGACATTTAGACAGCTACTGCGAACACGGTCTCGGAAATCTGTCCCTCATCCATGTAATTTTATTAGGACAGCTGACTATAAATGAACAAGTGCTTTTAGTGACGGAGGTGATGGAAAAAGGAGACGGTAGAATCTGTATATCTCTTATTTACTGATTTTATTCTGTGACTAGTTCTCTCTGCGACAGAGATCACATCTATTTGTTTAGCCGGATTTAGCCAAGAGGGAAAAATAAACGAGAGACATATTGGGACTGCGTGTGTGTGTGTGTGTACTGCATGATGCTGTCTCTGCTTGGCCAGACTCCAGCTTATAATTTTATTTGTGCTTGTGTATAGAATACTGTTCCAAGTGTTTTGGAAGGCCTGCCTGACAGGGCAGTTTAAATGTGCTCAGATTAGTGTTTCGCAGGCACCAGTAACATGCTGCTCACAGGCCTTCTCAGCACCTTCTCACCGGTCTGGTGTAAGATCAGAGCATGTTGCTGCCATCCTGTGCTGAAAGCTTCCTCACGTCTTCCCCGTTGCTGCTTGGTGAGCATGTAATCAGAGCTGATTGTTTGTTTTTTATTCTTAGCCATTTAAAAAACTGTTTGTGGCCCAAATTCAGTGGATTTGACTGACTGTATTTGGATGATTGTATAATCAAGAGCATTTGTATGAAGTGGGTGAGTTTCTTAATATGGGCTCAAGACTGATTTATTTTAGCTATACTGCAAATACACGATAGCTGCACATATCCTGAATTTATTCGGTGTGTCGATTTTGTACACAGCTGCAGAAATTAATACGTCTCTGCGGTGCAACACTAACGTAAATAGCGGAGGCAGTATTGCACCATGTGATACTGGGTCTACAACCGAATGAATAAAGTCGTGTCCCAAATCGCATACTTGTTTACTACTGTAGATGGTAACGGAGTATTAAGACTAACAGTTTCCAGCAGTAAGTGTTTTTATATTTTTAAAAAACCCTTAAAGTGCATATCACGGGTAAATCCAGGAGCAAGATCAATGTAATTCTCCTATTCTATATTAAACTTTGGTCAAATATCTGTCACATTTTGCATTTTGTGCAAATTTTTTTACCTTGCGCAATACCAGAAAAATTAATCAAGCCATTTGAGGCGAATTGGTCCGCCTTTTGAAAAAACTTGGCATTTGGATTTCCCGGGAAACATTGATTTTCGTGACGTCACGTGCGGGACGCCTCCCTCTGAATCCTACGTCAGCGCTGGTTTGTTTGAGAAAATAACCTGGTGGTTTTCTGCAAATTTCTTCAACGTTATCATGTAATTATTAAAATGGTTAACAGATGTATCGTAGGAGGGTGTAGCAACATTACATTCTTCATCCAAAGGTGAAGTAACACTGCGCTCAGGTGCCAATTCCATATTTCAATGCAAAATCGCTAGCTGCTAAACTTGGTCTACACAGGCTGTGCACTGAAACCGTACAAGCTCTCGCAGCCTGCTGGCGCTTCCGCAGGTAACGTCACGAATCTGGCTCCAGACTCCCTTGGGATTTTTCCAGACGCGTTTTATTTTATTTTTTTCTGCTGTAGACAGATGGCCTTGTGCAAAATTACCCTTCTGGATGAGTGTGTAAAGGGACATTCTTTCATATAAAAAAACAAAACCGAATTTGCTCCAGGATATGCACTTTAAAGGACCCATGGCATGGTGGTTTGTTGATGCTTTAAACGGGCTCGTGGAGGTTTCCGGATGTTATATCCGCAGCCTTTCTCGAAATAAACCCTCGGCACGTAGATATAGCCTCCTGGGAGAAAGCCCCATTTCAGCGCTTTTCCCAGTGCGTCGTATTGCTAATGAGAAGCAGGAGGCGGGGAAGGGTAGAGGGTGGGGGCGAGCCATGGGGGGAGGGGGAGGGGCTTGACCAAGCTGCGCGCACACATCCTCGCTGCTATCAGTGCCTGTAGCCACGCTGCTAAGACAAAACCCCGTTCTCCCTCGGACTCCTTTCATAAACTCAACGTGACACAGAGAACAGAGAGTGAGAGTGTTCGGAGTGGTAGTTTACGAACGTATAATACCCTAGGCTTGAACACGCACTCCATAACCAAAGAGGATAGAAGCAGCAACTACAGCAACATATCGCTTATCCAACAGAAGACATGCATTGCGGAGCAATAGTCAAACATAAGCTCATAAGTTACAGTCAATTTCCAGACTAAACTCAGTTTAACAGAGCATGCTGCATGCTCTTTAGTTTTGTAGCGCAGAGTACCTGGCTAACTGCAGGAAGCGGTTAGCTGCACAGCTAATGTAGCCATTGCTAGGCTAACGCACCGATTTTAAAACACGGCAAAACGACCAGTTATACACTTACTTGTTCGGTGTTTGTGGCTGATGCGGCAGGGATGCTTGGTACGGACCCAGGCTTCAGTGACAGTTGATGTGCAAAACCTGCCCTGTACTGTCCCAAGTTGTGGAAACATTCATCAGTAAAATGCTTCCGACAAACATACACCGTCTTAGGTAGACTCGACGGCGTATTATTGGAGTAAATAAAATTAAGCCACTGCGTCTTCAGGGGCTCTCCTGTCGGCAGTAAAAACAGACTCTTTTCTGTGTTGTCACATCCATGTACAGCGCAATTTCCATGTTTCGCTCGCTTAGGTGATGCCATGTTGTTGTGTCCTCTATGGTCTCCTCACTACAACTGGGCGGGGCAATCCATACAGTGGGTGGGAATCCAGAGGGGGGGCGTGGGGATCATCTCCCTTGCTGACGTAGTAAAGGGAAGAGTTTATCAACGCGCCGTTTTGACGCGCCATTCTCAAACGTTGGGCATAGTTTGGTTTACACATTATGAAATTTCTAGCCACTGGGGTGACTTAAGAAGGTCAGAGGAACTCATTTTAACGTTAAAAAACCTCAGAAAGTGAAAATTTCATGCCGTGGGACCTTTAAACCTATTGAGAGGCCTGCTTTGAGTACAAGTTTTCTAGATTTGTAACCATTTTTGATCGGATGAAGGTTTTTGATTCGAGACACGAATCATAACACTCAGGAACGTTGGTCAGTCTGTTTTAACGTTGCTGCAAATGAAATTGAAAAGTTCAGTCTTTGAAACGAGATGGACAAGGATGTTTTGGCTCTGATGTACCATCTAGTGGATGCTGCTTTTAATCCTCCAGATGTACATAAGATGGGCACGTGACTCGGTAAATAACGCTGCTTGTGTAGCACCTGCATCTTTGCATGTACAGTACCGCTCAAAAGTTTGGACACCTTCTAATTCAATGGGGTTTTTATTTCTTTTTGATTCATTAAGATGCTTCATGTCTTAAAGTTGTGATGGATGTCGTTTCTCTTTACTTAGTTGAGCGGTTCGTGACACATGGATTAGTACAGTTGTGGAATAGGGCTATTTACTGTATTTATAATTTACTATTTGATTTCAAACACACTAAAGCGGCAAGAAACTGCACTTTAATTTTTGCCAATAGTGTGCAAAGTGTCAAGGTTAACGGTGGCTACCTTGAAAAATCTAAAATATGAAACGAACCCTTTTTTTTTTTTTTTTTTTTTTTTTTTTTTTAAACAAAAAACACATGGAATTATTTCATAGTTTTGATATCTTCAGTATTGTTCTGCAATGCCAAATAGTCAAAATACAGAAAAACCTATGAGTTGTCGTGTCCAAACTTTGGTACTGTACGTGTGTAGAAAGTGATGTATATCTGTACTTTTCGAATTTAGACTCGCAGGAACCTCCCTCTTTCCATTCATTTTTCCATACCGTTTATCTGTCAGGGTTGCAGTGGAAGCTGGAGCCAATTTCAGCTAACTTTGGGCGAGAAGCAAGGTCCATCTCTCCTCTGCTGACTAAGGGTGTATTCAGACCAGGATAGTTCGATAGTTCACTTGCTTTGGTCCGAACCAAATGTTTTTTTTAATTTTTTCATTTTGGTGCGGTTCGCTTTCACACTGTACATTTTAGTAAGCGGACCAAAATCTGTCAACAAAGCCACGCGCCCTGAGGTTGTTCAGCTATTGGTCAGAGACGACACGCGCACAAAGCGTTAAGTTCAAAAGTAGTCATGGAGGCTTTCCGTGCTGTTATTCTTTTTAATGTCATCAAAGCTATATGTTTTTTCCAGTTTTTACTGTTTTCACAATTGTGCGATTACTGTGCTGTTGTACAAGTAATTTATCAACGACGACGACAAAGGGCAAGGCGGCTACGGAGGATAGCGCTGATGAGCGCACATCATGTTGTGACAGTTCTGGCTCTTCACGCAATAGATGAATTTCTTTTTTGCGTCGCTAGTACCGCCACTTTTTGAAAGAATGTCCCTGATTTTAATGTAGGTCTGACGGAGTTTCTTCACTTTTAGCCGACATTGTTCTGGGGAGCGCGTGAACCCCTTCTCCTTCATTTTCTCACTGAATACAGCAAACACGTCGGCATTTTTGTGTGTTCTCTCCAAAAGCTCAGATATGTGGACATCTGCCCAGATATCCACAAGGGTACGTGTTTCTTCCTCGGCCCACGTTTGCCCCCTACTCATTTTTTGTACTCTGTAGTCTAGTCTACCACTGGTCTGAATGACTGAACAACTGTTGTAAGGTTCCCTTGACAACCGAAACAGTGTTTGCACTTTGCGGTGGAGTGTCAAGACTCTGTTTCCCATAATGCTCGACAAACGACGGAAGCTCCCGAGGTACAAAAAAGCAAAACTGTCGGATTAGGTCCGGTCTGCTTTCACACCTCCAAAAGATCCGCACCAGGGTTCCTTTGGTCCGGACGGAGTCCGACCTTGCAGCTCGGTCTCGGTCCGCTTGTTTGGTCTGGACCAGAGTTCGGTGGTTTGTATTCAGACCAACCCAAAAGGTCTGGACCAAGGGAAATTTGGTTCGTTTGGTCCAGACCAAACAACGTAGGTGTGAATACGCCATAAAAGCATACAAATGAATCCAACCTCCAAACAAAACACCGGGACCGAGTGAAACAAATTGACGTTATACAGAATATTAAAGCTGCAAGAATGTAGTAAACTGAATCAAAGGGGAAGAGCAAATATCAACATCCAAAACAAACTCAGGGTTCATGAACGTCCAATTTACCGAGGACTCAACTAGACCTGCAACTACTGCATCATCAGTAATGAGGAACGGAGAAATTTGGAGTAAATTGGATTGGACTTTTTGGAAAACCTGAATTGGACTCGCCACAGATAAGACACACAGAGAGAGAGAGAGAGAATTTAATAAAGAGAATACAACTGATGCATAAAAGGATTAAGGGGTCATCCATATTTTCATCATTATCATGAGTCTACAAAGAGTAGACTTTTGAGCAAACCCCCCCCCCCCCCCCCCCCCCCAAAAAAAAGTGTACATTATGGCCCTTTTCCACTACCCTTTTTCAGCTTGCTTCAGCCCGACACGGCTCGCGTTTCGACTACCTTAGAACAGCACGACTCGGCTCGCTTCAGCCTTACTTAGCACCCAAAACTCGCACGGTTTTGGAGTAGGGCTGAAGCGAGCCGAGCCGAGTGGGGCTAGGGGCGTGAGCAGACACTCCCCTGTGCACTGATTGGTGAGGAGGCGTGTCCTCACATGCCCACACACGCCCCGCGAGCACGCTGGGATCTGTAAACACCGCAAACCCGGAAGAAGAAGAATTACGAATTACGAGAATTTCTGAAGCCTTATGCGCCTCGCCTCATCTATACGCTCTTGCCAGTATCTGTTGGCGTTGTCGGTGACAACAAGCCACAGCACCAAGACCAGCAACACTAACGACTCCATGTTTATTGTTTACTATCCGGGTCGTGAGACTACCGCTTAAAAGGTCACTGATGTCACTGTTTGCGCCGCCTAACGACATCACGTGACGTCCACCCACTTTCGCTAACTCCACCCAATGTGTCCACCCACTTCCAGCCAGCACGGTTCAGCACGGTTGTAGTCGAAATGCAACTCCAACAGCCCCGCTCAGCTCGACTCAGCACGGCACGGCTCAGCCCGACTCAGCCGCGTTTGTAGTGGAAAAGCGGCATTAGTAGACAAAAAAATTATGGATCTACGTGGAATAGGAATTCAAAATAAAACCATGTCTTGTATTACTTTTTATTAAAATCGGATGACAGGACAATACAAAGATTCACAAGAGAAGAAAAGAAGACACAAGACGGGTCCAGAAGTTTTCATAGAAAGCAGGCGATTCATTTTTGAAAATTAGGGACCGTCTTTTTAAGGGGAGCTGTCGCCTTTTGCCTTTGAAACGTTCGTTTTTGATTCTTTCCAAGCAGCCTGTCCTGCCCTAACTGCCTCCTGCCGCTTCTCAGATGAATGCAGGAAACAATAAACGTTTAAAAACTGCTCGTACTCGTTTGAAGGAGTCTTGTGAATAGCGGTATTTCTGCTATTCACAAATTTGTAAATGCGGTCAAAATCTGGGTCAGCCATTGTTGTATTAAAGAAAGAAAGCGTGTAGAGCTAGCTGGCAACACCGATGTGGCGCGAAATTTTTAACATGGCGGCCGCCGATTCGCACATTGACGGATCGTTTTTTCATTTTTAAAAAGTGTACGCCTGGTCATTAACCCCTTCCCCCCCGCGTAAGGTTTGTACGCTCGTGATAATAATGATAAATTATGGATGACCCCTAACTTGAGTAACTGATCTTGGGTAACTTGACTTGGTGCGATCCGTGCAGCTACGTTTGAAGTCCTCGTCAGAAACACAATTCTGGATAGATGTACAAGTTTCCAATTAGGACTTTCAGTGACCAAGGTTTGCAGTTAGGATTTTCAGTGAATAACGGCTCCTTGTCGTAAATGTAACTTCTTATTCTCTGCTGAGAGAACCTGTCCTTGATCAATCAAGTGATAATTCAGAAGAAGCGCTGCTTGTTGCAAGTACATATCTACTTTAAGCTCGGATCTCCTCTTCATGAATATTCATTTAACAGTGTTTATGAGAACAGTTGCCTCGGCAACATCTGACATGTTTATTTTTCTTCTTGTCATTTACATAAGCATTTTCTGCCCATATAGCATCGTTTTTGTTATCCGGGGGTTAAAGTGAGCCCAAATGGTTCATTAATGTGATATTAGTTTCTTGCACGGTTCCACAAGCCGCAGGAGCCATGGAGCTGTTCCTTATTATTCAAGGCCAGATAGGGTTGCAGATGCGCTACGCCAAAGTGCTGTTATGCGTTGAGGAATAAACCCATGGCTTAATTATTGATGATGACAAACTCTCGGCTTCTGTCGAAGATAAAGTGGTGCCGATGTCCCTTTAGCTTCCGCCTTTCCATGCAAACGGAACTGTGATGCTGGGGGCAGAATAAAGGGTGGGGGGGCTGAAACTCGCAGGATCTGTTGTTGCAGGATGTCACGTTTCTATACACAGATGTTACAGAAACATTGTCATGTCATTAGCATTGCTAAGTCATGCTGTGTAGTACTGTCATTTCCCACTGTGCAGTATGTGTGTCGCTGTCACTTTGAACAAAGTGCAGCGAATATGACGTCTCTGTTCTGCCAGTCAGTTGAGGCTTAGTGCATGGAGGCTTTAATGTATGTAAGTGTGTGTGTGAGAGAGAGAGAATTCCTCCTGACGAGATCTGTTTTTGGATTCTCTGTTCCTTGGTGGGTCTTTGTAGCCCCTTAATGCCATGTTGATTTGCCGGGAACAATGATGTTTGGGACCAGAGGAGCATTTTAATGCCGTGTAGATGTGCATTTTAATAACCATGCTAGAGGCTTTTTTTTTTTTTTGGTGACTGAATGCAATAAATAACTATTATAGATGAAAGTCTTCCGTATTTACCCGGAAATCCTAATATTTGACAACATTCTTGAAAATCTCCGGTTTTCCGAATGGAGAAATTTATTTTTCTGATTTTTCGCGTTCCTAGACGCGGCGTAATACTTCGCATCATCCTTGCATGGGCGTGGTCCTTAAATAGCCCAAACACAGTTCATTGATTAAAGACAGGTGCTCTTTGTTAACGGCGCGCATGCTGGAGCTTGTTAGGCGCGCGCGCCCAAGGCGTGCCTTCAGGTGCACGTGCTAAGGCGTGCAGGACTGACGCCGTTCTGCTCAAGCGCAACACAATCACACTAGAAAGCGTGTTCAAGCTGCCGGTGTAGCTGCAGTCTTTTTAGTTGCGAATTACGAGTATTTCCTCGTGTTAATAATTGGCCATGTCAAAACAAGCAAAACTTTCCTCCTTCTTTCGACGTGAAGAGAGGTAAGCAATTTATTGTATTTTTTTTTTCCATCAAAGTTGCATTTTGTGGTTTCGAAGCTAAGTTTTAGTGCCGTTTCTAGAACACAACATCAAGAAAACGTGGAAGAAACAGCAATAATGGAAGAGCCGGTTTCTAAGCTACCTAAAACTAGCAATGGTAATTATTTTTTGTTACGTAATGTACTCAAGCCCTGTCCACACGGCAACGGATTCAGGTGAATCTGATAAAATTGTTTATCGTTTCGGCCTGGCGTCCACACGGCACCGGCGTTTTGGGTGCCCCAAAACGATATTTTTTGAGAACGGGTTCCAGAGTGGAAAAATCTGGCAACGGCACCGTTGCGAAGTCGTCTGGATGAGTAGAACGGATTTGTTTACGATGACGTCACAACCACATGACTAGAACAAGCAGCACTCTTGCGTGCATCATTCGTAACAACAGCAGCAACAATGGCGGACCCCAGAGGAGTAGTAGTTTCAGTGCTGCAGTCGCTGCTAAGTTTATTCACATTATTGAAGCAAAATGTACAGCCATCTTCTTCTTGTTGTGTGTTTGTTCCTGTGAGTGCTTCACGCCGGGTAGAAGAAGGGGTTTATGCGCATGCGTCCTACTACTTCTATTGTTGTGGTGTCTCCGATGGGACCGTCTTACAGCGCACGTAGAGGTGTGGCATGTGTATTGCATCGTTTTCAGCAAGCGTTGCGTTGCCATATGTACCCGATATTTTACTGATCCGTTGCCCATGTGGATGCGATATTTAAAAAAAAAAAAAATCTCGTTGCCGTTGTCGTGTGGATGTTTAGTTCACTTTAGCTTATACAAACGCACAACTCTACTAAAAGATTGATAAACGAGGCTCAGTGTCCCCAACATTGAAACCTGAAAGCTTTAGAAACTCGAACAGACCTTTACTTTTTAACAGGACTGTTTTGGGATTTTGCTGAGTTTACCTTCAACTATCTGATTTTTTTTTTTCAAAGTAATGAACTGTGTAACAGGAAAATCACCGCGTTTTCTAAATGCACTCCTGAAAATTACTCATTAACTAGGGGAATTAAATGTGATATTTTTGACATGTTAATCATTAATGTACATGAAAGAAAAAGGCTTGAAAGTTAGAACTTTTGCGTGTTATGTTGTTAAATTTTTTCCGGGGGATGTTGCCCCCCCCCCCCCCCAGTTTACTTTTGCGTGTTATGTTGTTAAATTTTTTCCGGGGGATGTTGCCCCCCCAGTTTGACTTTCAAAAGTTCGGGATTTTTTTCTTTGCTCCACTTTCATCTCTAAAGTATGATTTCCTTTGTTGGAGGCTAGAGCCGGGTGTGTGTGGGGAGACGACATGTCAGTTTTCTGTTCTGCCAACCTCATACGCTGCTTGTTTTTGCCTCGTACACTTGTGTTGGCAGCAGAGGTGATGAGAGATGAAATGGCTGGTGTGTCCAATGTAGAGTTCTCTCTCTTTCCCCAGGCCTGCCATGTTCTCTCTTATTGATATAACCTTTTTAACGATGGGCATAAATATTGTGGGTTTCATTTTGTTTTTAAACTGTTACATCGTTTACCAGTAGTCACTAATTCATATCTTCTTATCTCTTTAAACTTCAGACTTTTTATAAACACTATTTTATATTACTATCTCCTATTTTACTTATTTGACCTACCGTGTTGAGTCGACGGAGTGTAAGAATTTCATTTTTGGTAGTGATGTTGCACTGTCAATTCTTACACATTTGAAGCAGCTTTATGGAAATCCAGATGCCGATTTAGATCCCTGAGGTGGTGTTTACATTAGACCGTATCCGTATCGTTTTCGTTGCAGATGCACTGTCCGTGTAGTCTGGTTAACACCAGACCATATCACAAGTGAAATATGGTCTGGAATCCGCCTATTGAATTTCTCGTAGGGGAGGTGTGGTTTACGATTGTCAACGGCCATTTATTGGACGTTGCGAATGTCTATCATTTGGCGTATACGTAGCCCATGGCCAATCATGGCAGTTGTACCCGGTGACGTAGTTAGAGCGACGAAGAGGCGAAGAAGAGAAGGAAAGAGAAGGCAAAACAAAAATAGGAAAACAATGGCACCGAACGATTACTGCCGTTTGTGCAAGACAAAGCTTGATCGAAAGTTTGGTTCGTATCGCTCGCCGCCATGCTAAATGTGATCTGTAAACAGTCCCAAATAAACTACAAGCTTCCGTTTGTCGAGTAGTACGCGTCACCGTCTTTCCACCCCTCCCCACTCTCTGACTGGCTCCCTAACTCAGGCGAGCCTTTAGACCATAGTTTCCATGCTGTCTTTTCAGATCGGAACGATTGCGCAAAGCAGCATGGGATTTCCCAGGCTACTGTCCGTGCACATTAAAACGCCGGAAAACGACTCCACAGGCGGAACAGTTTGAATCCGCCAGGGCCCACGTATTCAACCCAGTACGTATCTGATCCGGTGCTGTGTAAACATTGAGGAACGAGGATACGCAGTGCTGAGCTCTAGCTGACGTCGTCATTGGACAACGTCACCGTGACATCCACCTTCCTGATTTGCTGGCGTTGGTCATGCCACGTTGATCATGTGAATGAGCAATACAGGAAGTGTGTTGAAGTCATTAAGTGAATGAGCAATACAGGAAGTGTGTTGAGGAAGTCATTAAGTGAATGAGCGATACAGGAAGTGTGTTGAGGAAGTCATTAAGTGAATGAGCAATACAGGAAGTGTGCTGAGGAAGTCATTAAGTGAATGAGCAATACAGGAAGTGTGTTGAAGTCATTAAGTGAATGAGCGATACAGGAAGTGTGTTGAAGTCATTAAGTGAATGAGCAATACAGGAAGTGTGTTGAAGTCATTAAGTGAATGAGCAATACAGGAAGTGTGTTGAAGTCATTAAGTGAATGAGCGATACAGGAAGTGTGTTGAGGAAGTCATTAAGTGAATGAGCGATACAGGAAGTGTGTTGGTTACCGTAGCACTAAATAGTCTTGTTGTAATCGCAAAAAACGGCCGTTCTGCGAGGTGAAGAGTGTACCGAACACTGTTAGATCCTTCTAGCATAAACACGAAGACCATACACGGTGTAAAAAAGGCGTCATTGTAGTACCAGTACCGCCGATAACAGACTGGCATACTTCATTTTTTACAACGACATCCTTCCACTTGCAAGTGGTGAGTGACTTGCGCATGCCCGATATGCACTGGGATCATGTGACGTGCCGTCTAATTAGTCATGTGATTAGCGTATCCGTGTATTGGCGTTGCTGTGTGCACGGGGAACGGTTTTGTTGCGGGCACAGAAATTTTGCGCGTGTACGCGAATCGTTTTAAAAACGTTAATCTGATGATCCGCTGATTCGAAATAATGTAAACAGGGCCTGAGTCAGGGGGGGACATGAAACCTGGATAGGAACCAGACTCGAGAGGAAACTCGCCATTGTCTTCTGAGTGACGCCGGATGTAAATCGTTACTCTTCTATAATTATATACTATAAAGACACATAGTATTAAGCGTCTGGGCGGCCTTGAGCTGACGTGCCCTTGAGCAAGACACCTACCCTTAACTGCTCCTCGGGCGCTGTAGCTTAGCTGCCCACTGCTCTGGTGTGTGTGTGTGTTTTCGTTCAGTTGGGTTAAGTGCAGAGGATGAAATTCACTGTGCTTGTGTGTGCATGTGACAGGCTGCTGCTGCTACTGCTTCTTCTTGGAATGATGATCTGGAGTCCTGGAACTAGCAGTAGTTCTTATAGTTCGACAGTATCCGTGTGATACTATCCACTCAAGAAAAGGTCCGTCTCGTTTTGGGAAGTGAACATCTTTCAGGTGTCTATGTTGGTCATCCATGTCGGAGTTCACACAGTCTGTCCACTAGGGCTGGGTATCACCAGATACCTCACGATACGATACTATGGCGATATTTTGCCCACGATAACGATATCACCACAGTACAGCGATTCTGCGATAATCGATATATTGCAAGAAATTTCAACCACATCACGATATCTGTGTCACTGAAGAAAATCAGAATTTATTGACCACTATAAAATTACATTTCACATACATAACTACACGCTCTTGCCAGACATATATTTGTCTCTATTCCACTGCTGGCAAAGCCAAGAGTTGCTTCACTACAACATACAGAAAATTCCCATTTCTGTGCTAGTATTCTCAACTTTTCTGTAAGCATGGACACATCAGTGCTGCTTAACAAGCAGAATCAAATTGTTTTATGAAAACTTAAAACTTTCACTGCAGACTGCACATACATTTCAGTGCTAACACTAATATCAATTTGCTCTTTGTAAACTTGAGAACCTGAGAACATTTAACTTGTGCTTATTTTGCAGGAACAACACACTGTCTGAAACACATTGAAAAGTGCAGTGGGCATCTTTGTCTCCTACTGCGCATGTGCAAAACACATGTATTAGCAAGTTCTCATACAGACCGGTTTATTATTCAAAACAAGGCATTAGAAATTATTTGACTCGGCCAAAGACTCGACCAATACGCACAAAACATAAAAATCGGCAAATGCGTGAAATACTCACCGATTTTCTATCAGCCCAGCTGATCGGTAGGACAAAACTACTGTTGAATTTTCCTACCCTCCTGGATTTCGCGCATGCGCAGTAGGCTTGGTAGGACAACTCCAAGAGGTAGGATAACTTTACAGAACACCGGCTCACTGTTTTTTTTTTTTTCTCCTTTCCTTGGGAATCCAAAGTGCCTCCAAACATCTGCCTTAAAGTGCGGCGGCGTCTCTAGGTTTACGTTAACAGCCATGCTTGCTTGTTTTTTTTCCTCACTGCAACCGCCGGGGAAAAAAGAGAAGACGAAGAGTGCCTTGCAGTGAGGGAGTGGCACAGCGACACCTCACGGAGCGGAGGTGCGGAAGTCGTACTGGATTTACAACCCGTCTGAAACATGATTTATTATTTGAAAAAATATCGATATTCAAATTTTGAGTATCGATATTGAATCAGAAGACAAAGTATCGCGATATATCGCCGTATCGATATTTTTGCACACCCCTACTGTCCACACTGTGCTGGGCCGTCAGTCTTCTCCTGCTTGTTGGAGCACATCCGAGCTAAGCGACACTCCTCAGCGTGTGAGGCGCAGCAATAATTTACTTAGTGTCGAGCTGTGAATTTAGCTTTTTCTGCCCATCTGTTTGTCAGTGTTTGTCCTGCACACAGGGAGAGATGTTTACACAGGCTCAACTGAGTGAAATGTGTGTTTGGGTTTGGGTTTCCCCACAAAACCACTGTATTGTGTAGTGTGTTTCGAGAGTCTCTGTTCTATGAATTTTGTTAGATGTTTGAGCTATGCTAGGAGTTTTGCTGAAGGTTTCATTCTTTGCAGCGTGTGTGTGTGTGTGTGTTTCCAGAACATCCATTTAATGTTTACCTTTATTCTGTAACGTCCCTGGTTCTATCGTGTTTGAAAGCTATTTTAGTAATCAGTGTAATTTTGGGTAGCATGGTGGCACAGTATGCCGCGGTGCTGCCTCTCAGTTTCAGGGCTCCTTCCTGAGCTCATGTTACTCTGTCGGGTTTCACATGTTTTCCCCGTTTCTATGTGCGGTTGTCTATCCACCCCCCCCCAAAAAAAATGCTACTGAACTGGTTGCACTAAATTTCCCATTTGTGAATGAGGGTGTGAGTGTGTGGGATGCCTGATGTCTTCCTGATTTCTTACGGCATGACCAATCTGTAAGCTACAGCTAGAGCTCGGTGATGTGGCCTTTTCACAAAAAATCCGATTTTCGATTTTAATCGATTTTTTTTCCCCCCCCTACTAAAAATCAAACTTCAGATGAGAAAGAAATGGTTCAAAACAAGTTTTACCTTTTATTTTGTTTTCTCTTAAATTTCCCCTTTGGGGTTAAAGTGCAACCAGAAACCAAAAAGAAGCCAAAAAACAAGCTTGTAGATGAGATGGCAGACCATGCCATTGTAAATAGTGAGAACATTCAATAACTTTTAGAAAGCTTTCTCCAACATAGCTTGGTTTCAAACTGACACAATGCACCGTCAAGCTTTAAATAAATAAATAAATGCCCCCTTAAAAAAATATATATATGTTATTTACCAGCTGGGAGGTCCGTCTCATGAAATACCGTGACAGAGGTCTTGAAAGTACTGAGCGAGGCCCTCATTCAAGGCCGAGGTCACGGTATTTCACCATACGGACCGACCTTAAGCTGGTAAATAATATGTTAGAATTTGGTAAAGAAAAAAAATTAACAGAAAACGAGAGCGCCCGAAAGGGAAAACCGAGCCGAGCCGCCATTTTGAATCCTCATCACGGCTGTAATGCAAATGGCTTCCTCCTCGGTATACAAGTGCACTTCCATGGCAGGAAAAAAACCCCCTACATTTTGCCGCCTATGCAGTCCCCTGTTTATACAAAATTGAGTCATTCAGGATTCAGCCATGTTTTTACTCGGCGTTAGCAAGTTACAGGTTTTTAGCTTTCTCCTGAAATGTTTTCTTTCATTTCTTCTTCCTCAGGGTAGTAAAACTCGCTTTCGCTGTGAACACTGTCATTATCGCTATCCATGCTGTGAAATTAATGCTATTCTCCTGAGAAATGCTGGCAAACATGTATAAGATTTTTGATATTATGAATCTTATAAAAAAAGAAATGTTGACACAAAAATGCTACTGTGTTTGTTGTTGTTGTGAACGAGCGAGTCGCCAGAGGTCTGTAACCAGGGTCCATACCGTAGGATACGGACCCGCTCACCAGCCAATCATAGCGCGGGATTTGGACCGCGAAAAAAAAAATACTAATAAATAAAATTTGTGTCCTTTTTTGA
Source organism: Neoarius graeffei (assembly GCF_027579695.1). Taxonomy (NCBI): domain Eukaryota; kingdom Metazoa; phylum Chordata; class Actinopteri; order Siluriformes; family Ariidae; genus Neoarius; species Neoarius graeffei. Next base: position 54,925,033 of record NC_083577.1, on the reverse strand, counting down.
TAAAACTGACAAAATAGGAAAAAAATCCCGACTTTTCCACCGTATGTATGGGCACCATGTCTTTTGCAATAAACATCGCGATAGCATCTGTGATTGCCTTCCACTGCGCCGCACACGGTTCGAAAATGTGTCTGGGACGGTTGCTTGCTTTACTGTGGATGGTGCGCTTGTGCTGCGGCTGTGTTCATTCCGCTGGGAGCAGCACTTCTCCCGCTCCGCTGTGTGCTTCTGTTTAAGGTGTTGGAATAAATTTGTCGTGCTGCTTCCTTTGGAAGCAACCATTTTCAAACACACCTTACAACGAGGACTTGTTTGGTCTGCGTCCGACGCCGCAAAACCGAACCAATTCCAGAATACAGAGGAAGTTACTCCTGCCTTTCTTGGGCACAAGTTGCGGCTTTCCCCCAATCGCTGCCATGCTGTTTGTGTGTGTGTGTGTGTGTGTGTGTGTGTGTGTGTGTGTGTGTCTACGGCAAGCACGCGGGAGGAGGGCGACAGTGTCGGTGCCCAATCCGTCCCTGCTGCCCGATCCGTTCTGCACATGCGCAGAGGGGAGCGTCGGTGGCGGAAGTTAAAACTGAGAAAAAACAGATTTTCCTAAAAACACATCGTCCTTAACTGTGAATTCGAATTAATCGATAAAATCGATTTATTGCCCAGCTCTACCTACAGCCTCATCTTGGTATTAAGAGAAACCGGTAAGTACATTTTTACAGCAAGGTTTAGACCAATACAAATACTGCGGTACAACTTTTCATTAATGTCTTCCTGATTCTTGTAGCTTGTGCAGCTGGAGGTTTATTTGACGTTTACCATCTGATGTTTCTCTGAACATGTAAATGACTGGAAATCAAATGAACTGGAGCTGACGTTAACCCGGTTTTACCAGTTTTATCTTCTGGGCCTGCAAAATCTTTTCAGCAAAGCTATTGAGAGATTGCATGACCTAAAAAGTCTGCACAGTGGAATAATAAGTTCGATTTATATAGCGCCTTTCTCAAAACCCAAGGTCGCTTTACAATTATGGGGGGGGGGGGGAGTCTACCAAATAGAGGTCAGGATGTCATTCCAATGGTGTTGCAACTACAGTCTCACCAAAAGGCGCACGAAAACAAGTCCCACACCGCCAGCACAGCCGCTGCGATGCCGCCGGGCAACCTCACTCGGAACACCACACATGGATCCACAGAGCGAGCACAGACGCACCACTACTCAGAGCGCTAGTATGTCCCAAACTGCCTGCACAGCTGCCGCGACACCACTGAGCAACATCGTTCAGAACATCATGCCAAGCACTAAAGCACTGCTGCACAGAGCGCTGGATAACCGCGATGTTAAAATGAGCAACAAGCTCGCTGCAGTCCGTAGCTAAGAACACAGGCAGCACCCACGGCGAACCAAGGCCCGGAGGGAACCAATGCCCAAAACTGGGTCCGGAGCTACACAACAACCGGCAGACAAAAACGCTCAAACTTCACAAACGCACACAAAAAAAAAAAAAAAAGGAGAGAAAATAAAATAAAAAGCTTCGGTGAGAAGTGGCAGCCAGAATGCGCACGACATACACTACTGTTCAAAAGTTTGGGGTCACTTTGAAATGTCCTTATTTTTGAAAGAAAAGCACTGCTCTTTTCAATGAAGATCACTTTAAACTAATCAGAAATCCACTCTATACATTGCTAATGTGGTAAATGACTATTCTAGCTGCAAATGTCTGGTTTTTGGTGCAATATCTCCATAGGTGTATAGAGGTAGCCTGGGCCCGCCCATCCTAAGCGTGACGCAACACGAGGGCCTGTTGCGAGCTTAGTCTGGCCAGGCAAGCTATCTACAGCTCTTCCAAGCTCCCGAAAAATTGGGAACCAATCAACTTTGAGCATCTCCAACGGCCCTGGGTAGAGGCGTGTTCAAGGCAGTGACGTAGTAGAACTGCGACCGGAAGCCATAGATTGTTTACAGAATCTATGCCGGAAGCGCTTCATTCACGCTTCCGCATCTATTATGCATAGATGCTGTATTGAAAGCATTCAACGGGAAGTTCTCACTGAAAACGGAGCAAAGAGCAGCCCTGGAGGTATTTATTGAAAGGAAGGACGTTTTCGCCTTGCTCCCGACCGGCTTCGGTAAGAGTTTAATCTACCAGTTAGCCCCGTCGCGTCGCATACGTCAGAGGAAAGAGTGATGTGATTGGTTTAAGCTTCGTCACAGCCTTTTCTGGCTTCGACCAGTAGCAAACTGAGGCATTTCAGGGAGGCGGGTCAACCACGGGCTCTGGGAAACGGTTTGGCTTAATATCTTGGCCAGACCAAATGCTCGGAGAGCTTTGAAGTCGCGTTAGCCAGGCTAGTATAGAGGCCCATTTCCAGCAACTCTCACTCCAGTGTTCTAATGGTACAATGTGTTTGCTCATTGCCTCAGAAGGCTAATGGATGATTAGAAAACCCTTGTACAATCATGTTAGCACAGCTGAAAACAGTTGAGCTCTTTAGAGAAGCTATAAAACTGACCTTCCTTTGAGCAGATCGAGTTTCTGGAGCATCACATTTGTGGGGTCGATTAAATGCTCAGAAAAATGTCTTGACTATATTTTCTATTCATTTTACAACTTATGGTGGTAAATAAAAGTGTGACTTTTCATGGAAAACACAAAATTGTCTGGGTGACCCCAAACTTTTGAACGGTAGTGTACTCTCAACCGAAAACGGAAATGGAGTTTCCGGAAATGGAGTATGGAATGCGGTGGCATTTCTAATGCTCTGCCACGGTTCTTTGACCCTGACCCTGTCTGATTTCCCCCCTGATCTGGATCTGTGCCGTACACAAACCTAGACGTGCGTCACTGCCTACAGGCCTGAAATGGGGATTCCTTGAATGTGCTGTGTGCGCTAATAGATGAAGATATCTGTGCCAGCATTAGAGGATTCGGTGTAAGCATCAGCCACTGTAGCACCAGCTCAGACTGTTTTCTGTTACCCAGAGCAGCACAAGGTACCGTAGCCTGCACCCACAGCATTACGGTAATCCCAGAGTTCAGCCCATCTGCTTATGGGGGATGTGAGCTGGATGGGTGGGATGAACTGGCTGCCTCATTGCTTTGTTTCTCTTTCCACACATTCACTGGAGGACAGATCATTAGAATGATGGGTAGATGTCCAGCCCCCCCCCCCCCCTTTTATTTTTATTTATTTCACCCCCCCCCCCCTTAAATTCATAGCTTCTGGATGGACGGGGAAAATAGATCCTACTGTACATTCTATCGACGTTTGTTTCTCAAAAGGTGTCCATTTGCTCTTTGGGTTTAAACATGAAGTGCTTCTCAGTGGTGTGACCTCGATGCTGTAACAGTTGTACAAGACTCCTTCCACTGCTCTTCACGTATCCGCCTGCGTGATAGTACAACGGCTATTACTAGGTGGATTCGTTCGGCATGCACAGATGACTTTTATTATTATTTTGGATCTGGAGTCGGCAAGTAAAACACTGAATAGTCGCCCCTCAATTCTCCTGCTAGCACAATACACAGAAGCCTTGTGAGTAAACACGCCGACAATAAGCAGCCTCAACTATTGCTGTGTTCACACTTATACCGGTACGAAAGTGGTATAACTGTATCGATACAAAGTATACCGGTACAGTTTAGTGCATCTGTCCACACTAGCGAGAAATGTTTGCGGTTTTCTTTCACGGAAGTTGAAATGCGCGTGCGCGAAATGTTTCCGTGGTTACCGAGTAACTTCCTTCCGAGAATATGGCGGATGAAACAATGTGTGTGTGCTTTTTGTTGTCAGTGTACAGTCTGTATTTCTGGTGGTCATTTATTCAGCCGAATCGTATAAAACACGCGAGGCAGTTGAGAAAGAAACAAAGAAAACGAATCTCCCTTTCTCCCTCTTCCCTTCTCTTCCCCTCACTTTCTCCCTCTTTCCTTCTCTTCCCCTCCCTTTCTCCCTCTTCCCTTCTCTTCCCCTCACTTTCTCCCTCTTTCCTTCTCTTCCCCTCCCTTTCTCCCTCTTCCCTTCTCTTCCCCTCACTTTCTCCCTCTTCCCTTCTCTTCCCCTCCCTTTCTCCCTCTTCCCCTCACTTTCTCCCTCTTTCCTTCTCTTCCCCTCCCTTTCTCCCTCTTCCCTTCTCTTCCCCTCCCTTTCTCCCTCTTCCCCTCCCTTTCTCCCTCTTCCCCTCACTTTCTCCCTCTTTCCTTCTCTTCCCCTCCCTTTCTCCCTCTTCCCCTCACTTTCTCCCTCTTTCCTTCTCTTCCCCTCACTTTCTCCCTCTTTCCTTCTCTTCCCCTCACTTTCTCCCTCTTTCCTTCTCTTCCCCTCCCTTTCTCCCTCTTCCCTTCTCTTCCCCTCACTTTCTCCCTCTTCCCTTCTCTTCCCCTCCCTTTCTCCCTCTTCCCCTCACTTTCTCCCTCTTTCCTTCTCTTCCCCTCCCTTTCTCCCTCTTCCCTTCTCTTCCCCTCCCTTTCTCCCTCTTCCCCTCCCTTTCTCCCTCTTCCCCTCACTTTCTCCCTCTTTCCTTCTCTTCCCCTCACTTTCTCCCTCTTTCCTTCTCTTCCCCTCCCTTTCTCCCTCTTCCCCTCACTTTCTCCCTCTTTCCTTCTCTTCCCCTCCCTTTCTCCCTCTTTCTCCCTCTTCCCCTCCCTTCCCCTCCCTTTCTCCCTCTTTCCTTCTCTTCCCCTCCCTTTCTCCCTCTTCCCCTCCCTTTCTCCCTCTTTCCTTCTCTTCCCCTCCCTTTCTCCCTCTTCCCCTCCCTTTCTCCCTCTTTCCTTCTCTTCCCCTCCCTCCCTCCCTCCCTCCCTCCCTCTTTCCTTCTCTTCCCCTCCCTCCCTCCCTTTCTCCCCCTCTTCTTTGCTCCATGTAGCTCCACAGTCGTTTTGAGCCATTTTGACGTTTTATTTACAGCTGGAGAGCACGGGCGTATTGTATTGTATGAATAACCCGGAAGACGTAGGAATGGTTCATTGCGTATTATATTTGTATCGATACAGAGCCGCTTCATCTGTCCACACTACAGCGAAGCGCTACAGTACCGATACTGTATCGGTACGAAACCCATACATTTGTGGGTTTCGTACCGATACAGTTATACCGCTACAGTACCGGTATAGTTGCTAGTGTGGACAGGTGTTGCGGTACGAAAGTAGTTTCGTATCGGTACAAAATCCCTAGTGTGGACAGGGTATAATATTTATACTTGTGACGAGAACACACTCCACAGCTCATGGCTGAAATGTTCACCGTTGACCTGGTGACTTTTGTAGAAGCTGCGAACACAATGTACTGCTTCAAAACTTTAACAGGACAGCATACGGAGTAGACTTACACAGCCGTCCTCCACAGGAATTCATATCCACCTTTGTGTCCCAGCGTCTGTATTAATGCCCTGAACTACACAGCTTGCTTGCTGTCTGTCGTCTTTTTGTTTGATTTTCATTTGGTTTGATTGTTTCTTGCTTGCGTTCTTGTTTACACGCTTGGGTTCGGGCAGCTGTGAAGGCTGTCATCTGGAGCCGAGTGTTGTCTTGCTGCTTTATTGTTGAGGGACAGAGTCACAGCTCACCTCCTCGGAGCTCTTTCCACACAACCCATTATTTATGAAGGTAATAAAGGATGCTGGAGAAGACTTTTTGGTCATTGCAGCAACCTCAGAGGGAAAATCACAACCAGAGCTTTTGTAGGGATTGTCGGTGATGTCCAGGAACCTCTACTGTTGGGTTTATTTTGATTTTCAGTCTGTTTCTCAGTCTCTGAAGAAAGCTAGTGTATTCCTGATCCCTTGACCAGGTTTAATCATGCTTGTTAAAGGAGTTGCGTTTCCTGCTGCTGATATTTTCAGGGCTCATTTTTATTTCGGTTAGAGCCATTGTGTGTGTTGCCTTATGCCAAGTTCACACTACATGACTTGTAATTGGAAATCTTAGAATGGTTGAGGTTTGCACACAAGACTGGTTTGTCAGGGGGTCAGAAATTATAAGATCTTTCACCAGTCAGAATAACCAAGAAGTCAGTCTTGTCCCCAAACTGTGTTTTGTCATGAAACTGTATGTGAGAACTGGCACAGGAAACACGGTACCATGCACAAGACAGGTTTCTTTTTCTTCCAGAGAGGGGGAAAAAAAAAGCAAGCGTGGCAGCGCTTACATCAGTTTTTCATAAATGTAATAGACTGATTTTAAAACTGAATAAATGCAGGAAATTGCTGAAAATACAACGCCGTGTATAAAGTACCAGGCAGAAAGGAGGAGCTCAGGCACTTTTTGTTTGGCACAATGCAGGGTGGTGGTGGTTGTTGGCAAGACAAAACCAAACCTTGATTCCGAAAACCCTGTTTGAACCCGAAAACCAAGATTCACGATTGCGTGGTCATTGTGTAAGATGCACAATGAAATTCAGTGCACTGCCTTATGAAATGGTCCTCAATATTTTACATAACAGATACAAGATGTACAGATGTAAGGGTTTACAAAGTTACAAGATATGGACAAAATTTACAAAGAAAGATATACAATCTACAGACAGACATTCACATAACATGCACTGAGCACTTGGTAATGGGTATTTCACTGGTAGTAGGTATTGGCGTGACTAACGAGCATTATTTTTTTCACGGTGCGGTTTCCATCAAATCCTGCGCTCTGATTGGCTGGTGAGCGGGTCCGTATCCTACGGTACGGACCCCAGTTACGGACCTCTGGCAACTCGCTCATTCACAACAACAACAAACATAGTAGCAATTTTTGTCAACATATCTTTTTTATAATATTTATTTATAAATATTATCAAAAATCTTTTATAAATCTTTGCCAGCATTTCTCAGGAGAATAGCATTAATTTTACAGCATGGATAGCGATAAAGACAGTGTTCACAGCGAAAGCGAGTTTTACTACCCTGAGGAAGAAGAAATAAAAGAAAACATTTCAGGAGAAAGCTAAAAACCTGTAACTTGCTAACACCGAGCAAAAACATGGCTGAATCCTGAATGACTCAATTTTGTATAAATAGGGGACTACATAGGCGGCAAAATGTAGGTTTTTTTTTCCTGCCATGGAAGTGCACTTGTATACTGAGGAGGAAGCCATTTGCATTACAGCCGTGAATGAGGATTCAAAATGGCGGCTCGGCTCGGTTTTCCCTTTCGGGCGCTCTCGTTTTCTGTTAGAATTTGGTAAAGAGAAAAATAAATATATTATTTACCAGCTGGGACGTCCGTATGGTGAAATACTGCGACCTCGGCCTTGAATACTGACCTCGGCTCAGAGGGCCTCGCTCAGTACTTTCAAGACCTCGGTCACGGTACTTCACCATACGGACCTCCCAGCTGGTAAATAGCACGCCCGCACACACACAAAATAAATAAATATAAATAAATATAAATAAATATATATATATATTGTGTGTGTGTGTGTGTATGTGTATATATATATATATATATATATATATATCATATCTCATTATCTCTAGCCGCTTTATCCTTCTACAGGGTCGCAGGCAAGCTGGAGCCTATCCCAGCTGACTACGGGCGAAAGGCGGGGTACACCCTGGACAAGTCGCCAGGTCATCACAGGGCTGACACATAGACACAGACAACCATTCACACTCACATTCACACCTACGCTCAATTTAGAGTCACCAGTTAACCTAACCTGCATGTCTTTGGACTGTGGGGGAAACCGGAGCACCCGGAGGAAACCCACGCGGACACGGGGAGAACATGCAAACTCCACACAGAAAGGCCCTCGTCAGCCGCTGGGCTCGAACCCGGACCTTCTTGCTGTGAGGCGACAGCGCTAACCACTACACCACCGTGCCGCCCATATATGTATGTATGTGTGTGTGTATGTGTGTGTGTGTGTGTGTCCAGAAAGGGGAATAATTTGACATTTCACAATCTTATAACTTTGCTAATTCTCATTCAATTGACCTCAAACTTTAACAGCATGTGTCGAAACAGGTCAAAATTTAATTAAAAAAAAAAATCCTTTTAGGTATAGAAATACTATTCACTGGAAAAAAAAAAGAGTTTTGTGTGTCAGAGTACGCTCGAACAAGACTGTGCAGCGTGCATTTATGAGAGAATTCTCTAAAAATGCACTGTTACCAGAAAAGACCGTTACCAAAGACATGCTGCAGCGTGTCTGGCAGGAGCTGGACTACCGACTTGACGTGTGCCGTGTCTCAGGCGGCATGCATATTGAAAATTTGTGAAGTCATTCATGGAATCCATATACCTTTTTGAATTTCTCATTCAAATTTTGAGGAATAAATCTTATATTGCTCAACATTAAGCCTGTTCAGATTCATTTGCCTAGACTATGTAGTTTCTGGGATATTTACATCTCAAATAATATCAAATTTTTTGAAACACCCTGTATTTTTTAGAATAAAAGTAAACCGGTTTTATTGAAACACAAGCGCATTCATACAGAAAATAGTCCAAGCCTACTTATCTAATTTCATATGCGTTTATCATTTGGTACCATTACAATATATTGTTTCTACCCTTTCACTCGGTGTCTAATTTCACTACCGTTTAATAATCACAAACAATATAAATAATCTACTGTCCGACCCAAAGGGAAGCCTATCAACGTCTCGTCCACACACCTGCGCTTTACTGCTGTGCTTGCTGTAGCCATGCTTGTTAAATTCCTCGGACGGGTTTCCCTTCACCTTTCGCTCTTGTTGGCTGGAGCTCGTCCCCACGCTCATTACCAGTCTCTCACTCTCACACACACCAACTATGGAATTTGTACTTGTGAACGAGTCCAGATATTTAAGCTGCTAGATATTTTTTGGGTGTGTGCGATGCTTCAGCACGTTGCTCACTGAGCGCATTTGAACAGTTTTACATAGCAGTCGAGCGCCAGTTTGCCACCAGTCTGGGGCTTTCCTCAGCGACCTCCTCCAAAAACTGTCCGCTGGTGGAAAACTAGGGCTAAAATCATGCGTGAACTAGATTAGATATTCGGCGTAACAAGTTATAAACGTCTTGACCCTCTCCCTTGTTCAAGATTTACAGTCCTTACTCTTATATCATTACAGTCCCCAGTGCATTTCTTTGCAGGTGCTCGGTACTCATTTTCTGTACTGCTTCCCCATTGTAAGTCGGGGGTGAGGTGGAGGCAATCACAGCTGACCCCACCTCACTGTGGACTATTGCCCCTTTTCCACCAAAGCAGTTCCAGGGCTGGTTCGGGGCCAGTGCTTAGTTTGGAACCGGGTTTTCTGTTTCCACTGACAAAGGACTGGCTCTGGGGCCAGAAAAAACGGTTCCAGGCTAGTACCAACTCTCTGCTGGGCCAGAGGAAAGAACCGCTTACGTCAGCGGGGGGGCGGAGTTGTTAAGACCAACAACAATAACAAGACCTCGAAAGATCGCCATTTTTAAGCGACGAGAAGCTGCAGCTGTACAAACGCGAAGTCATCCATTATTATTGTTGTTGTTGCTGCTACTTCCGTGTTGTTTTTGCTTTGATATTTGCGCCAAGGTTTATGTAAACGTAGCGCCGTAACTGACGTATACAGCGACGTAACTGATGTATACAGCGACGTAATGACGTGGCTTCCCTTAGCACCGCGAGCTATGGAAAAGCAAACTGGTTCTCAGCTGGCTCGCAAGTTGAACGAGTTGTGCACCAGCACTGGCCCCGAACCAGCCCTGGAACTGATTTGGTGGAAAAGGGGTATGTGAGCGAGAACCTTTGCACCCAGAGGAAACCCACACAGGCATGAGAACTGTGGGTAAGCAGGACAGACCTTGGTTGAAGCGAGAACCTGCTTGATGTGCAGCGGCAATGCTAACCTCTGCGCCATCAAGCCAGCCCCGTGCTCAATTCTGTTTTTAGGTAAATAAATGAATAATAAGCCAGAACTTTATTTTTATTTGTGGAACAATTGATGGAGAAAGGCTTTGTTTTTGCGTCTTCACACGTTCATAAAAATATTTCAGATTTGTCTTTTGCTTTTTGAATGTACAGTTGTTGAGTTGGGCTAAATACATTTTCTCTGTACTAAATTTGTATAGCTTACAAAGTGGAAACAAAACTCGGAGAGAGAGAGAGAGCTACACGGTCCAGAGAACATGCTGGATTACTAGAGGAGCCACTGATTCTTATTAAACAACTCTTGTTCTCATTTAGAGTGCATGGATTAACTGCTGACATCCTTTTATATACACTGTAATTTCATTTTAATCCTGTTAAAGCTTCAGCACACTGTACACTCGACAGGCTGCCTTTAGTGGGGAAAACAAAGATCGTACGATCACACGGTTTCTACAGAACTGATGCTTATTACTTTCTGCCAAATATGTGTAACATGCACTGGTCCTAATACCACAAACATAATGAGAGATGAATGAGTTAGTGTGCTAATATAAAGCCTAGGTCACAACCGGACGTACGATTTTTTTTGTCTGTACGATTTTTGGCGTTTCCCAAATTGCTTTTTTTTTTTTTTTTTTTTTTTTTTTTTTTTTTTTTGTTCGTGGAGAAAGACGCACGTTGGCCATGAGTTTGTCTTGCAACCTGAAAAAAACGTAAGCGCCCGTAGAGTTTGTTTGACATGACAAAGAACCTCTGCGGCCGGTCTACGGCTCGAAAATCAGCACGTCACACGCACGCCCTCCGTGCGTTTCTTGCGTTTTTTTGCACGTAGACCGGCCGTAGGAGCACGGTTGTGACCTAGGCTTAATGTGCGTGGGTGCGTGCGCAAGTGTGCAACAAACCCAGCCTGTAAAATCACCACAGTGGATGGACTAAAGATGGAGTAAAGAAATCACCTGGGTGATTGAGAAGCTCATATTAAGGTAGTGGAGAAGACAGGATTCAAAAACGGCACAACTAACACACTTTGAGTATCGTTACACCCTTTAAGTAGATACACAAAGCCTTTATTTTTAAATGCATTTCTGAGTGGATAGTATGTCCATCCTTGACTCTTGTGTGCTGCATAAATGGGAATAAAAAATAGATTTTTTTGAGAGTTTAAATCGAACGCAAAGTTGGCGTTCGAGCTGCTCCGCTGAGCCAGCCAGCCCTGAGTGCATGACGTCACAACGGTAACCGATTTTAAGGCCGAGGCCTTTTACAGCTATAGACCAAAGTCATATAAATAAAAATTTATGGTGAAAGTAAGAAATGGCGTTACCAACTTGCTCAATTAAGACTGATTTGACTTCACTGATTGTGGGTTGACTCTCATTAAAACAGGATAGGTGTTATAACTTATGCATCATACATGTACACGCATGCGTTTTCACTGATAAAACGTAAAAGGCTCATTAAATAATCAGATGAACTGAGACAATCACATTCTGAAGCAAATTAAATAATCTTAAACACACAATACAAGTTACATGTATTAATCTAAGTGCAGGTAAACAACGTGGTGTTCTTTGCCGATCTTGTGGCCGATTGTTTTGAAACAATCTGACTTTCAGTTGTTCGTTCAGTTCTCCATTCATTCGCTTCTTCCACGTAAGGGCGAGATATTACTGCTGAGGTGAGCATATCCAGTGGAGAAATCAGACCGCTGGTTTCTCCATGTAAGGGCGAGATGGCAGCGATATCCAGTGAATAAATCAGACGGCTGCTCCACTCATTTTCCATTTTCTCCATACTGAGTACTCCGCCATTACTGCTCGGCTCAGGTAATTACTAAAACCCGGGATGGAACGGAACGTCACCGGTTTTAGCAACAACAGCGGGGAGGTCACTGCCCGAGCGATATGTTCCATCCCGGGTTTTACCAACTACCTTTAGCTCACGCTCCGGGAGGACTGGTGCAACTGAACTTACTTTCCTTTTAAAAAAATAAATTAAATAAATACTTTCCTTTCTCCTTTAAAGCGTGTACACAGAGCCATGGCCTCACTTTCGTTTATAAATGCTTTGAGACCTCAAGAATGGCACAGGAATAGTTTTAAGCATTAACAATAAATCTAGTATAGTCATTTTTATGATTAAAGTGGTTTATATAGGTAGCGGTCTGAGTGAATGACCTTGACGTCCGTAACGTCACAGCAGGAAGGCTATCGGTCTCATCGCCAACACAGAGCGGACTGCAACTCCGATCCTCCATTTTGAGCTAATTTATTGCCATGCCACGTAGATGTGCCAGCAACACGACAGAAGGTGGATTTACGTTGCATTCATGGCCCAAGAACGTTCAAACTGCAACGATTTGGACGCGTTTTGCAAGTTGTTCACAGGCACATTGGGCTCCTATGAAGTGGTCTCTCCTCTGCTCTGCACATTTTACTGAAGACTTGTACGAGACCTCTGACCTGTTGAGGAGCGTTGGCTATCAGCCCGTATTGAAAGAGGGTGCAGTACCAACAATTAAAGAAAACTACAAGAAAAGGAAAGTTTTTATTTTATTTATTTTTTAAAAGGAAAGTAAGTCCAGTTGCACCAGTTCTCCCGGAGTGTGAGCCGAGGGTTGTTGGTAAAACCCGGGATGGAACATATCGCCCAGGCAGTGACCTCCCCACGGTTGTTGCTAAAACCGGTGATGTTCCGTTCCATCCCGGGTTTTAGTAATCGCCTGAGCCGAGCAGTAATGGCGGAGTACTCAGTATGGAGAAAATGGAGAATGAGTGGAGCAGCCGTCTGATTTATTCACTGGATATCGCTGCCATCTCGCCCTTACGTGGAGAAACCAGCGGTCTGATTTCTCCGCTGGATATGCTCGCCTCAGCAGCAATATCTCGCCCTTACGTGGAAGAAGCGAATGAACAGAGAACTGAACGAACGACTGAAAGTCAGATTGTTTCAAAAACAATCAGCCTTCAAGAAGCGAGAACACAGACGGGTAAGCTCCGACTCTCATTTGGATTTTAAAAAATGCTACGTTGTTTTCCTGCATTTAGATTAATACATATAACTTGTATTGTGTTTAAGTTACCGGTATAAGATTATTTAATTTGCTTCAGAATGTGATTGTCTCAGTTCATCTGATTATTTAATTAGCCTTTTACGTTTTATCAGTGAAAATGCATGCATGTACAGTACGTGTATGTCACATAAGTTATAACACCCATCCTGTTTTAATGAGAGTCAACCCACAATCAGTGAAGTCAAATCAGTCTTAGTTGAGCAAATCGGTAACGGTATTTCTTACTTTCACCATAAATTTTTAATTATATCTGTGGGTGTAGTGCTTAGCGGTGTCGCCTCTCAGCAAGAAGGTCCGGGTTCGAGCCCTGTGGCTGATGAGGGCCTTTCTGTGTGGAGTTTGCATGTTCTCCCCGTGTCCGCGTGGGTTTCCCCCACAATCCAAAGACATGCAGGTTAGGTTAACTGGTGACTCTAAATTGACCGTAGGTGTGAATGTGAGTGTGAATGGTTGTCTGTGTCTATTGCCGCTTTTCCACTACAAACGCGGCTGAGTTGGGCTGAGCCGTGCCATGCTGAGTCGTGCTGAGCGGGGCTGTTGGAGTTGCATTTCGACTACAACCGCGCTGAACCGTGCCGGCTGGAAGTGGGTGGACACATTGGGTGGAGTTAGCGAAAGTGGGTGGACGTCACGTGATGTCGTTAAGCAGCGCAAACAGTGACATCAGTGAGCTTTTAAGCGGTAGTCTCACGACCCGGATAGTAAACAATAAACATAGAGGACATGGAGTCGTTAGTGTTGCTGGTCTTGGTGCTGTGGCTTGTTGTCACTGACAACGCCAACAGATACTGGCAAGAGCGTATAGATGAGGCGAGGCGCATAAGGCTTCAGAAATTCTCGTAATTCGTAATTATTCTTCTTCCGGGTTTGCGGTGTTTACAGATCCCAGCGCGCTCGCGGGGCGTGTGTGGGCATGTGAGGACACTCCTCCTCACCAATCAGTGCACAGGGGAGTGTCTGCTCACGCCCCCAGCCTCACTCGGCACGGTTTGGCTCGCTTCAGCCCCACTCCAAAACGGTGCGAATTTTAGGGGCTAAGCAGGGCTGAAACGAGCTGAGTCGTGCTGGTTTTTGGTAGTCGAAACGCGAGCCGTGTCGGGCTGAAGTGAGCTGAAGCGAGCTGAAGTGAGCTGAAAAAGGGTAGTGGAAAAGGGCCATAAGTGTCAGCCCTGTGATGACCTGGCGACTTGTCCAGGGTGTACCCCGCCTTTCGCCCGTAGTCAGCTGGGATAGGCTCCAGCTCGCCTGCGACCCTGTAGAACAGGATAAAGCGGCTACAGATAACGAGATGAGACGAGACAAGAGTCAAGGATGGAGATACTATCCACTCAGAAATGTATTTAAAAATAAAGGCTCCGCGTCTCTCCTTTAAGGAGCAGTAAGAGTCCGTAAATGTCCTGAGGGAGGAAACTCAGTTTCTTATCACACACACTTTACACCATCAGCATCTTATTGAGAGGAATGGAGCTCTGTTCCTGAGGCAAAGGTCAAACCTTCATATCACCCGGCTGACAGCTAAAGGGCAAAGCCTCCAGACGACATCCGCTTTCTGTTTCACACAGCATCATGTCTTTCATTCGTTAGCACACCCACTCGAGCTAGTGATGACATCATGTATGAAACAAGGTCACTATTCACAGATGTGCAAGACTGTCATGGGAATGGCTCAAACACAAGAGCATCACGGTTCTCTAGGTGCTCCTATAGCCAGCAAATGTAGCTCACTGCTAAACAATGGAAGGCTGTCAGGTTCTTGCACGCTATTAGATTTCCACGACTACTAGCATTTGTCTTTTTTTTCTGTTCACCATCCAGAATATTGATTGTGTGAGAATGGATGGATTTAATGAATTTAGAAGAGGAAACCTCATGCTGCAGAATACAATTCGAGCTGATTTTTAAACAAGTGGATCAATAGAGAGAGAGAGAGAGAGAGAGATCCAGTAACTACGGGTTTATGGCGATGTAGACTTCCTTCAAATCTTTCCATCTGAGAAGGCAAGATATTTAGTGGTGTGGGATTTTTAAAATAAACAACCGCATGGTAATATATATACACTCAGGATTTATTTTAAACAAAACAGGATATTTTCTTCATAACTGTATAACTCTCTGGCTCTTTTGTTCTTTGTTTTCTCATCTCCCACAATCTCGCTCTCGCAGGAACGTTGGCTACCAGCCGCTTCTGTTCTCGGCTTTCCCCGTTTGAAGTTTGCCTAATAGCCCCGCAAGCTTATTTCAGTAAGATGCATTTGGTCAGCCATTCGCCAGCTCAAGCTTCCAAAACCCTAATAAGATTTCTCTGAAGCACAGCAAACCTTTCTTTTCCCTTACACTGAGCTCGAAATTTTTCGCACCTCAAGTGCCCTATTCACTCGTGAGCTGCTATGAAGCGTTGGGGATGTTTGCTGAACCACAGGGCGTGTATTTAATTAGTATTCTCTTAGAGCCCGTGCTCAAGATATGGCACTTTCAGGATATCTCTCGTGCTGTGATTCACAGTGAAAGACACATGACCTCAAGCGTAACTGTGCGCATTTGCTTTACAGTACTGTTTTCCGTTATTGTGTTCGTTTCTTCTTTTCTTAGTTCATGATTTTATGTAAATGGTAAAAAAAAATCCCTGAGCACAAAATTAAATAAGTAAGTAAATAAAAAATATATATTTTATTCACACACACACACACACACACACACACACACACACACACGTGCGCGCGTTATTTACCAGCTGGGAGGTCCGTATGGTGAAGTACCGTGACCGAGGTCTTGAAAGTACTGAGCGAGGCCCTCTGGGCCGAGGTCAGTATTCAAGGCCGAGGTCACGGTATTTCACCATACGGACCGACCTTAAGCTGGTAAATAATATATTTATTTTTTTCTTTACCAAATTCTAACAGAAAACGAGAGCGCCCGAAAGGGAAAACCGAGCCGAGCCGCCATTTTGAATCCTCATTCACGGCTGTAATGCAAATGGCTTCCTCCTCGGTATACAAGTGCACTTCCATGGCAGGAAAAAAAAAAAACTACATTTTGCCGCCTATGTAGTCCCCTATTTATACAAATAGGAGTCATTCAGGATTCAGCCATGTTTTTACTCGGCGTTAGCAAGTTACAGGTTTTTAGCTTTCTCCTGAAATGTTTTCTTTTATTTCTTCTTCCTCAGGGTAGTAAAACTCGCTTTCGCTGTGAACACTGTCTTTATCGCTATCCATGCTGTAAAATTAATGCTATTCTCCTGAGAAATGCTGGCAAAAATTTATAAGGTTTTTGAGAATCTTATAAATAAATCTTATTTAAAAAAAAAGAGAAACGTTGACAAAAAATGCTACTATGTTTGTTGTGAACAAGCGAGTCGCCAGAGGTCTGTAACTGGGGTCCGTATCGTAGCATACGGACCTGCTCGCCAGCCAATCAGAGCGCAGGATTTGATGGATACCAGACCGCGAACAAAAAAAAACACCACCATTATTTTGCTCTCAAAATCTCAGGAAATATCCTGGTACATATCCATGATATGGTGTTCTGTATATTTGATACCCTACGGTGAGTTTTGTACTACAGATCTCATCACTGATGTATAGCGATAGATAATCGAGGTTTGAAAAGCAGGCATTGCGGAGGTAGAAGGGTTCAGGCACTAATTCGTGTCTGAGGAGGATCTAGCGCATAAACAGAAGGTGCAGCGGTGACTGCAGAGAGGAGCAGGTATATTGTAGGTGATTTATGGTGCAGGTAGAGACTGCAGTGATGTTCCAGATAACGTCTGTAAGAGGAATGACCCGTACTGCCGCAGAATCATTATACATCACAGGGCAAAAACACTCGACATGGCATCTTAATCCCACAGTAAGAGCAGGGGGCAAGCACCCAAACGGCTTCACACTTCAAATCAATGTTCACCGTTAATCCTCACGTGGGAAATAATAATAACAGGGACCATTAACACGTGTGTTGAATATAGTGGCTAATAGGGCTGGGTATCACCAGATACCTCACGATACGATACTATGGCGATATTTTGCCCACGATAACGATATCACGGTACAGCGATTCTGCGATAATCGATATATTGCAAGAAATTTCAACCACATCACGATATCTGTGCCACTGAAGAAAATCAGAATTTATTGACCACTGTAAAATTACATTTCACATACATAACTACACACTCTTGCCAGACATATATTTGTCTCTATTCTACTGCTGGCAAAACCAAGAGTTGCTTCACTACAACATACAGAAAATTCCCATTTCTGTGCTAGTATTATCAACTTTTCTGTAAGCATGGACACATCAGTGCTGCTTAACAAGCAGAATCAAATTGTTTTATGAAAACTTAAAACTTGCACTGCAGACTGCACATACATTTCAGTGCTAACACTAATATCAATTTGTTCTTTGTAAACTTGAGAACCTGAGAACATTTAACTTGTGCTTATTTTGCAGGAACAACACACTGTCTGAAACACATTGAAAAGTGCAGTGGGCATCTTAATTGGAGCATCTTAATTTAATTGGAGCGAAACAGGTTTTGCAAAGTGCATTCTCTTTGTCCGGCTCACTGTTTTTTTTTTTGTTTTTTTTTTTTTCTCCTTTCCTTTGGAATCCAAAGCGCCTCCAAACATCTGCCTTAAAGTGCGGCGGCGTCTCTAGGTTTACGTTAACAGCCATGCTTGCCTGTTTTTTTTTTTTTCCTCACTGCAACCGCCGGGAAAAAAAGAGAAGACGAAGAGTGCCTTGCAGTGAGGGAGCGGCACAGCGACACCTCGCGGAGCGGAGGTGCGGAAGTCGTACTGGATTTACAACCCGTCTGAAACACGATTTTATTATTTGAAAAAATATTGATATTCAAATTTTGAGTATCGATATTGAATCGGAAGACAAAGTATCGCGATGTATCGCCGTATCGATATTTTTGCACACCCCTAGTGGCTATATTGTCGCTAAAGATGACCGAATATAAGTGGGGAATTTTATGCATGATTTGTTCATGTAACTAAAATCGGAGCATGTTTGGTGAAGTGATTTGAATGAAATTATTCAAATTTTTTTCCCTTCAGGTTGTCTCTAATTTTCACACGTTTTTTCGCTGGTTTTGATTAGTATGAACAATTTTTTTTTTTTTTTTTGTCATGTGCAAAGGACAGAGGACCAAATAAAACATTGTGAGTTTTAATTTCTGGATTGTTTTTGCACATTGTGGTCTGTCTTCCAGCCTTCTGAAAATGTTAATCCATGCTTAAAGAGCAGCGTGCCTTTGAAAGCCACACTCACTCCCATGTTATTGCAATACCCTTAAGGAGGAGTGTTAGTGAGAGGAATACTGACAAATGAAAGGATTGGAGCGGGGTAAATGGAAAAAGCAATAACAAAATTACAGCTATAAATTAGGTGAGAGTCTGGCTAGCGAGAAAGCATAGTGACGAGGAGGAGGCGCTGTATGGTTAAGAGATAAATGGTTGCAAGCTAGAAGCTGAATTCACGCTGTGATTTGGATTTGCAGTAAATCAACCAAGTGTTTCCTCATCCAGCAGGTGTGTGTGGAGGCCTGGTATCTTTGCGTAGTTCTGACCTCTTGTCATGTTCCTAGCAAAGCAGCTGTAACCCTGAAGGCTGAGACAAATCTGCAGCGGAAATGGTTTTATTCCAGTTATTCCAGCAACCATTTGGAAACGCTGAGAACAGCATGTTTTTGTGGTCGGAAGGCCAGAATCAGTCGGCTGTGTTTTTGACGGTGTGCAGTGTGGCACAGACACATCGACTTGCGCTCACGCAGCCTTTCTCCTCAAATCATGATGGGCACGTACATCAAAGATTACGACTCGCTCAACCAAACTCCAGTCTGATTGCTTTTCCGGTCCATTAGATTTAATAATGAAATTCGGCTAATTAGTCATTTCTGTTTTTTCCTTTCACCTCAACTGCCTCCTCAAGCATGAAGCTCATTAAACATGCTATTGGCAATATTTGAACACAGGTTTTTTTTTTTTTTTTTTTTTGTTCTTTACTACATTTGCAAGGCCGGATTCCATTGTTTGCACATCCTTTTATTTTATTTATTTATTTATTTTTGTGTGTGTGTACACCGAATTGTTTCTTACAGCAATCTTTTCTTTACTGATCACTTTAGTAGGGCGATCCCTCATTGTTCAGTGAGCCATATGTTGGAAAGGATTTATTGAAATGAAATTAAGATTGTGTTGTGAGAAGTTGAAGGGACCGGTGCTTTCGGAAAGTAATCCACTTCGGGGTGGTAACAGATCTCCGCACCCAGAATGGATGACTTTCCTATAACGGTACCGTACATTCTGAACCATTTTATTCCTCTTGTACGATAGCAATTTTCTAATGTTCGCATTTTTCATGTGTTAAAGAACAGCTTTTTCTTTTTATTCATTTATAGATGGGTTTAGTGATGTAGAATGTACACAATAGTTCTTGTTAACAGCTATAAACTGTCCATTCGTCACCAGTGTCTCTCTCTCTCTCTCTCTCTCTCTCTCTCTCTCTCTCTCTCTCTCTCCTTTTTTCTCCCCTCCTCTTAAAGCTGATTTTTATTTTATTTTTAAAATGCAGCTTCTCATGTTACCAAGAATCTTGACTGCTGTTGATCCTAAATTAAAAAAAAAAACTCTTATAGAGTGCTCCGAGATGATGCTAAAAATAGTAACCACGCGGTCTGCGCGGCCATCTTGGAAGTCACTCACTCCAGAGCGCTCATAGAATACACATCATAGAGTACACATCATAGAGTACACATTCACCGATTCGTTTCGGCGTTAGAGGGCTTAGAAGCTTGGATTTTTTAAGAATTTAGACATCTGAAGTGATGGAGCACTACTGTGAAAGTTTGGATAAGCAGGCACGGGAGCGTTATGCTGAGAAGGTACGTTTCATTGGGAATGTAGATCCATACACTGTCAGTGAGGAGGAATGGAAAGCTGACCCCAGCTTGTTGCCGCATGTGACATGCATCGATCTTGTGAACTATCTAGTGTTTCACCCAAGTCCATTTTGTGAACTAAAGGATTTCCAGAACTACAAGAGTATGGAAGCATACGATAGATTTGTGTCCGGTTGGGTCCGCGATGTGTCGGTGTTATAACTATTATAATTATTATCAATTATTTTAGTCAGTGAATAAAATGTAGGCCTAGTATGTAACTTGTACAAGGGCAATTCCATGTAAATGTCAACCTCACAGGAGATCCCAAATTTCAAACTAAATAAATAAACAAATAAATAAATGCATGCGTAAATAAATATTTTGATCACCTAATATGTCACTGTCAGTCTTTCTTTCTTATAATGTAAAACCCAAGCTAAAATCAACTTTGATCATGTACAATTCTATATTATTGCCACAAGCCACAGAAATGTATGCTAAAATCCACAAAACAGCAAAACAATAGCCATCCTAAATATTATTTAAGAACTTTGATAGTTTTAGCTGATATTTAGAGTTTTTCAAAGGGTTATGGTGGTTAAATTGCTGATTTTCTAAACATATGCCATGTCTATTTCAGACGCGTCACATCCATAACGCTGACTTTTCCTTCCGAAACTCTGCATGAAATACAAAATATTTTAAACAAAGATTTTTTAATATTCACCTTGGACCCCTCTATCAAATGGATATCTCCATTTCGACATTATGTTTACAATTTCACAGAGTTTGATAAAAATGTACAGTCACCCAAGAAAAGTGATACTTTTTCTGTCACATCCATAACGCATCTTTTATTGGCATTTTCTGGCATGCCCTAGATGTACTATGGGAATTGTTCCTGTTCTATCACTTCTCCAGTATGGTACAGCCTTAAAATATGCAACACCTGTTTAAATACTGGGAGACAATAAAACATGCACTGGGTCATTTGTTGCCATTTTGAGTTCAAGTGTCGCGTCCATAACGCTGGAATTGCTCACTAACAGCATGTGTACATAAACATTACTAGGCCTAGATCTTAAATGCCATTTGATGCAACAATGCACTGCAGTAGACATAAGCTACCTAATGTGACAAATATATCCATTAATCATTGCTGAAAGGACATAGAAAAGATAATAGTTTGTATCACATTTATTTTAGTAACTATGAAATTCAAGACAATTTAACCTACCTGTCACAAAGTGATCAGAACAAATCCGGATACAGTCAAGTTGTCCTAAATTTGATCGGTTGATGGCAGCCAGCCACTGTCGTCTCCTCCGCTCGCTTTTCTCCTGTGCTGCAATTCCCTGGTTAGTCATGACTTTGGGGAGTCTGTGGAAGCTTTTGCCACCCTTTTCCCCCCGGCTACTACAGCCAACAGTGACGCACGTATTTGGCATTGTCACCCCTTTTTGCTTCGCTGAACAACAACAATGCACTGACACAGCGACCTTTGACTTCCAATATGGCCGCTGCTGGGTTCACGCTGACCTCGAAGCACTCTATAAAACTTAGGTGGTGTTTACATTAGACCGTATCAGCGGATTATCAGATTAACGTTAACAATTCGCGTGCACACAGCAACGCCAATACATGGATACTAGGGCTGTAACGATACACCCAACTTATGATTCGATTCGTATCGCGATTTTTGACCCACGATTCGATACGCCCACGATTTTTTTTTTAAATGTTTTTTTAAAGTAGTAAATTTGACTTATTAACATTTACTTACTTACATTAACTATTTAATAACAAATAATTCAGACCACTGCAGAGAATGAGTAATATGTATGCAAAAATGAACAAATGCATATCCAAAGATTGTTTTATTTCTCAAAATAATACTGTTGAGCCGGAAGCTCTGTTTTTTTCGGTTCTGAAAGTCATTTTTCCAAATCGTGTAAATCCGTTAAGATTTTTTTGGGGGGGCGTGGCTCTCTCACTGTCTCACTCTCATAGGGCCAATGATTTTCTGTGATCGCGGAAAACAGATGGAAATTATGGAATTTTTATGGTGAAACATTGCTCGCGTGTCAAAATGTAACTGCCGCAGAAGGCTTCCGCCCAAGCAGACATGCCTTCAGTGTTGCCAGATATTGCTAACGTTTTCCACCCCAAAATATGTTCAAAACCAGCCAAACAGCACCTAAACCCGCCCAATCTGGCAACACTGCATGCCTTTCCGGTCAAGTGATTGTGATTGGCTTGTGGCACACCTAGCCAGCCAATGAGCTGCTTGTTTACAGATTCGCTCCCCGCGTCGCAACCAGAATGGCGACCGCTTAAAAGAAATGAATGCTCTGCCAGTGGCGAGTGTGGACGTTCTGTGACTCGCAGAAGATTGTCGCAGGTCGGCGAAAAAACGACTTACTAATAGATATAAAAAAAAAATTAAAGTAATTTAAGTAAGTTTAAAATGTAATTTAAATAAAAAGTAAAGTATTCATAAATTGAAGTTTGGAAGCAAGCGCCTCTGTTTTTGGACTGAGGAGAAGTTTGAAAGGGTGTACCGCGATTCTGCCTTCTTGTATCGCGATACGGATCGTGGCTCTGCGTATCGCGATTTCGATTTCGATACGCATATCGTTACAGCCCTAATGGATACGCTAATCACATGACTAATTAGACGGCACGTCACATGATCCCAGTGCATATCGGGCATGCGCAAGTCATTCACCACTTGCAAGTGGAAGGATGGCAAGCGAACACCTTCTCCAGCAGATAAACACACCTGGCTGTGATGTTCATGTTCTCACTGAGTTTAAGCGCCTGAAGGAGGTAAATAAGTTGAAATGTGTAAATAAACCTCAGTGCGGCTCAGCGCTTCCTCCTGCGCTCCAAATCACTCCGCCCTGAACAGCGAGTGCCCTCTGGAGGGTGCACACTTCAGCCCTGCGCAGCTCACAGAGCGCGCGAGTGAAGCGCACGAGCAGTGATTCGGGACTGAGCCGCTGTGTGTGTGATCCCAACGCCAGCGAATCAGGAAGGTGGATGTCACCGTGACGTTGTCCAATGACGACGTCAGCTAGAGCTCAGCACAGCGTTTCCTCGTTCCTCAATGTTTACACAGCACCGGATCAGATACGAACTGGGTTGAATACGTGGGCCCTGGCGGATTCAAGTTGTTCCGCCTGTGGAGTCGTTTCCCGGCGTTTTAATGTGAACGGACAGTGCATCCGCGACGAAAACGAGACGGATACGGTCTAATGTAAACACCACCTTAAATGAACAGTTTTTACATCCAACTGTTACAAAGCACTGACGCAGGTGATTCTTCCCAAAGACGCTAAATAAACGTCTCATTCACCTTATGAATAGAATAGAATGCCTTTATTGTCACTATACACATGTACAATGAGATTAAAGCATCTCCAATAACAGTGCAAACAGCGTGTAGAGAGGGAGAGGGAGAGAGGGGGGAAGGGAAAAGAGAGAAGAAAAAAAAGGGGGGGGTAAGGTGCACAGTCTGAGGTGTATGTGTTGTGTTGCACATTATGGAGTGAGGTATTGCACATTATAAAGTATTGCACAGTGACAGTCACATTGTAAATTATTGTACGAGAGAGTCACATTATAAGATAAAATATTACACATTATGAAGTATTGCAAGGTAAGGTAGGGTGCACAGACTTGGTGTATGTGCTGTGTGTAAGGTGCACAGTCCTGAGGTGCATTTGTTGTGTGTAAGGTGCACAGTCCTAGTCTGGCTAACGCAACTTCAAAGCTCTCCGAGCATTTGGTCTGGCATAGATATTAAGCCCAACCGTTTCCCAAAGTGCGTGGTTGACCCGCCTCCCTGAAATGCCTCAGTTTGCTACTGGTCGAAGCCAGAAAAGGCTGTGACGAAGCTTAAACCAATCACATCACTCTTTCCTCTGACGTATGTGACGCGACGGGGCTAACTGGTAGATTAAACTCTTACCGAAGCCGGTCGGGAGCAAGGCGAAAACGTCCTTCCTTTCAATAAATACCTCCAGGGCTGCTCTTTGCTCCGTTTTCAATGAGAACTTCCCGTTGAATGCTTTCAATACAGCATCTACCGCTGTGTCAAAGGCTTGCCGCTGCTCCATGTTCGTAATGTTTCTAGTGAATGAAGCGCTTCCGGCATAGATTCTGTAAACAATCTATGGCTTCCGGTCGCAGTTCTACTACGTCACTGCCTTGAACACGCCTCTACCCAGGGCCGTTGGAGATGCTCAAAGTTGATTGGTTCCCGATTTTTCGGGAGCTTGGAAGAGCTGGAGATAGCTTGGCTTGCCAGACTAAGTTCGCAACAGGCCCTCGTGTTGCGTCACACTTAGGATGGGCGGGCCCAGGCTAGCACAGTCCTGAGATGAACGTCTGTTTGTATGGAGATTCCATCATATCCCTGTGCGTTACTGGAGTTACTACAACATATTTAATATAAACCTTAACTGGAAAATTAATCACTTTTGTTGATGAGGATCCTCAGTGCTGGTTGGTTACTGTATTGTTAAATGCCTGTAATGTAAATTTAGCGGATGTTCTTATCCAGAGCGACGTACAGTAACATCCCAGAGCAGTCTGGGGAGCAGTTGGGTGCCTTGCTCAAGGGCACTTCAGCCATTCCTGCTGGTCCAGGGAATCGAACCGGTGACCTGTTGGTCCCAAAGCTGCTTCGCTAACCATTAGGTCATGGCTTCCGTCATGTCCCATTGTTACTGTTATGATCCACAGTGTTGGTTACTGTGCTGAAGGTGGATTTGAGGATGAAGTGTGGTGGTTGCAGAGTGCGAAGGAGAGTGGCTTTGTGTGCTTAATTAATCCTCCTCCCACTCGCTGAGACTCTTATTTTAATGCTCATTGAATACTTTTTTTTTTTCCTGACCCTCATTAAGATTTATTTATCATCTGCTGTTTCCTTGGCAATATTCAGATCATCCAGCAGATTCACCCACATACGGTATTTACACAGTTACAGATGTGGACACATTCAGGCTGCCGTCCAATTAACTGTACCATGTCAGAGGACAGTCTGTGTATAAAAGGACTAATGCCGCTTTTCCACTACCAACGCGGCTGAGTTGGGCTGAGCCGTGCCGTGCTGAGTTGGGCTGAGTCGAGCTGAGTTGGGCTGAGTCGAGCTGAGTGGGGCTGTTGGAGTTGCATTTCGACTACAACTGCGCTGAACCGTGCTGGCTGGAAGTGGGTGGACACATTGGGTGGAGTTAGCGAAAGTGGGTGGACGTCACGTGATGTCGTTAGGCGGCGTAAACAGTGACATCAGTGACCTTTTAAGCGGTAGTCTCACGACCCGGATAGTAAGCAATAAACATGGAGTCGTTAGTGTTGCTGGTCTTGGTGCTGTGGCTTGTTGTTACCGACAACGCCAACAGATACTGGCAAGAGCGTATAGATGAGGCGAGGCGCATAAGGCTTCAGAAATTCTCGTAATTCGTAATTATTCTTCTTCCGGGTTTACGGTGTTTACAGATCCCAGCGTGCTCGCGGGGCATGTGTGGGCATGTGAGGACACTCCTCCTCACCAATCAGTGCACAGGGGAGTGTCTGCTCACACCCCTAGCCCCACTCGGCTCGGTTTGGCTCGCTTCAGCCCTACTCCAAAACCATGCGAGTTTTGGGTGCTAAGTAAGGCTGAAGCGAGCTGAGTCGTGCTGCTCTGAGGTAGTCGAAATGCGAGCCGTGTCGGGCTGAAGTGAGCTGAAAAAGTGTAGTGGGAAAGGGCCATAATTGAGTACATAATAGGAGGGATTTAATTGAGTAAGGGAGTTTTAGGGAGATTTTGAATTGACTCCCATTCAGTGTTGTGTCTCCAGTTAAATGTTATTCCTGCCATCCATTCACAGAGCCTGTATAACCTATGAGCATTTAACTAGTATGTATCCCTAGCCTGCTTACGATGCTGAATCTGGTTAATTTTAGCTGCTTTCCGCAGCGACTGTAACTGACATTTTACCTACAGCCAAAGCCACTAGTGCCACACCTAAGAGAGGCGTGTTTAGGAAAGCTTTAACTTTCTAAATGCACCAAAAATAACCTGCGAGGGAAAAGTAAGGCCTTCCTAAAAACGGCTCCATCCAACCCCTGCTGCTCAGAAGCAAACGCTTCCGAGGTTTCCAATGGCCTTCTTGTCCTCAGTGCATGTACCCGGTATATGTGTGTATGTATGTGGTGCTTGAAAGTTTGTGGACCCTTTAGAATTTTCCATATTTCTGCATAACTATGACCTAAAACATCATCAGATTTTCACACAAGTCCTAAAACTAGATAAAAAGAAGCCAATTAAACAAATGAGACAAAAATATTATACTTGGTCATTTATTTATTGAGGAAAATGATCCAATATTACATATCTGTGAGTGGCAAAAGTATGTGAACCTCTAGGATTAGCAGTTAATTTGAAGGTGAAATTAGAGTCAGGTGTTTTCAATCAATGGGATGACAATCAGGTGTGAGTGGGCACCCTGTTTTATTTAAAGAACAAGGATCTATCAAAGTCTGATCTTCACAACACATGTTTGTGGAAGTGTATCATGGCACGAACAAAGGAGATTTCTGAGGACCTCAGAAAAAGCGTTGTTGATGCTCATCAGGCTGGAAAAGGTTACAAAACCATCTCTAAAGAGTTTGGACTCCACCAATCCACAGTCAGACAGATTGTGTACAAATGGAGGAAATTCAAGACCATTGGTACCCTCCCCAGGAGTGGTCAACCAACCAAGATCACTCCAAGAGCAAGGCGTGTAGTAGTCAGTAAGGTCACAAAGGACCCCAGGGTAACTTCTAAGCAGCTTTAGGTCTCTCTCACATTGGCTAATGTTAATGAGTTCACCATCAGGAGAAGACTGAACAACAATGGTGTGCATGGCAGGGTTGCAAGGAGAAAGCCACTGCTCTCCAAAAAGAACATTGCTGCTCGTCTGCAGTTTGCTAAAGATCATGTGGACAAGCCAGAAGGCTATTGGAAAAATGTCTTGTGGACGGAGGAGACCAAAATAGAACTTTTTGGTTTAAAATTGGACACGTTATGTTTGGAGAAAGGAAAACACTGCATTCCAGCATAAGAACCTTATCCCATCTGTGAAACATGGTGGTGGTAGTATCACGGTTTGGGCCTGTTTTGCTGCATCTGGGCCAGGACAGCTTGCCATCATTGATGGAACAACGAATTCTGAATTATACCAGCAAATTCTAAAGGAAAATGTCAAGACATCGGTCCATGAACTGAATCTGAAGAGAAGGTGGGTCATGCAGCAAGCCAACGACCCTAAGCACACAAGTCGTTCTACCAAAGAATGGTTAAAGAAGAATAAAGCTAATGTTTTGGAATGGCCAAGTCAAAGTCCTGACCTTAATCCAATGGAAATGTTGTGGAAGGACCTGAAGCGAGCAGTTCATGTGAGGAAACCCACCAACATCCCAGAGTTGAAGCTGTTCTGTACGGAGGAATGGGCTGAAATTCCTCCAAGCCGGTGTGCAGGACTGATCAACAGTTACCGCAAACGTTTAGTTGCAGTTATTGCTGCACAAGGGGGTCACACCAGATACTGAAAGCAAAGGTTCACATACTTTTGCCACTCGCAGATATGTAATATTGGATCATTTTCCTCAATAAATAAATGACCAAGTATAATATTTTTGTCTCATTTGTTTAACTGGGTTCTCTTTATCTACTTTTAGGACTTGTGTGAAAATCTGATGTTGTTTTGGGTCATATTTATGCAGAAATATAGAAAATTCTAAAGGGTTCACAAACTTTCAAGCACCACTGTGTACACACACACACACACAGCGAGACAGAGACTGCAATTTTGATTTCTACAGCAGCCTGGCCACGGCACAGCAGCTCTCTCTCTCCACCAGTGCGCTTTGAAATCCTGACCGCCAGGCTATTTCTGCTCCACACCAATAAATGCTGAAATTTCACCTTGACCTTTTGCCAAAATCTCACATTCATACAGCTGTCAAAACAAGATATATTTGCACTACCCTGTAGACTTGTGTTCAACTGTTTTGACTGCTGTTTTTACAAAACAGATGTGTAGCCTGCACAGCCATCAGCTTCTTTAGTGATATCCTGTGATGCAAACTTTTCCACGGAGTGCTTTGCAAAGCATAAAAAAACATGCTGTTCATATTGCGCAGACTTCTAGAGATGTGGGGAGACGAAATCGCTGTGGATCAAGGCGTTTTTATTTTTTAAACATCTAATAGCCAGACTACTGAATTCCACATCGGATTTAAATTCAGACAGCAGTCAAACACGAACCAGCGGAGTTTAATATCTGCAGTCGGACTTGCGCCTAGTTCACGCTGTCATTTTTAACCCTGGTTTTATGCTCGGACAGTTTCTTTTTGAGCTCGCCGAGGAAAGCCCCAGGTCGGAGACTAATCAATGCTCGATCTCTGTATGTGAGCTGTTCAAAGACACTCGGCGAGCGAGTTGCTGACGCATCACAGACGCATCTAGCAGGCTGAATATCTCTAGCCTGGCTAACGCGACTTCAAAGCTCTCCGAGCATTTGGTCTGGCCAAGCTATTAAGCCAAACCGTTTCCCAGAGCCCGTGGTTGACCCGCCTCCCTGAAATGTCTCACTTTGCTACTGGTCAAAGCCAGAAAAGGCTGTGACGAAGCTTAAACCAATCACATCACTCTTTCCTCTGACATATGCGACGCGACGGGGCTAACTGGTAGATTAAACTCTTACCGAAGCCGGTCGGGAGCAAGGCGAAAACGTCCTTCCTTTCAATAAATACCTCCAGGGCTGCTCTTTGCTCTGTTTTCAATGAGAACTTCCCGTTGAATGCTTTCAATACAGCATCTACCGCTGTGTCAAAGTCTTGCCGCTGCTCCATGTTCGTAATGTTTCTAGTGAATGAAGCGCTTCCGGCATAGATTCTGTAAACAATCTATGGCTTCCGGTCGCAGTTCTACTACGTCACTGCCTTGAACACGCCTCTACCCAGGGCCGTTGGAGATGCTCAAAGTTGATTGGCTCCCGATTTTTCGGGAGTTTGGAAATGCTGTAGATAGCTTGCCTGGCCAGACTAAGCTCGCAACAGGCCCTCGTGTTGCATCACGCTTAGGATGGGCGGGCCCAGGCTAGAATATCTCGACCTTTTGGCGAATCCATATCCTGTAGTGTGAAAAGTGGTATGACTCGGTAGTGGCGAGCAGTGAGTGTGTTGACTGGCTACATCGTGAGAGCACAAGGGAAGGGGGATGTTTGGAAACCTCACTAACATCTTGACTGATTGACTAATCCATCTTTAGCTCACTAATGCCCCTTTTCCACCAAAGCAGTTCCAGGGCTGGTTCGGGGCCAGTGTTTAGTTTGGAACCGGGTTTTCTGTTTCCACTGATAAAGAACTGGCTCTGGGGCCAGAAAAACCGGTTCCAGGCTAGCACCAACTCTCTGCTGGGCCAGAGGAAAGAACCGCTTACGTCAGCGGGGGGGCGGAGTTGTTAAGACCAACAACAATCGCAAGACCGCGAAAGGTCACCATTTTTAAGCGCCAAGAAGCAGCAGCTGTACAAACGCGAAGTCATCCATTATTGTTGTTGTTGCTGCTTCTTCTTCTTCTCCGTGTTGTTGTTGCTTTGATATTCGCGCCAAGGTTTATGCAAATGTAGCGACGTAACTGACGTATACAGCGACGTAATGACGTGGCTCCCCTTAGAACCCCAAGCTATGGAAAAGCAAACTGGTTCTCAGCTGGTTCACAAGTTGAACGAGTTGTGAACCAGCACTGGCCCCGAACCAGCCCTGGAACTGATTTGGTGGAAAAGGGGTATCACAGGTGTAGAGGTTTGTCTGTTAGTTTTTTTTTGTTTTTTTTTTGTGACCGGCGGCACGGTGGTGTAGTGGTTAGCGCTGTCGCCTCACAGCAAGAAGGTCCGGGTTCGAGCCCCGTGGCCGGCGAGGGCCTTTCTGTGCGGAGTTTGCATGTTCTCCCCGTGTCCGCGTGGGTTTCCTCCGGGTGCTCCGGTTTCCCCCACAGTCCAAAGACATGCAGGTTAGGTTAACTGGTGACTCTAAATTGACCGTAGGTGTGAATGTGAGTGTGAATGGTTGTCTGTGTCTATGTGTCAGCCCTGTGATGACCTGGCGACTTGTCCAGGGTGTACCCCGCCTTTCGCCCGTAGTCAGCTGGGATAGGCTCCGGCTTGCCTGCGACCCTGTAGAACAGGATAAAGCGGCTACGGATAATGAGATGAGAATTTTGTGACCGCTTTTGGTTACTGAGATTGAAGTTGGGGTTAAATTGCGGTGTCGGCATTAATGATCTGCCTTAGTAAAGCCCTGACAAGGATGGTGTGTGTGTGTGAGGGAGAGAGAGAGGGCTGCTTTCAGCCAGGCATAATCACTTTCAGAACATTACAATCAATTTAACCATGAAGTTTATTCATACTGAATTGATTTGCAATTTGGTAAATGTTAACAAGTCTTAATGCTAATCCCCAAAGTAGCTTGTGCTCCGTGCTTTCAAATAAACAAGAGCTGGAACACCTTGTGTTAAGTCTTTGCCAAGCGACTGGTAGAGCTGTAAATAGATAAATGGAGCAGAGAGGGGAAAGGGGCTTTTATATTTATATGTGCAACACATGATATAACACTGTTATTACACACAGGCTAGTAAATGTCCTTCCTGTTGAAGAGAAAGACATGACTGTGTGAATTAGAGAGAGACCAGTGGTGTTTTATCATGCTTCCCTGCAGAGCTTTTACTTATTCATGGTTTGTGTGGGTGGTGTGCAGCAGTGTGGCATTTGTCATTCATAGTATTTATCCGGCGTGAAACACCGAGTGTCAACGCAGCAAACAGCAGCAACACTTAATCTTTTGTTTTCGATAAATGGTGAAGGAGAGCAGAATTTTACTGAAATGCATCGGATGAATTTAAAGCAGTTGTGCTGTTTAATTCCCCCACCATTGTGTTTTAGTAATTGTGCCTGTGTCGCAGTAATTCGATACCGGCACACGGGCCCTTAAATAAACTTCTCGGCACACATTGATTGAATCTAAGCGCTGTGGTGGTTAAAGTAGCAAATGGACAAGAGTGCATTTTGTTTGCTTACAGGCTTCCTGGAAGTAGAGGCCACATGATATTTACTTATTGAAGAATTGTCAACAGCCCGCCATATGGTCATTTATACAGAGCCTCGTAAAGGAGACGCTGGGTTACGACACTCCTCACCACTAACTGATGCATCCCACAGCCTTCGATATGTATCCACGTGAAGGAGTACGACACGATGCTGATCCCTATCTGAGATCATACAGATCATAGAAATTTGGCTCAAGAGGTTTACACGTTCCCTAGCTTTCGTACAGATAGCAAAGTCCTGTTCGATACTGTAAATAGATTTAGACTCGTATTATATTTAGCTGTGTAAAAGTTTTAAACCCGAGTATGGAACTGATTTTAATTACGAGAGAAATTCTATCCTGACCCCTGTGTATTTTCTGATGGGCTCAACCACAGAAATTTGCACAATTCATGCAAGGGGCGTATATTTAAAAACATGAGCGGTGTGTTAGGGCTGGGTGTTGGCACAGATGCCCCGATTCAATTCCGATTCACAAGATTTAATTCAGTCCGATGCAATTCAGTTCAGTATCAGTACAGCAGGGGTGTGTGTGTATTTACATGTGGAACTGCTTTGGATTCTGTACGTGATACTGGCATTGCAGGTAAACCCAAAGTTGTGTGTGTAATAAACAAATATTACAAAATAATTATATCTATCTATCTGGGCAAATATGACTGGGAGATTTTTTTTTTTTGAGGACTAATATATATTTTTTATATTTATATTAAAATTATATAATTTTTAATATAAATATTTTTAAAAAATTAATATAAGTATTTCTAAATGTTTATTATTATTATTATTATTATTCAGAGTTTTGAATAAATAATAATAATAATAATTATTATTATTATTATTATTATTATTATTATGCTGGAGCTTTGTTTCTGTTATCAAAGGAACACAGTCCTGTGCAAAATGTCACTGTGGAACCAGAGTGTAGAAATTCTCAAAAAAAAAATCTCCCAGTCATACTTGCCCAGAGCTTTATTTTATTTTGGAGAGGACAGAATGCATTTTATTTATTTATTTTTTTTAAAATAGGTGAAGCAGCATAATTATCATAAATCCACAAAACCTTAACACCAGTATATGCAGACACATTCAGAAAGAAAAGAAGTTCTTGGGGCGTCGTTGCTCAGGTGGATAAGGCGCCATACCATAAATCCGGGGACCTGGGTTCGATTCCAACCCGAGGTCATTTCCCGATCCCTCCCTGTCTCTCTCCTGCTCATTTCCTGTCTCTACACTGTCCTATCCAATAAAGGTGGAAAAAGCCCCCCAAAAAAAAGTTCTAGTAGCAGAGGAATTAATAATTTAGGATGTATTAAGCTGTTGAGTTTTGAATAATAATAATAATAATAATAATAATGCTGGAGCTTTGTTTGTGTTATCAAAGGAACGCAGTCCTGTGCAAAAGGTCACTGTGGAACCAGAGTGTAGGAATTAGCCTACAGTTCGAGAGAGTTCTACACACACACTGAACTTTACAACAGCTGCATGCATGTGAAATGGAAAAAGATCGACTAAGGCAGGAAAAACTATTTTGGATAAAACTGTTACTGTCCATTACACACTGATCAACCTGTGTGACTCAGCTGTGCCTTTTGAATTGAGAATAAATGAAAAGGGAACTGAACATCAACCATTTATTGAAATTTATTATTATTATTATTATTATTATTATTAATAATAACGCAACGTGTGCTTCCTACGACTGTGTCAGCTTTGCTGTCCCGTCATGTGTCAGGCAGCACTCGCCAAGGGACACTTTTTCGTGCCGTTAAGTGTCAACTTTCATAGGCACAGCCCCACAATTTTATGAGTTTGTCAAGAACGTCTCTCGAGAATACTACTGCG
The DNA here is from genome assembly GCF_027579695.1 of Neoarius graeffei. Lineage (NCBI taxonomy): Eukaryota > Metazoa > Chordata > Actinopteri > Siluriformes > Ariidae > Neoarius > Neoarius graeffei. The sequence goes on along the minus strand of NC_083577.1, from coordinate 54,892,259 downwards.
TCCGAGGGAACCGACGCGCCACAATCTATGGCGGTGGCGAGAAATGCGCAAAGTCCAAATGAGAGTGCTATATCAGCCAATGAATCAGATAAGACATTCGATCCTCTTAGGAGAAGAAAGTATTTAAACATTGCGGCATGGAATGTCCGCACTACTAATGACAGCGATGCAGGTATCAGACCTGAATGTGCAACAGCCATCATCTGCAAAGAACTTGAAAAGTCGGAAATCGACATCTGTGCGCTCAGTGAGGTTAGACGCCCTGGCTCCGGTAATATCAAGGATATTAGACTCCGGTAATATCAAGGAGAAAAGCCATACCATCTTTTGGAGTGGTGGAGTAGACAAGACCGCTGGTGTCAGCTTTGCAGTCTCAGCTCATTATCTCTAGCCGCTTTATCCTTCTACAGGGTCGCAGGCAAGCTGGAGCCTATCCCAGCTGACTACGGGTGAAAGGCAGGGTACACCCTGGACAAGTCGCCAGGTCATCACAGGGCTGACACATAGACACAGACAACCATTCATACTCACATTCACACCTACGGTCAATTTAGAGTCACCAGTTAACCTAACCTGCATGTCTTTGGACTGTGGGGAAACCGGAGCACCCGGAGGAAACCCACGCGGACACGGGGAGAACATGCAAACTCCACACAGAAAGGCCCTCGCCGGCCCCGGGGTTCGAACCCAGGACCTTCTTGCTGTGAGGCGACAGCGCTAACCACTACACCACCGTGCCGCCCTCGGCTTCGCAGTCTCTAACAAATTGGGTCACATTATCCCAGTTCCTGTCAACGACAGATTAATGACCGTCCGCATTCAACTCCTAGATGGGAAGTATTTAACACTCATCAGTGTCTATGCCCCCACAATGCAAAGATCTGCAATTGAGAAGGAGTGCTTCTACGAGAAGCTTGGGGAATGTATGGTTGATATGGGTGATGGTCATTGTCTTGGGAGATTTTAATGCCCAGATTGGAAAAGATTGGGAATCCTGGCCATCTGTCATCGGAAAATACGGAGTTGGCAAAATGAATGCCAGTGGCTTGATGCTGTTGGAGTTCTGCACCCGTTTCAAACTATCAGTTATGGGTACAATGTTTCAACTCAGAAACCATTTTAAGAATACCTGGCAGCACATGCGATCCAAACACTGGCATCAGATAGACCACATACTGGCCGATAAAGAAGCTAGGTGCTTCATAAATGTAGTCAAGGTTGATCCCAAAGCTGACTGTTTCACAGATCACAAGCTCCTTAAATGTAAATGCTCAATAATGGTAAAAAAGAAAAGAGGGTCAAGACCACCGCCTAGACTGGATACTGCAATTAATGCAGGGAAGAAAGAGAAACTGGAAAGGATCTTGAATGAAAATATTCCTGAATGTGAAGTAGCGTGGGAGGCTCTGAAAGAAGTTCTTCAAAGTGCAACGAGCCATATTTTTGGTAAAAAGAAAGCAAGAAGCGCGGACTGGTTCGACGATCAAGCTGAAGTGGTTCAGGCTCTCATCACAGACCAGAGACGGGATGGTGATAGAGCTGCACTACGAAATGAGATCAGGAGTCTCAAAAACAGTTGGTTTCAGCGTAAAGCAGACGAAGTGGACAAATACGCCAAAGAGAACAACCTCAAAGATTTCTACTGCACCATTAAAGCCATCTATGGTCCAAAGCCGAAAACTGTCAATCCAGTTAAATCGAAAAGTGGAGTACTGCTCTCCTCACCTCACGACATCAAGGACAGATGGATTGAGCATTTTGACGAGCTTTTAAACCAAACCACCAAAGTTGATCCGAGCATACTGGATGAGCTGGAACAGCGCTCGGTCGCTGTAGAACTTGATGACCCAATTAACATGGATGAAGTGGCGAAGGCTGTCAAAAACACGAAACTCGAGAAGACCTCTGGTCCAGATGGAATAATTCCAGAGATCCTAGTGAATGGTGGATACACCCTGATGAGCTTCCTTTGCACCATCTTCAACCTCTTTTGGTCATCAGAAAGCCTACCCGCGGACCTGATCGATGCAATTGTTTGCATTATATTCAAAAAAGGTGACCGTAGTTATTGTGGTAACTACCGTGGTACATCTCTGCTGAGTGTGGTTGGCAAAGTATTCTCTGATATCTTGCTGCAGCGTCTCAAATGTATCGCAAAATGTGTCTATCCTGAATCTCAGTCAGGCTACAGAGAGGGAAGAAGTACAATCGACGGTATCTTCGTTTTGCGACAAATCATGGAAAAATTCAGGGAGCAACGTCAAAATTTACATATTGCCTTCATTGATTTCACCAAGGCTTTTGACTGCGTTGACCGAGACCACCTCTTCGTGATCCTACACAAGCTCGGTTGCCCTTCCAAGTTTGTCCGAGTCATCAAGAAACTCTACTCAGGAGTACATGCCAGACTGGGCATTGATGGGGAACTGTCTGAACCAATAGAATACAACAGTGGTGTTAAGCAAGGCTGTAAACTTGCACCTACTCTGTTCGGTATCTACGCAGCTATTATGCTGCTCTTGGCTTTTAAAGACATTGGTTCACAGTACAGCATCAAAATTCGCTTTAGATACGATGGCGACCTCTTTGACTTGCGACGACTGAAATCCAAGACCAAGACTCTCACCAGCTATATAAGAGAAGCCCAATATGCAGACGATATTGCAGTGTTCTCCACTGACGGAATAGGTCTACAGTGTTTGTTTGTCTGCCTACAGTAGTCTATCAAAGATGATGGGCCTTTGTATCAACATCAAGAAAACCGAAACAATGAGTATTGGTGATCAAGTTGACTTCCATATTGATGGACAGAGATTTTGGAGAGTAGACCGCTTTAAATATCTGGGTAGCTACGTCACTAAAGACTGCAGGTTAGATGCGGAAATCACTGCGCGGATTCAAACCGCATCAAGCACAATGGGACGGCTCAGGGAAAGGGTTTTCGATTGTAAAGACCTAACAACGGAAACAAAACTCAAGGTGTATAACCAGTGCATCATCCCCCAGATGACATATGGGAGCGAATCCTGGACTCTCTATCGTAAACACGCAAATCTCCTTAGAACCGTACAACAATGCCATCTTCGATCAATACTCAATATTAAATGGAATGACTTTGTCACAAACGACGAGGTATTGCATCGTGCGAGAGCCACGGACATCGAAACCACTCAGACAGGCTCTAAATGAGGAAAAGAGGCGAAAACACCACGAAAAGGAAAGAAAAAGGACTGAACCTTAGAGACAATCAATACTTATTTTATTTGTGTCATGCCCTTGTCGGAGGACTGAACTCTAGAGACAATCAATACTTGTTTTATTTATTGTGTGATGTGTGTGTGATGCCTGTGTCGGGCGTGTGGCGTTGTGAGATTATTATTATTATTATTATTATTATTACAACCCTGATTCCAAAAAAGTTGGGACAAAGTACAAATTGTAAATAAAAATGGAATGCAATAATTTACAAATCTCAAAAACTGATATTGTATTCACAATAGAACATAGACAACATATCAAATGTTGAAAGTGAGACATTTTGAAATTTCATGCCAAATATTGGCTCATTTGAAATTTCATGACAGCAACACATCTCAAAAAAGTTGGGACAGGGCCAATAAGAGGCTGGAAAAGTTAAAGGTACAAAAAAGGAACAGCTGGAGGACCAAATTGCAACTCATTAGGTCAATTGGCAATAGGTCATTAACATGACTGGGTATAAAAAGAGCATCTTGGAGTGGCAGCGGCTCTCAGAAGTAAAGATGGGAAGAGGATCACCAATCCCCCTAATTCTGCGCCGACAAATAGTGGAGCAATATCAGAAAGGAGTTCGACAGTGTAAAATTGCAAAGAGTTTGAACATATCATCATCTACAGTGCATAATATCATCAAAAGATTCAGAGAATCTGGAAGAATCTCTGTGCATAAGGGTCAAGGCCGGAAAACCATACTGGGTGCCCGTGATCTTCGGGCCCTTAGACGGCACTGCATCACATACAGGCATGCTTCTGTATTGGAAATCACAAAATGGGCTCAGGAATATTTCCAGAGAACATTATCTGTGAACACAATTCACCGTGCCATCCACCGTTGCCAGCTAAAACTCTATAGTTCAAAGAAGAAGCCGTATCTAAACATGATCCAGAAGCGCAGACGTCTTCTCTGGGCCAAGGCTCATTTAAAATGGACTGTGGCAAAGTGGAAAACTGTTCTGTGGTCAGACGAATCAAAATTTGAAGTTCTTTATGGAAATCAGGGACGCCGTGTCATTCGGATTAAAGAGAAGAAGGACGACCCAAGTTGTTATCAGCGCTCAGTTCAGAAGCCTGCATCTCTGATGGTATGGGGTTGTGTTAGTGCGTGTGGCATGGGCAGCTTACACATCTGGAAAGACACCATCAATGCTGAAAGGTATATCCAGGTTCTAGAGCAACATATGCTCCCATCCAGACGACGTGTCTTTCAGGGAAGACCTTGCATTTTCCAACATGACAATGGCAAACCACATACTGCATCAATTACAGCATCATGGCTGCGTAGAAGAAGGGTCCGGGTACTGAACTGGCCAGCCTGCAGTCCAGATCTTTCACCCATAGAAAACATTTGGCGCATCATAAAACGGAAGATACGACAAAAAAGACCTAAGACAGTTGAGCAACTAGAATCCTACATTAGACAAGAATGGGTTAACATTCCTATCCCTAAACTTGAGCAACTTGTCTCCTCAGTCCCCAGACGTTTACAGACTGTTGTAAAGAGAAAAGGGGATGTCTCACAGTGGTAAACATGGCCTTGTCCCAACTTTTTTTGAGATGTGGTGTTGTCATGAAATTTAAAATCACCTAATTTTTCTCTTTAAATGATACATTTTCTCAGTTTAAACATTTGATATGTCATCTATGTTCTATTCTGAATAAAATCTGGAATTTTGAAACTTCCACATCATTGCATTCCGTTTTTATTTACAATTTGTACTTTGTCCCAACTATTTTGGAGTCGGGGTTGTATGATTGATTGATTGATTATAGTTACTATACGACTACAGCTACAACTGAAATGTGCTGATTCTGTTAGTGTTTAATTATTGTACCATCCACTATTAGATGCAAGTAAAATAAAATCTTACAATATTGTTTGAAAATCTAGCGCAATATATATTTTATTTTACAAATTACTCTTCAGATATTGTTTTAACAATAATAAGCATCACTGTATAAATGACAGAGTGCAGATAGCTGTGTAACTACATGTCCTCAGGGTTGATGAGACATGGACGACTGGGAACAAGATCTAGCCCACAGTTCAAGTCAAAGCCCTTTGAGAGTAAACGCTTTGGCTTTTGCAACATTCTATTTCCAAAAGCTGATGTCGGGGGGGGAATCTGTACACAAAGGTTTTCTTGCTTCTGTAGTGTTTTTCTTTTTTCTTTAACTGTTCTTCCTTGTCAGGACTTTTCAGGAAAAAGAACGTATATCCCAATATGTAGCTAACGCTAGGCCATAAATCTGCACCGTCACGCCAGTCATTTCGAGGAATTTTGTACGGATCATAACCGCTAATAAACTCTAATTTCCGTGTATATCTATCCTTCATTTCTTTCTGACTAAGATTGTCCAAGTAATCTGGTAGTAGAGCTTTTGTAGCTGTAGTTTTCTTCGGACACCAGCAACAGATGCCGGACATCTCCGCTTGGCTTCAGTATGTGAACGGCCAATCAGTGGGTCCCGTATGTGTTTATGATTTTCATGTCACGATTTACAACTAATGGGAGACACCCTTTGTCGGCTGTCCACCAATCACAGGCTCCCGTGCCACAATGGCGGTATGTTGATGCATATTTAGAAAATAAAAATTATATAATTACGAAATGTATGAAACCATCAAAAACAATTTAAAAAATTGTAATATAGAACACACACACTGGTTAGAGGTAAGGAACATTTTATTCAGCATATCATAGTTTATTATTAACTCCAATTGTGATATAAAAGTTTCAAGTTTGATACCTGCCTGCTTCAACCGCACTGCTGGTACACGATGTTCTTGACCCTTGTTGCCTTTAGCCAGTTGGTATAATCATGTCATTACGTGGACCCCTCTGAGCCGAGCTTTTCCAGTACACTCGAACACACGCATACTTCGACCAAAAACAAGGAAATTTGAATGATTTCCTCAAAATATTTTTTTTGTACTTTTATATATTGTGTTGATGGAAAAACTTTTTAATGCATTTCCAGTGAAACAAGACGAGCTACTTAAGACTGGTTCCCTGCTCTCTTAGCGCCTGTGTTGCTTAGGTTGCCGGCACCAACTTGTTGTCCAATCGGATGATTACCATTAAAGTTTTACTCGTCCTTGCACAGACTTTAGTCATCTGGGACGATTGGGCATGAGGTTTCTCGAGCATTGTGTGTGAGTGTGAGATAGATAGATTGATCTCATATACACACACTTGCATAGTGCCTTGCCTTTATCTGCAATGCCAGCGTCATGTGGAACTGCTTTGGATTCCGTACATGCAAGCCTTCATGTGGGAACTCAATAAAAGGGAGTTTGTATTAGCCACGGTGAGCATGGCGTTTTTCCTCTTTGTTAATTTTGACAATTTTAAATTGAGTCTCAGTCGCTTACTGAAAATTGTGGTCATATTTTAGTGTTCAAGTCTTCTGCTAGTTATTGAGTGAAGATCATTTTGCACACTGATGGAGAGGACCACTATTTTCTTATAGAGATATTACTTTGTTCAAACCAACGCTGTGTCCTGACTCCTACACCTGTTAGAATCCAGCATCGTGAAAGCTACATGAACAGCCAAAGCCTAGGTCACAACCGGACGTACGATTTTTTTGGCTGTGCGATTTTTGGCGTTTCCCAAATCGCTGCTTTTTTTTGTTCGTGGAGAAAGACGCACGTTGGCCGTAAGTTTGTCTTGCAACCTGAAAAAAATGTAAGCGCCCGTAGAGTTTGTTTGACATGACAAAGAACCTCTGCGGCCGGTCTACGGCTCGAAAATCAGCACGTCACACGCACGCCCTCCGTGCGTTTCTTGCGTTTTTTGCATGTAGACCGGCCGTAGGAGCACGTACGGCCAGTTGTGACCGAGGCTTAAGCGAGTGAGCCTCGCATTCCCTCGTTTCCCAACTACGGCCAGTTGTTAAACATTTAAAAGTAACCCAAGAGCATGACATCCAAATTCCCTTTAATACCAGTCAGAACCTGTCTAATTCTTTGGCTATGTTTAATCATCGTGGCAATGAGCCTAGAAAACTGTTCACCCCAAAAAACGCGTATTAGCCAAAAAGATCGATCCATAATTTTGACAGGTCAACAATATCAAATTGGAAAATTTAAAGAAAAGCATTAAAAGGAAAAATATTTCCGCACACTCCTCCAGCGTATGAGTTCAGTTGCCGCTAGAAAATGATTGAAGAGAAATCCTGATCTGGGGTTTTCTTCAGCCTGATTTTGCTGTCGTGGACCAAAATCGCACATCATTAAATTCTTTGTTTTTAATAGAGATTGGCAGCACGTAATGTGACATCCTTACTGTCGATTTAGTGCTGTTGCAACTAAAAACGTACCTTTACACAGTTCTCTCAGATATTTCTGATTTAAAAGCTCAGTGTGAGACTTCATCTAAAAGCCACCAGTAAAATACTGGAAGGTGCTACGTGAAGCTTGTGAGCCGGCTACGAATACAACAGTGGCTTTCTGTACATGACCAGATTTTGCTGACTGGCTGCGAGTTTAACGTAGTAATTTTCTTTAATCAAAGGTGTAGCATTAGAGGATCATTGTACAATCTGACCCGGAGAATATTAGATAAGATTAGATAGAAGTTTATTGATCCCTTTGGGCGGGTTCCATCAGGGAAATTAAAATTCCAGTAGCATCATTACAGGATAAACAGAGAATAGAAATAGATTTTTGTGTTAAAGTAATTCTGGTGAAATTAGTTTATTACAAATAGTTTTTTTTTTTTCCCCTCAAATTTTTCTTCGGACAAGTCAACTTCACATTCGGACAAGTAAATTTCCTTTCAACTTGCCCGACAGGACAAGTGGTTTCAAAAGTTAATGTAGAGCCCTGGTACTGTGTAAAATCGTCTTTACTCCGTCATCTATCCATACCGTCTCCAGGGCTCGAAATTAACTTTTTTTCTTTGTGTCCCCCAGTGGTCCCGAATTCTGTGTTGTATTGTCCCGAATGGAAGCAATAGTGTCCCCATTTTTTTCCTCTCTGAAATAACCAGTGGTTAATATTATCATATGAAGTTACTATTATATTTGTAACTATGCGATTTTGAACCCTTTATATCATTTTTACAATAAGTCACAAGACACAAGCGACACGTCCTATACATCATCTACTTCAAAATTACAGTTATTGCATTTTCAGTTTATTAAACTTTGGCGATCTCACTGTATGAATAGATACCCGTTTATTTAAAGGGGCCAACTAGCTCATTCAGAAAATGTTTCAACTCCCTACATCTGCAGTACACTTTAGTTGAAAATAACACCCCTTTTATGTTTATTTCATCTACTTATACCTTGAATATCTGTTGGCACTTATAAGGCCAATTTATAATTTTCACCATTACCGTTATCCATTTTTATGAACTTTCCGTTATCCATTTTTATGAACTTTCCGTTATCCATTACCGTTATCCATTTTTATGAACTTTCCGTTATCCATTACCGTTATCCATTTTTATGAACTTTCGCTGCCGGGTGCAAACGTTAGCAACATCAGCATAGTGCCAGCAGGTCCGAGCCTAGTTGTGCTGCTGACTGACTAAACTTACTGAACTAGAAAGACACCAAGAAAACTCACTTATTCTGTTGAACGGTATCTTCCGTCAATATCATCCACATCATTCCTGTTGTATTTTATAACGTGTCTAACAGTGTTCATTAAGTTCATTCAGTTGCTAGCGTTGCCTGCAGACCAGGCGAGGACACTTTGGATCCTGAAGGTCCCGGAGACGTTATGTCTGGGCTTTCAGTTTCTTCCCCGCGGTCGGTCCGCTTCAACCACTTCAGCATTTTTGTTCTGGCAAGAGTCGGCGCAGCGTGTGCGGTAGCAATTCCATTCCAAGTCCATATAATGCGGACTCCGGCCGAAGATTCTCGAACAGAATGCGCTGCTCTGTAGCCTACGGATGCAGGTGCATCGAAAGTGTAGCTACTATGTATTTTTCGCTGTTAACGTTTTAAAATTAACAAATTAGGTGAATGTCTACGTATGTGTTACGGCTTTGTAAATAATATTAATGTAGAACTTTTTTTCCTCCATTGTCCCGGGATTGTCCCAGATATGATAATTTTGTGTCCCGATGACATTTTTTATGGTCCCCGGGACATCGGGACACCGTTAGTTTCGAGCGCTGACCGTCTCATTGTTCTCTGCACGTACTGTGTCTATGGTTAATACTGCATTTGAGTAAATGCACGCTGCTGGCGCCGAGTGAGAAACTGATTACAGTACTGACTGAGCTGATCAGTGGTGCTTTGTCTTTTATTCCAGCTTTGTAATGTAAACACTTCTGGGAAAGCACCATTTTGGCCAAAGATATGACGTGCAAGACTGAGACCCCGTCCACACGTAGCCGGGTATCTGCTAAATCGAAGATATTTTTCTACGTTTTGGCCTGTCATCCACATGAAAACACATCAAAAACGAATATTTAAAAAAACTCCAGGCGAAGTGAAGATTTTTGAAAACTCCGTGTATGCCTTTTCGTGTAGACAGAGATAACCGGAGGTTTGCGTTTTAGAACGTCACAATCTGCGCCAAAAAAATGACAACAAATCTGCCCTGACGTCAAACGTGCGACCTTTGTTTACTGCAGAAGCCAGATTAAGCATGGACAAAGAGTAATGGATCGGAGTAGTGCCTTGAAAGCGTTAATTATTGTGCAGGTGCTATTTACATGTTTACCGTATTTTCTGGACTATAGAGCGCACCTGTATATAAGCCGCATCCGCTCTATTTAAAAAAAAAAAAAAGATATACAAGCCGCACCGGGCTATAAGCCGCAGATATCTATGTTGAAAAATTAGATATTTACTGCATGTACAGAACGATTTTGTACTGTAAATGTACATGTATGTACCTGAACAGATTCTTTCCGAACAGTGCCTTTTAACATGGCAGCAACTTTGCTGATTAAAACGGAACAGAACCAAGAGAAAATAACCGGTATTTATTTACCTTCATTTCTCCTGTGTTTGAAACCACAAGTCACTTTAATCATCTTCGCTGGATTTGAAAATAATTACCAGTTAGTAATTTGTCGTGCGTGTTCTATCTGCTAAAGATCTGCTAATTCTTCTTTGCATTGATTTTTCGTCTATCTTATTTTTGATTCTACTTCCGGTTAGAGCGCCCCTAGCGGTGGAAGAAAAATCCACAGAATAGCCGCACCTTTGTATAAGCCGCATGGTTCAAAACCTAGGAAAAAAGTAGCGGCTTATAGTCCAGAAAATACGGTAATTTTAGAAGCCCAACTACTGATAAGATTCCCAATCCACGTTTTCTTGCGTCTTTTGAAGTTTATACTCCAAAATTGCGTTTAGAAGCAATTCTGTCTCCGAGTCTGTCCAGACAAACGAGCTTGGCGTCATGTTTTATGTTTAGGCGGAAGTGACGCCAACAGAGGGCTATTCTGATGTGATTAGAGGGTAGGATTTGGGGAAATAATGCCATCTACAGGTTTGGAATGCTTATGAATGTGATTGAAAACGCAGATGTTCGGTTATGTGTGGAAAGGATTTTTTTCGAAGACGAGGTGGTGTGGATAAAACATTTTTATAAACGGAGGGGGGGGGAAATGTTCGGTTTTAAAAATACCCGGCTACGTGTGTACATGGCCTGAGTCAAGTTGGACTGGCCCACTCTCTCAGCTGCTTATTTTCTGTGAAACTGTTTTAATGCTACAGTTTGTAGGCTGTTAGAATTAAAAGCCATTTTGAATTCATGTAAACTGATAACAGCTTGGGTCGGACAGAAACGGAGCGCTTATACGCTTGACTCTGCTGACACTTGGCTTTTCCCCAGGCGTCATAAATCACACCGAGAAAAAGATTGTGAAACTCTTTAAAAAGCCATTTGTCGTTTTAAGGAAAGCTTTCCGTATATCTAGAAAATGTATCTGTACAGATCTCAGCGTCCATGCAATAACTCTGCTGGGTATTTTAGAGCTCCACTGGGAAATTCTTTTGACTATTTGCTCATGATGGCTTTCGGTATGAACTCCATGTTTTGATCTGTCAGTGCAATTTGTAGGCGTGTAGTAATACTGAATGCAGAGTCACAGACTTTGTAAATGGATTCCTTGAATGAGTCAGCTTTATCAAAGGTAGCTTCCAGGGGAGCTGCACTAATCTGAAGATTAGGTCATTTTGTTTTAGAACATTTGTCTGATATTGAGCACAAATTTGAGTAGTACTTTGAGCGAGTCAGGTTGTGGAATAAGCGTCGTCATAACTGAGAGTGCTCATGTCTGTAATGCTGTGTTCACACTTATACCGGTACGAAAGTGGTATAACTGTATCGATACAAAGTATACCGGTGCAGTTTAGTGCATCTGTCCACACTAGCGAGAAATGTTTGCGGTTTTCTTTCACGGAAGTTGAAATGCGCGTGCGCGAAACGTTTCCGTGGTTACCGAGTAACTTCCTTCCGAGAATATGGCGGATGAAACAACGCGTGTGTGCTTTTTGTTGTCAGTGTACAGTCTGTATTTCTGGTGGTCATTTATTCAGTCGAATCGTATAAAACGCGTGAGGCAGTTGAGAAAGAAACAAAGAAAACGAATCTCCCTTTCTCCCTCTTCCCTTCTCTTCCCCTCACTTTCTCCCTCTTCCCTTCTCTTCCCCTCCCTTTCTCCCTCTTCCCTTCTCTTCCCCTCCCTTTCTCCCTCTTCCCTTCCCCTCCCTTTCTCCCTCTTTCCTTCTCTTCCCCTCCCTTTCTCCCTCTTCCCCTCCCTTTCTCCCTCTTCCCTTCTCTTCCCCTCCCTTTCTCCTTCTTCCCTTCTCTTCCCCTCCCTTTCTCCTTCTTCCCTTCTCTTCCCCTCCCTTTCTCCCTCTTCCCTTCTCTTCCCCTCCCTTTCTCCTTCTTCCCTTCTCTTCCCCTCCCTTTCTCCCTCTTTCCTTCTCTTCCCCTCCCTTTCTCCCTCTTTCCTTCTCTCCCCCTCCCTTTCTCCCTCTTCCCTTCTCTTCCCCTCCCTTTCTCCCTCTTTCCTTCTCTCCCCCTCCCTTTCTCCCTCTTTCCTTCTCTCCCCCTCCCTTTCTCCCTCTTCCCTTCTCTTCCCCTCCCTTTCTCCCTCTTTCCTTCTCTCCCCCTCCCTTTCTCCCTCTTCCCTTCTCTTCCCCTCCCTTTCTCCCTCTTCCCTTCTCTTCCCCTCCCTTTCTCCCTCTTCCCTTCTCTCCCCCTCCCTTTCTCCCTCTTCCCTTCTCTTCCCCTCCCTTTCTCCCTCTTCCCTTCTCTTCCCCTCCCTTTCTCCCTCTTTCCTTCTCTTCTCCTCCCTTTCTCCCTCTTCCCTTCTCTTCTCCTCCCTTTCTCCCTCTTCCCTTCTCTTCCCCTCCCTTTCTCCCTCTTTCCTTCTCTTCCCCTCCCTTTCTCTCCCTTTTCCCTTCTTCCTCCCTCTTTCCCCCTCCCTCCCTCTCCCTTTCTCCCCCCTTTCCTTGCTCCATGTAGCTCCACGGTCGTTTTGAGCCATTTTGATGTTTTATTTACAGCTGGAAAGCGCGTGCGTATTGTATTGTATGAATAACCCGGAAGACGTAGGAATGGTTCATTGCGCATGCGCATTATATTTGTATCGATACAGAGCCGCTTCATCTGTCCACACTACAGCGAAGCGCTACAGTACCGATACTGTACCGATACGAAACCCATACATTTGTGGGTTTCGTACCGATACAGTTATACCGCTACAGTACCGCTATAGTTGCTAGTGTGGACAGGTGTTGTGGTACGAAAGTAGTTTCGTATCGGTACAAAATCCCTAGTGTGGACAGGGTGTAAGACTTCATTAAAAAGTATCTTCACCAAAGTGAGTAGATGCTTAATTAACCATTCTGAAGAATTGTGGAATGCAAACATCTGCATAAAGTCTGACTAACTGATGAGAAACAGTTTCTTGGAATGGATTAATAACCAAAAAAACCCTGAAACAGGACATTAAAAACCTGAGGGTGGCGCAGTGGGTAACTCTAATGTCTCACAGCTCCAAGGTCCTCGGCCCGATCCTGATCTCAGGTTACTGTCTGTGTGGAGTTGCGTTTGTTTTCCCAGTGTCCATGGGTACCCTGGTTTCCTCTCAAAACAGGTTGGTATGTGGCTAAATTGGCCCTTGGTGTGAATGTGTGCGCACGTGGTCTCATTCAGCATGAATTCCTGTCTCATGCCCAGGAGATGGATGAATGGAAGTGGCGGAGTGTGCGCTCAGGGATGCCTGTGTGTAGGAAACGATGATGTCCGTTATCTAATACAGCTATGTTTCCTTTAAGGTTAAAACTTGAACAGCTTTAGTAAGTCCTCCACTCAACCCTGGTCCGTGTGAGAGAAGTATTTGTGCTGTGAAAATCGAATCAGGTTGTGTTACTGCTCCTGTAATTTACGATAGTGAGAGGTTCAAATGTACACTATTAGTAAGAGCCTTTATTGCATCTCCCCATGCCCTCTACCAGTGTGCAGTAAACCTCCTGTCCTGCCTCTTCACATTAGCTTTTATCAGACTGATTCATTTGGCAGCAAACCAGTGTCGTTATCACTTATTAAATGCTATTTAATTCCATATGAATGACCAGGTAGTCAATGGCATGCAGTCATTTCCTGTCAGTACAAGATGTCCAGCTGGAGGTCCCCTCATGGGATTCGTGCCTCCTCCACAGGCTGGTTACATTCCATAACTTTTACATCTGTATGACTGCTCCCCTGCTGGCGCAGCATTTGCTGCTGCGGTGTTCTAAGCAACCAGATGAATGCATCTGGACTTCTTTTTCCTTTAAAAAGAGACATGAGACTCCTGATGGGCCATTTGGTGTGCTTTTGGTCATGAGTACACTCCTTACCATTTCACTAAAGGCCAATTTATGCTGACAACCCAGTCCTCGCAGATGACGTCGTAGACAGCGTCTGCGTAGCCCCCCCACCTTCGCAGACGCTCTGCGCGCACCTCCCAAAAATTGTGACCACCGCAGAAGCCACGCAGACAGCGTCGCAGACAAGAGGGCTCTGATTGGTCCACTCTGCATCCGCTGTACACGCACTTCCGCTTCCCTACTTTCCCGGTTTGGTTTGTTTTCACGACCGGCATTTTTAAAAACACGAGCGAAGATGGAGCAGCACGAAGAGCGGTTGATCGAGGAAGTGAGGAAGTACGTACATCTATACGACTCCAGTTCTAGTCATTCTAAGTAACCGGAGGATAAACACTCCACTAACCACACCCACCAACTACTCCTAGCGATTTCGCGCCCCCTTGCGTTGTGGCGGTGAATAACATCGCGCACGCCTATTACTCCCCGCTCAACGATAAATTACAACTGTCTGCGAAAGCCTTGTCGCAAGAGCATGCAGAGGCCCTAAGGCTACATCCATGTTTAAAACATTTTAGCTTTAAAACGCAGCACACTTGCTACATTTATGCCTGGCACCCACACTACTCCAGAGGCTTTGAGCCCGTAAAACGGAGACATTTGGAAACGCTGCTGACCCCATTTTAGATTGAAAACTTTGGGGTTACGTTTTAATGTAGACGGGCATAAGCACAGACTTTGATGACACAGACCCAGATATGTTCACTTCCTGATTGTCTGATCAGTCAGGTAGTGTCCTACCCTGATTCGTCACGCTACTGTCACGTGACTGTTATGCTGACATGCACATGCCCAGTGTATGTGAATGGTCATGTGATCTGCACTTTCAGGGATGTTAGTATGGAGATCATTTTCATATTCAAATGCCCTTTATTTAGCGCTGTCGCCTCAAGGCAAGGCAAGTTTATTTATATAGCACATTTCATACACAATGGCAGTTCAGTGTGCTTTACAGAAGCAAAAACAGTAAACAATAGAGAAATAAAATTACATAAAATAATTTTATTTTTAATCTAAAACAATTAATTAAAAGAATTAAAAGAAAATAATAAGAATTAAACAACAGTAGAACTAAAATAATAAAATGATAAAATGCCAAAAAGAAAAAAGAAGAAAAAGAAACCAGCGGAATAAAATAGAATAAAATTAAAGTAAATTTAAAACATGCAGAGAAAGTAAAGATTATAAAAAATGTAAAAATATTAATTATTTAACAGAAAGCATCTGAAAACAGCTTGGTCTTTAACCTAGATTTGAAGCTGCCAACAGCAGGAGCATTTTTGATGTCCTCTGGCAGTTGGTTCCATAGCTGTACTGCATAGTAGCTAAAAGCTGCTTCACCACACTTTGTTTTAACAACTGGTTTTAATAGTAAATTTTTCTGTTGCGATCTGGTAGATCTGATCGGGTTAGGCCGCTGCAACATATCAGAGAGGTAATTGGGTCCTGTACCATTTAGAGATTTGTACACCAGCAGCAATGCTTTAAAGTCAATTCTGTAGCTTACTGTGAAGGGACCTTAGAATTGGGGTAATGTGCTCTGTTCTTTTTGTTCATGTGAGAACCCTTGCCTCACAGCAAGAAGGTCCGGGTTCGAGCCCTGTGGCCGGTGAGGGCCTTTCTGTGTGGAGTTTGCATGTTCTCCCCGTGTCCGCGTGGGTTTCCTCCGGGTGCTCCGGTTTCCCCCACAGTCCAAAGACATGCAGGTTAGGTTAACTGGTGACTCTAAGTTGACCGTAGGTGTGAATGTGAGTGTGAATGGTTGTCTGTGTCTATGTGTCAGCCCTGTGATGACCTTGTCCAGGGTGTACCCCGCCTTTCGCCCGTAGTCAGCTGGGATAGGCTCCAGCTTGCCTGCGACCCTGTAGAACAGGATAAAGCGGCTACAGATAATGAGATGAGATGAGCTCTCCATGCTTGTTTTTCTTTCCTAGAACTGTACATAAAACTTGTTTCCTGAATGACCACTATTAGGTTGAAGTTAAAATTATATTTCTTATGTACGTCACAATAAACTTTATCTGTCACTTGTTATGAAGTGTCGCTGCAGTTGAAGATGTACAGAATGTCTCTTTGTGTGGTTGTTATTTATCGACAACTCTCCAGATTGATTCCTTAATCGCAACACAGACTTGCAATCTGTGAAACAGCATAATATTTTTGCACAGCTTTCACTAATAAAGGAGATAAATAACAATTGAAAGACCGAAATACATGCAGGCAAAGATGGGCTGAGCGCTGGCGATAAAGAAATGACCTTTTGTCCTATTGAACAACAGTCTCAGTCTCTTTAGACCGGATAATGTCCTGCTCATATACAGAACTTGTTTATGTAGGAGGTAAAACCATGGGATAGATGATAAATTTTCATTCCCACTCAGTTTTCCATAACGGTAAAGTAATAATGGGTGTTGTGTATTCCCATTCGAGTGTATTTATCATGATGCATGGAGCGCTACAGCTGTAAAACGTGAGACCGGATATGACATATAATTCACAAGGTGAAAAGCCCAAACAGAGACAACAGGCAGTTAGCAGCATGATGCCAGTCGAGCTGCACCACCTCTCTGTTTTGAGAGTTCTCTTCCTGTTTATGAACATTTTTTTTTTTTTAAGCAAAGGCTGTTTATAATGGTTTGTGACGCAAAAACATATTTCTATAGGGGTGTTCACACGGCACATATTTGCATCGATGCTGCACCGATGTATTTTGTTGCGATATATCTTACACCGGTGTAAATTGTGTGGAGCGTTCACACGTCACAAACCTGCTTACTAGAGAGAAGCGTGTTAGCACCGGTGCAGCCCCACTTGCGTTCACACGGCAGTTTTTGCGACCGTGCTATACGATAGTAATAATGCGGAAATGAAATATGCGCATGTGTGAAAATGTACTTCCTTTTCCCGGTTGTCATGGCATCACAAAGCGCCGGGAAAACAACGTGGATGAAGACACCAGTGTTGCCAGATACTGCTGACGTTTTCCAGCCCAAAATATGTTCAAATCCGCCAAAATGCACTTAAAACCGCCCAATCTGGCAACACTGGAAGACACGCAGTTCTGTTGTTGATATTCGCCATTTTGGAAGCGCAAAATACCAGGATGCAAATTATGCAATGCCCATATGTAATCAACTCTCCTGACACGTAGCGAGTCTACCCCTGTAGCGTTCAGACGGCCCATTTTATATCAGTGCTGCCCCGCAAACTAGCATTTACTCCGGAGTAAATTTCTTAAACCACCTCCCGAGCAGGGTTAGATTTGCACCGGTTTAAGCAGCTTTCAGGGGCTACGCCGGTATAACTTTTGTACAGTGTGAATGCTCTACCGGGGCAGCCCCGGTGCTACACCGGAGTAAAAGTTGCCGTGTGAACACCCCTTATGATATGAAGGTATTTGTGAGGAGTTTATTAATAACACCATGAGAATCATCTGAAATTCACAGCTGTGTGAAAGAGAGAGAAATGTATTGATAAAGATTTCCATCCAAGATGGCGCCGCAGTCGGCTGCCACGGGACTTTGCTCGCTCGTACTTTCTACGTTTTTGTGTAATTGTTGGGTTAATTCTTCTCCGTGCTTCACGGAATGCCGCGCTGAGGTTTTTTTTTTTTTAATGCCTACACATTCCGGTCCTGATAGAAGCGAAATGTGTGGGTGTTTTTTCCTCTCATCTCTGATTTCTCAGCCTCTCCCTTCCTGACATATGCTTTCTTTCTGTCTGTACTATGAAAGCTAAGTCGAACCGGAGTCAAATTCCTCGTGTGTGTTCGGTAACATACCTGGCAATAAAGTGCTTCTGATTCTAAACCGCTACACAGACGCACGCCCTGACCTGAGACCACACGCACACTAGGGTGCATCAGTTGCCCTCACTTTCATAAAATCTGATGCATTTTTGTTTGGGTGTTCCTTTTCACCAATAAAGACATCCTGTAAAATTTTTTGACCATATTCAAAAGTCTAATGGTGGCACCATGAGGTTCATTTTTTTTTTTTGCCAAAAAAACGCTTATTTTATGTTTTCGCGTAAGGTTTGAATCACAATGTTGGACTCCATTTATTGATTTCTTGTGAGCCAGAGATCATGTTAAGAACCTTTGCAAGGGATTGAGAAGCATTAATGTGATTCAGAATACATTTATATTGTTTAAAAGTAGTTGAACAATGATTCAATGAACAGCTAAAACTCAAACTGTGCTTGATAATATATTTAGAATATGTACTAAAAATGTGTATCTAAGATATTTGGTATACTCTATAAGGTGCCATAATGTTTCATGAAAAGTGATCGAAATTTTGTCATAAAAGTCATAAAATAGCAGCTTTTTCCATAACTTTGAGCTCCTGGTGCCACCATTAAACTTTTGAATTTTGTCAAAATATTTCACCCAGTGTGTTTTTTCTTACCAAAAGGAACATAAAAACAAAAATGCATCATGATCGGAGGAACTTTTCATTTTTAGGGGGCAACTGATGCACCCTAACGCACAACACGCATTTTCTTTTGACGGGATAGCCGGGGAAACCTCACCAGCATTTCACAAGGAAGGTGCAACCCCACCAGCCAGCAAATGCCTTCAGTCTCCAACCAAAACCAATCAGGTAACACTTTTTCCTCATTCAGTGGCCAATCAGGTAGGAGTTTCTTCACAAACAATAATGAGCCCTTCCCAGTTTTCCCCTGCAAAAATGAAAACTGAGGAGGTTTTTTTTGAAGATGGAGAGGCTACTTAAGAGAAACTTTCATCACTGTATCACTACATCATTTGTTACCACCAGCAACATCACAGCTGGTCACCACACATTAAAGCAGATACGCAGATCCTTTATTTTTAAATAAATTTGAGTGGATAGTATGTCCATCCTTGATTCTTGTATGCTGAATAAATGAGAATGGAAAAAAAATGTTTTTTTTTTTTTTTTTAGAGTTAAAATCGACCGCAAAGTTGGCATTCGAGTTGCCCCGCTGAGCCAGCCAGCCCTGAGTGTGTGACGTCACAGCGGTAACCGGTTTTAAGGCCGAGGCCTTTTACAGCTATAGACCAAAGTCATATAAATAAAAATTTATGGTGAAAGTAAGAAATACCGTTACTGATTTGCTCAACTAAGACTGCTTTGACTTCACTGATTGTGGGTTGACTCTCATTAAAACAGGATGGGTGTTATAACTTATGCAACGTACATGTACACGCATGCGTTTTCACTGATAAAACGTAAAAGGCTCATTAAATAATCAGATGAACTGAGACAATCACATTCTGAAGCAAATTAAATAATCTTATACCGGTAACTTAAACACACAATACAAGTTACATGTATTAATCTAAATGCAGGAAAACGAGTTTTTGTCTGTTTTTTAATCCAAATGAGAGTCGGAGCTTACCCGTCTGTGTTCTCGCTTCTTGAAGGCCGATCTTGTGGCCGACTGTTTTGAAACAATCTGACTTTCAGTTGTTTGTTCAGTTCTCTGTTCATTCGCTTCTTCCATGTAAGGGCGAGATGGCAGCGATATCCAGTGAATAAATCAGACGGCTGCTCCACTCATTCTCCATTTTCTCCATACTGAGTACTCCGCCATTACTGCTCGGCTCAGGCAATTACTAAAACCCGGGATGGAACGGGACGTCACCGGTTTTAGCAACAACCGTGGGGAGGTCATTGCCCGAGCGATATGTCATGTCCTGTTCCATCCTGGGTTTTAGGAACAACCATCAGCTCACTCCGGGAAGACTGGTGCAACTGAACTTTGCTTTTAAAAAAAATAAATAAATAAATAAATACTTTCCTTTTCTTGTAGTTTTCTTTCTTTAATTGGTGGTACTGCACCCTCTTTCAATACGGGCTGATAGCCAACGCTCCTCAACAGATCAGAGGTCTCGTACGAGTCTTCAGTAAAATGTGCAGAGCAGAGGAGAGACCACTTCATAGGCGCCCAATGTGCCCGTGAACTTCTCAAAACGCGTCCAGATCGTTGCAGTTTGAACATTCCTGGGCCATGAATGCAACATAAATCCACCTTCTGTCGTGTTGCTGGCGGGCGCAGCAACACATCTATGTGGCATGGCGATAAATTAGCTCAAAATGGAGGATCGGAGTTGCAGTCAGCTGTGTGTTTTAGTATAACGGAAATGGCGATGAGACCGATAGAATTCCTGCTGTGATGTTACGGACATCAAGGTCATTCACTCAGACCGCTACCTATATAAATCACTTTAATCGTAAAAATGACTATATTAGATTTATTGTTATGTAGTGAAAGTTCATTATGTCTAACTATTATAACTATTCTTTAAGTTCGTTTCTTAAGACACGTATTTTTTAGGATGTTACCTTGTTTGTTGACCGTTTCAGCGAACACTTCCGCCTTCTTCAAAACAGTCACCAGATGTCGAGTGGTGACGTGCCTTATCAGCTGATGTACTCTATGGAGGCGTGAACGTCCCGCCCAATTTGACAGGTAGTCCACGCCTCCTGCTGTCAGGTCGCTGCCCCAGGACTGCGCTCCAGGTGTGTGACAGCGCGTACGCTCCCTCATCCCGGTTCATGGTCCTTTGCGCCCACTTGCGTATCTCCACTGCCTCCAAAATCCAACGCTGGCAATAAAGTCTATATTGGTGAAACGGGCAGATGCTTCCACACTCGCAGGAAAGAACACCAATTAGAATGTGAAAAAGAAACAACAAAAAGACTCACAAGATCCGAAAAAGAAAAAGCAAACCAAGAAAACTTAAAATCAGCCATTTCAGACCACTGCAAACGGCAAAATCATATTATGAATTGGGAAGAGGCCAGAGTCATTCGCGCTGAAGAGAATAGATACCAGCGTTGGATTTTGGAGGCAGTGGAGATACGCAAGCGGGCGCAAAGGACCATGAACCGGGATGAGGGAGCGTACGCGCTGTCGCACACCTGGAGCGCCGTCCTGGGGCAGCGACCTGATAGCAGGAGGCGTGAACTACCTGTCAAATTGGGCGGGACGTTCACGCCTCCATAGAGTAACATCAGCTGATAAGGCACGTCACCACTCGACATCTGGTGACTGTTTTGAAGAAGGCGGAAGTGTTCGCCGAAACTGTCAACAAACAAGGTAACATCCTAAAAAATACGTGTCTTAAGAAACGAACTTAAAGAATAGATTTATTGTTAATGCTTAAAACTATTCCTGTGCCATTCTTGAGGTCTCCAGGCATTAATAAATGAAAGTGAGGCCATGGCTCTGCGTATCTGCTTTAATCCAATTCCCACGGGAGCGGTGGCAAAAAAAATTACAATAATGTTACTTTACTGTTTTGCTCTGATTCCCATACACCATTGCAGCATAATAGCAATAATTAAACGGTTTTCATTGCGAGTGTGAATGGGGTGTCTGAGAGGAGGGGTTGTAGAACAGAGAGGTGGGTGCTCAAGGACCAAATGGCGGCAGCTTGGCAGTTCTGGGATTCAAACTTGTGAACTTCTGATCAGAAGCCCAGAACCCCAAGTGCTGAGCCATCTGTTTCAGAAACCGCTGATTTCCTGGAAAATCCCTTGTTGATCAGAGGTCCGAGGCTAACGAATAGACTAGTTTAAGCTGATAGGAACGCTACGGTAACTCAAACAACCCATCTTTGCAATTGTGGTGAGCAGAAAAGCACATTTCAAACCTTGGGGCAAATTGGCTACAACAGCCAGGTTCCACTCCTGTCAGCCAAGGCCTGGTGTTCACACCTGGCATTAATGAGTTACTGGGTGATCAGGACAGCTCTAAGTACATCTGTCCACACCTGGCATTTACGGTGTCTGCACACACATCTCGAGTGACCATTTGTGATCCAGTCTCACTTCCTCACTCTATATGCAAATAAGCATGTACGTTTCCATTTGCAAAGACTTAATGCGGTGGCGTTTTTGAACTGACGAGAGGCAAGAATGCATATCCCATGCCGAGCAGGGTTTACGTCGGCTGGCATCACGTGTAGTTCATCCTGCACATGAAAATATCAACGGCTAGAATGTCCGGTGAGGAATACATCAAATCAATTCATTAACACCATATTAAATAGCCTAATATTGTATGACCCTGTAAATTATATTTCCAAGACAGCTTAAATATAACCTTATATTGAGCAAAAATTTGGTTTTGCCTCTGCTGTTTTGATAGTGAGAGATTCACTGTACATTTGATCATGTGACCAAGCGTTGCGCAAGATCAGAAGCCTATAGTTCGCTGCACTGTGGCTCGAGTCTGCATGTTAGCATGACTCCGAATGGTCAAAGCAGACATCCTTCTGCCAGGGCTTTTCTCATCTCATCTCATTATCTGTAGCCGCTTTATCCTGTCCTACAGGGTCGCAGGCGAGCTGGAGCCTATCCCAGCTGACTACGGGCGAAAGGCGGGGTACACCCTGGACAAGTCGCCAGGTCATCACAGGGCTGACACATAGACACAGACAACCATTCACACTCACATTCACACCTACGGTCAATTTAGAGTCACCAGTTAACCTAACCTGCATGTCTTTGGACTGTGGGGGAAACCGGAGCACCCGGAGGAAACCCATGCGGACACGGGGAGAACATGCAAACTCCGCACAGAAAGGCCCTCGCCGGCCACGGGGCTCGAACCCAGATCTTCTTGCTGTGAGGCGACAGCGCTAACCACTACACCACCGTGCCGCTGCCAGGGCTTTTTATTTATTTATTTATTTATTTATTCATTTATTTTTAAAGTTATGGTGCACAAGGCCCACAAGGCTACAGAAAAGTGAATGAGTATGTACTTCTGCTTATACAGCAGATAACATTTGAGTAGGTGGCCCAGGACACATTTGCATACACACTACTCAAAGAATGTCTCCATACATAAGTGTAGAATTGGGTATGGATGGTATGGACGTGTCCCTACCAATATCAAACAACGGCTGATGTGTCCGTACCAATATTTCTGGTTGAAGAAAAAAAATCATACTCCATGCGCGGTACACAAATGGTTACTGTAGGTTTCCACTGGGCGAAACACCACGCAAAATTCGCTCATAAATATTCGCTCTGGGGGCGTGGTCGCGAAAACAGCAAGCAGTTTGGCTACCGTGTCAATTAGCAAGCGCGGTTGCAGTGCAGCAAACTGTCCTTGAGGAATGTAACGTTGGATTAGCTTGTCAAATGAACCAGTTAACAGCAGTTCTTATTCAGTGTGTAAAAACAGCAACAACAACTTACGAATATGACTGTTTTCTAAGTTTGTGTGGCATGTAAATAGCAATCCGACTTGATACTGACAACAACTGGTGTTCATTAAGGTCACAAAGACGTTATTAAATCATGTGTGTTTGGCTCTTTTATGTAAGAGCAAGGGCAGGACTGGATGGGCTTGGGTTGAAAGTCTGAATATTGTGAATATAGCAGTAGTTTAGATATAGGCTTGAATGATAATGTAGTATAAAAGTGTAGGTATAATGGAAAGGAAAGTATAATGCAGTATAACTAAAGTAAAGTTCATACGTCTTTATTATCCAGTCTCCTTATGTCATTCGTTTCATTTAACATTACAGAAGTCATTAAGCATGTTCTGAATTGAAGAAATACGTTTTACACAATTTTCCTCGACCAGAAGACGATCTGCACTTCAGCAGAACCCTGTCACTCCCTCCTCTCCCTCCTCTCTCCGCTCTGGGCTCAAGAAGACAACAAAAGGGCAATCATAGAACAACAACCAATCAGAATTCAGATACATTCTGTTGCCAAGTAAAATTGTAACCTTTCAACGTGTCAAAGTTCTCGAGCCCTCGTCCTGTTTTACCGTTAGATCAATCACACATCAGCTTTAAACTAGCATTCTAAAACTAGTTAAAGATCCCACAGAAGAGAGCCGACTCCCCCTGCCAGCCTCATGGAACGCAGTGTTTAAGGCTCCGTATGTGTTTTATTTCCATTTATGAGGGAAAGGAACATACACCCTCCCGACAGTCAATGCGTTAGTCGCTTGTAAAGCACATTTGCAAATTGGTACAATGAGTTAATCATCAGGCGGCACAGTGGTGTAGTGGTTAGCACTGTTGC
This sequence comes from Neoarius graeffei, assembly GCF_027579695.1. NCBI lineage: Eukaryota > Metazoa > Chordata > Actinopteri > Siluriformes > Ariidae > Neoarius > Neoarius graeffei. The sequence continues at coordinate 54,868,110 of NC_083577.1, read as the reverse complement.
CTCACAGCGAGCAGGTCCTGGGTTCGAGCCCAGCAGCTGACGAGGGCCTTTCTGTGCGGAGTTTGCATGTTCTCCCCGTGTCTGCATGGGTTTTCTCCAGGTGCTTCAGTTTCCCCCAAAGACATGCAGGTTAGGCTAATTGGTGGCTCTAAATTGACCGTAGCTGTGAATGTGAGTGTGAATGGTTGTCTGTGTCTCTGTGTCAGCCCTGTGATGACCTGGCGACTTGTCCAGGGTGTACCCCGCCTCTCGCCCATAGTCAGCTGGGATAGGCTCCAGCTTGCCTGCGACCCTGTAGAACAGGATAAGCGGCTACAGATGATGGATGGATGGATGGAGTTAATCATCACATGCAAGATTTGCAATTAATCAAATGAATTGCTTATTATTATTATTCATGAATTACTACAGTTCTGAACTTCAAATTTTAAAAGTCTGGACTTTGGAGAGATGATGGATACTGTTTTGGTGGAACACAACGGAGCAAAATATTGTGACCTTCTAATGTTGACCTGAAGTTGGAGCCACTGGGGGTTGGCACTGGGTTTTTGTCCCCACCAATGTTAATACCAAACCTACGCCCTTGTCACCATAGGCAACCCAGGCCATCCTCAAATGTGGGCTGAGCGATCAGATCCCAATGCCTGTTTGAACCGTGCCCAAGCCCACCTCTTCCAAGTGGGGCAGGGCATGGTATGCTGAAGCTGCACCTGGACTTTGGGGTCAAAGGTGCTTGGGCGTGAGCGAGATCGCCTAGTGCGAGTACACCCAAATACTCAAACCAGCACACCTGGCAGCAACAAATATGCCATGGTCAAAGTCACCAGTCATCCCATTTTCCCCTATTCCATTTTTAATGTGAACACTAACTGATGCACTTGACCTGTAGCTGTGTTGATTTTATGTATTGCTCTGACACGTTTGGCTCATTGCATGAGCACATGAGCAGGGGTCCAGGTGACGCTGTTAAAGTGCCTGTATGTGGCTACACTGAATGTATTGGTTGACATATTTGTGTAATTGAAAGATCTGATGAGCAGGGCAAGGAGAGCACTTGCAGGGTGAACAGGTCAATGGAGAGATGGTTGCTGCAGTGTGAATTTGTTCTCTATTACCCCTTTTCCACCAAATCAGTTCCAGGGCTGGTTCAGGACCGGTGCTGGTTCACAACTCGTTCAACTTGCGAGCCAGCTGAGAACCAGTTTGCTTTTCCATAGCTTGGGGTGCTAAGGGGAGCCACGTCATTACGTCGCTGTATACATCAGTTACGTCGCTGCGTTTGCATAAACCTTGGCGCGAACATCGACGCAAGAACAACACGGAGAATAAGAAGCAGCAGCAACAACAATAATGGATGACTGCTGCTTTACTGCATCCATGATATCTCGTCGCTTATTTAAAAATGGTGCCCTCGGGGGCGTCGTGGCTCAGGTGGATAGGGCGCCATACCATGGGTCCAGGGATCCGGGTTCGATTCCGGCCCGGGGTCGTTTCCCGATCCCTCCCCGTCTCTCTCTCCTGCTCATTTCCTGTCTCTACACTGTCCTGTCCAATGAGGGTGAAAAAAGCCCCCCCCCCCCCCCCCCAAAAAAAAAAAAATGGCGCCCTCTCGCAGTCTTGCTATTGTTGTTGGTCTTAACAACTCCGCCCCCCCGCTGATGTAAGCAGTTCTTTCCACCAGAACCAGTTCTTCCACTAGGCCAGCAAAGAGCTGGTGCTACCCTGGAACTGGTTTTTCTGGCCCAGAGCCAGTTCTTTGTCAGTGGAAACAGAAAACCCGGTTCCAAACTAAGCACTGGCGCCGAACCAGCCCTGGAACTGCTTTGGTGGAAAAGAGCTATGAGTGGGGGCTGGAGATCGAAGGTTCCTTGGCCCATGGCTTATCTTTTTCTCAAAATTGCATCAAAATCCGTTTACTACTGGCTCCTAGGGCTTTTTGTTAGCGTAGGGGTGTGTCTGGTGCATTTTTATGGTTTCCATGGGAACTCCTTCTGCTTTGGGCCTCTTTCTCTGCACAGTGCGGAGAGCCACGTCCTCACTGACTTCTCCAGTGAGGTTTGACTCGCTTCCATTCGCATTGCAAGAAGAGATGAGCTGGCCTCAAGGCTGCAGGACGACTGCAGCACAACACTGGTGCCCTTACGGTTTTCTATCCAAACATTCCACAGTCAGCCTGGTGATCGTTTTTTGAGGAATTAATTTTTCTTTTGTTCTGAAGACACACAACAAACGGATACACGTTTTTCTTTGCCGCGTCTCATGCATCCTCTTTCTGTCTCTTTCCTAGTCATCTTTCTTGGTCTATTACACACCTTCTCTCCTTTGCTGAGGTATCATAGAATGCAAGCGTACACATTATTCATGCATGACAGATGGGTTTGAGGTGTAACTGAGATGACAGGCGGCCCATAGTATTCAGCTCATCTGCACATCCCTTATCTGACTGCAGAATGGGGAAGAAAAAAATCCCTTGCAAATCTTTATTCTCCTTTTTTCCCTTTTTATAAACAATCTGACTTCCCATCTGGCTACTCTGTCAGCACGTTTAGCCGAAGGTCATGGCCTAAAACTTGCACGACAGCCAAGGAATCCAGATGACTTGCCAAAGCCAACAGTCCCAGAATGAGTTTGTGAGCAGTTAAAGCAGATATGCAGAGCCATGGCCTCACTTTTTGTTTATAAATGCTTTGAGACCTCAAGAATGGCACAGGAATAGTTTTAAGCGTTAACAATAAATCTAATAGTCATTTTTACGATTAAAGTGATTTATATAGGTAGCGGTCTGAGTGAATGACCTTGACGCCCGCGACGTCACAGCAGGAAGTCTATTGGTCTCATCGCCATTTCCGCTATACTAAAACACAGAGCTGACTGCAACGCCGATCCTCCATTTTGAGCCAATTTATCGCCATGCCATGTAGATATGCCAGCAACACGACAGAAGGTGGATTTACGTTGCATTCATGGCCCAGGAATGTTCAAACTGCAACGATTTGGATGCGTTTTGCGAGAAGTTCATGGGCACATTGGGTGCCTCTGCTCTGCACATTTTACTGAAGACTCGTACGAGACCTCTGATCTGTCGGAGTGTTCGCTATAAGCCCGTATTGAAAGAGGGTGCAGTACCACCAATTAAACAAAAAGAAAACTACAAGAAAAGGGAAAGTAAGTTCAGTTGCACCAGTTCTCCTGGGGTGTAAGCCGGGGGTTGTTGCTAAAACCCGGGATAAAACGTGACGTCGCTCGGGCAGTGACCTCCCCACGGTTGTTGATAAAACTGGTGACGTTCCATCTCGGGTTTTAGTAATTGCCTGAGCCGAGCAGTAATGGCAGAGTACTCAGTATGGAGAAAATGGAGAATGAGTGAACCGGCTGTCTGATTTCTCCGCTGGATATGCTCGCCTCAGCAGCAATATCTCGCCCTTATTTGGAAGAAGCGAATGAACGGAGAACTGAACGAACAACTGAAAGTCAGATTGTTTCAAAACAATCGGCCACAAGATCGGCAAAGAACGCCATGTTGTTTACCTGCATTTAGATTAATACATGTAACTTGTATTGTGTGTTTAAGATAATTTAATTTGCTTCAGAATGTGATTGTCTCAGTTCATCTGATTATTTAATTCGCCTTTTACGTTTTATCAGTGAAAATGCATGCATGTACATGTATGTTGCATAAGTTATAACGCCTATCCTGTTTTAATGAGAGTCAACCCACAATCAATGAAGTCAAATCAGTCTTAGTTGAGCAAGTCGGTAACGGTATTTCTTACTTTCACCATACATTTTTATTTATATGACTTTGTTCTATAGCTGTAAAAGGCCTCGGCCTTAAAACCGGTTACCGCTGTGACGTCACGCACTCAGGGCTGGCTGGCTCAGCGGGGCAGCTCGAACGCCAACTTTGCGGTCGATTTTAACTCTCAAAAATATATATATTTTTTATTCCCATTTATTCAGCATACAAGAGTCAAGGATGGACATACTATCCACTCAGAAATTTATTTAAAAATAAAGGATCTGCGTATCTGTTTTAAGATTGGTCAACATGACTGCCCGGGAATTGTGTTAAAAGTTAACTTCTAGTACAGACCATAATCTTATAGTAGCTAAGCTGTTCAGCTTCTAATTAAAGGGTGCATGAGGGTTCCTGGGTCTTGGGGTGGGAACCCTGTGGTTTCGATGAGCTCCTGCCAAATCGGTTAGGGCAACCAGACCCCGAGACTACCTAGAGTTTTTTCTAAAAGGTAATAAACTCTCTACAAAACCTTTCACGGAGGTGATGTGTATGTGGGTGTTTTTTAATAAAGGGATACATCATTCATGCAGTTGTTTACCTTGGAAAGTCAGTGTTCTGTAGCTCATGTTAAAAATGTAAAGTATTTTTGAGTATAAAATTTGAGTGGGCAGCACGGTGTTGTAGTGGTTAGCGCTGTCGCCTCACAGCAAGAAGGTCTGGGTTCGAGCCCCGTGGCCGGCGAGGGCCTTTCTGTGTGGAGTTTGCATGTTCTCCCCGTGTCCGCGTGGGTTTCCTCCGGGTGCTCCGGTTTCCCCCACAGTCCAAAGACATGCAGGTTAGGTTAACTGGTGACTCTAAATTGACCGTAGGTGTGAATGTGAGTGTGAATGGTTGTCTGTGTCTGTGTCAGCCCTGTGATGACCTGGTGACTTGTCCAGGGTGTACCCCGCCTTTCGCCCGTAGTCAGCTGGGATAGGCTCCAGCTTGCCTGCGACCCTGTAGAACAGGATAAAGCGGCTAGAGATAATGAGATGAGATGAAAATTTGAGCATAAGGGTCACTGTTGTACCTTTCTGAAAGGTGCATTTGTTCCTTGGGGAGCAATAATGTACTGTACAGTATCTGTTTCTCTGACAGTGTACCAAGAAAACAAGTGAAACTGGGTCAAGTGGAGGGGCTACTGTGGCATGGTCTGTTTTTGCTTGTTTGCTTGCATGTCGTGTGGAAGAGCTTTTATACAAAATGAAAATTAGCCTAATGAGATGTGATAAATGTGTAAATTGAAGACATTTGAAGAAGCTTCAGGGTTCTTGAAGGTCTTTTGCTTTTCAAACTGCTTATAACAGAGGTCCTTCTGCACTGTAGTGTAACTTGCTCATTAAGCAATGGTTTTAATAAAGTGCTTCCTTATTTGATGTTTTCCATCGAGCCAGGCCACAGCAGCACCTTTTCCCCTCAGGGTGCATTATGGGATAGCATTGAGGGATTTTATGTGCATTTAAAACGTGCTGTTAGTGAAATCTGGAGACCTGATTCAGGTGACTGTCTCTTAAATTAGGCTCTCTTATGGCCCTTTTCCACTACACTTTTTCTGCTCACTTCAGCTCGCTTCAGCCCGACACGGCTCGCGTTTCGACTACCCCAGAGCAGCACGACTCCGCTCGCTTCAGCCTTACTTAGCACCCAAAACTCGCACGGTTTTGGAGTGGGGCTGAAGCGAGCCGAGCCAAGCCGAGCCGAGTGGGGCTAGGGGTGTGAGCAGACACTCCCCTGTGCACTGATTGGTGAGGAGGAGTGTCCTCACATGCCCACACACGCCCCGCGAGCACGCTGGGATCTGTAAACACCGTAAACCCGGAAGAAGGAGAATTACGAGAATTTCTGAAGCCTTATGCGCCTCGCCTCATCTATACGCTCTTGCCAGTATCTGTTGGCGTTGTCGGTGACAACAAGCCACAGCACCAAGACCAGCAACACTAACGACTCCATGTCCTCCATGTTTATTGTTTACTATCCGGGTCGTGAGACTACCGCTTAAAAGATCACTGATGTCACTGTTTGCGCCGCCTAACGACATCACGTGACGTCCACCCACTTTCGCTAACTCCACCCAATGTGTCCACCCACTTCCAGCCAGCACGGTTCAGCGCGGTTGTAGTTGAAATGCAACTCCAACAGCCCCGCTCAGCTCGACTCAGCCCGACTCAGCACGGCACGGCTCAGCCCAACTCAGCCGCGCTGGTAGTGGAAAAGCGGCATTAAATAAACTTTGAAATGCTTTTCAGCCCTTCTTAATTCTGACTAATTGTGTATCTGCCTGATTTGGTGCTTGGTTGGGGTAGCATCAAGGAGCTCTCTCGCACACCAAGCGGTGCAACACCCCACTAAGCACCCCTGCCAAGCCGGGTAAATAAAAGGCAAACGGCTTGGCAGGTTCCCTAAAGGGTGGCACGGTGGTGTAGTGGTTAGCACTGCTGCCTCACAGCAAGAAGGTTCTGGGTTCGAGCCCAGTGGCTGATGGGGGCCTTTCTGTGTGGAGTTTGCGTGTTCTCCCCGTGTCTACGTGGGTTTCCTGTGGATGCTCCAGTTTCCCCCACAGTCCAAAGACATGCAGTTAGGTTAACATAGGGTGGCATTGGGCTGAAGTGCCCTTGAGCAGGGTACCTAACCCCTATCTGCTCCCCGGGCGCTGTAGTATGGCTGCCCACTGCTCTGGGTGTGTTTGCGCGTGTGTTCACTACTTCTTCAGATGGGTTAAATGCAGCAGATGAATCTCACGGTGTTTGAGTGTGCATGTGACAAAGGTTTCTTTCCTTCTTGTGCTCCTTAAAGATGAACAAAACCCCAAAATAAACCCCTTTATACTGACAGATAATATCCATGCAAGACATGTTCATGTGTTCATGTTTGTACTGTGTACAGATTTTATTTTATTTTTTATTTTTATTTTTTTTAAAGATATTTTTTGGGCTTTTTTCACCTTTATTGGATAGGATAGTGTCGAGACAGGAAATGAGCGGGAGAGAGAGACGGAGAGGGATCGGGAAATGACCTCGGGTCGGAATTGAACCCGGGTCCATGGTATGGCGCCTTATCCACCTGAGCCACGACGCCCCCACAGATTTTATTTTAAAAGAATAATGTCCCTGGGCGCTGCCATCTTACTCTTTGAGGTTCAAATATTGTGCTCGGACTACAAATTACGCGAGAGAATCGGAGACTGTGACATTTACAATGCTAACTGACTTACCGAGGCTGAGATCTAGTGGATACATCACTTCTAAATTGTTGTAAACAACCCTGAAGATGCCCAAGTGTTGAGCTTTTGGGTGTAAAAAAAAAAAAAAAGTCAGATCGTTGAAGAAGCAGTGAGCGCGTGCACATGCACGCACACACACCACACACAGAGTAAACAGTGAGCAGACTCGTACCCAGCCTTTGGGAGCCTTTTGCTGTCTATAAACACTGCATCGCTGGCTACTCCGTGTGTTTGTGGTGGTTTTTTTCCCCCCTTCAAAATAAAATTCTCCTTGTATTTTTGTGTCCTGCTTTTGTTTGTTTTTATTCATCGAGAAAAGCAATCTTTTTAGACGGCAAGAATCCCATTGCTATGACCAGACTTTTTCTAGTATCTTTGTCAGTACTGCGTATGCATCATCTAGCGGAGTGAGATTTAAACTTAATAAAAATGAAGTCTGATTTCGTGGATTTTGCCAGTATAAAGCACATGGTTACAGAAAATTTCTGATCAGATTTTTACAATTAGAAGCCTTTATTTGATGGCTCTGTGTTCCTAAGCTAAACGGCGTACTAGTGATCCAGTTATCTCACTGGCGAATATCTAGTTTCAGCACAAATGACTGCATCCGGGTAAGCCCATTTTTAACAATATCTCAACTTTTAAAATGGAAAAATTGTGATTTTAAAATTTTATTTTTTATTTAACCATATGATGTCCCTGTGTGGGCGGCACGGTGGTGTAGTGGTTAGCGCTGTCGCCTCACAGCAAGAAGGTCCGGGTTTGAGCCCCGTGGCCGGCGAGGGCCTTTCTGTGCGGAGTTTGCATGTTCTCCCCGTGTCCGTGTGGGTTTCCTCCGGGTGCTCCGGTTTCCCCCACAGTCCAAAGACATGCAGGTTAGGCTAATTGGTGACTCTAAATTGACCGTAGGTGTGAATGTGAGTGTGAATGGTTGTCTGTGTCTATGTGTCAGCCCTGTGATGACCTGGCGACTTGTCCAGGGTGTACCCCGCCTTTCGCCCGTAGTCAGCTGGGATAGGCTCCAGCTTGCCTGCGACCCTGTAGAACAGGATAAAGCGGCTACAGATAATGAGATGAGATGTCCCTGTGTCTGCACTTCTGCATTGTGTCTTGGGATTAGCTGCTTATGGACAGGAATAATGGTGAAGCAGCCTTTTAGAGACAAAGCATTCGCTTGCTCGCTCACTCATGTTGCTCTTGGCACTCGCAGAGAGGGAAATGGGGACAGCTGAAATACTGCTGCTTTCTGTAGATATCTGTTGAAACGGGGACAAACTGAGGAAGTTTACGGCATTGCCAGTGAATGCTAACACCTTTAAGGTACCGGTAAGGCCCTTTTTACACCAAATATGGCAAATACAGCAAGCTGTGGCATTGTCCGACATGCTTCCATGTTGATCAGAGTAGCCTTCTACTGCAAACGTGTGACTGACAGACAACGCATTTATGCATGAATCATCATTCAGTATTCTAACTAGAAACAATATCAAAAATCTATTATATTGCCTAGTATATACCTATAATCTAAACAGTACAGCCTTTTAAGTCACTTGAGCAAATCACGTTATCGTCTCGATTTAAAAAACTATCTGAACATGTACACGGGTAACAGTCAGGGGCACCGCCAGGAATTTTGGGCCCCATGAAAGATTAGAATTTTGGGCCCCCCAACTTTGCCCACCCTCGTCACAATTGCACTGTATATAGCAAACTGTATATGGCGCTCGCTCATTAAAAACTTCAATCCTAAAGCATTTATGGGTTGTATTGCTGCTTACCTCCTTCTCCAAAGGGGGGTTCAGTGGTTTGGTAGGGCGGAGGTCCCCCTGAGGCTGAATCTGTGCATATTTAGGGCACCTCATTAGTTATGAAACCAGTTATTAGCACTAGTTATTAGCACCAGCATAACGTAATATTTCATCTTGTTTATCACACGTCAGTTCAGTTATTAAAATGGAAAAAATGTCACTGTACAAACTGTAAAAGTGTTCTCTTGATAGGCTAATCCAACCACGTTCATACTGTTCATTTACCATTCGCTAATATTTTGAACACACATGTGAGCGATAGCTACCTTTCTTTGGGAAAAACTGAGTGACCAGTTGCCTGCCTCTCCGGTCCCTCTCAGCTTTCAGCTGCCTTTCTTTACGTTTTTGACAGCCACTCTTCATATTTAGCGATCATAGACTGTACGCACTCCACTGCTGGCTGGCTGCTGCACCGCGACAGAGCAGTAAGTAGCGTTGCACTGATCAGCACACAGATTTAACGCATCGCGCTTCTACCAGAACTGGACCGTACCATTTCGCAAAAGGGGGAGGGTTAAATGACAATATGTTGAAGAACTCAAGAAATAGACAACCTTGTTCAATTAGCTCATTTTACCAGATGGAATATTGCATTGTTGTTATTTCAAAAGTCTTATTAAAATCATTAAAAGCATATTATCAGCCCCTTAAAGGGCCCCCATGGCAGTGCTGGGCCCCTAGAATTGTTCTAACCTTTCCCCCCCCGGCGGCGCCCATGGTAACAGTAATAATCTGACGGCCATTACGGACATTTTTGCATGTCATTTACAAACCTGTTGCGTGAAAGCACAGAAATAAATGCACCGCCTGCTGCCTAAATCGATACAGGTTCCGTTTAATTAAAAAAAAAAAACTTTGCGTGGAAAAAAGCCTTTCAGTTGACAGAAAAAGCCAGTGCTTGTAGATGATGTTGTTGTTATTATTATTATACAGATATAATGTAAAAATATTTCCATTTAAAACTGTTACTTTTAATATTGGAACGCACGGAGGCAGTTGATGGATATGTACGCACAGCAGGTTGTTCTTGGTATATGTCCTTGTTTCTACATCGAGTTTTATCTCATTGGAGAAGGATTTGAAGAGTCAGACCAGACCCTGCTCGGTTTCATTTGAGAAAAGTGGAGCTGTGAATAAGAAAGGCTCAACACCTTGTGCACCTAGAGCTGGCTGAGTGACTCGGTTACAGGAAGCAAGGTCTGCTCCTTCCACTGCTGACACAAATACGGCGTTCTGTTTCAGACGCGTGTTTTCACTGGACACTCCGGACCTACCAAGCTCCAGTTATAGGAGGAGAGAAAGACTCAGTGCTGGAATGCATGCTACATGCTGTAATTATCGGCGTTCGTGTGTGTGAGCACGCATCGAGAGAACAGCATTTTTGCAACCATGTATAAACGGCCATACTCTGCCTTGTATGCATTTGTCAGTCTGTGTTCCGCTAATGCCGTGTTCACACTTGTACCGGTACGATAGTGGTATAAGGGTCAATGACGGATAAGGATTTTCAACTTGCAAATTTTAAAATATAAAAAATATTAATTTCTATTGAGAATGTTCAAATATTTACAATGTCAGGTATGCATAAATCTATTTTTGATATTCATATTGGGCATTTTTAGTGTTTTTTTTTTATGTACATGAATTGGCTACCGTACAACCTTAAAAAATGTCATGTGGTGCGACCGAGAATAACTTTAAAATTGTTTTATTTTCCAAAACATGGTTTGGATATTAATCTAAGTTCTGAGTAGTATGATGTGTATAGAAACAACCCATTGACATTTATTTTGACTTTTAATGCATATTGTTATTTTCTTTTGATGTCCAATATGGCAGTCACCTGCTTGCGTCTAATTAAACCAAGACTTTTCCTTATAAAATGTACAAAATGAAGAAAAAATACCTGAAGAACAACATCCACCCAAGTAAACTTTGTCAGTTATTAAAATTCCAGCCATAGAAGTGAAATGCCATATTCTTATTTTGAGAAAATTACTGCTATTTTTGGTCGTGCCATATGATGCATGGTCGCACCAAATGACAGGAAATCCTCATATTGGCAAAACAAATAGCAATAAATTAGTAACAGATAAAGTGCAGGCAACATGTATGATTAAATCAAATTTTATTGCCTTTTAACACTCAGTGAAAATGAAAATTTAATCTTTTTTTCCCATTTCATGTCTACTTCTTTTCACAACATTGTCATTTCAGTTTTCACTTTTTCTCATTCACAACAAGTCGACAACATGTGCAAAGTTTTTGTCTCCATTAGTTGATGTCACCCGCTCCCATTGTTCCCAGGATGTAGTCTCACAGTTGTCTGTCTCCGGGAAGACGATTTCATCAAAGCAGCATTCGGGACACACACGATCCATACATGCTTTGTTTTTGGGGTCACACGCAATCATTCCCACTAACTCCGAGGCACTGGTTGTCTTCAGCAGCCCTGTCTTCGCTAGTTTGTTCGCCAACAGTCGGATGTTCGGATGTTCTGAACATGCACATGTATCGCGGTCCCGTAACTTTGGCTCTGCAATGTAAAAGGGCCCGTGTCGGGTAAACTGTCTGTAAGACATGGACAGGTGCTGTTCTACCTCTGTTTGATACTGTGTGTGGAGCTCTTTGAGAGGCTTTGTCAGGACTCTTTCTTTGTACTCTTTGTTTATTTTTCGTGATTGTGTCTTTTTTCCCAGGTAGAAGGCAACTGTTTTCATCTCTCAACAAAAACTGTATAACAGCTTGCTTTCTCTCAGCTGACAGTCTCTTCTGACCCTTTTGTTTGACCTTTCCACTTCTCACTTTCCTTTGCATTTCCATCATTCTCATCTCACGCTTTCTACTTTTTATTTTTCATTTTTTGCACTTCCATCAGCTTTTTCCTGAGATGCAAGACTTGCTTTTTAAGCATTATCTTCTCCCGCCGCAATTTTTTTGCAAAGTTTCTGGCCTGACTTATCCCTTCTCTCATCTCTCACTGGTGTGGACATCACTGGTGGACTAAAATCGTCATTCAATATTAGGTCCACTAGATTCACATTTCCGGATGGGTCGGGAGCTACAGCTGGTGGAATGCCGGTGGAATGCTCTCCATAGATGGCGGGGTGAGGTCTAATACTGCTGGGTCAGAGTTGACCTGCTCCCTATGGCGGGCAGTCTTTATTTTGCTGGACAGTGGCATCTGATTGGAAAAAAAAAAAATTAAAAATAGTTAAAATATATAAATATATATAAAATAGGAAATATGTTATCGCAGTGACGAGCTCTCACTTACTTTTTGTTTTTTCTAATTATACTATGAAATATGAATTATAACTCGTTGTTCCTGAAATACACAAAAAATACTCAAAAATGGGAAAAACATATTTTACAATCAATCCTTTGTTTGTATTAATCATGAAAATAACTTTTGAAGCACAATAAATGTAACTCTTCAATGTATACAAGTAATTGAAAGTATCCTGCAATGGTCGCACCACATGATATTGGTCGCACCAAATGATGTTTTCTAGATTCAGTGAAAATTTACAGACCTAGCATTAGCCACTGTAACGAAACTAGCTGGTTTCTGACAGAAGGTCACCTTGAACTATATTATCAAAATATACATTTGTAAATAAAACTTTATTATAGTTTTCTTTTTGGGGTCATACCGCATGACATCCAAATATGGCAACAGCATCACAGCACTTAAAATCATTACTTTTAGAAATGTATGAAAGAGGGTTAGAGACCTGCCTGTTGATTCCATGTGTCCTTTGCCTATTGATGAATGATGCAACTTCATGTCTTTCACTTGGATTTAAAATAAAAGTCCCAAAATGGTCATTTCTTGATGGTCGCACCACATGATATTTGGAAAAATAGACAGGCTCGGACATTATTTGTTTGTATATTATGGGGGAAATATACATTCAAGAAAGCTGAAATTTCATGTGGGACTACAAAACACTTCAGAAAATATGCCAAAAAAGAAAGACAATAAATTTGATTAGATTTAGAGTAACTTTTAAAAAGTTTAAAAATCAGCAGTTAAGGTCGGACGGTCGCACCACATGACTTTTTAACACTTTGAGGACAAAAAAGTTGCATGCTAACTAATTATTTCTGAAAAAAAGATTTAGTTCCATGGAGGTCACATGTACTACATATATGTGGTAAATTATTATGAAATTTAAACACTTTTTAACTGAAGAAATTGCAGTTGGACAGAAAATATAGGCGTCATGTCATTGACCCATAACTGTATCGATACAAAGTATACCAGTACAGTTTAGTGCATCTGTCCACACTAGCGAGAAATGTTTGCGGTTTTCTTTCACGGTAGTTGAAATGTGTGCGCGAAATGTTTCCGTGGTTACCGAGTAACTTCCTTCCGAAAATATACGGCATCCGTTATTTGGAGATCTCGAGAAAACAACAATTATTCCGTGATCTCGAGAAAACAAAACAATTATTTCATGATCTCAGCTGGATCACTGTATCTCCGTCGGTAGAGACGAAGCCGGGCCAGTCTTCTGCGGAGGTGCCGCGGACTCATTTTGAAATTATCCCTTATTAAAAGACTTAATGCAATCTCTCCCTGTGTCAACCCCTGATCAAAATATTGCCTTATTAGGTGATCGATTATTCCAGACATTCTAATGACCAAAGTTGCGTCTATACAGAATGAGAAACAGCCCCAAAGTCAGCATATCACAAGTCTCTTGGCGCACCTGAATGAACCATTTCTCAGCTGTTGACTCGAGATCATGAAATAACGGTTTTGTTTTCTCGAGATCTCGAATTAGTTGTGTTGTTTTCTCGAGATCCTGAATTAATTATGTCGTTATCTTGGGATAACAAGGTGAATAAAAAAAAAAAGGATTATATGAAGGGCCTCTCTCGGCTTCCGTATGGATGAAACCGCGTGTGTGCGCTTTTTGTTGTCAGTGTACAGTCTGTATTTCTGGTGGTCATTTATTCAGTCGAATCGTATAAAACGCGCGAGGCAGTTGAGAAAGAAACAAACGAATCTCCGTTCTTCACTATTTTATTCAGCGAAGACATCGATTGAGGTGTGTGACTTTGCGCATTATGTTTGTATCGATACAGAGTCGCTTCATCTGTCCACACTACAGCGAAGCGCTACAGTACTGATACTGTACCGGTACGAAACCCATACATTTGTGGGTTTCATACTACCGATACAGTTATACCGCTACAGTACCGGTATAGTTGCTAGTGTGGACAGGTGTTGCGGTACGAAAGTAGTATCGTATCGGTACAAAATCCCTAGTGTGGACAGGGTATATGTGTGTCAGGAGAGCTGAGTGCTGTCCGTGTGTGATCATGATCACCTGTGAGCCATGAGAGAACATAAATACCATACCTAGCCTATTGTTTCGTGTAAGCAGGTCGAGCGAGAGGGGGGTGAGCAAAGCAGTTCTACAGAATGAGAAAACTGGCCTTAACTCATGGCTGTTTATTCTGTGCACCGCCTGCAGGCAGTGAAGAAATGTGACGTCTCTTGATCTCCTGCTTGTGCCTATGATGAATACAGAGATGATGCAAAAGCCGTGGTTTCTGTATGCGATCGTGTGTGCACTTGGGCTAATTCACTGCCCTGTGGCACCTTCTCTCTGTTTACCCCCCTCTCTCTCTGTGTGACTCTGACGCTGCCATTTATAAAATAAGCAGCATCCACATCACTGCAGTATTGAGAGCAAATGTGCCACATGCTAACAAAATATGTGCACTCTAGGCTGGAGGGCTACAACAATTTAATCATCTCTACAGAAGTTGCTGCTATCACATCCGGTGACGCTTGCTCTGAATATATTATATTACCAGAACTGCCAACCTTTAAGTATTTTGTGTAGGAGCTGTGCAATTTAACACTTGAGCACACTAGTATGAGTTATGACTTAAAAAAAAAAACTAGATAGAACTCGACGCCAACGGTGTCGATGGGGATGCCTCCGCCCGGTAGACTACACGCCTTATTAAGTTGTGATTTGGGGATGGACATTTGACCTCACAGTAATCGTGACCTGGTGAAATTACTTGTAGTAGCCTTGGAGACATTGTGTTCACAAGGTTTTCGGACAGACATTTGACCTCACAGTGACCTTGACCTTAGACCTTTTGATCTCAAAATCTAATCAGTTTATCTTTGTCCCCAAATGCACAAATGGTGAAAGTTTGGTGAAATTCCTTTCATTCGCCTTGGAGATATCGCGTTCACAAGGTTTCGGGACGGACGGACGCATGGACGGACAACCCGAAAACATAATGCCTCCTGCACCTTACGGTGGTGGAGGCATAAAAACACCAAAAGAGCAGTCGTGTTGCTGCCCCCACCCCCCAATGAGCCAACAGACATATGAAATTGGAATAATTTGCACAGGTGTTTGAACAAGCTGATCTTATCAGACACTGCCTGGAAGCCCCCCGCCCAAAAAATCTCACATGCTCTCATGACTCATGGGGCTTCCTTGCTTTCTGTCCTGGGAAATGGAGAATATTTTGAGTCCATTATTACAACCCCAATTCCAAAAATGTTGGGACAAAGTACAAATTGTAAATAAAAACGGAATGCAATAATTTACAAATCTCAAAAACTGATATTGTATTCACAATAGAACATAGACAACATATCAAATGTCGAAAGTGAGACATTTTGAAATTTCATGCCAAATATTGGCTCATTTGAAATTTCATGACAGCAACACATCTCAAAAAAGTTGGGACAGGGGCAATAAGAGGCTGGAAAAGTTAAAGGTACAAAAAAGGAACAGCTGGAGGACCAAATCGCAACTCATTAGGTCAATTGGCAATAGGTCATTAACATGACTGGGAATAAAAAGAGCATCTTGGAGTGGCAGCGGCTCTCAGAAGTAAAGATGGGAAGAGGATCACCAATCCCCCTAATTCTGCGCCGACAAATAGTGGAGCAATATCAGAAAGGAGTTCGACAGTGTAAAATTGCAAAGAGTTTGAACATATCATCATCTACAGTGCATAACATCATCAAAAGATTCAGAGAATCTGGAAGAATCTCTGTGCGTAAGGGTCAAGGCCGGAAAACCATACTGGGTGCCTGTGATCTTCGGGCACTTAGACGGCACTGCATCACATACAGGCATGCTTCTGTATTGGAAATCACAAAATGGGCTCAGGAATATTTCCAGAGAACATTATCTGTGAACACAATTCACCGTGCCATCCGCCGTTGCCAGCTAAAACTCTATAGTTCAAAGAAGAAGCCGTATCTAAACATGATCCAGAAGCGCAGACGTCTTCTCTGGGTCAAGGCTCATTTAAAATGGACTGTGGCAAAGTGGAAAACTGTTCTGTGGTCAGATGAATCAAAATTTGAAGTTCTTTATGGAAATCAGGGACGCCGTGTCATTCGGACTAAAGAGGAGAAGGACGACCCAAGTTGTTATCAGCGCTCAGTTCAGAAGCCTGCATCTCTGATGGTATGGGGTTGCATTAGTGCGTGTGGCATGGGCAGCTTACACATCTGGAAAGACACCATCAATGCTGAAAGGTATATCCAGGTTCTAGAGCAACATATGCTCCCATACAGACGACGTGTCTTTCAGGGAAGACCTTGCATTTTCCAACATGACAATGCCAAACCACATACTGCATCAATTACAGCATCATGGCTGCATAGAAGAAGGGTCCGGGTACTGAACTGGCCAGCCTGCAGTCCAGATCTTTCACCCATAGAAAACATTTGGCGCATCATAAAATGGAAGATACGACAAAAAAGACCTAAGACAGTTGAGCAACTAGAATCCTACATTAGACAAGAATGGGTTAACATTCCTATCCCTAAACTTGAGCAACTTGTCTCCTCAGTCCCCAGACGTTTACAGACTGTTGTAAAGAGAAAAGGGGATGTCTCACAGTGGGAAACATGGCCTTGTCCCAACTTTTTTGAGATGTGTTGTTGTCATGAAATTTAAAATCACCTAATTTTTCTCTTTAAATGATACATTTTTTCAGTTTAAACATTTGATATGTCATCTATGTTCTATTCTGAATAAAATATGGAATTTTGAAACTTCCACATCATTGCATTCCGTTTTTATTTACAATTTGTACTTTGTCCCAACTTTTTTGGAATCAGGGTTGTAAATAAGATACGATACGAAACTGGCAGCCAATGGAGATCCTTCAAAAGTGGTGTCACGTGATTATACTTATGGGCACCACACACAACTCTGGCTGCACAATTCTGCAGCTTTTGTAGTTTGTTGATCACACACTTTGGGGCCCCATACAACAGGGCATTGCAGTAATCTATGTTAGAAGTCACAAACGCATGGACAATTTTCTCTGTGGCTAGTTTGTCCAAATATTTCCGTATTTGCCTGATTCGCTTAAGTTGATAATGACCTTTCTGACATATGTAGTTCACATGATGAGTCATTTTGAGCTGCTGGTCAAAGACCACACCGAGGTTTTTTAGTGACTGCACAGGCTTGATGTAAGAGTTTCCAACTACAAGGTCTTGAATTGTCACTTTCGCAAGCTGTTGTGGAGTTCCAAGTATCATGAACTCATTTATCTTCAACCAATGCGATAACATCCATGCCCTGACCTCGGAGATACAGGCACGAAGGTTGTCAACAGCACCGGTCTCCATAAGTGATAAGTGATCTCCAGGCTTGTATGACCGATACTTTGGACTGTGGGGGAAACCGGAGCACCCGGAGGAAACCCACGCAGACACGGGGAGAACATGCAAACTCCACACAGAAAGGCCTTCGCCGGCTGCTGGGTTCGAACCCGGAACCTTTGTGCTGTGAGGCGACCGTGCTAACCACTACACCACCGTGCCGCCCAAAAATTAAGAGCAGATGCCAGGTTTGAACTTTCAACCCTTGGACTGCAAGACAACCAACTAACCATTGAGCTAGTTAGTAACTTGTTTAACTTGGCTAACATTAGACGGTTAACGTCAGTTAGCTATTTATTTTTTTTTAGGCAAAAGATCCAAAACATTCCAATTTCAGCCGACAGAAAACTGAGCATTTCCACTGATTCAGGTTTAAATTATGCAGCTTGTGTTTGAGGGGAAATTTACATGTCCGAGGTTGAACATGCAAGAATCGCAGCTCATGTTTTTATTCCAGTAGCTGCTTTTTTTTTTTTTGACGACACCGTGCAAAGAAATTTCAGTGATGGACGGCAGCGCTATGTTATTACTGAGTGTTGTGTCTGTGTTCGTTGGCTGCTCTTGACTGCTCATTGTGTTAGTCAGCACAAGCTGGGTGTGGATTACATCATCGTCTGAAGGAGCATGCTCAGTGAGCTGGTTGTGCTCTCGCACACACCAAGTCTCCGCACTGAGCTCTCCTCTCCTCTCCTCCACTGTAAGATGTTGGGGCCTGAATAAGTATTGCCTCCTTTTTTTTTCCTCCCTTTTTTCCCCCATTTCTTCCCAGCTGAAGTCTGTGTGGACCTTGTGCTTGCTGTCCTGTGACCATGTGATCTCTCGTATGCACTATTTGTTATGAGGGAAGCAGAGGCAAATCTGTAATTCTAACAAGGTGTGTGTGTGTGTGTGTTAGCCCTGAGGCAGTACTGTTGGGCACGCAGTACTGTAAACAGGCTTTAACCTCGTCACCCTGTTCTACCTAATTGGCTTGGCATCACACAACTTACACTCTGGGATTTAACGTTCGAGTTAGAAATCCACCAGAGCACAGCATGCAACCATGTAATAAGCCTGGAATTACTAAAACACTACAGTTGCTTTTATTTCTCCCTCCTCATATTATTTAATTAGCAATCACATTTTTTGGATTAATTATCATAATGGTATCGGAGGTGTTATGTCATGCCAGCTCTCATCTTTTTTTGGGCACACAAAGTGGCAAAAAGTGTTCATTAAGTTCACCAAAAACAAAACAAAACACAAAGCTAGAAATTGCTGTGAAACGTAAAGGAGTTGACATATCGGCTGTAACAAGCTTAATATTCATCTGAGCTACTTTTGTTTCCAATGAACTCTCCAACTGTTTCTCTCTCTCTCACACACACACACACCATTGCGCAGAGTAAATGGACCATTTACTCTGCATGAGTTTTCGAAGGCTGTTATTCCTGCCTACAATAAACATTTTTACTTTTGGAGCTACTGATTATTGGCAGTCATGTCTACTGGATTGCAGGAAGGAACAGCTTTAGCAATTTAGAATCGACTATCACTACGTTCACACTGCAAGGCTTAATGCTCAATTCCGATTTTTTTGTGAAATCCGATTTTTTTGTGAGGTCGTTCACATTAACAAATATATGCGACTTGTATGTGATCCTCAGTATGAACGAAAAGCGACCTAAAAGTGTTCCGCATGCGCATTGCAGGATACGACGACGTCACACGCAGTGAGCATGGCCAGTGTTTACGGAAGTAACCTAAAGTTTCCTGTGTATGACAGTAGCCAGCATGGAGTACCTGGCGATGATGCAGTTGTTGTTGCGACGGAGCCAGAACATGCACAATAGCCTGATGTTGAGGAGGAGGTTGAGAAGGAAGAGGGCAAGGGTTTTGTTGTTGTAACTTTTTTTGAGAGACCCGCCGCCTACTTCAGCGCAGAATAGTGACGTTTGTGGCTTGTTGATGACGTGTAAGTCGGATGAATGCGACCTGGTGGTTCAGACTGAAGTCGCATATGAAAAGATCGGATAGGAATCGGAATTAGGACCACATATCCAAACGGCCTGGGTCGGATTTGAAAAAATCGGATCTGTGTCGTTCATATTGTCAATAAAAGATCGGATACAGGTCACATATGGGCGAAAAAATCGGATTTGAGTCACTTCAGCCTGCAGTGTGAACGTAGTGTATGAGGCTTATGATCTGGCTAGTATATTTTAAAAATGCACTGCGTTATTTTATTATGCTTTTATGGAACAGCAGATTGGTTCGGAGGCAAAATTCCAGACGGTTATCCTAACATTAGTCCAGCAGATGCATGATGCTACTCATATATTGTTTGACTTGCACAAATTTTGGCAGCAGTGACGCCAATATTGCACTGATGATGTCTCTTTAACCGGCCACCTGCGTGTGTGTGCGTTTTAATTTCTAAGGTACGATAGAACAGATAATGTGCTTCAGATTAGCTCTTGTTTTCGAGTTCATTAAATGAGTTGCGTTTGAAAGTTACAAGTGGCTTGTATAATTTAGGATTAAAACATGATTGGGCATGCTGGAAAATAATCAGTGACCATGTGGAGTGTTGTGGCCCGATGCAATGATTATTTTCCAAAAAGCCCAAAACAGCTTTGCTCGGTTTTATTTCTCTTATATGACAGGAATTTGCCAACAGTTAGTTTTTATGTATTAAAAAGGCACCAGGACGTTTTATAGTTGCATTTAAAGATAGACTGGCTTTCAGATTTTTCAAGTGTAGGTCATAAAAAGAATTTTCCCTGATACCCAATTATTTTTGTTTAGTGGACCGAGAGCTACCGAATTCAAATCACAGACTTCCAATTTTTTAAAAATAGAACAGTTAATGAATTTAGGGCCACATGGCAAATTTAGGGCACAAATTAATGAATTTAGGGCCACATGGCCACAAATATGGCGTCGCTTCCGGTCTCGTTAGGCCCGAATTGAAGACAATTTCATGGTGGAATAACTGGATTTGCAGCAAATTATGGGCAGCAGAGACGATATAAATTTCTTGAACATTGAAAGGCAAGGGTTTTTTTTTTTGGTCCCCCCCTTCTTCTGAGATCAAGTAGCCGGCGCAGACCCTCTGTGTAGGCGGAGAAAACTGCTGATCACCGGTGCTTGTGGACATTTCTGCTTCATATAATCCTCACATTTTGCCATGGTGTGTGTGTGTGTGTATATATATATTTATTTATATATATATATATATATATATATATATATATATAAAAGGTAAAAGCTCAGCTGCTGGTGATGGTCATTGAAGCATGTAGTGCTTATGGCCCATAGAATAATGAATAGACGTGGAATAAGCACTCTTCCAGAGGTTCTGCACATCTTGCTGGAGGACCCGATGACACTGCTGCAGCAGATACCAACGCATCAGTGGACTAAACGGAGTTGATGTGCATGGCAGACTGGCAGTTGAATAAAATCATTTGACTTTTTAAAATCCTGCTTTTGTAGTTGGAAGAACTCTTCTCAAACAGGAAACTTGGTTAACCAAACACCATCTTTCTCACCAGTAGATTGACCTCTGGTGGCAAGTGCTGTGAACTGCATCACGTCAGTGCAGCATCTTATATCAGTTTAATAGAAAGAGGGGCTGAATTTTTGACCGTATTGAAAATAATATCATGGGGATTTCTGAATACTCCTGTATATCATAATACCGTGATGCCGCCCAAGCCTAGTGGCCACACTTCACAGTAGGGTGGTATTAGTGCATTAGCTGTCCTGAATTTCACCCGTACAGCAGAGCAGCTCTGCGCTGTTCTCCTCATAACGAATGGAAAACTGTTTGCCTAAACCATTGAGACCTGGCCATGCATGAAGCCAGAGCCACAGGAAGTACCGTAATACACCTCTTTTGCTGACAAAGCAGCTTCGTTGAGTGCCTCGAGGCAGCAGTTTGGAAAATGGGGAATTACAAACACACATGTACTCACTGTTTAATTCAGTACATGTGGAGCAGCTCATTATGGCTAACTGGCATCCTTCAGACCTTTTATGGTCTTTTTTGTTTTTTAATGTTCAATAAAAAAAATTAACAATATTTAGTAGGGCTGTAACGATATGCGTATCGAAATCGCGATACGCAGAGCCACGATCCGTATCGCGATATAAGAAGGCAGAATCGCGGTACACCCTTTCAAACTTCTCCTCAGCCCAAAAACAGAGGTGCTTCCAAACTTCAATTTATGAATACTTTACTTTTTATTTAAATTACATTTTAAACTTACTTAAATTACTTTTATTTTTTTATATCTATTAGTAAGTCGTTTTTTCGCCGACCTGCGACAATCTTCTGCGAGTCACGCAACGTCCACACTCGCCACTGGCAGAGCATTCATTTCTTTTAAGCGGTCGCCATTCTGGTTGCGACGCGGGGAGCGAATCTGTAAACAAGCAGCTCATTGGCTGGCTAGGTGTGCCACAAGCCAATCACAATCACTTGACCGGAAAGGCATGCAGTGTTGCCAGATTGGGCAGGTTTAGGTGCTTTTTGGCTGGTTTTGAACATATTTTGGGGTGGAAAACGTTAGCAATATCTGGCACCACTGAAGGCATGTCTGCTTGGGCGGAAGCCTTCTGCGGCAGTTACATTTTGACACGCGAGCAATGTTTCACCATAAAAATTCCGTAATTTCCATCTGTTTTCCGCGATCACAGAAAATCATTGGCCCTATGAGAGTGAGACAGTGAGAGAGCCACCCCCCCAAAAAAAAATCTTAACGGATTTACACGATTTGGAAAAATGACTTTTTCAGAACCGAAAAAAACAGAGCTTCCGGCTCAACAGTATTATTTTGAGAAATAAAACAATCTTTGGATATACATTTGCTCATTTTTGCATACATATTACTCATTCTCTGCAGTGGTCTGAATTATTTGTTATTAAATAGTTAATGTAAGTAAGTAAATGTTAATAAGTCAAATTTACTACTTTAAAAAAAACATTTTTAAAAAATCTTGGGCGTATCGAATCGTGGGTCAAAAATCGCGATACGAATCGAATCGTGAGTTGGGTGTATCGTTACAGCCCTAATATTTAGTTTATTTTGGCGGCACGGTGGTGTAGTGGTTGGCGCTGTCGCCTCACAGCAAGAAGGTCCTGGGTTCGAGCCCCGTGGCCGGCGAGGGCCTTTCTGTGCGGAGTTTGCATGTTCTCCCCGTGTCCGCGTGGGTTTCCTCCGGGTGCTCCGGTTTCCCCCACAGTCCAAAGACATGCAGGTTAGGTTAACTGGTGACTCTAAATTGAGCGTAGGTGTGAATGTGAGTGTGAATGGTTGTCTGTGTCTATGTGTCAGCCCTGTGATGACCTGGCGACTTGTCCAGGGTGTACCCCGTCTTTCGCCCGTAGTCAGCTGGGATAGGCTCCAGCTTGCCTGCGACCCTGTAGAACAGGATAAAGCGGCTAGAGATAATGAGATGAGATTTAGTTTATTTTCTGGTTGTTTGAGAGAGACCGTGTGTTTGCTCATGTCTTTGGGGATTATACTAGTGAGGAATAGAGGTTAATATTTGGTTGAGAGGACCAGTCCAGTGTAGAGCACACATTGTGTTTCTGAGCCTTTATTAAAGACTGGGTGAGTGAGGCATCAAGTCAATCCTTCCCTCACTGCCTTTCACACAAGGATATTTGGGACGCATGCCCCGTTTTCAGTTTAAGCTACATGGTGTGGTGTTTTAGTGGGAAGAACACAGCCAGACATGATCATTAACAAACTCCTCCAAAGCCTGTCTGGAAGCTGTACACCTGGGTGTTGATGTGTTGGACACACAGAAGCCATGAGCCATCAGCAATTACGCTGTTGTATTGTGAGGCTGTACAGGTGTCCCCTTCCTCCTCCTCCTCCTCCTCCTCCTCCTCCTCACTGTCACTGTTCTTGTCACTGTTCTGCAGTTTCTCTGAAGCATCTCTCCTGCTCTGCTCTCAGGTGCTCGACCCTGGATGCCATTCTGGCAGCCTGTGATTTAAGATCCTGTGGAAGTCATCAGGCATTTAATTATATTTGTAGATAACTGATGACCAATATCCATTTCGGTTGATCCATCTGGTGATGACCACCAGAGAAACATGTGATGCACATGAAAGTGACATTTTACAGACCTGTGGCTGGAAGGACAAAAATATCTGCACCAACATGATCAAAATGGAGTCTTAATGGAGCATGAAATCATTGCCACCCACATGCTTTGCCTTTACGAGTATAACACACACACACACACACACACACACACACACCCATATGCATACTCTGTCTGTGTGTGTGTGTGTCCCTTTCTCATCCCATCTCATTATCTGTAGCTGCTTTATCCTGTTCTACAGGGTCGCAGGCAAGCTGGAGCCTATCCCAGCTGACTACGGGCGAAAGGCGGGGTACACCCTGGACAAGTCGCCAGGTCATCACAGGGCTGACACATAAGGGGTGTTCACACGGCACATATTTGCATCGATGCTGCACCGATGTATTTTGTTGCGATATATCTTACACCGGTGTAAATTTTGTGGAGCGTTCACACGTCACAAACCTGCTTACTAGAGAGAAGCGTGTTAGCACCGGTGCAGCCCCACTTGCGGTCACGTGGCAGTTTTTGCGACCGTGCTATACGATAGTAATAATGCAGAAATGAAATGTGCGCATGCGTGAAAATGTACTTCCTTTTCCTGGTTGTCATGGCATCACCAAGTGCCGGGAAAACAACGTGGATGAAGACACCAGTGTTGCCAGATACTGCTGACGGTTTCCAGCCCAAAATATGTTCAAATCCGCCAAAATGCACTTAAAACCGCCCAATCTGGCAACACTGGAAGACACGCAGTTCTGTTGTTGATATTCGCCATTTTGGAAGCGCAAAATACCAGGATGCAAATTATGCAATGCCCGTATGTAATCAACTCTCCTGACGCGTAGCGAGTCTACCCCTGTAGCGTTCAGACGGCCCATTTTATATTGGTGCTGCACCGCAAACTAGCATTTACTCCGGAGTAAATTTCTTAAACCACCTCCCGAGCAGGGTTAGATTTGCACCGGTTTAAGCAGCTTTCAGGGGCTACACCGGTATAACTTTGTACCGTGTGAACGCTCTACCGGGGCAGCCCCGGTGCTACACCGGAGTAAAAGTTGCCGTGTGAACACCCCTATAGACACAGACAACCATTCACACTCACATTCACACCTACGGTCAATTTAGAGTCACCAGTTAACCTAACCTGCATGTCTTTGGACTGTGGGGGAAACCGGAGCACCCAGAGGAAACCCACACGGACACGGGGAGAACATGCAAACTCCGCACAGAAAGGCCCTCGCCGGCCACGGGGCTCGAACCCGGACCTTCTTGCTGTGAGACGACAGCGCTAACCACTACACCACTGTGCCACCCCTGTGTCCCTTCCTCTCTGGCATAATGTGTTCATTGATGGTAAGGTGACTTTGTCATTAAAGAAACAGTCCACCGTATTTCCATAATGAAATATGCTCTTATCTGAATTGAGACGAGCTGCTCCGTACCTCTCCGAGCTTTGCGCGACCTCCCAGTCAGTCAGACGCAGTCAGACGCGCTGTCACTCCTGTTAGCAATTTAGCTAGGCTCAGTATGGCCAACGGTATTTTTTGGGGCTGTAGTTAGATGCGACCAAACTCTTCCACGTTTTTCCTGTTTACATAGGTTTATATGACCAGTGATATGAAACAAGTTCAGTTACACAAATTGAAACGTAGCGATTTTCTATGCTATGGAAAGTCCGCACTATAATGACAGGCGTACTAACACCTTCTGCGCGCTTTGACAGTGCATTGATATCTGAGCTCCGTATCAATGCACTGCCGAAGCGCGCAGAAGGTGTTAGTACGCCTGTCATTATAGTGCGGACTTTCCATAGCATAGAAAATCGCTACGTTTCAATTTGTGTAACTGAACTTGTTTCATATCACTGGTCATATAAACCTATGTAAACAGGAAAAACGTGGAAGAGTTTGGTCGCATCTAACTACAGCCCCAAAAAATACCATTGGCCATGCTGAGCCTAGCTACATTGCTAACAGGAGTAACAGCGCGTCTGACTGACTGGGAGGTCGCGCAAAGCTCGGATAGGTACGGAGCAGCTCGTCTCAATTCAGATAAGAGCATATTTCATTATGGAAATACGGTGGACTGTTCCTTTAATGTACAACCCCAAAAGATAGAAAAGTTGGGACAGTATGTTGAAATTTAAATTGAAAACAATGACTTGTAAATAATCTTTAACCTGTATTCTACTCAAAACAATGTAACAGCACATTGATGTATTACCTCATTAATTTTTTTTAATGAACACATTTTAATTTTGATTCTTGCAACATTAAAAAAAAAAATACTTTATAATGTTGCCGTTCCTTCTCACAACACTTAAGATGTTTCGGGACTGAAGACACCAAGCAATGAAGGGTTTCAGGTTTTGTCATTTGTCCTGCAAACAGGTCATAAGGTCGTTGTCTGTCTGTCTTTTTTTTTTTTTTTTTTAAATTAACCACACATTCTCTTTTGTGGACGGAGGGGTCAGGCACCCTCTGTTTCCACAGCCATGCCTTTGTAATGTGTGCGTGCAGAATGTGGTTTTTGCATTGTCTTGTTGAAATATCCCTGGAAAAGATGTCTTGAAGGCAGCAAATATTGCTCCAAAATTTCAGTCTACTTTTTCTGCATTACTGCTGCCATTACAGAAGTGTACATGTAAGTTACCTTTGTCGAGGGCACTGACATTAACCCCATACTATGACAGACCCTGGCTTTTGGACTTGTTGCTGGTAACAGTCCGGATGATCCTTTTTGTCTTTGGTCCAGAGCACATGGCATCTATTTCTTCCAAAAGCAAAAAAATAAAAGACCTGCAATACTGATTCATCTGAGCATAATACATCTTTTCACTGTGTGATGTTCCATCCCAGATGCCCCTGAGCCCAGAGAAGTTGATGGCACTTCTGGACACAGTTAACATAAGGCTTTCTTTTTGCGCAGTAAAGTTTTAACTGGCATTTGTGGATGTAACTCTATTGTCGGGGTTGACAAAGGTTTGCCAAAGTAATCCTGAGCCCATGTGTTTACATCAGCCATAGATGAATGATGGTTCTTGATTCAGTGCTGTCTGAGGGATCAGAGATCATGGGTATTCAGCTTTGGCTTGCACCCTTGCCTTGAATTAGACTGTCTTCCCCGTGTCCAAATGGGTTTCCACCAGTTTCCTCTGGTTTACTCCCACCTCCCAAAGACCTTCGGATATGTGGATTGGCTACTCTAACACTACGTTCAGACTGCAACCTGAAACGACCCATATCCGATTTGTTGTGAAATCCGATTTTGTTGTTAGGCCGTTCACATTACCAATTATATGAGACTTGTATGTGATCTCCAATATGAACGGAAAACGACCCAAAAGTGTCCCGCATGCGCAAATTGACACGTAATAAGCACATCTACGTAATACGTAAACAAAAAAAAAGCGCACTCCAAGTTTGCAAGTAAAGCATGGAGATGAGGCGAGACCTGGCGATGTGGTTTTTGTGGCGGCGGCGGAACTCACACAATAATCTGATTAATGTGGGCAGCAGACTTATGAGACCGAAGGCGTCAAATTACTGGAAATTTCCAGAACAATCTTATAATCTTGTAATACAGGATGGTTTAACATCCAGGTCCCTACCAAATCCACCATTAGCTTGATCAATTCTATAAAAGTCTATTTAAATTCTGAAAACTGTACAAATGTTGTTGTTTTCCACCAAAGAGGCGGGATTAGCCAACGCAGAATAGTGACGTTTGTCTCTTGTTGATGACGTGTAGGTCGCATGAATGCGACCTGTCCGGTCAGACTGCAGTCGCATGTGAAAATAACGGATATGCATCGGAATTAGGACCACATATCCAAGCGGCCTGGGTCGCATGTGAAAAAATCGGATCTGTGTCGTTCAGATTGTCAATAACAAATCGGATACAGGTCGCATATGGGCAAAAAAATCGGATATGGGTCGTTTCAGGGTGCAGTCTGAACGTAGTCTAAATTGCCCCTATAGTTTGTTAATGTGCATCTCTGGCTTGTCTGCTGGCCGGCAGTGCAGATGCTGAGCAGCACAAACTCAGCCAAGTGTGTCATTTCCTTCTTGGTGAAAATGCAGAGACTGTGCACAAATTTCATCAGAGGATATAAAAATGCAAAAGCAGTATGTACTGAGCTTGCCATGCGACTACTTGGGTTCTGCAATCATACCTTGGGTGATGTGTACTGAGCACACATATAGCAAGCTTGACTTGAGCAAAAATAATTATTCTCGCTTGAGAATGACTTGAAAATTTACATTTGGGTCTTATATTACCCAACAGGGACATTTACTATGTAATAAATTAATTGTATCTAAAAGTTAATGTTATGATTTTGCCTTCATTTTCTTTGTCTGCAAAGTGATTCTGTGGTTGTATAATATAGGCTTATTCATATGCAATTATAGCGGCTCTCCCCGCACTCTTTGTGAGCGGGGCCCCATTCTTAAGAGAATGCATTGACCTGATTTTTGATGGCTTGACCATATGATGTCCATGCGTACGACGAATGTGTACCACCACAGGGAACCCGACTGTAAGTGCAAGGCAACGTGTATCAAACATTTGACCGCCAGACAGCGAAACTTGTATCTCTTATTTACCTAAGACGGATGGGTTTTTATCCAGCACGTCTTTTTAATTTGCTTTTTAAAAAATAACATGGGATTTATTTATGAATGCATTTCAAGGAAAATATTCATGAGCTTCATATAAAACTAAAAACAGTTTTATTAGTCCACTAGCTTGTCGACAGTTTCTGTCATGTAAGGGCAGTAGATGGATGTAAGTGCAGGAAGAGTTGGATTGAAAGCACGCTAGCAAACGGATCCAACACGTAGATTAAGGCGGAGTCGAAAAACTGGCAGTGGTCAAGTGAGGCACAGACAGGATATCAGAGGTGATACAATACTCGCAGTCCAAAAAACCAAAACGGGGTGAAAAGCCATACAAAATACAAGGCTTGGTAGCATCAGACTCAGGGTCCAGAGCATATACTTCACAAAGTCTGTTACTAAGAGTCCTTGTATGTATGCGCTGTGATTGCACTCTAATCAGGAACAGGTGCATGGTGATTTAGTCCTAATGGTGCTGCGTGTGCGTTGTAGTTTGTGGCTGCACGCTTTTTTATTCTATTCAAGTTGATTTTGTGCCCTTGCAAATGTTTTGCTCATACACTCATCAGGAGCTCTGCTTTTAGGCACTGCCTAATAATATATTTGTGATATCCTATATTAAATGTATGTTATTTACCAGCTGGGAGGTCTGTATCGTGAAATACCGTGACCGAGGTCTTGAAAGTACTGACCGAGGCCGAGGTCACGGTATTTCACCATACGGACCGACCTTAAGCTGGTAAATAATATATGTATTTTTTTCTTTACCAAATTCTAACAGAAAACAAGAACGCCCGAAAGGGAAAACCGAGCCGAGCTGCCATTTTGAATCCTCATTCACGGCTGTAATGCAAATTGCTTCCTCCTCGGTATACAAGTGCACTTCCATGGCAGGAAAAAAACTACATTTTGCTGCCTATGTAGTCCCCTATTTATACAAATAGGAGTCATTCAGGATTCAGCCATGTTTTTGCTCGGTGTTGGCAAATTACAGGTTTTTAGCTTTCTCCTGAAATGTTTTCTTTTCTTTTATTTCTTCTTCCTCAGGGTAGTAAAACTCACTTTCGCTGCGAACACTGTCGTTATCGCTATCCATGCTGTAAAATTAATGCTATTATGCTGAGAAATGCTGGCAAAAATTTATAAGATTTTTGATAATCTTATAAATAAATCTTATTAAAAAAAATAAGTGTTGACAAAAAATGCTACTATGTTTGTTGTTGTGAACGAGTGAGTCGCCAGAGGTCCGTAACCGGGGTCTGTACCATAGGATACGGACCCGCTCGCCAGCCAATCAGAGCGCAGGATTTGGACCACGAAAAAAATAATAAATGTTTTGATCACTTAATGTTATGTTTCTCTATCTGCATGAGTGCTGTGAGTCAAGCGCCCCCCCCCCCCCCCCCAAAAAAGGAAACCCTCCCACATTATCAGCTTGTTCATTTTAAATGTCAAGTATTTCATTGACTTGCGTTTTGAGTTTTTTGATAATAAAATGACTGACTGCTCATCACTAGTGAGTGAAGCTTGACTTGGTTTGAGCACGTTATTTGTACTGTTTCATAGAAAACGTTCCCGAGAAACATGAAGCCCCAGTGCTGATGTGGATGCCCACATGATGGAGTGATACAGTACCAGTCAAAAGTTTGGACACATCTACTCATTCATAAGCATTTCTGCCATTTGACTGTTTTCTCCATTGTAGAACAATACTGAAGACCTCATAACTATTAAATAATATATGGAACATGTATGGAATTTTGTGGAAAACAAAGGGTTTTAAAAATGTTTCCTATTTTAGATTCTTCACAGTAGCCAGCGTTTCCCTTGATGGTGCTTTGCACACTCTTGGCATTATCTTAACCAGCTTCATGAGGGAGTCACCTGGAATGCTTTTCAGTTAACAGCTGTACCTCGTCAAAAGTTAATTAGTGCAGTTTCTTGCTGCCTTAATGAGTTTGAGATCAAACAGTAAATAATAAAAATACAGTAAATAGCCCTGTTCCATAATGGTAGTAATCCATATTTTGTCAGGAACCGCTCAACTAAGTAAAGAGAAACATCATCCATCATTAAGACATGAAGTGTCGTCTTTCTTTTTATTAATTAAAAATCACTGAATTAGGTTTTGTCCAAACTTTTGACTGGTACTGCAGATTATAGAATTTCAGTTTAAAAATAAAAATTCTAGCAAGGCCCAGCACGCTTGGCACTGGAGATCTCGGTGTCTAACACGCCATTTCCCAAGCTTCTCCTGTTTCACTCGGTTTGCTCTCAACAGAGGCAGTTTGCAAAGTCCTCTGTCTGTCTCTCACTCCAGCGTGAACTGGGAACACACGGTTAGCAATCATATGTGTGAAATGGATTGGAGATGGCACTCTGTGCAACCTGTGGCACACACAAACACGGAGTTCATGACTTGCCTGGGGACATCTTTTCTCTCTCTTGTACCCTCTTTCTTTTTTCTGGATCCCGACATACCAAGCAGACACTTACCCCTTTTCCACCAAATCAGTTCCAGGGCTGGTTCGGGGCCGGTGCTGGTTCACAACTCATTCAACTTGCGAGCCAGCTGAGAACCAGTTTGTTTTTCCATAGCTCACGGTGCTAAGGGAAGCCACGTCATTACATCACTGTATACGTCAGTTACGTTGCTGTATACGTCAGTTACGTCGCTACGTTTGCATAAACCTTGGCGCGAATATCGAAGCAAAAACAACACGGAAGAAGCAGCAGCAACAACAACAATAATAATAATAATGGATGACTTCGCGTTTGTACAGCTGCTGCTTCTCGTCACTTAAAAATGGCGATCTTTCGCGGTCTTGTTATTGTTGTTGGTCTTAACAACTCCGCCCCATCCCCCCCGCTGACTTAAGCGGTTCTTTCCTCTGGCCCAGCAGAGAATTGGTGCTAGCCTGGAACCGTTTTTTCTGGCCCCAGAGCCAGTTCTTTGTCAGTGGAAACAGAAAACCCGGTTCCAAACTAAGCACTGGCCCCGAACCAGCCCTGGAACTGCTTTGGTGGAAAAGGGGCAACTGAAGACCAAGCACCAGTCAGTGGTCAAGGCTTTGGTTGAAGTCTGATTGGTTTTTGTAATATTGGAATGTATAATGGCCCTTTTCCACTACCCTTTTTCAGCTCACTTCAGCCCGACACGGCTCGCGTTTCGACTACCTCAGAGCAGCACGACTCAGCTCGCTTCAGCCTTACTCAGCACCCAAAACTCGCACGGTTTTGGAGTGGGGCTGAAGCGAGCCAAACCGAGCCGAGTGGGGCTAGGGGCGTGAGGAGACACTCCCCTGTGCACTGATTGGTGAGGAGGAGTGTCCTCACATGCCCACACACGCCCCGCGAGCACGCTGGGATCTGTAAACACCGTAAACCCGGAAGAAGAATAATTACGAATTACGAGAATTTCTGAAGCCTTATGCGCCTCGCCTCATCTATACGCTCTTGCCAGTATCTGTTGGCGTTGTCGGTGACAACAAGCCACAGCACCAAGACCAGCAACACTAACGACTCCATGTCCTCCATGTTTATTGTTTACTATCCGGGTCGTGAGACTACCGCTTAAAAGGTCACTGATGTCACTGTTTGCGCCGCCTAACGCCATCACGTGACGTCCACCCACTTTCGCTAACTCCACCCAATGTGTCCACCCACTTCCAGCCAGCACGGTTCAGCGCTGTTGTAGTTGAAATGCAACTCCAACAGCCCCGCTTAGCTCGACTCAGCCCAACTCAGCACGGCACGGCTCAGCCGCATTGGTAGTGGAAAAGCGGCATAAGATTCCAAAGTTTAAAAAAAAAAAACCTTGTCCCAAACTGCATAGTATCCTGGGGAGGGTCTCTGTGGATCCACAGCCCTCTTCCTGGAACACTGGGTGCGAGGCAGACAAGCCAGTCATGTCCTTTTCATACCATGTGACCAACCAGAGTTGTACCCCTGTTGATTTGTGCTAGAAAGGGTGAACCCGCATTGTCCAACTCAGCTTTGTGTCGGATCTCCTGAGAACCGCTCCAAAGTGCAGACTTTATTGCAGTTTATTTTCAAGCACATTAAAGCAAGTAAAGCTGCATGCGTTGCTTTTTTTTTTTTTTTTTTTTTTTTTAGCTCCTCCAGTAAAGTTATTCAGTCTGTGCAATAGTTCTGGGTGAAAATGAAAACACTGCAGCTGAAATAAAGCACGTACCTGTTCTCGTGCATCTCCTTGATTGGGCATGTGATGTGTCGTACAACGATAAATTGCAATACGAATTTGACTTCAAATCGATGAAATAAAAATTGCAATGAACCCAGGTCCAACCCTAGTCTTTGGTTTGAGAGTCATCAGACGGTACCACAGACATTCACACCTAGGCCAATTTAGCATAACCAGTCCATCTAGCAGAGGGATCATGCAAAACTCTACACACAGTAACTCGAACTCGGGATCGAACTTTGGACCCTGGAGCTGTGAAGAAGCAAACTGCCTGCTGTGCCAGTGTTTTGTAGTTTAGGATATTGCCAAACGTACAAGCAAGCCTACTTTACATCCCCCCCCTCCCACTACTCACAATGTCTTGAAATTTTAAACAGCTCGATCTTCATTGCAAACCTGAAATTAAAAATTCAGATGGTGGCCGATTTGCTTGCTTTTGCTCGCCTTGGTTTCTCTTGTACCGATTCATGGAACGGCTGATGCAAGAAATCTCTGTGCTTCTGAGGAAAGAGCAGTTCAGGACCCTACGCAACAACTACAGACGACGGTCGGCCAGAGACGCTCAAAGGCTACTTGCAGCCGATATGTCAGGGTTCTAAAGGTGTTTTTAATCTGTGTTGTAGTTCACTATTGTCTTGGGATTTGGCTTGCGTCGGCTTCAAGAGGAGATGATGAACGTTCATATGTGCAAAGTGTTGAACCCAGCTCATTCTCCACTCGGAAAACCAATCCCATGGTTGTCTCAGCATGTTTTGTCTGGACAGTGGAGGAAGACCCTTCATTGTTGCTGGAAGAGCTTGCCTTTTGGCAGTATTTTATGAAGAGAAGAAATTGCAGGAGGGGAGGAAAGAATAAGAAAGGTAAGAGGGGAAAAATGGCAGCTGGGAGTTGAATCCATGGCACCCTGGTGGAAACGACTGAAATGGAGTCAGGCCTCATTAATATTGTGTAGCAGAAGCCTGATGGAACACTGCGACCTGCGTTCATGCTTGTGATGTGTAATTTTAGCTACATCATAACTGGGGGGACTCTCTCTCTCTCTCTCTCTCTCTCTCTCTCTCTCTCTCTCTCTCTCTCTCTCTCTCTCTGTGTGTGTACCACACCTTTTGCTATTCATCGACTGAGATGCCTTCATTTTATACAGGTTCGGTTTGTGAAACAGTGACTAGGTTGACATGCACACTAAGCATTTGACATCAGCAACCCATCACACCCTGTGTGAGGAAGAGAGCAGGGCTGGCAGGTACGTACAAACACATACCACATCTGCTTGACGACCACATGGAAGCGAAGAGCTCTAATATGGACAGGAGGTAAGAGATGCAGCAAGCTATATTTCTGTTTAGAGAAACGGAGAATGGCTTGATGAAAGGCTCCATAATCTGTTTTATTGTGTTATGTTGCAAATCATGGTAATGGCTTCAGTGGTGGTGGTGGTTCCCTCTGTTCATTTGTGTGTTGCATTTTAAGTTCGACAGCCTCATCTCATCTCATTATCTCTAGCCGCTTTATCCTGTCCTACAGGGTCGCAGGCAAGCTGGAGCCTATCCCAGCTGACTACGGGCGAAAGGTGGGGTACACCCTGGACAAGTCGCCAGGTCATCACAGGGCTGACACATAGACACAGACAACCATTCACACTCACGGTCAATTTAGAGTCACCAGTTAACCTAACCTGCATGTCTTTGGACTGTGGGGGAAACCAGAGCACCTGGAGGAAACCCACGTGGACACGGGGAGAAAATGCAAACTCCGCACAGAAAGGCCCTCGCCGGCCACGGGGCTCAAACCCGGACCTTCTTGCTGTGAGGCGACAGCGCTAACCACTACACCACCGTGCCGCCCAGTTCAACAGCCATTTTAGGAAAGTTGGGGGGGGGGGGGTGTTTGATGTTTCTAGTAATTTATAGTCTTGGGTTGTTTTTATGCCTCCACCACCATAAGGTGCAGGAGGCATTATGTTTTCGGGTTGGCCGTCTGTCCGTGCGTCCGTCCCGAAACCTTGTGAACGCGATATCTCCAAGGCGAATGAAAGGAATTTCACCAAACTTTCACCATTTGTGCATTTGGGGACAAAGATAAACTGATTAGATTTTGAGATCAAAAGGTCTAAGGTCAAGGTCACTGTGAGGTCAAATGTCTGTCCGAAAACCTTGTGAACACAATGTCTCCAAGGCTGATGCAAGTAATTTCACCAGGTCATGATTACTGTGAGGTCAAATGTCCATCCCCAAATCACAACTTCGTAAGGCGTGTAGTCTACCGGGCGGAGGCATCCCCATCGACACCGTTGGCGTCGAGTTCTATCTAGTTGTGCTTGCGTTTTTCCCAAAATCGGGGCGCATAATTGTTAAAGTACAAATGCATGGCAGTGCTCCAGGGAACAGATCCCTGGTCCTTTCAGAAACTATGGTCTGGGAACCACGGCATGGTCTGCATCCGGTGTAGAACCTATCCCCATTTGCGGCATACCGAGTAATGTGATTTTGGTTTATTCTGTTTTCTCGTGTCTGCCATTTTACAAACCTGCATGCACATTGTATTCCACAATCCACGTTTCTTCTCTCTGCAGTTTTGACCCCCACCCCCAAGTGAGCCCAGAATCTGCCTTGGGTGCGGACTCTAGTATTTAGAAAATACCATTAATCATCAAGAGGTTTTATTTCTGTAACTCCTAACCAGTGGAGCTCTCCAAAGTGCTTAGTAGAAGTTGCACTAATGTTGAGTCTAGAACTGGATTAATACATGTAAACTCAGCCACAAACACACGACTTTTAAATTTCAGTGTTTGTCCTTATCCCCATTTATGTTAGCCTGGCTAACGCGACTTCAAAGCTCTCCGAGCATTTGGTCTGGCCAAGCTATTAAGCCAAACCGTTTCCCAGAGCCCGTGGTTGACCCGCCTCCCTGAAATGCCTCAGTTTGCTACTGGTCGAAGCCAGAAAAGGCTGTGACGAAGCTTAAACCAATCACATCACTCTTTCCTCTGACGTATGCGACGCGACGGGGCTAACTGGTAGATTAAACTCTTACCGAAGCCGGTCGGGAGCAAGGCGAAAACGTCCTTCCTTTCAATAAATACCTCCAGGGCTGCTCTTTGCTCCGTTTTCAGTGAGAACTTGCTCAATGTTCGTAATGTTTCTAGTGAATGAAGCGCTTCCGGCATAGATTCTGTAAACAATCTATGGCTTCCGGTTGCAGTTCTACTATGTCACTGCCTTGAACACGCCTCTACCCAGGGCCGTTGGAGATGCTCAAAGTTGATTGGTTCCCGATTTTTCGGGAGCTTGGAAGTGCTGTTGATAGCCTGCCTGGCCAGACTAAGCTCGGAACAGGCCCTCGTGTTGCGTCACGCTTAGGATGGGCGGGCCCAGGCTACATTTATGTAGTTATGGCATCAGATGTGCCATTTCGGAGGCTTTATACCCACCAACCCCAAATAAACAAACTCTCTCAGCCTTTTGTTTGCCATCAGATTTCTCTCTTTAAGACCTGCGACTTTCCTCTGATTCTTAAATGTTTGAAAATACCAGTACTTTTAGGACTTGTGCTTCAGTTCAAGCCTACTAAACAGCATTTATACACCAATCAGCCATAACACAAATCCTCCTGCCTAAGATTGTGTACGTCCCCTTTGTGCTGTCAAAACGGCTCTGACCCGTCAAGGCATGAACTCCCCAAGACCTCTGAAGGTGTGCTATGTATATGGTAGGTCTCAAAGTGGCATTAATGCCAGGACCCAAGGTTTCCCAGCAGAACATTTCCCAAAGCATCACACTGCCTCTGCTGGCCTCTATGGCTTGCACTCCCATAGTGCATCCTGGTGCACATGAACCCAGCTGTCAACATGATGTAAAAGAAAACATGGTCCATCGGACCAGGCCACCTTCCTCCATTGTTCCATGGTCCTGTTCTGATGCTCGCATGCCCATTGTAGGTGGTGGAAAGGGATCAGTATGGGCAGTCTGACTGGTCTGTGGTTACGCAGCCCCGTACACAACAAGCTGCAATGCACTGCACTGTATTCTGATGAGTTTCCATCATAGCCAGCGTTAACTTTTTCAGCAGTTTGTCCTACAGTAGCTTTTCTGCGCCATCAGACCAGACAGGCTAGCCTTCGCTCCCCATGCACATCAGTCAGCCTTGCGTGCCCAAGACCCCGTCACTGGTTCACTGGTTATCCTTCCTTGGATCACTTTTGGTAGGTACTAATCACTGCATACTGGTAACACACCATAAGACCTGCTGTGTTGGGCATGCTTTGACCCAGTCATCTAGCCATCACAATTTGGAACTTGTCAGTCAGTCAGATCCTTGTGCTTGCCCATTTTTCCTGCTTCCAGCACATCAACTTGTAGAACTGATGTGCTGCCCAAACCTTGACAGTTGCCACTGTTGAGATATCGGTGATTCACGTCACCTGTCAGTGGTTTTAATGGTATGGCTAATCGGTGTACGCGTCCCTCACCTCTTGCTGTTTATATAAAATATTCATACTCTATTTACTAAGCTAGTAATGATGAATGCAGGGCTAAAAATTAACTTAAGTGCTTGGTCGCCACTCGGGCCACGATCCCTGAATTCTTAGTGACCCAGGCCAAAATAAAGTGACCCTTAAATTTCCTCGAGTTGGACACGAAATTTAAAACCATTTTTACTTGAATAAGTCCCCACGGTGTTTAACTTGTGCCCCCAGAAATGGATTAATCAACAACATTAATTCTATGTAATTGTTGTTTCGATATTGTACATTATTCAAACATTACACTACATTAGTCATTTAGCTGACATTTAACTGACTATAAGTGCATGTAGCCAAGAGAATCCAAGAGCAACCGGTGCTGAAGTACGAGTGCAAACAAACAGCCTAGAAATATCATCTGATATGTGGAATGATCAGGGTAGTTAAAAAGTTGAAGAAGCTTGGATAAATATATCGACAAGGAATTATGTAAGTATGGTATGTTTATTGTTTCCAAAGTTTGAGAGCATTTGCATTAAAATGGTTAGTCTATGCTTCTCAGGCCTAGCTTTTGCTTCTTGAGCCTATATACACTACCGTTCAAAAGTTTGGGGTCACCCAGACAATTTTGTGTTTTCCATGAAAAATCACACTTTTATTTACCTCCATAAGTTGTAAAATGAATAGAAAATATAGTCAAGACATTTTTCTGGCCATTTTGAGCATTTAATCGAGCCCACAAATGTGATGCTCCAGAAACTCAATCTGCTCAAAGGAAGGTCAGTTTTATAGCTTCTCTAAAGAGCTCAACTGTTTTCAGCTGTGCTAACATGATTGTACAAGGGTTTTCTAATCATCCATTAGCCTTCTGAGGCAATGAGCAAACACATTGTGCCATTAGAACACTGGAGTGATAGTTGCTGGAAATGGGCCTCTATAGATAGTTTTCACATGACGTCACAGAGTCGGGGATTCCCTAGTGCCGGCCATCTTGCGGGTCAAGCTTACCGTACGGGTCACTGAGCACACATTGTAACGCGCGAGTACAAAGTCTTCAAAAGAACCCAAGCAGGCTATTTAAAGCTAGCAATGGTGCACACCTGTTGTATTCACGGCTGTCGTAATAGGTCAGATGATGACGTCAAGCGGAGCTTTTATGGAATTCCCACTGTACGGGAGCACGAAGGCGAGCAAACAAAGAAACTCGGCATACAAAGGAGAAATCTATGGCTTGCGAGAATCAACCGCAAGGATTATCAGCCTTCCAAACACAGCAAAGTCTGCTCCGATCATTTTATAAGTGTTAAGTTGTAAACAATCTCTTGAGAATGCCTAACTGGAACCGCTGAGTGTACGTTTACATTGTAATGTACACTTAATATCACTCGTTTGTCACGTTTCTATTTGACACTTGTCACTTCACTCACACAAGGGTCATTTTTGAAAAACATTTTAGGTCTATTCTGTATGCAGGGATGCAAACCGCGCGCCTTTTGGCGGATGCCGCCTTGTTCACGGCTGAATCGCGCAGATCCAATTTTTTTTTTAGAGGGGGTGTTGGAGTGTCTGATTATAATTTCAAAGTAAATTCTGTATTAAAATTACTAAATAAGCAAATCTGTTACAGTCCATGAAACATAGGAAGTATAAGGATGAGAAAAAAACAGTGAATCGGAAAGCTGCGCACATTTGCGCAGCTTCGTGCAAATGTGCGCAGCTTTCCGATGCAAAGTAATATTGCACAGTATTCATAATAGTCTTAAATCAACTCGATATTATACACATATATTTATATGCAGTGTTGAGAGCTCTAAAATTCCAATGTTTACATACCTTGGCTGTAATTAGGACACGACTGTCACTTGTTTTTATATGGTGGACTTCACGGACCCAGCCACAGACAAAATAATTGTATGACTCCAGCGACTTGTATGCTTTGAGGTCGTCAAGTGTGTAGGCACTTTTACTATTCACGAAATAGTTCACAATATCAGGGTACGATATGGATGGCAGCCCTGCATAGTCACTTGAAAATGCATCTTTATCCACTTCGTAGGGGTCAATTCCCCCAATCAAGGCCAGTTTGTCTGCATACCGATGTCGTCCAATGTGTCCATATACTTCCGTTTGCTTGATTTTGCCGACATTGATCTTTATTTTAGAAAACTGACTATATAACTTTATAAATTCGTCCGAGATAACGTAGCCGGTAATGGCGATGGTCCTTTGTTTGCCCCACAATATGGTGGCTGGAGGGCGTTCCCCGGAATGCCATGACGTCAGTGAAAACTATCTATACACCTATGTAGATATTGCACCAAAAACCAGACATTTGCAGCTAGAATAGTCATTTACCACATTAGCAATGTATAGAGTGTATTTCTGATTAGTTTAAAGTGATCTTCATTGAAAAGAGCAGTGCTTTTCTTTCAAAAATAAGGACATTTCAAAGTTACCCCAAACTTTTGAATGGTAGTGTAAGAGACATCGCGGTAGTGTTCTATTAGACTAGCTCTCGGTGCTTATGGTTAATAGGGTTGTGGTTATGGTATTCGGCAGATGCTTTTGTCCAAAGCGACTTACAATATATAAACAGTTATTAGTCAACCAGTACAATAATACAGTCTGTGTACTCTGACATGGCCTACCTTCCAGATGATGGCTGCTGCATGACTGCAGGATTTTCCTTTTTTGCTCTGGCTAGGCTCAGGCTTTAAGCGAACAAGCTCGCCCTTTCTTTTACACACAGTTTTGCCAGTTTTATTACCATGTAGATAATTGTACGCCTCCTTGCTTTTGTAGTTCCTTAGCTCCTCGCCATCAACGCCCTCACTAAGAATAAAATAATTGACAATGTCAACGTAGCTGACATCGGGACACAACTTCATGTCGTTTATCCATTCTGTGAGGGTAGACGAACGGGGCACTTTGATCATATCCTCAGAGCACGTCAGAAAATCGGACCCGTGTAACCATCTTTTAGTCCCCTTTGATCTTCCCTACCTAGCAATTAGCGTTAGTTACAAGCGTCAACACAGTGGAGTGGAAAAAAGACGCCAGCTTCTGCTATGATGCAGCAAAGAATCATGGGAAAGGTCAGAGTTCGGGAAAGTTGCGGATGTCGTGGCGCGATCTGAAAACTCACGGACAGCTTTGAATTTTGCACTTTAGAACGAAACTTTTACTAGAATTCACGAACTTGGAGTTGAGGAAAGGGAAGAAAAGAGTGGTACTTCAAGGAAGGAACTCATCTCATCTCATTATCTCTAGCCGCTTTATCCTGTTCTACAGGGTCGCAGGCAAGCTGGAGCCTATCCCAGCTGACTACGGGCGAAAGGCGGGGTACACCCTGGACAAGTCGCCAGGTCATCACAGGGCTGACACATAGACACAGACAACCATTCACACTCACATTCACACCTACGGTCAATTTAGAGTCACCAGTTAACCTAACCTGCATGTCTTTGGACTGTGGGGGAAACTGGAGCACCCGGAGGAAACCCACGCGGACACGGGGAGAACATGCAAACTCCACACAGAAAGGCCCTCGCCGGCCACGGGGCTCGAACCCAGGACCTTCTTGCTGTGAGGCGACAGCGCTAACCACTACACCACCGTGCCGCCCAAGGAAGGAACTTTATTTAATTTCTATTGTCATTTTTTTTTTCTTACTTCTCAAATTGTAGTCGCTGTTTGGGTGATCAGACCTCAACTGTTAGTGGCCCTAGTCAGTTTTTAAAGTGCACCTGACAGCAAAAAACATGTTAATTTGTTAATTTCAGCCATATTGAGTTGAATAAAATGACATCACACATCGCGCGACAGAATAGTAACAAACATCGTTTTGAATGGCCCGCCACGCAGATAAATCGATATCATGGTGAGCCAACCCACGGCCGAGGAAGAAGGCGGATACTGTATGACGTCACATGCAGAACCGCTGACAGACATTTTCTCAACTTCTCGTTGTTCACCAGTGCTTTGCAAGTGAATATTTTTGCGTCCGAGTCGTTTATTTTGGTGAATATGCCTGCTCGTTGTGTGGCTGGATTTTGCTCCAACACCAGGGAAGCCGGGTATAGTCTGTATACCTTTCCCAAGGATCCCATCAGACGCGAAGAGCGGGCAAAACAAGTGTGCCGGACACGGGAACTGTTTGTGTATCAATATTTATAACAACAAAATGATATTTTCATTTGAAAACAGACCGTATCTTGGGAGGAAATGATGTCAGGATAGCTTTGTGTATGAAATCAGTCTATCATCTAAAATTTCCAATCACCGACGATATTAGCGTAAAGTAGGAATTTCATGAACATGACCAGATTGAATGAAGTATGAGGTTTTATTTACATGTAGTATACAGAGCCTTTGGTCACGAAAATATAATGAAGGATACTCCCAAATTATTATATGCAGTAATCCTGTTATATCATCACAAATTACAGATTGAATGAAGTCTGAGGTATTATTCACATGTACATAATATCATAGTATACAGAGTTCAGTAAAGTTGGAAAGATATTGGCAGATTTGAACTTCCGGGATCAATAACTCTTAAATGAAATGTTGTTAAAACACGCATATTTTCAACCGTAGTAAGATGGACAACGAGCTACAACCTAACTTTCATCAAACACTTGTACACTACAACACTATTACACTACAACACTTGTATCATAGTGAAGTTATTGATTAATATTCCTATTAAAAATTCCCAGAAATTATGAAAAATGCCTTTCTTTCAAACCAAGTGTAATCTGTAGGAGGTCAATGAAGTGTGTAGTGAGTTTGGTGACACTACACTGTATCATAGTGAAGTTATTGAATATTTTTTGTAATGTCTCTTTTCGGTGTTGCACTTTGTAGACGGTCCCTGCGCGCTGCTCTCACAGCCGGCTGCACGTAAACACTAATGTTGTTGGTGTGGCTCCGAGCATGGCTCGTTTTGATGAAAGTTAGGTTGTAGCTCGTTGTCCATCTTACTACGGTTGAAAATATGAGTGTTTTGTATTTTAACAACGTTTCACTTAAGAGTTATTGATCCCGGAAGTTCGAATCTGCCAATATCTTTCCAACTTTACTGAACTGTATACAGAGCCTTTGGCCACGAAAATATAATGAAAGATACTCCAAAATATTTATTATATGTAGTAATCCTGTTATTTTGTCACAAATTAGATTGAATGAATGAAGTCTGAGGTATTATTCACATGTATTCTGTGTCCGAGTCGGAAATCTCGCCTTCTTCAGGCAATTCGTCCAGATACGGCTCAGAACGATAAGGCAAAATGCCACCCACTGCTTCGTCTTCATGCAGCGGTCTCAAAAGTAGCCGGTCACTGGCGGCAAATCGCCGGCTATGGCTTGTTATGCTGCCGGCTATTGTCAGTCGAGTCACAAAATTTAATATTAAATATTTCTGACAGCAAAAAAAGTTGTGAACGTAAATTACATCCACTATGTCATGTATGTCCGTTGCCGCGTCAACTGTGTTTACATCCTCGACACGAGTGCAGCCATTACTGCCACCTGTGTTGCCAGATTGGGCGGTTTTAAGTGCATTTTGGCGGGTTTTGAACATATTTTGGGCTGTAAAACGTCAGCAGTGTCTGGCAACATATTTTTTTACTTAATACAAGAAATTAATGGATGCCAACATTTTTGCCAAAATGGTATTTTATTTTCCATTGTTTAGGCAGCTTCAGCATCATACTGTGAGATTCTGTTCAAATTGTTTTTTTTTTTTCTTCTATGAATCCTGAGCCATTTATTTTATTAGTTTATAAGTATTGTTTAATTTAGTCTTCAGGAAAGACTGCCTGCACACAGTACTAGTATTAATAGTTTTTTTTTTTTTTTCTTAAATGAAAGCTGAGGCATTTATATTATATTTGAAGGTAACTTCATGTTGTGCTGTGAGGTTCTCTGCACTTTAACTTTTGAACCAACAGGAGCATTTGGATAAGTAAAGCCTATTTTTCTGCATTTTTGTAGTCCTGGTAATCTTTTATATTGGTAAAGTTGTTTATAGGACCATTTCTCAGTGTCTGTTTTTTTAATCAATAGTTTTTCAGTAATAACTTAATATTTAACATATCACTCAATTTTAAACAACCCCCGCGCCTCCCTCATGGCTTGCCCCCATAGTCTCCAAAATTTCTGTGGGAAACACTGGCGTGCGTAACAACGATAATCAAGCTTAAGCTAGACGACCTGCCTCAAATACCCGTCCTGGGTAAACGTTATCCCAATTTTAGATGGCCTGTTCCAAACCATCCCGCCCCATGAAAAATTTGTACTTGCATATATCCATCCATCCATCCATCCATCCATCCCTGCACGCTTTGCGTGCATTATGTCTGCCGCTGGCAGACATTTTACCATTTTGCACCCTGCTGTAAATTAGTTGTACCCTGCTATTCTCCCAAACTTTGAAGCCCCTGTTCATGTAATCCGACATGTCCAGTGTCAACCTCAAAAAGGGCCTCAAGGGGGCGTCGTGGCTCGGGTGGATGGGGCGCCGTGCCATGGATCCTGGGACCCTGGTTCGGTTCCAGCCCGGGGTTGTTTCCTGGTCCCTCCACGTCTCTCTCTCTCCCGCTCGTTTCCT
Source organism: Neoarius graeffei (assembly GCF_027579695.1). NCBI lineage: Eukaryota > Metazoa > Chordata > Actinopteri > Siluriformes > Ariidae > Neoarius > Neoarius graeffei. The sequence goes on along the minus strand of NC_083577.1, from coordinate 54,824,645 downwards.
GTCTCTGCACTGTCCTATCCAATAATAGAGGTGAAAAAGGCCCCCCAAAAAAAAAATCTTTCACAAAGGGCCTCAGTTTCTGAAGACTGGTCAGAAAATCTCTCCGTTTCGTCGGCCATAGCTGCCTTGAAGGCCGAGCAGTCGTTCTGCATGTGACGTCACGGCAAATATGGCAGCCACTGACAGCGGCTTGGTGCTTGGTCAGATTGACACAACTGCGCACAAAGAGTTTTGTTCTGTTGGTGGTTAGTTCTATCATGAAAGTGATCAGTGGTGTTTGTAGTTTTATTACAGAAACCTATTTTAGAGCATAATTTTGTTGTCAGGTGCCCTTTAATCGCCACTGGTGACCGTGTGACCACCAAGTTTCATCCTTGTGAATGTATTAACAGCCGCCTCTCAAGGTTTGAGGGCATAAACTGTGCATATTGAAATGTATAGTGTTATTACGATTAAATAATGAAGGAATGAATCTGGATATTATTGCTCTAAACACAGTTGAGCCCTTAGTCATCATGCTCTTGTTTTCCTGTTGTTGTGTTTCTTTAATGCATCCAGAGCTCTGCACAGTGGATGGCAGTATTGATCTTTTTGTTCCCCTCTCTCTCTCTCTCTCTCTCTCTCTCTCTCTCTCTCTCTCTCTGTGTCTGTGCGCCTGTGTTCAGTCTCTCCCCATGTTGCTTCCTCTGCATTCACAATACATGCCCTAGACTGGGCTGTGCCCTGCATGCCCACGTGCCTTGTCTTGCTGGTGCCAGCTGTGGAGTGTGGCAGTGTGCCTCCCTGGCACCGATGTAGGCTGCAGCGGCTGTTTCCAATAAAGCCCTGCCACTACCATCTGTACTCTCTGTAGAGTAGCAACAAGCTCAGAGAGAGAAGCACTGCAGTCAGTGTGTGTGTGTGTGGAATAAGGTAGGAACAAAATAGGAATAAGCCTGAAACTACTTGAAGCTAAATGGCAAGCAGCTTTAGTGTTGGATCCATGAAAGCCGAGGGTGTCCTTCAGATTGTAATATTCATCATCAGTTCAAATGGTAAGAAATTCTGAAAACCTGCATTAGGTCTTTGGAGAAAAGTGTTGGTGTGTCAGTCTGCGCTTGTCTGTATGCCTTAGTGACCCCTGACAGGAAATCATTTCTGGAGGAGGAGGAGGAAAAGCTCAGCATGACAGAGCTGTAATAGGAGCTAAGGTTACTGTCTGTCCCAGCACGGAGCCCTGGGAGCTGGAACTCATCCGGCCGCCTGTCTGCCTGCAGTTCATCCCCACTCCCTCTTCTGTCTCTTAGCTTTCCCTTTCCCCAGCCGCCCTCCTGGCAGACTCCTCACACATGCTGAGGGACCACTTTCATCCTTTCTCATGGATCGATGAAGGAAGAGGAAGAAGTTGCATTATGTCATGATCACTTTTATGGCTTTCTGTTTCTTGCAAAACAGAGGCCTTTCTTTACTATTCACTGCCAGTCTGTGTTTCTCTGTCTCTCCATCATTTATCCATCTCCTTTATAACTTCTTAGATTTATGTCCCACACATGTTGTTATTACAGACTAAACGCAATATTTGGGCACAGCTGGCATTTTGTAACCAGGCAGCACTTGGTGGCCCACTGATGCATCGTGCCCAACTGAGATCAGTTTCATCTGGTTTCCACTGATGGCTTGGGACAGGTGCTGAGGTTATTGCTTTGCTCCTGTGTGACTGAACACTGCAATATTGCTTTTTTCCTTTGAAATTTTTTCCCCTTGCAATAGGTGTGCGTTTGGAGCGCATCTGGGTGTTTGTATACCCTTATGAAGTTGTTTGTGACTGTTGTGACTAGCTCAGATGGACAGCAGAAATTGAGTGCGAGGACTTTATTTACCTGCCCCTTGTATTTCACAGGAAAGTTTTCAGAAAAAGGGAATGAGCAGCTTAGAGTTTGTATTCTGTCTCTTTTTTAAAAATCTGATTCAGTGTTGAGGGGGCTGACTTCAGGAGACACACAACCATCATGCCCTTCGTGCTACGGTATGGTAGCCTCATATCTCCAGACAGATCTTTGACATGGCCGGTTTCCTCATTATTTTATGATAAATTGAGGAGGTAAAAGGGCCTGGAGTTGATTTCAAGTGTTTGCATTTGGTAGCTGTTTATGGGAACTCGGAATTTGAGGAGGTGTTGGTGCAAGTGAAGGAGGCCATCATTCGGTTGAAAAAACGAAGCGAAGTTCATCAGAGAGCGAGACAGCAGAAACTTGGGAGTGGCCAAATCATCAGTTTGGTACATTCTTAAAAAGGAATGCACTGGCAAGCTCAACACCACCAAAAGGCTTGGACTACCATGGACACCAACTAAATTGGATGATCATAGAATGCTTTCCTTGATGAAGGGAAAAGCCCCTTCACATCATCTAGCCAAGAACACTCTTGAGGAAGGTAGGCGTATCGTTGTTAAATCTACAATCTAGAGACGCCTTCATGAATGCAAGTACAGAGGGTTTACCTCCAGATGCAAACCACTGGTAACACTCGGGACAGAAAGGCCAGATTGGACTTTGCTCAAAAGTCTGCTCGGTTCTGGAACAAGATTCCGTGGACAAATGGGACAGATTTATTTGTCCCAAAATGATGGGAAAAGAAGAGTATGGAGAAGGAAAGGAAGGGCTCATGGTCCAAAGTATACCACATCTGTCAAACATGGTGGACATGGCCATGCATTGGCTGCTAATGGAGCTGGGTCACTGGTGTTCATTGATGCGACTGCTGATGGAAGTAGCAGGATTGGCGCTATACTTTCTGCTCAGATTCAGTCATACTACGAAACTGATGGGGCAGTGTTTCACAGTACAGATGGATAATGACCCAAAACGTACTGCAAAAGCAACCAAAGAGCTTTTTAAGGCAAATAAATGGAATCTTTATCGATGGCTGAGTCAGTCAACCCAGTTGAGCATACTTTCCACTTGCTGAAGACAACGCTGAAGGCCGAAAGATTCACAAACGAGCAGCAACTAAAGGCAGATGCAGTAAAGACCTGCCAAAGCATCTCAAGGGAGGAAACTCAGCATTTGGTCACGTCCATGAGTTCCAGACTATTTGGATTTGCATTGAAGTTTTAAAAATGATGGTTATGTTTTAGGATTATTTGTCTAATTACTTTTGTTTTTTTGTGTGAAAAGTCATTCCCCCCGCCCCCTTATGGTGGAAAAGTTCCTCTTTCTGCTGGAAAAAGTTATTTTAATTTTCAAGTGAAAACTTTAAATGGCATCCATAATACACTAAGTAACTTTAAAAACGCACATTGATAAAACTTGCTGAATTCGTGCTGAGTTTATCTCAAGAAGAAAAGAAATATATCACAATGGAAAAATAACTTCGTTCCGCCCGAATAAGTTCCAAATCTGTGCTCAAATCAGAATTTAAGGGAGTTGTACTCAATAACGTACAATATGACTCGGGTAGTCAATGACATGGACGGGCTTTAATTTTCAAACAAATTTTGCATACACTGTACACACACAATCTTGCCTATAAATACCCGGGGGAAATGATGGGAAAATTGTCATTATTGAAGATGCCACGCCTAAGCCAAAATCAACGTGAACAGGCCATCGGGATGTTGCGTGCCGGAAGTACACAGACAGAGGTCGCCCGGCACTTCGGTGTTCATCGTTCGACCGTTTCCCGTTTGAGTCAGCGTTACAGACAGACAGGGAGCACCAGGGATCGTCCACGCCCTGGTCAGCCTCGAGTCACGACGCCAGTTCAGGATCAGCACATCAGGCTAGCTCACCTCCGTGACAGATTCCTGACACCCTCAGTCACTGCTGCTGAGACCCCTGGACGACACAGACCCAGAATCTCCAGCATGACGGTCCGAACATGGACCAACTGTCACTTTGAATTTTTTGATTGTGAATTAATTCTTGAGTTTGACAATAAATGTCCTTTATCGATGTTTCAAGATGTGTGTGCATTACATACAATATGATAAATTTCAAATATATGCATGGATCTAAAGTGATATCGTGTTGAATTCCATTGTGCGTTTTTAAAGTTACTTAGTATATATCGTTAACTGATGTTTGTTAATATCAAAGTGTTAAACACCTACGCAACTGTAAATCATTTCAGATTCATGTCAATTTGCTCATCTGCCCTTTCTTGAGGAAACACTTTTGTTATATTTTAGTGCGATAACTCTAGCGGGGCGCTCGGCCCTCAGAGCTCCTACGCAAAATACATAAAGGTTAGCAGGTCTGTGGAATAAATGTGACTGCGAGGCCAGATATGAAAAGCTTTCATTGACTATGATAATTGAGACATTTGCAGTAACAGCTTATCAGCTTTACAGCATGGGAGGGAGGACCCGGAGGTGTTTGGATTGAAGTCAAACGAGATCAAAACAGACACTGTAATTCCCTACACGTGCGTGTATGTAAAATCACTGCCGGGATGATGCATGCTAGCAAATCCACAGACGGAGGAATAGCTAAGCAGGTTTACTACCGAGGCTAATGAAGTAATGAACACGATGAGCAAACGGTAATGATACAGAGCGAGAGATTCCCACCGTCAGTCACGGACGCTTACACGGAGCCAGAACACGTGGGAACGTGATCATGTCACTGTTGTCGAGGGTTTGGTGATCGTGCATGTTTTTGTGTGTTTGAATCTTTTGATTAGCACACCGTGTACACATTCAGGTGCTCCAGTTAGTCACCTGTTTAGCTGCTGTGTGAAAGTTCATTGTAATACATGTGTGTGGGTTCTCACCATTCTGTGGAATGAAGATAAAGAGAGCACAGCAAGTGAAAAGAAATGGATGAGGTTTTCCTTTCCCCTCTGCGCTGCAAACAATCCAATTAGATTTCATCTCACTATAGTTCGTCCGCTGCTGTGACACAACGCTTTATTTGATTCATTAATCCTAAGAGCAGTCTTTTTGCTGTTGTTCTGTGGCAGAGTTTATGACTGCTGGTGAACTGTTTTCTTTCTTTATCACTCCCTGGCCTGGGGTGTGTGCCTGTGGCTGGCTCACTCACTCTCACTCGCTACAGATACCCCTTTTCCACCAAATCAGTTCCAGGGCTGGTTCGGGGCCAGTGCTGGTGCTGGTTCACAACTCGTTCAACTTGTGAGCCAGCTGAGAAACAGTTTACTTTTCCATAGCTCGCGGTGCTAAGGGAAGCCACGTCATTACGTCGCTGTATACGTCAGTTACGTCGCTACGTTTGCATAAACCTTGGCGCGAATATCGAAGCAGAAACAACATGGAAGAAGCAGCAACAACAACAATAATAATAATGGATGACTTTGCGTTTGAACAGCTGCTGCTTCTCATCGCTTAAAAATGGCGATCTTTCGCGGTCTTGTTATTGTTGTTGGTCTTAACAACTCCGCCCCCCTGCTGACGTAAGCAGTTCTTTCCTCTGGCCCAGCAGAGAGTTGGTGCTAGCCTGGAACCGGTTTTTCTGGCCCCAGAGCCAGTTCTTTGTCAGTGGAAACAGAAAACCCGGTTCCAAACTAAGCACTGGCCCCGAACCAGCCCTGGAACTGCTTTGGTGGAAAAGGGGCAAGAGTAGAGTGGCTCTGTTTTTCGTCACTGGAATGAGATTGGGTCACAGCTCATTAAATAATGATTAGATTTTAAGAGTTTCCAACAGGGCAGCTTTACCTTGGTCCCAGAGAAATGACAAGGTAAAAGCTTGTCACCTGAGCATCATCACCGTCATTCAGCACGGATCGACTCCCTCCTTTTTCAGGCGTCATGGCTCATCAGGATATGAAAAGCCAGCCATAGCCAGCGCACTGCAACACTTAAGCTCAGACTCTTAACAGCAGAGCTCTTGCCTTGGCTGGAATTATGGAATCCTACGGAATCCACAATCCATCTTGCATGTGTGAGGAAATCGACATGATGGGCCGTGCTGTTATAGGAAAATAGGGGTGGTGTGATGTGGCCCTAATAAGTTTTATTCTTACAGTATACCATAGTAATTTGCCAAGGATGTAATCATTTTATTTATTAAAGAATGGCACAATATATGTTTTAAAAATCCATTTATAGTTGCATGTAATGTTGTGGAATGTCAGCAAGACAAATTAGCTCTCATCACTTGGATTACAAGTTTCCTCACAAACTCCCGCCGCCCCGTTTGAACAAAATTTAAAAGACAAAAAAATTGCAGCTTGTCATGTTGGCAAGAAAGTGAAAAATCCTTCCTCTCTCCCTGTGTAGGACTTCCCCATATCAAAAACCGCACATCTCATCTCATTATCTGTAGCCGCTTTATCCTGTTCTGCAGGGTCGCAGGCAAGCTGGAGCCTATCCCAGCTGACTACGGGCGAAAGGCGGGGTACACCCTGGACAAGTCGCCAGGTCATCACAGGGCTGACACATAGACACAGACAACCATTCACACTCACACCTACGGTCAATTTAGAGTCACCAGTTAACCTAACCTGCATGTCTTTGGACTGTGGGGGAAACCGGAGCACCCGGAGGAAACCCACGCGGACACGGGGAGAACATGCAAACTCCGCACAGAAAGGCCGTCACCGGCCACGGGGCTCGAACCCAGGACCTTCTTGCTGTGAGGCAACAGCGCTAACCCCTACACCACCCGCCGCCCAAAAAATGCACATTTTATCGAAATTTTATGTAGCGTGTTTTTGCCATACAAGTCCCCGGTAAGTCGTAACTATCCGTATGGCACCGCGTTAGAATGAGCTTCGTATAAACCTGTGATTTTTCTGTGCCACCAGAACTCCCATCAGATCCATGCTATTAGAATTAATCCACACACTGTGACCAGTCAGAGCTGAATTCATCAGCGCTGTGGTCGAAAGGCTTTTCCTTTATTCGTAAAACAGACCATAGTGGCCTACTTTGAGTTTGTGAACAGTTCATTTCAGTAATAATGAAAAATCCTGGGTGTTCATGCTCTCCGAGCCAGAATTGGATCATGTTTGGCTGTTCATGTTTAAAGATATGTGGGAATCCGTATGGTCTCCTTCTGGTAGCGGAACAGTTAGAGCTACAGTATGGAGATGTTCATTTGTTGTGTAGTTTTACATGGAATGTATACACATGGAAATGCAGAGAGCTGCTGTCGCAGTGCTGAAGCTTGTGGCCGAAAAAGTATACAAAATACATCACGCTACAGGGGCTGAGGGTGTTGCCTGCCTGCCTGCCTGCCTGCCTGCCTGCTGTAGGGAGGATGTAGGTTGCTGAATATAGGTTGCTGTACAAGGTGAAATATAGCAGCATTACTCAGAATATTATGGGAGAAAGTAAGAAATTACTGTTGCCGTCTGCCTGCCGTCGACCTGTGAGAGCTGTTTGTATGACTGGGCCATGGACCAGTCCACTGAAAAGCATGTGTGATATTTACAGTATTGACCTTCCACTGTGATGAACTCCATTTGTTCAGGTCATGAAGGTGCAGTGTTTAAATCAACTGGGTTGACATGCAGGCAGGCAGGGGAGGGAGTTTATTAGGTCATGTTCCTTCCATAACTAGGCATCACTATATATTTTGTTTGTTTAGACTGCAAATAATCAACTCTCCGTTGATGCTGGGTAAGGCTGATTTATGATGGGTCATGGTTATTTTGTTTCCTGTCCTCTCATGCCCCTTTTCCACCAAAGCAGTTCCAGGGCTGGTTCGGGGCCAGTGCTTAGTTTGGAACGGGGTTTTCTGTTTCCACTGACAAAGAACTGGCTCTGGGGCCAGAAAAACCGGTTCCAGGCTAGCACCAACTCTCTGCTGGGCCAGAGGAAAGAACCGCTTACGTCAGCGGGGGGGGGGGGGGGGGGGGCGGAGTTGTTAAGACCAACAACAATAACAAGACCGCGAAAGATCACCATTTTTAAGCGACGAGAAGCAGCAGCTGTACAAACGTGAAGTCATCCATTGTTATTATTGTCGTTGCTGCTGCTGCTTCTTCCGTGTTGTTTTTGCTTCGATATTCGCGCCAAGATTTATGCAAACGTAGCGACGTAACTGATGTATACAACGACGTAACTGACGTATACAGCGACGTAATGACGTGCCTTCTCTTAGCACCGCGAGCTATGGAAAAGCAAACTGGTTCTCAGCTGGCTCGCAAGTTGAACGAGTTGTGAACCAGCACCAGCCCTGGCCCCGAACCAGCCCTGGAACTGATTTGGTGGAAAAGGGGTATATATGGAGCTTACTGTTACACTGACTGACTGATGTCACGGCATGTCCATCAGGTGCTGAGAAAGAAATTGGCATTCAAAACACCCTTAAATCGTCCCTGTAAGCTAATGTTCAAGGAATTTAAATCATTTGATTCACAAAACCTGTGATGCTCTCACACGAAACAGGACGCTTCACCCAGCCATTACGCACGACTGCTGTAACAGAAGAAAAACTCCAGTGTTTTCAAATGAATGTGACCAAGAAGTCATATTGGCGCAGATTAGTCACAGAGTTTAACAAGTGCATATCACGGGTAAATCCAGGAGCAAGATCAATGTAATTTTCCTATTTTATATTAAACTTGGGTCAAATATCTGTTACATTTTGTGCAGTTTTTTTTTTTACCTTGCGCAATACCAGAAAAATTCAGTTGAAATCAAGCCATTTGAGGCGAATTGGTCCGCCTCTGAAAAACTTGGCATTTGGATTTCCTGGCAAACATTGATTTTCTTGATGTCACGGGCGGGACGCCTCCCTCTGAATCCTACGTCAGCGCTGGTTTGTTTATGAGAAAACGACCTGGTGGTTTTCTGCAAATTTCTTCAACGTTATTGCGTAATCAGGGCCGCTGACAGCTTTGGCTGGGCCCGGGACAAAATGCTCTGAATGGGCCCCCCCAACAACTTTACTCTTTAACTTTACTCTGCTTTAGTGTGGGGCGGGGAGACACGAGACAACGGCACAGTAAGCCAATCAGAGTAGCTTTGGACAACATGCGTAGGTAGGCCACGCCTACTGCACTACTGCGTGCTCTTTCAATCGGAAGACCCAGCGATGGCGAGCGGTCAGCCCAGCACTGCGCTTTCACATTGGAAATACAGCCAGTACTTTTCATTACTTGAAATAAAAGGCAAGAGTGTTTACGTGCAATGCACATTATGTCGAGGAACAAAGCGTTTGTCCTCGTCAGTGGCCAGTAATTAGTAACATAATTTTAATAACTACAAAAATATATTACATTTGATAGATGTCTTATCTCACATTGTCCCACAAAAATATTAATATAGTGTAGATAACGTTACTAATTGGTTCTGTTAAGTGTCCATTTCAGTCATTAAACACATTTAACATTCACTTTTATTATGATTACACTAATTGAATTTGATTTTTTTTGAGGGGGAACAAAATGTAACGGAATAATTACTTTCCCTGGTAATTAGTTACTTTTATGACAAAGTAACTCCGTTACTAACTCAGTTACTTTTTGGGAAAAGTAACTAGCAACTATAACTAATTAGTTTTTGAAAGTAACGTGCCCAACACTGGTCTTACCTGGCTCAGCTGCCCCACTGCCTTTGCTAGTACCTGCTGCATCATCCGAATCTTTTTTAAAATATTTATGCAGTGAGCCCCTGAGTCTCTTGGTTTCTTCCTCTCTTTTTCTCTTTTCTTTTCTGTGCTCCTGACTTGTGCATGTTGGCAAATGGCACGCACGCTGATTGTTGAAGCGCTGTGATCGAACGATGTCGTTTTTTTCCCCTTAATCAAAGAGTCAGACCAAACCATTTTTGCATTAGGGGTGGTAGGGGGTTCTTGACGCCTTTTTCAAAGACAATAAAGGCAAAAAATCTAGAAATCATTTATTGAATGCAAATATAGCACATTTCTCCCCCAAATCAACACATTTTGAAATTAAATAAAATAATCGCAACTTCATGAGAGCCCAGTTCTGGGCCCCCCCATTCCTGGGCCCGGGACAACATACCCGTTTGTCCCCCCCGTCGGCGGGTCTGCGCGTAATTATTAAAATGGTTAACAGATGTATCGTAGGAGGGTGTAGCAACACCAATCTTGATGGGATTAGCACTCATCGTTTCCCAAAAGACCGGACAATGAGAGAGAAATGGGAGCGCTTGGTCTACACAGGCTGTGCACTGAAACCGTGCAAAGCTCGCGCAGCCTGCTGGTGCTTCCGCAGGTGACGTCACGAATCTGGCTCCAGACTCCCTTGGGATTTTTCCAGACGTGCTTTTTAATTTTATTTTTTTCTGCTGTAGACAGACGGCCTTGTGCAAAATTACCCTTCTGGATGAGTGTGTAAAGGGACATACTTTCATATAAAAAAAACCCCAAAATTGGTCCAGAATATGCACTTTAACTGATCAACACTTGGTTGGCTGCGTGCAAATAAAACGAATCACTTCATACGCTCAAGTTTTAAGATGTTGAAAATGGAATATTTAAATAATATTGAGTGGTATATCAGAGCTATTCCATTCAGCTAGCATGATGGTGAACGAGTTGAAGATGAGTTTAAGATCATGCTAGCTGAATGGAATATATCGGCTATACCATGAAAAAAGCCATTATTATTATTATAATAATACATGCATATTCCTTTCAGGTGTTCAACGTGTCTTTTCTCTTTCAAAATTCTCTCAATGTTCTGTATTTAATGAAGCAAACCTGGCAGCCATGTTTGTTTACAAATTGTTACTCGCTGGCACGGAAGTTTTACGTCTCCGACGTGTGACGCCATGTCTTGACAACCACGCAAACCATATTGAATGCTCGTTCTCCATTGGGTAGAGTGATGTAATACATGTAGGATAAGTGATATGCTAACAGTATTGCATGCCCATCAATCAAATGAATAAAACCCGCTAGAAGGGAATAGAAGACGTTTTTATTCCATAGAAAAAGTGTCCTGTATGTATAATAATCACAAATATTGACTCAGAAGTGAGACACCTTCTACCACAGTGTGTGTATATGAAATGCACACAGTATTTTGTTCACATCCAGTCTTAAATGGCCTTTTTTAGGCTAATATTTGATTCAATATAGTATTCGTGATGCTGCTTCATTCCTTATACCTGAACCTGAAAGTGCTATAATTTTGAAAAAGCATTACAGTATGTAATTGCCTTCACCTCCTTTGCATTTGTTTATAGCCAAGAGTTATAGTGTGATATGGGAGGGATGAATGTATATGGTGAAGCTGGAGGACTATGGAATCAATTTTGTGCCAAAATGTTCATACAATACTTTTGAAATAGCAAACAAAAACGACAAATCAAAATACAAAAAAAGAAAAAAAAAAGGTCAAATTTTTTAGACTGGCAAACAAATTATTCGTGTAATCGTGCAAAATATCAGTCTATTACTCTTCAGAAACCTTTTATTTTTGTTCCGCGTCTTTCTCAGTTTTGTTTGATGTAATTTATTTTGGTTGCGATTCCAGCTTTCTCGTTTGCGCTCCCTGACTTTTTGCTTGCAGTTTTGGCACAAACTTGACGTGTGGGTGGGCTGTCCAGGAACGCATTCCCATTGGCTAACTTGTGTTTGACTGACAGCTACGCTCAGCCATTCCCTACCCGGATTCTGGCGGACTGTTTGACGAATGACCGACCCATTGACGGTAAACAAGGATCAAGTGGATTTCAGTGGCGACTAGGATATTGAATTAATTCAACAAAGTGTAAATTCAATATCATAGTCGCCACTGAAGTCCACTCGATCCTTGTTTACCGTCAATGGATCGGTCACTCGTCAAACAGTCCGCCAGAATCCGAGTAGGAAATGGCCACAACAGCCTCCGAGGAATGGCTGAGCGTAGCTGTCAGTCAAACACAAGTTAGCCAATGGGAATGCATTCCTGGACAGCCCGCCCACACGTGAAGTTTGTGCCAAAACTGCAAGCAAAAAGTCAGGGAGCGCAAACGAGAAAGCTGGAATCGCAACCAAAATAAATTACGTCAAACAAAACCGAGAAAGATGCGGAACAAAAATAAAAGGTTTCTGAAGAGTAATAGACTGATATTTTGCACGATTACATGAATAATTTGTTTGCCAGTCTAAAAAAATTGACTTTTTTTTCTTTTTTTGTATTTTGATTTGTCGTTTTTGTTTGATATTTCAAAAGTATTGTATGAACATTTTGGCACAAAATTGATTCCATAGGAGGACCCCCAAGTAAGATTTTGGTTCGTCTTTGAGAAAGGTCATGGGGCCATGACCGACACTTCGCTTTTGATGCTTTAGACGGAGGTTTAAAGGGAGTCTCAGCAGAGTGTTTTGTTCTTTGTTGATGCAGCTTTTTTTTTTTTTTTTTAAGCAAAGGGCAGTGAGTCATGGGTCAGGTCCCACTTGGCTTTACAAATACTCCTTCACACAGTCACCAGTCATGATGTCCTGATTCCATCAGACGTGTATTAGCACAGCCACTTTTCTGTTGAGCAGCAGTGTGTTGGTTTCCTGCTCTGAAATCTTGGCTCCATCTGCACAGCAGCTTTAAATATTGCTCCAGTGTGCAGCTGCACTCCTCCACAGCTTCCTGTGTGCTGAGTGGAGAGCCGAGCCTGTACAACGCCCTCTGATCATTCAGCTCTCACCCTCTGCATTCAGCCACCATTGTGCCTCCAGCCGTTCAGTGCTTTATGAAATTAGCACGGGTGCTGCTGATTGCATTTTTTATTAATCTCGTTTCTGTTTTTTTCCAGCAAAAATGTTTTCTTCCTCCTAAAATCTGACATTTGCACCTTTATCACACCCTTGCCTTCTTTTCCCAGGGTGGAAAATAATGGAGAAATTGCACTTGGTTTCTATAGTTAAGTATTCTTTTGGGGTATTATACTGTACTTTACTTGAGTGCTGCTGAAAAGGAATACTTGTGCTCTTACTTAAAGGAAAACTCCCAGATTATTTTATATGGCGGCACGGTGGTGTAGTGGTTAGCGCTGTCGCCTCACAGCAAGAAGGTCTGGGTTCGAGCCCCGTGGCCGGCGAGGGCCTTTCTGTGTGGAGTTTGCATGTTCTCCCCGTGTCCGCGTGGGTTTCCTCCGGGTGCTCCGGTTTCCCCCACAGTCCAAAGACATGCAGGTTAGGTTAACTGGTGACTCTAAATTGACCGTAGGTGTGAATGGTTGTCTGTGTCTATGTGTCAGCCCTGTGATGACCTGGCGACTTGGCTCCAGCTTGCCTGCGACCCTGTAGAACAGGATAAAGCGGCTAGAGATAACAAGATGATTGATATGGGTCTGTCTCAGAAACTGGTCTCTCATTTGGGACATTATGGTCAAAAAATAAATTTTACTTTTTTTTTCTTTTTCTTTTTTTTGCATTTACCCAACACTCAATGTCTCTTTTGTCATGTTTAATAAGAATAAAGATAGTATCTTGCTTTATCTGGCCTCCACTGTGGAATTTTTTTTTATTACAATTCAAATGCTTATGTAAAATTGATTTACATATAAAATAACTACATCATGAAGAATTAAAGCCCCTCCTTCACAGATGAGTGAAAAAATTGAATAAATTTCCTCTTTTTGATTGCTTGGGTTAAAATTGCCAAGTTATGATGACTGAATTGATTATTCACTTAAATATGAATGATATGATACATTTTGGGTATTTGATATGGCGAAATAGGACACAGTGGAAAAATCAAGAACACACCGGAAAGCTGAGAATAATGGCGGTGGTAAAAGAACAGCGACTGTACCAGCTGAAGGTCGCGCGGGTCTCTGCTGCGGTGCGCGAGCAACGGGACATCACTACCGCACCGGACGGAGCGCGAGGCGGGGGCGGGGCAAAATGACTGGCCGTAGATTCTATCAAAAGTTCGATCTAAATTGACCATGGTTGCAAAATATTGGCCAAAAATACGCAAACACTACGAAATATGAAAGTAAGATGAAAAAGAAACAAACATTCTATTGCCTTACACTGCTAGACTAAAACAAAATAAAACTGTCAAAACTCACCTTTTCAGCGATAACGTCCGAACAGATCACTCGCGTAACAAAGACATCAAATGGAAGCACGATCAACTTCTAACTGTTGGAGTGGAAAATTCCATTCTACACATGCAAATTGTTAATGTGTGTCCTTCCCCGCACACAAATAACACGCTACGGTAAAAAATAGACCACAACTCATTTTATAGCTCAGAAATTCATACAGGACCAGCTACCATCGTAACATATTCTGTAAGAAACATATTCTATACTTTCAGCTTTCGTTTTAAAAAACAAAATCGCAGATTTATAACTAAATGTTTATATGGCGTAGTGATTTGAAGTTACTACTTTTGGTGAGGTAGTGACCTTGACCCTGAGGCTTTCCATTTAGATCAAAACACACTATCGTATTGGTTTTGGGTTTGCAGAAAATGGAGTTACGACGGTGATCAAATATTTTGCATGATGTTTTATTACGGTTATGATTATTCTGTGAGCGCACCAATCCTTAGGTGTATAAAGTTACAACTTGAAATACAATTAGTGATAACTGTAGACTTTTCAGTGGACTACAACCTTTTTAAGGGAACGCGATGTAGTCAACCGTTTATCATGTCCCAGATCAAGCCGCCATTTTTCCACAAATTTGCAGAATTTTTGCCAGATTCTGAATATTCACATCAAAGATTTAGTTTTATCTGTATTATTTCTTTCATCATTTTATTTCAAATTAAAACCAACACCATTCAAAACCGTATAGTTTATTGGCGGAGTATATTTAGTGGGGTACCCTCACAGTACCCAGTTTCTGAGACAGACCCTATTTATTTATTTATTTATTTATTTATTTTTAAAGCCCTGGGCCCTGTTTTCCCCATCTCTTTGAATCCCAATATTTACTAGGGACAAAAACCGTTGAAATTGGTCCGGAATTGAGTTAGAATACTATAACTGGTAACTGCAAAATGGCTATACAGTGTAATTCTGCAGGGCAGTCATCCCCGTCAGGGTAAACGGCTTGTTTTCGCCACTGACAGGCTCAATGCTATCAGTGTTTGACAACATGGAAAGGATCCCTACAGAGTTACACCTGTGTCTGTTTACCTCAATAACTGTAAAGGAGGAAATGATTTGTTTCTACAGACATTTGTTTGTTTTACCTTTCTCTTCTTCCCGTCTCTGACACAGCACCTCGTTCAGTGCCTGGAGTTGATTATCACTCGGGGCAGTTTCCTGTGTTTACAACAGGGATCCTTTTCATGTTGTCGCACTCACTCGATTGTCCTAATCGGCTAAATATTGAGGCGTTACTTTGGAAATAGCCTTCACAAATTCTGCATAATTTCTCCTTTTGTAAATATCAGAAAACAGCCCTCGTGTGATAATCGACTATAGACACCATATGTGGTGCCGCGCCGGAGACTGGAGGAAGAGAGAAGTTTTTAAATCTGATGCTTCACAGCTCCACACTGGGCTCCTTAATAAACCCATCAAAAAAAAAAAAGAACGTTGTGTAAAAGTGAGATTCCCTACTAGTCTTTTTTGTCCTGTTGGGTTTGTGGTAATTACTGCTTATGGGGCAGGCCTTCTCTTTTATGCTCAAGTTACTGTACATGAACAGATGTTTTTAAAAAAAAAAAAGCCGACGGATGTTGCACATGTGCTGGGGAAAAAAAAGCTGATTATTCAAATAAACTGTGTATATTGGATTTCTTGAAATTAGTTTCCAGTCTTAAGATATTGTGGCATGCAGTTTATACTCTGATTCATATGATCTGTGATAAATGATCATGTTATTGTACATGTAAACACGCTCACTGTAGTAATTAAAGTAAGATGAGTGCTATGTCAAAACTTATGTTGCCACTCATCCAAGTTCCCAACTGAGGTCTTCTGATTGTAGAATGAGTCCGCGTATATGATGGTGCTTCTGGCAGTGTTTGTATTTGAGTCACTAAATCTCGAGTCAGAGTCCAGTCTTTGAGTCCCCAGTGTTCACGTCCGAGTCATTAAAGAAAACTTCGAGTCAAGTCCACGGTTGATCCGAGTCGAGTCCGAGAACAAGACTCCATCCGCACCATTTGACGGTGGCTGTTGCTGCTTTTATGTGAAACCATCTCTGTTACTGTGTTGGACTAACGTTACTGCTTGACTGCCCCATTTTAGTTAATAGGCTACAGATAAAAAGCTTGTTCATCGCTCAGCAAGCCCTGCCCACTATCAACAGGGCAAATAACACGAGAGAGGGTTAACACTAGCTAGTTCATCGCTCAGCAAGCCCCGCTATCAACAGCACAATGAACATAGCATGTCACTTACTTCTCTAGGTGGAGTCTTGCCAAATGGCGATTGAAACTCATGGTTGTCCCCGTCGTCTCCTCGATAGTTCTTCTACATATGGAACACACAGCAGTGCATTCCCGCCCCGCCCTGCCCTGCACGAGAAGTCTGTATAAGCAAAGCGGACAATCCTCAGGGCATTCTCTGCAGGCATTTTAGCGCCATTAACGTTAGTTTGTTCCTGAACATGACCTACAGTTAGGTCCATATATATTTGGACACTGACACAAATTTAGTTTTTTTACCTGTTTACTGAAACGTATTCAGGTTATAGTTATATAATGGACATGGACATAAAGTCCAGACTTTCAGCTTTCATTTGAGGGTATCCACATTAAAATTGGATGAAGGGTTTAGGAGTTTCAGCTCCTTAACATGTGCCACCCTGTTTTTAAAGGGACCAAAAGTAATTGGACAATTGACTCAAAGGCTATTTCATGGGCAGGTGTGGGCAATTCCTTCGTTATGTCATTCTCAATTAAGCAGATAAAAGGCCTGGAGTTGATTTGAGGTGTGGTGCTTGCATTTGGAAGATTTTGCTGTGAAGAAAACATGCGGTCAAAGGAGCTCTCCATGCAGGTGAAACAAGCCATCCTTAAGCTGCGAAAACAGAAAAAACCCATCCGAGAAATTGCCACAATATTAGGAGTGGCAAAATCTACAGTTTGGTACATCCTGAGAAAGAAAGAAAGCACTGGTGAACTCATCAGTGCAAAAAGACCTGGATGCCCACAGAAGACAACAGTAGTGGATGATCGCAGAATAATTTCCATGGTGAAGAGAAACCCCTTCACAACAGCCAACCAAGTGAACAACACTCTCCAGGAAGTAGGCGTATCAATATCCAAATCTACCATAAAGAGAAGACTGCATGAAAGTAAATACAGAGGGTTCACTGCACGGTGCAAGCCACTCATAAGCCTCAAGAATAAAAAGGCTAGATTGGACTTTGCTAAAAAACATCTAAAAAAGCCAGCACAGTTCTGGAAGAACATTCTTTGGACAGATGAAACCAAGATCAACCTCTACCAGAATGATGGAAAGAAAAAAGTATGGTGAAGGCATGGTACAGCTCATGATCCAAAGCATACCACATCTGTAAAACACGGCGGAGGCAGTGTGATGGCTTGGGCATGCATGGCTGCCAGTGGCACTGGGTCACTAGTGTTTATTGATGATGTGACACAGGACAGAAGCAGCCGGATGAATTCTGAGGTATTCAGAGACATACTGTGTGCTCAAATGCAGCCAAACTGATTGGTCGGCGTTTCATAATACAGATGGACAATGACCCAAAACATAAAGCCAAAGCAACCCAGGAGTTTATAAAAGCAAAGAAGTGGAATATTCTTGAATGGCCAAGTCAGTCACCTGATCTCAACCCAATTGAGCATGCATTTCACTTGTTAAAGACTAAACTTCAGACAGAAAGGCCCACAAACAGACAGCAACTGAAAACTACTGCAGTAAAGGCCTGGCAGAGCATTAAAAAGGAGGAAACACAGCGTCTGGTGATGTCCATGAGTTCAAGACTTCAGGCAGTCATTGCCAACCAAGGGTTTTCAACCAAGTATTAGAAATGAACATTTTATTTACAATTATTTAATTTGTCCAATTACTTTTGAGCCCCTGAAATGAAGGGATTGTGTTTAAAAAATGCTTCAGTTCCTCACATTTTTATGCAATCATTTTGTTCAACCCACTGAATTAAAGCTGAAAGTCTGAACTTCAACTGCATCTGAATTGTTTTGTTCAGAATTCATTGTGGTAATGTACAGAACCAAAATTAGAAAAATGTTGCCTCTGTCCAAATATTTATGGACCTAACTGTATGAACAAGTGAATGTGCATTCTTTTGCACAAAATTAGTATACAGTAAATATCTTATGCCAAATTATTATGGCATGTTAGAAAAAATGAAGAAAATCCGAGCCCTCGTCTTCAGTTTACGAGTCTGAATGCAGTTAATGGACGAATCGGAGTCCTCAGTGCTCAAGTCAAGTCACAAGTCCTTAAAATTGGGGCAGGAGTTGGACGTGAGTCAGAGTCCTGGACTCGAGCACTACAAGCCTGGCCTCTGGTAAACTCCAGCCAAACTCTCAAACACAGGCAGACATTTGAGTGGTGTTTTGTCTCTGTAATTATGTACTGTGGTGTTATAAGCAGTCACTTTTTTTTAAAAATTAATATTAGTTCTATGTTTATATTCGGAGCAGCTTAACTTTGCCCTCTGAAGACTGAGATGAGTCAGCTTGACTTTTTGTTTTGTGTTTATTTATATATTTAATACCAGAGTTTGTGCTTGATTAACCTCGAACAAGCTTTTAATCTTAATGGCATCTGTGCAATTAATACATTGTAAAGCTTTTTGTACTTATTCACCGCCTACAATTATACTGTGCTTATTTTCACGCAAATATGGCATAAGCATAGTTGTGCAGTGTCTGACACATGTGCGTACGCACGCGCGCACGCACTCCACTGAGTATCTTTCCAATATTTTATGCTTATAAGCTAATCTTGCATAACTTGTATAGCACATCAGTGATGCACATTCATGAGTGTATGTTTGTGTACAGTTCATGCTGTTGATGTCTTTTGGAAATCCATAGATGTACAATTTCTCTCTCTCTCACACACACACACACACACACACACGTACACACACGTGCTCCATTATGTGTTGACATTTGCACAGGTGCCTGACACACTAAAGCCTCGGTCACAACCGGCCGTACGTGCTCCTACGGCCGGTCTACGTGCAAAAAACGCAAGAATTGCACGGAGGGCGCGCGTGAAACGTGCTGATTTTCGAGTCGCAGACCGGCCGCAGAGGTTCTTTGTCATGTCAAACAAACTCTACGGGCGCTTACGTTTTTTTCAGGTTGCAAGACAAACTTGCGCCCAACGTGCGTCTTTGTCCATGAACAAAAAAAAACCCACAGCGATTTGGGAAGCGCCAAAAATCGCACGGCCAAAAAATCGTATGTCTGGTTGTGACCTAGGCTTAAAGGAATACGCCACCCCCAAGTGAAATTGAGTCAGTCCCTGCAGTCCCTAGAGTTGGATGAGTAGCCGACCCAGCCATTGTCCTGATCTGGAAACGTCCCGGTTAGCTTTAGCTTAGCGTAGTCGCTGTAATCCGGTGTCTCCAGCTAGCATTGTCGTTGCAAAAGTGAATCAAATAACTCAAGATTTTTTATAATTATTTCTCATGACCTGTACATTCACATCGAGTACACATATCAATGCAAATTAACACGAAGGGATTTACTAGACCAATTTATATCTGGAACTATTTTCGGCCACAGCACAGGCAAAGCACCGCTGCAGGCGCAAAGACACCACGCAGCACCTGAAAACCCTGGTTTCCCTGGTAACACTGGTGTATTGACGGAAGTTGTGGTGCTGCGTGGTGTCTTTGCGCCTGCAGCGGTGCTTTGCCTGTGCTGTGGCCGAAAATAGTTCCAGATATAAATTGGTCTAGTAAATCCCTTCGTGTTAATTTGCATTGATATGTGTACTCGATGTGAATGTACAGGTCATGAGAAATAATTATAAAAAATCTTGAGTTATTTGATTCACTTTTGCAACGACAATGCTAGCTGGAGACACCGGATTACAGCGACTACGCTAAGCTAAAGCTAACCAGGACGTTTATAGATCAGGACAATGGCTGGGTCGGCTACAAAACGCTTTGGCTCACTCATCCAACTCTAGGGACTGCAGGGACTGACTCAATTTCACCTGGGGTGGCGTACTCCTTTAAGGGATGGTGAGACATGCAAACCATTATGTACGATATACAAAAACTGCAGTTTCACTGTAGAATAGAGAATGCATAGAAGAGTAAAGTACTGGGTGTGATGAAAGCTGTATTTGGTTTGGGTTAGTTTATCACAGGGACATCTATAATTTTTTTTTTTAATATTAAAGACGGGGCGGCACGGTGGTTTAGTAGTTAGCACTGTTGCCTCACAGCAAGAAGGTCCGGGTTCGAGCCCCGGGGCCGGCGAGGGCCTTTCTGTGTGGAGTTTGCATGTTCTCCCCGTGTCCGCGTGGGTTTCCTCCGGGTGCTCCGGTTTCCCCCACAGTCCAAAGACATGCAGGTTAGGTTAACTGGTGACTCTAAATTGACCGTAGGTGTGAATGTGAGTGTGAATGGTTGTCTGTGTCTGTGTGTCAGCCCTGTGATGACCTGGCGACTTGTCCAGGGTGTACCCCGTCTTTCGCCCGTAGTCAGCTGGGATAGGCTCCAGCTTGCCTGTGACCCTGTAGAACAGGATAAAGCAGCTAGAGATAATGAGATGAGATGAGATATTAAAAGCATTTAGCACATGCTAAATCCAGAGCAACATACAGCAGGACCCTGACATACCTACAGCAAGGGCACTTCAGTCATTCCTCCTGGTCAAGGGAATCAAACCGGTAACCTTTTGATCCCAAAGCTGCTTCTCTAACCTTTAGGCCATGGCTACCTCACGTCTCCTCAATGATAAAACTTTCTCAACCGGACAACCAGATAACATTACCACAGGCAGAGTGAGTGTTTAGCGGGTTGTGTTTTCTGTGAACCTGGAAGTTTGTGTCATGATCATATGATCACTCACCATTCATAACATGGCATCCAAGAGATCAGAGACACTGGAGCAGATAATGC
Source organism: Neoarius graeffei (assembly GCF_027579695.1). Classification (NCBI taxonomy): domain Eukaryota; kingdom Metazoa; phylum Chordata; class Actinopteri; order Siluriformes; family Ariidae; genus Neoarius; species Neoarius graeffei. The sequence continues at coordinate 54,803,757 of NC_083577.1, read as the reverse complement.
TGCTTCTTTTTCCAGTTTGGGTCAAACCAAGGTTCCAGCAACAATTGAAATATACAATTCATAATGACAAAGTATCCCCAAGCATCCTCTCTTCATGTTCCAGTGTGATTAATATCTGGGGGCATCGCTGACAAGACTAATTCCGGCAAGTAGCAACAGATATCTTTTTTTCAGTGTGAGGATACATGTGCGTAGATCATGGACATGTGCATCCAGGCAGAACTAAAATGATCAGATAAGCACAGAGTCTGGACAAAACCAGTAGGTGATTCCACTTGTAATTCTGTTAGAGGAGAATGGAGAAAAACACTGACACTGCCGATCTGGTTAAAACCACAAAGGAGTCACCGGTCACATGGGTTCCCAAGAACGATGATCCCAGGACCCCATGACGATTTAATCTCCTCTTAATCCTGTCCAAATAAAGAAGAATTTGGTTATTTAAAGGAATAAGGCGATTTTCTGCTTAAATTTGTCCTGCATGACCTTAATTTTTTTTTTTCTTCCATGGACACCTCGTGAATGTGGGTGACATGGTGGTGGTGGTACAGCATGATTTGATCCTGAGCTTCGGTTTAGTGCCCTGCAGTGGACTAGGTTCCCGTCTAGCGTGAACTTCCACCTTACGCTCAGCATTTCCGGGATAAACTCTGGATCTACTGCAACTCTGAGCAGTCAAGTCTGAACCCCAGTTGTGCTCAACTAATTATTGTTTTCTTGAGACCGCATGGATGTTTTGTACCACGTTCAGCTGAGATTTTGACGCTCTGGATGCAGAAGAGGGTTGTAGGTAATAGACATGTGCACAGGTGGTGTAGTGGTTAGCGCTGTCACCTCACAGCAAGAAGGTCCGGGTTTGAGCCCCGTGGCCGGCGAGGGCCTTTCTGTGTGGAGTTTGCATGTTCTCCCCGTGTCTGCGTGGGTTTCCTCCGGGTGCTCCGGTTTCCCCCACAGTCCAAAGACATGCAGGTTAGGTTAATATGGGACGGCCTTGGGCTGAGGTGCCCTTGAGTGAGGCACTTAACTCCCAACTGCTCCCCGGGCGCCGTTAGCATGGCTGCCCACTGCTCTGGGTATGTGTGTGTGCTCATTGCTCATGTGTGTGTTCACTGCTTCAGACGGGTTAAATGTAGAGAGGAAATTTCACAAGTGTGTGATGAATAAACTTTCTTTCTTTCTTTCTTTCTCCTTTCTTTTTCTCCTTTTCTTTCTTTTTCTCCTTTTCTTTCTTTCTGTCTTTCTTTCTTTCTTTCTTTCTTTCTTTCTTTCTTTTTCTCCTTTTCTTTCTTTTTCTCCTTTTCTTTCTTTCTTTCTTTCTTTCTTTCTTTCTTTCTTTCTTTCTTTCTTTCTCCTTTTCTTTCTTTTTCTTTCTTTCTTTCTTTCTTTCTTTCTTTCTTTCTTTCTCCTTTCTTTTTCTCCTTTTCTTTCTTTCTTTCTTTCTTTCTTTCTTTCTTTCTTTCTTTTTCTTTCTCCTTTTCTTTCTTTTTCTTTCTCTCTTTCTTTCTTTCTTTCTCCTTTTCTTTCTTTTTCTTTCTTTTTCTTTCTTTCTTTCTTTTTCTTTTTCTCCTTTTATTTCTCTTTCTTTCTTTCTTTCTTTCTTTCTTTCTTTCTTTCTTTCTTTCTTTCTCCTTTTCTTTCTTTCTTTCTTTCTTTCTTTCTTTCTTTCTTTCTTTCTTTCTTTCTCCTTTTCTTTCTTTTTCTTTCTTTTTCTTTCTTTCTTTCTTTTTCTTTTTCTCCTTTTATTTCTTTTTCTTTCTTTCTTTTTCTTTCTTTCCTTTTCTTTCTTTCTTTCTTTCTTTCTTTCTTTCTTTCTTTCTCTTTTTCTTTCTTTCTTTCTTTCTTTCTTTCTTTCTTTCTTTCTTTCTTTCTTTCTTTCTTTCTCCTTTTCTTTCTTTCTTTCTCCTTTTCTTTCTTTTTCTTTCTTTCTTTCTTTCTTTCTTTCTTTCTTTCTCCTTTCTTTTTCTCCTTTTATTTCTTTTTCTTTCTTTTCTTTCTTTCTTTCTTTCTTTCTTTCTTTCTTTCTTTCTTTCTTTCTGTCTTTCTTTTTCTTTCTCTTTTTCTTTCTCCTTTTCTTTCTTTCTTTCTTTCTTTCTCTTTTCTTTCTCTTTTCTTTCTTTCTTTCTTTCTTTCTTTCTTTCTTTCTTTCTTTCTTCTCTTTTTCTTTCTCCTTTTCTTTCTTTCTTTCTTTCTTTCTCTCTTTCTTTCTTTCTTTCTTTCTTTCTTTCTTTCTTTCTTTCGCTGTAATGCAGCCCAGCTGTGAACAAACACTCCCCCCCCCCCCCCCCCCCCCACCCCCCAGTGTTTTTTAAAAGCATTTTTCGTCTTCAGATTTTCTTCAATAATTTTTCATCCTTTACTACGTTTGGTTGTTTTTCCCCCTCTGCATTTTGTTTCCCTCTTTCCATCATCCTTGCTTGTATTTAGCTATTTTTTTTCCTTCTGCTAAGAACAAGTCTTTCATGTTCACATCCATTTGCGCACATGTGTCTGGGTGGGCGGGGCAGTGTGGCCTCGCACCCTGCTTTAATGGGCACAGTGCCCTGTTGTATCTGCCACTAAAGTGGTCACTCGCTGTGTCCTGCAGCACTTCACCACTGGTGACCGAGCCTGTGATTATGGCGGCAGCAGCTGCTGTTCACTCCCATCATGCTTTTGGGGTGACTGAGGGATGTGCTAAGCTGGCAGAGGGTCCACCAAGTTTTCCTAAGCTAAGCAGACACTGTACAGTTAAAATGTTGCGGTGCGAAGAACGTTCACATGGCACGCTGATGTGGGTATTTATGCCGTTTGCTGACACAAAACCTGAGGACGTATTCTGCCCGAATTTCCAGTAATTTTCCAGTTCATAAATTCTTTTTACCAACAGTCTTCTCTGGTTATACATGTAATGGATGTCTTCTGCCAGCGTTTTTTTCTGTTCTCATTCTTGTATTGTATTCTATGTACGTACATAATGCATACATGGCAGACACAAGAGGGCTGTGGTGTAGACACTGAGCATAGTGATCAAAATCGATTAAACAACTTGGGGAGATTAAAGGCAGAGTGATAAAGCCTTATTGCCTTTCCTCCATGGACACAAGGGTCTCCTGGAGTCACATGGCCACTCGCTCTCAGCGCCTGGTCAGGAGGTGATAACTGAATTTTTATATTTTAATCGTGTTGTTTTTTAAGCTTTCCTGTTTTGTCTTGCTTCCTGTCTTACTATTTATCCTCCTCATTTCTGCCTGGCATCACATTTTCTCCTCAGGCAGAGTAACGGAGATCGTCAGTACTATTCAGCAACGAAGGCCGTAGGAATATCCTCTGCATATTCGCCATCATTTAATTACTGATCAGTTGTTATTGCCCGTGTTTTTATTAAACGATACGTAACAGTACATTTACCAAGATCCGTAATATCCGTTGCTAATTTGTATTTGCAAGGGGATTAACTGTGGGAGTGTTGCAGGTGATCTGCGAAGATGAATCGAGTGAATGACAACATGTGCAAAATAAGAGGCGGAAACAATATTTAAATGAGATTTTTTGCATGTGCTGTTTGTTCTCACGTTTCGTTGAGATTCCCAGAAGAGTACACTGAATAAAACTGAAACTTGTGTGTAACAGAGATTAAAGGCGTGAGAAATGCTGAAAAACTGTTTCTAATACAGTATGGGTGTGCATTTTGTCAAGAAGTGGTGTGTGAGGGGTGGGTTTTATTAATTAATTTATTTTTTTTTAAAAGGAAGCGGCTATTCTTACAATGAGTCATAAGAATAATATTTTCCTTATTCTTACGACATGAACGTAAGTTCCGGTAGCACATGCGCAAATCGCTATCAACAGATTGAAAAAATGGCTGAAGAAACGAGCAGCTCGGCGCAGGATAAGTGTTCACAATTTATGCATGAAGGTGTAGAATTTGAATCTTATAAGTCTCTCAGACTCGCTGTAGAGGAATGGGAGAAGAACTTCTTGAAATAAATTCTGTTCTTTAATATGTATTGGTATCTTGAATTTGTACGTTTTTAAAACATGTATTTGTAGACTAGGGCATGTAGGGTGCTGAACGTTTTTCGGAATGAAAAATGTGCATTTGTTCATGAAAATAGTATTTCTGACTTAGTTGAGTAAATGTGTAAATTAATATTGTGATGCTGGATATTTTTGGCTTTATAAAAATGTACGATTTTAAAACATGTATTTGTATTTGCAAATAGGACCAGGCTGTTGAAAGGTTTTGGAATAAAATGTTTTTGAATTTGTGAGATACATATGTTATTTACCAGCTGGGAGGTCCGTATGGTGAAATACCGTGACCGAGGTCTTGAAAGTACTGAGCGAGGCCCTCTGGGCCGAGGTAAGTATTCAAGGCCGAGGTCACTGTATTTCACCATACGGACCGACCTTAAGCTGGTAAATAATATATTTTTTTCTTTACCAAATTCTAACGGAAACCCAGAGCGCCTGAAAGGGAAAACCGAGCCGAGCCGCCATTTTGAATCCTCATTCACGGCTGTAATGCAAATGGCTTCCTCCTCGGTATACAAGTGCACTTCCATGGCAGGAAAAAAAACTACATTTTGCCACCTATGTAGTCCCCTATTTATACAAATAGGAGTCATTCAGGATTCAGCCATGGTTTTGCTCGTCGTTAGCAGCAGTTAGAGGTTTTTAGCTTTCTCCTGAAATGTTTTCTTTTATTTCTTCTTCCTCAGGGTAGTAAAACTCGCTTTCGCTGTGAACACTGTCATCGCTATCCATGCTGTAAAATTAATGCTATTCTCCTGAGAAATGCTGGCAAAGATTTATAAGATGTTTGATAATCTTATAAATAAATCTTATTAAAAAAAAAAGATAAACGTTGACCAAAAATGCTACTATATTGTTTGTTGTTGTGAACGAGCGAGTCGCCAGAGGTCCGTAACCGGGGTCCGTATTGTAGGATACGGACCCGCTTGCCAACCAATCGGAGCGCAGGATTTGATGGAAACCGCACCGCGAAAAAAATAATTTGGTGTATTTTTGGCTCACCTGAGCGAGCCCATGTTGTCACAATTTGTCTGTCCGTCTCACTACATGCTAATATGTATGTTATTTTACTAGTGTCCTTATTAATTCTTGCTATAACGGAACGTTATCGATGTGAATGGTTATTGTGCTGATCAATTCATAGGAGTTAACTACTGTCCATTTATCCAAAGAAAAACTTGTAAGGAGCTTAATATACACCTCAACTAGGTCACCTGTTAGAGCCAACAGACACAAGTAGGCAACCTATCTCACGTTCAAAAATAAAATGGGAAAAAAAACCCGTCTGGAAAAATCCCAAGGGAGTCTGGAGCCAGATTCGTGACGTTACCTGCGGAAGCGCCAGCAGGCTGCGAGAGCTTTGCACGGTTTCAGTGCACAGCCTGTGTAGACCAAGCGCTCCCATTTCTCTCTCATTGTCCGGTCTTTTGGGAAACGATGAGTGCTAATCCCATCAAGATTGGTGTTGCTACACCCTCCTACGATACATCTGTTAACCATTTTAATAATTACGCGATAACGTTGAAGAAATTTGCAGAAAACCACCAGGTCGTTTTCTCATAAACAAACCAGCGCTGATGTAGGATTCAGAGGGAGGCATCCTGCATGCGACGTCACAAAAATCACTGTTTGCCGGGAAATCCAAACGCCAAGTTTTTTCAGCGGTGGACCAATTCGCCTCAAATGGCTTGATTTCAACTGAATTTTTCTGGTATTGCGCAAGGTAAAAAAAACTGCAGAGAATGCAGACTGTGACAGATATTTGACCAAAGTTTAACATAAAATAGGAGAATTACATTGATCTTGCTCCTGAATTTACCCGTGATATGCACTTTAAACATTCCATTTACCAGCTTCTCGCTGCCTAGATGCAGCCAGGTGACCTGCAGCAGCAGCCTACCTGGCTCATTACTGAGAGAAAGCCTGCCTCTTGTATTTTTCACCAAAAAAGTAGCTGTAAGGCCTAAGAAGTACAGTTTGCATTTTTGTTGAATTGACCAGTCTGCCTGGGCTGCGTGGACCTGTTTTTTTTTTTTTTTTTTTGTCTTACTCGGAAAAAATTATAAATGTCATATTAAGAAAATATATACTGACGTTAGGCACCAAAATAAAATTGATAAGGAAATTATTTCTGATATAGTCACTATGCACCTTTAAAGCGTGGGCAGCTACTGAAGTTTTGGCAAAGCCAAAAGTAGCAAATCATTTCTATTTTATTTGCCCATGTTTATTGAAACGGGTAATTTTTGTCATGTACATGTCATGGCGGAGTTTGCATGTTCTCCCCGTGTCCGCGTGGGTTTCCTCCGGGTGCTCCGGTTTCCCCCACAGTCCAAAGACATGCAGGTTAGGTTAACTGGTGACTCTAAATTGACCGTAGGTGTGAATGTGAGTGTGAATGGTTGTCTGTGTCTATGTGTCGGCCCTGTGATGACCTGGTGACTTGTCCAGGGTGTACCCCGCCTTTCGCCCGTAGTCAGCTGGGATAGGCTCCGGCTTGCCTGCGACCCTGTAGAACAGGATAAAGCGGCTACAGATAATGAGATGAGACATGTCATGGCTAATGATCAAAATATTTTTCACCCAATCCCGTAAGCGTAATTCTTGCGTCCCTGACACTGGTGTGAGTACAATAGCTCTCCCAGCATCTATTTTTACGCCCGTTGCCGTAAGTATAATTCTTACGACGAGGCGTAAGAATAAGTGATACTGATTTGCACATGTGCTACTGGAAATTACGTTCATGTCTTAAGAATAGGGAAAATATTATTCTGACGACTTGTCGTAAGAATAGCCGTGGCTTTTTTTTCTTTCTTTAACCATTTCAAGGCTCTTTTTTTTTTTTTTGCATAAGAAGTGCAAATGTGCAGTGAAATGAATATGAAACAAACTTCAGGGTTTTTTTATTAAAATGTGTCTACTTTCATGGGGCTTTGTACATTTTTATTATCTTTTATCGTGTTTGTGTAATGTTACTCTGTCTGTCTTGCGCTGCATGTTGACGTGCCTTTTTCATAATTTCTCTCATCTGTGCAGCACTCTGGTCAGATTCGGCGGTGTCAGATGTGCTGTAGAAATATTTTGAAGATAAAGAAAAGGAGAGCTTTACTGCAGCTGTAATTAGCCGTCGTTTGTAATATGAAACATTTTGAGTGTTTGACACTAAGACTACGTTCAGACTGCACCCTGAAACGACCCATATCCGATTTTTTTGCCCATATGCGACCTGTATCCGATTTGTTATTGACAATCTGAACGACACAGATCCGATTTTTTCACATGCGACCCAGGCCGCTTGGATATGTGGTCCTAATTCCGATGCATATCCGATATTTTCACATGCGACTGCAGTCTGACCGGACAGGTCGCATTCATGCAACCTACACGTCATCAACAAGAGACAAACGTCACTATTCTGCGTTGGCTAATCCCGCCTCTTTGGTGGAAAACAACAACATTTGTACAGTTTTCAGAATTTAAATAGACTTTTATAGAATTGATCAAGCTAATGGTGGATTTGGTAGGGACCTGGATGTTGATCTGTTAGCCTGATTAAATAAAACAGTTTCTATAACTGATTTATAACTTAAACCATCCTGTATTACAAGATTATAAGATTGTTCTGGAAATTTCCAGTAATTTGACACCTTCGGTCTCATTAGTCTGCTGCCCACATTAATCAGATTATTGTGTGAGTTCCGCCGCCGCCACAAAAACCACATCGCCAGGTCTCGCCTCATCTCCATCGCAAACTGCACTGGTGTTTATGCACCTTGAGCCAGCGCTGAGAGAAGTTGCAGAATTCAGCTGGCTATAAACGATCTAAATAAATATTTATAAAAATGTAGAAAAAGTTTATTAATATGACGAAATAAATATGTGCAAATTATTAAGCCTGAATTAAGAGTTTGGTAATACAGCGGCCGTATCCCAAATGACTGCCTACTGAAGCTCGAGTGCACTATATAGAGTTTAAAAATCCATTACTTCCTAGTAACATGTAGTGCACTTATATAGAAATTAGAGAGACATTTAGGAGTCAACCCTCGTTACCAGGCTACACGTTTTCATTTCAGTTCAGAAACAAAAGCACACACGAGACCTCACACTTTAACACTAACCAGATAATTAAACAAACAAACAAAAAAAAATCATTAAACATGAAGTGCGCGCTTTTTTTTGTTTACGTATTACGTAGATGTGCTTATTACGTGTCAATTTGCGCATGCGAGTCGTTTTCCGTTCATACTGGAGATCGCATACAAGTCTCATATAATCGGTAATGTGAACGGCCTAACAAAAAAATCGGATTTCACAACAAATCGGATATGGGTCGTTTCAGGTTGCAGTCTGAACGTAGTGTTAGGTACAATTTCTATACCTTTTCTCATTGTATAGTTTTGGTAAATTATAATGGTTTGTAAGAGTCAGTTTCGTCTTTCACAAAATTCTGTGGGGGTTTCTGCTAACGTATTAGCTGCCCTTTGGTCATATTAATTTGCGCACACAGACGCCTTTCTCCAGGTTACTTTCAGGCTCAGTAAATTATACTCCAGCTGTTAAATTAATCTCTTTGCAGAGACACGGCTCTGTATTTTGCCCTGAAGAGTAACGGTCAATACTGGTTATAGCAGAATCTAAAGCGTGCTCTATTGTATAAGGTGCAGCGTGTGTGTGTGTGTGTGTGTGTGTGTGTGTGTGTGTATATAAAGGTTGTTATTATTATGACTGAAGCTGTGGGTGTGAGTGAGAGTCCAAGTTGCGTCAGTGTGGTGTGAGGTTGCTGTACCTCAGGCTCTGGCAGTAAAGCGGCTTTGGGCCCTGTGCCATCTGCTTCCTCAGGCTGCTGAGTTGAGGGGAAACCCAGGGCCGTCTCATACTGGAATTAGCAGGATCATGTGACGGTAAACTCCTCTTTAATATGTGGTGTGTAGGTCAGAGATGAGAACATGAACATCAGGACCTACAACAGAAGGGGTGTTCACACGGCACATATTTGCATCGATGCTGCACCGATGTATTTTGTTGCGATATATCTTACACCGGTGTAAATTTTGTGGAGCGTTCACACGTCTCAAACCTGCTTACTAGAGAGAAGCGTGTTAGCACCGGTGCAGCCCCACTTGCGTTGACACGGCAGTTTTTGCGACCGTGCTATACGATAGTAATAATGCGGAAATGAAATATGCGCATGCGTGAAAATGTACTTCCTTTTCCCGCCTTGTTTGTGATCGATATATCGAAAAACCATGGTTTATACTTCTCCAGACAAACTTTCTACATTGTGGTCTATCAGACACCGTAAAAGGGTAAAAGAGAGAAAGGAAAGGTTGCGCAAGTACAAGAGAGCACGAAAACGACGCATTCTACAATTCATTCGGCAACAAGTCGACGACTTCGTGTCGTTCATGGCCATGTGGACGGTTGTCATGGCATCACCAAGCGCCGGGAAAACAACGTGGATGAAGACACCAGTGTTGCCAGATACTGCTGACGTTTTCCAGCCCAAAATATGTTCAAATCCACCAAAATGCACTTAAAACCACCCAATCTGGCAACACTGGAAGACACGCAGTTCTGTTGTTGTTGATATTCACCATTTTGGAAGCGCAAAATACCAGGATGCAAATTATGCAATGCCCGTATGTAATCAACTCTCCTGACGCGTAGCGAGTCTACCCCTGTAGCGTTCAGACGGCCCATTTTATATCGGTGCTGCCCCGCAAACTAGCATTTACTCCGGAGTAAATTTCTTAACCCACCTCCCGAGCAGGGTTAGATTTGCACCGGTTTAAGCAGCTTTCAGGGGCTACGCCGGTATAACTTTGTACCGTGTGAACGCTCTACCGGGGCAGCCCCGGTGCTACACCGGAGTAAAAGTTGCCGTGTGAACACCCCTAGAGAGATTTAGTCTTCTTGCCCCACCTACTGTTAGCCCTTTTAATCACCTTTGCAGTTGTTAAACATTTTAACCAGTCAGGTTTGTTTTTTTTTCTTTTCTTGTCTTCATTCTGTTGTGTTTATAGCTCACTTTAGTCCAGCTGCTTTTCCGACTGCTTTTAAAGAGCGCACAGTGATGGATGTCTGTGAATGCGAATATGAGCACAGTGCTCAGGCTGCGCAAAAGGCAAATCATATCTCGTCAGGACACTGCGACACGTATATCCCTCACCCTGCATGCACGCTAGCGAGTAACAAAGCAGCAGGTGACTGACTCTTCACTTCCTAAAGCTGTGCACGACTGAGAGCTGCACTTCTCTCTACTGTGACAGGGTGACGAATCAAACGGAGATTTTCCTCGCTTTCTGCAGTTTAGTTGAAGGGAAGTGAGAAATCCAAAAGTTTCGGTTCAGTTTATCAAAGCAGTCATCTGCCATCAGGTCGACTGATGACGAGCCTTTGTGTAAACTGTAAATGAACTCTTGGCTGCGACGACCGAAAAACGGAAGCGAAACAGCCAGCAGTCTAGTCAGCTTCATCTCCGCTAAATAAAAGCGGTCAAGAATGTGCCTCGTGTTTATTTTTTGATTACCCTCAATGACCAGAATAGCAATACCATCAACAGCAGGGACATTACAATAATAATAACAACGCTGACGATGGCCGCTGTCAGCAGTGGTGAGACGGTGAAAAAATAACAATACATCTAGACTTGTTGGTAAAAGGGGACGTGAAGAGTAAAGGGAAGATGCATCTGGTAATGTGATCTCGGTCTGTGATGCCTCTCATCCGTTACAGAAAGCTCATCAAAGTTGTGTGTTTGTGGTGGATGAAATTAGGGCCTCACAAATAAAAAATTGAAAATTGCTCTAATTTTGTTTCGTATTCAGTCTGACCAACAACCGTAGGCGTTTTGCGCGCGCACACAGAAACAAGCTGAGTGAAATTTAAAATGATCTGCATGTCTGCTTGTAATGAGGAGCAAATTTGTCCTAAACATATATTTATTGAAATGATCAGTTATGAAACAAGCCATGACTAAATTAATGAAATTAAGTAGACGAGTGAGTTGTTGCTGCTGCTGCTGCACACACCATTTTGCTCAAAACGTGCCAGTCATGTACAGTATTACTCATAAGGGTGATTTTCATGAGCAAACGACTTATTTGTTGCTATTAAACAATGTAGTCTTGAACAGTGCAATCCTGCTACTCTAATGCTGTGTTCACACTTATACCGGTACGAAAGTGGTATAACTGTATCGATACAAAGTATACCGGTACAGTTTAGTGCATCTGTCCACACTAGCGAGAAATGTTTGCGGTTTTCTTTCACGGAGGTTGAAATGCGCGTGCGCGAAATGTTTCCGTGGTTACCGAGTAACTTCCTTCCGAGAATAAGGCGGATGAAACAACGCGTGTGTGCTTTTTGTTGTCAGTGTACAGTCTGTATTTCTGGTGGTCATTTATTCAGCCGAATCGTATAAAACGCGCGAGGCAGTTGAGAAAGAAACAAAGAAAACGAATCTCCGTTCTTCACTATTTTATTCAGCGAAGACATCGATTGAGGTGTGTGACTTTGCGCATGCGCATTATATTTGTATCGATACAGAACCGCTTCATCTGTCCACTCTACAGCGAAGCGCTACAGTACCGATACTGTACCAGTACGAAACCCATACATCCCCTCCCTTTTTCCTTCTCTTCCCCTCCCTTTCTCTCCCTTTTCCCCTCTTCCTCTAGTCTGGTTAACACCAGACCATATCACAAGTGAAATATGGTCTGGAATCCGCCTATTGAATTTCTCGTAGGGGAGGTGTGGTTTACGATTGTCAACGGCCGTTTATTGGACGTTGCGAATGTCTATCATTTGGCGTATACGTAGCCCATGGCCAATCATGGCAGTTGTACCCGGTGATGTAGTTAGAGCGACGAAGAGGCGAAGAAGAGAAGGGAAGAGAAAGAGAAGGCAAAACAAAAATAGGAAAACAATGGCACCGAACGATTACTGCCGTTTGTGCAAGACAAATATGAGAGAAGCTGGTTTGGTTAGTTTGGTTCGTATCGCTCGCCGCCATGTTAAATGTGATCCGTAAACAGTCCCAAATAAACTACAAGCTTCCGTTTGTCGAGTAGTACGCGTCACCGTCTTTCCACCCCTCCCCACTCTCTGATTGGCTCCCTAACTCAGGCGAGCCTTTAGACCATAGTTTCCATGCTGTCTTTTCAGATCGGAATGATTGCGTAAAGCAGCATGGGATTTCCCAGGCTACTCTTCCTCCTTTCTTCCTCCCTCTTTCCCCCTCCCTCCCTCCCCCTCTCCCTTTCTCCCCCCTTTCTTTGCTCCATGTAGCTCCACGGTCGTTTTGAGCCATTTTGACGTTTTATTTACAGCTGGAAAGCGCGTGCGTATTGTATTGTATGAATAACCCGGAAGACGTAGGAATGGTTCATTGCGCATTATATTTGTATCGATACAGAGCCGCTTCATCTGTCCACACTACAGTGAAGCGCTACAGTACCGATACTGTACCGGTACGAAACCCATACATTTGTGGGTTTCGTACCGATACGGTTATACCGCTACAGTACCGGTATAGTTGCTAGTGTGGACAGGTGTTGCGGTACGAAAGTAGTTTCGTATCGGTACAAAATCCCTAGTGTGGACAGGGTATGAGATGAGATGAATATATTTTTTATTTTACTAAATGGCAGGCATTTTCCTCAGGTTTTGAGCTAATGCAGTACAAATGTAATTCAAAATTCAGACAAGCTGTCATTCACAGACATCTGCTAGGGAAATCTACAGTAGCTCCCGCAGTCTCCTCTTCTAATGTTTAGTAAGGACGCGTATTGTTCCTTACAAACTTGTCGAAAGAATTCTAAGTGGGAATCATGATCTCATTTCTAAGCTAAATGTTGAATTACAGTGCAGCCATACTATGAAGAGTGGCTGGGAATGAGCTGACGTTTCATGCAGGTAGATTTTACGAGTAAGTAATTATCCTTTTCTGAGATATTGAGATGAGCGACGGAACTGCGGGAGAAGCACACATGCGCGAGCGCGCACACACACCACGCCAAGAAGCATAATTAGTTCCCATCAAAGTTCCCCAACATCGTTGTACATCTCCATCAACCCCAAAAGCCATTAGGTACAAGAGGAGCAATTCATCAAGGGGAAATGTGTGTATCTCTCTCTCTCTCTCTCTCTCTCTCTCTCTCTCTGTCTGGGGGCTCGGACTCTACTGGAAGGTGAGAGGTGACCGTAATCCTCCTCTGTGGAACCAGGCCTTTGTTCTTTTGGACAGTGTGACCCAGTGAAGGGTCTTGCTACTTCTGTGGAGTGTGTAGTCCTGTGTCATGGTCTTACTGCCTCACTTCCCTCCTTCCTCTCAGGCTAAATATACACACTTCCTTGGAACTAAATATAGCCTCTTCTGCTGTCCAGTCCATATGACTTTTCAGGCCTAAAAATCGTTCACTTCAGCATATCCTCCAGTGACTGTCGGGCCGTGTCCGCTTTATTCATCGTTAAATTAAAGCAATGATTACGTTTTCTATGAGCGAGATGTATGCAGACCCACAAGCCTGGATTACACACGAATACCAAGGCAACAGCAAGAATTGCGCAGTTCTTTAGATGGCACTGGAAGCAGAGGAGGCACTGACACCAGATAGATGAGATGTTTTGGACTTGTTGCCCAAGGTCCTCTTTGGATCTGTTTGATGAATTTCAGTTACACCATCGCATCTCGGGTGAAAGCGTGCCACTAAAGCCAGACCTCTGTAGCCGTAAACACATTTGCTGTTTTCTTGCTGAGAGCGAGATCCAAGCATGTCTGCTGAAAAATGTCGAGCTGTAAAAATGTACACACAAACCGATACCAGTGGTGAAATACAACTTCTAACCGTGTGCGTTTTCCTGATGCAGGGGGCCGTTTAGCGTGGTGAGGAGATGCATCAACAGAGAAACAGGCCAGCAGTTTGCAGTGAAGATCGTAGATGTGGCCAAGTTCACCTCCAGCCCTGGTCTCAGCACAGAAGGTAAGAGAAACGCACGCCATTTTCTGTAAAGTAGTCATGAACTCGGGCTCCTGAGTAGCACAACAAAAGACCGTTCGCCCGAGTTTGAATCCTGACAATGCTACAGCCATCCGTGGCCAAGAACCAGGAGAGCGAAGTTGGCCATGCTCTCTGGGTGAGAGTGATGGCGTACTGTCTCTCCCCTGTCAATCACAGTGACTCGAGCCAATCGCAGGCATCTGTGAGCTCATGTGTGTGTGTGTGTGTGTGTGTGTGAGCCTGCCTGAGCAGGAGTTCAAAAAGATGCAGCTTATTGGCTTTATGAAAGCATGTTAGGTTTCATCTTCCCTGCTTGGCTGTTTTCATATGATGGCGAGCGAGCGGGGGGGAATACCAAGCCCAAATTGGGGGGAGTAACTGAAATCAGAAACCTGCTTTTAAAACAATTAACTCCTTTTCGATGGCTGATTTCTGATTATATAAGGGCTGCTTCACAATCATGGTTGTCTTTTTGAATAACACCAACTGATTCCTGCAACTAGGTCCTGTGTGCGTGTGTTTCAATAAACCTTTGAGTAGCACGCCTGTCAGTAAATGAGTGGGCGGACACCTCTATCAAAGTGATTTTTGTCAGTGCACAGAGTCTAAAAGGAATGCAGTCTATGTGATATGAGTTTATTGCACGAGTTCGTACAGTACCTTTAACAGTTATTCCACAAAATCGAGTCGTACATGAGCTGATAGCCGACGAGACGCATAGTGCCGAGCTGGCGCTGAGTCATGTACGATGAGATTGAGTGGAATAACTGTTTTATTCTATCCACATTCGCTGGATTTCAAGAAATGGAGCATTTTTATTTTTAGCAAATTCGATAAATAAAACCTTGATACAAAACATCCGACAAAATCATTTCCGCTTACAATGTAAACAAACCAGCGAAATAACAGCAGCAATTTGTGAAAAATGCTATAATAATAATTCTTGAAAAATTTAAAAAAGATGCGTTCTTACCATCAAATACTTTTATTCTGTTTTTTGTTGCTTAATTTTTTGGGCTTTTCTTCCTTCGGGTTTTTTGGCAGTTGGCAAACCAACTTAAAGGTGCGTTACCGCCACCGACTAGGTTGGAGTGTGGAACAGGAGATATTGGGGGGGAATTGTATTCCTTCAGCCATTTCTGTTTCTTTTAAATACTTGACAATTTTGGGGGTTTTGTTTTCAAGTAGAGTTTTTTTTTTATTTTGTCCTCGATTGGTTCAGCCACACACTCCGCCACTTTGTTTTTCTCACGGTATATGAGCTGATATCCTAGTAGTAGAGTAGCCAATTAGAGTGCACGATTGATCATATCCAGTGAATGTGGAGATAAATATACATGATATTTATGGTATTGTGCAGGAGTTTAGCTGAACACTGAACCTTCAGAACTTTCTGTAGGTAGGAAGAACTGTTTCTCTCTGCAGCATGCTACTGATCCTACACGAGAACACACACCCACACCCACACCCCTACCTTATTTCCAGAGTGCCAACATCTACAGTTTAGCCATAGCATTTTTCCCCCTCTCTGACCCCTTGCTACCCTTTTCTGCTTCTTCAGCTAAAACACAGTCAGCCCAAACATGAATAAAATTTTCCTGGCAGAAAGACGAAGTTATTAGACGACTGTTATAGAAGAGTAAAATGTGTGTGTGTCGTGTTTTTATATATATATATATATATATATATATATATATATATATATATATATATATATATATATATATACAGGGTGCAATTTGTCAAAAAACCAGAAGGGGGGATGTTTTTTTTTTTTTTTTTAATCATGAAACGTCACAAAACTAAGGTAACAATAGGCTAACAGCTCAATAACATCCGATGATATCAAATGAATAACACTGTGGCAGCGGGGGCGTGGTCAAGCATCGGTCTGTGACAGGAGGGCGGAGTCAGGGAAGGTAAGTGGCAGAATCACTACACCTGTCGTTAATTAATGTGTTTGTGTGTCTTCCCAGTGACCGCGCCCTATTTAAGGAGCGAGAGCAGAGGGAGCTCTCTCCACAACTAGACGACTGATGTGTGTGTGTGTGTGTGCGCGCGTGCGTGTGCAGATAGAAGCTGAAAAGCTGAATAAAAGCGAGTTGTGTGAAATCAGTTCTGTCCTGCCGTCTTTCTGTCACAGACCGATGCTTGACCACGCCCCCGCTGCCACAAACACTAAATGAAAACGAACCAGAGATAATAAATTCATCTTCCTATCTCTCTGACTAAATACACAAACACTAACACACAACAAAGTTCGCATTGCTTGTCGCGTTGCTGTGATGTTTCTCTCCCTCCGGATGAAATGGACAGTGACTCGAAAATCACTAAAATACATGAATACTAAATGAACAGTTTGCTCTGATGGCGCAGTTCATGTGGCCTTTTCTGCTTTCCCGTCGGTGCGCTATCCGCCGCGTTTCGCCCTTCTTTAATCCACATTTCTGCGAATTTCTCAGCAGGGAAGGAACGCACGTCTGGCCCATTGACAGCGAGGAAAAGAAGGCTGTCAGTGTGGATACATTCATTCTGTTGCGCTCATCAGTAAGGATGTGATTCATGGCGCTAAATCCACGTTCACACTCTGGATATTGTTGTTATCTACAATGTATCTATTTGCTGGGGACGTTCGTGAACATCAAAGCTGCCACTTCGGGTCATTTTGAAAGTGAGTGCAATGTAGACCAGAGAAAACTGTGTCACAACATGCCTGTCATGTCAACTTTTTTTTTGGTTTGTTTTATTGACGGGGTTGTCCCCGAGGATTTTTTTTTCAGCAGAGATAAAAACCAGAAGGGGGGGATGATCCCCACCATCCCCCCCAGCAAATCGCACCCAGTGTGTGTGTGTGTGTGTGTGTATATATATATATATATATATATATATACACACACTAGTGCATCTCAAAAAATTAGAATATTGTGAAAAAGTTCAATATTTTCCATCAGTTATTTAAGAAAGTGAAACGTTATATATTATAGACTCATTACACATAAACTAAATGTTTCAGGCATTTTTCTATTTTAATTTTAATCAGTATGGCACACAGTACAAAAACATAAAAAAAAATAAAAACCATCTCAAAATATTAGAATATTTCATTTCGAGTTTGAGTAAAACAGTATGAACACAGTGTATCTCTCGGTCTAGTTCAGTACACACAACCACAATCACGGGGAAGACTGCTGACTTGACTGTTGTCCAGAAGATGATCACTGATGCCCTTCACAAGGAGGGTAAGCCACAAAAGGTCATTGCTGGAAAAGGTGCACAAGCAACAGGGATGGCCGCAGTCTTGAGAGGATTGTCAAGAAAAGTTGATTCAAGAACTTGGGAGAGCTTCACAAGGAGTGGACTGAGGCTGGTGTCAGTGTATCAAGACCCATCACGAACAGACATCTTCAAGATAGGGGATACAACTTTCACATTCCTAATATCAAGCTACTCCTGAGCCAGAGACAATGTCAGAAGTGTCTTATCTGGGCTAAGGAGAGGAAAGAAATGGACTGTTGCTCAGTGGTCCAAAGTCCTCTTTTCAGATGAAAGTACATTTTGCATTTAATTTGGAAATCACGGTTCTAGAGTCTGGAGGAAGAGTGGAGAGGCACAGAATCCAAGGTGTTTGAAGTCCAGTGTGAAGTTTCCACAGTCTGTGATGATTTGGGGTGCCATGTCATCTGCTGGTGTTGGTCTACTGTATTTTATCAAGTCCAAAGTCAACACAGCCATCTACCAGGAGATTTTAGAGCACTTCATGCTTCCATCTGCTGACGAGCTTTTTGGAGATGCTGATTTCCTTTTCCAGCAGGACTTAGCACCTACCCACAGTGCCAAAACTACTACCAAATGGTTTGCTGACCATGATATTACTGTGTTTGATTGGCCAGCCAACTTGCCTGACCTGAACCCCATAGAGAATCTATGGGGTATTGTCAAGAGGAAGATGAGAAACACCCGACCCAAAAATACAGATACGCTGAAGGCCACTATCAAAGCAACCTGGGCTTCAATAACACCTCAGCAGTGCCACAGACTGATCACCTCCATGCCACACCGCATCGATACAGTAATTCATGGTAAAGGAGCCCCAACCAAGTATTGAGTGTATAAATGAACATACTTTTCAGAAGTTGGACATTTCTGTATTGTAAATCCTTTTTTTGATTGATCTTAGGGAATATTCTAATAATTTGAGATACTGGATTTCTGATTTTCATGAGCTATAAGCCATAATCATCAAAATTAAAACAAAAAAGGCTTTAAATATTTCACTTTACATGTAATGAATATAGAATATATGAAAGTTTACCTTTTTGAATTAAATTATGAAAAAAGGAACTTTTTCACGGTATTCTAATTTTCTGAGATGCGTGTGTGTGTGTGTAATCATGGCCATTGCCACATTTCATAATTCTTCGTTTGGACCCCCCCACATTTAACATAAAATATTAGTTCACCCAGCGCTGTTTCTATTGCTTCGTGAAAGAATCCATTCCACTTGATCGATGAGAGAATACACAGACCACTGAAAATCCACTCCGGGTTTTCCGGGCGTTCCCTACAACAGCTCACCGCGCGTGAGTGAAGTGAATCTCAGTGCTAGCAGAGACATTTTGGTGCAGCTGCTGGAAAGTGGAGGAGGTGACGTCAGCCCCATTGCCACCTCACAATGTCTAGCTTTTGCTAAAACCTTATTCTTTTGTTCTATGTCCTCAAAATTAACCCTAGGCCACGTTAAATTAATGTTGAACTAAACAATGAAATAAGCTTAGCCTAATGGGGTATTCTTGGTTGATGATGAATTGTTTGCAGTATTTGCTCCTCCCCAGACACAATGGACATAAGGACATTCTTTGCAAAGAAGCGGAAAGTCAGTCAGAATTTCCCCACAGGACAGGGTTTTTTTGTCCCAATGGAAATGTTAGTGCAGTTAGCTGGTTAGTCAATGTTAGGCGATGTATCAGCTAGCTTAACGTTAGCTATCATTTAATTCAAACCCGTAGGCCTGCCTTACTGTAATGCCAAGAATGAGGTCAAGTCTGCTCTGATGATATTTATTGATTCCCTGTTGTTGTGATTTGAAGAACTTGTTTTGTCTGGTCTTTGCCAGTTTTCTGGAAAGTAAGATGGGAAATCAGTGTATGGGGAAGGAATAGTAGAAAGGAAAGCAATGGAGAGAGATGGATGTTATTCCAGGTGGACTGTGAAGGAAAGGGGGATAAAAGTTATGAAGTGGTAGAAATTGTGGTGGCACCAGTGTAAGAAGGAGTTATAGCTATAAATCTATTTGTTATACTAATCTGTAAATGTTACTGTAGTACCACCATTGCATGTAGGTTGACAAAACTGCGCTTGTTCATTGTGTGAAGTTCTCTTTTATGTGTCGTTGCTTGACCCAGTGTGATTTTGTGTTATGAAGACTGCATGATGCCATGTCATTTTTGTTATGAGTATCGCTAAATCAGAAAAAAGTAAAACGCACCCACTAAAGTCACTGTTGGTGGTGAACAAAATTGCACCTATTCATTGTGTGAAGTTATTTTTTATGTCACCGTTGCTTGACACAGTGTGATTGTGTTATGAAGGCTGCATGATGCCATTAGGGCTGTGCGATGTCCCCTTAATTGGCATCGACGATGTTTACAGTGCAAACATCGTGATGGACAATCATATCGTGGGCGGGGGGGATTTTAATACCACATTATTAAATATATTATTATTATTATTGAAAGTATTAGATACTCATCCGAGGCTTTGGCACGTAAAAAAAAAAAAAGCGCTAGGTGATGTGGAATATTTGGCCTTGATAACGGATATGTGGTCCAGCTGCAACATGATGCCCTATATGTCAGCTACCGTACATTATGTGGACCGAGAGTGGGCAATGCAGTCCAAATGCCTGCAGACGAGTTTCATGCCAGAGACACATTCAGCGGACAATTTAGAAGACGCATTGCGCGAGACACTTGCCGAATGGAAAATAGAGGAGAAAAAGATCGCCTGTATAACAACGGGGCGAATATTTTCACAGCCATCAGGCAATTGAAATGCCGTGGTTAAGTTGTTTTGGGCACAATTTGAACCTGGCCATAACCAACTCGCTTGCGCAACAGAGGGCCAGTACAGACCGAGCGTTTGGAGTTTGCCGAGCAGTCAACACTGCGTTTGCGCACAGCTGGCTTTGGAGAAATGAGCTGCGCAAAGCGCAGGTGGAAATGAACCTCCCCGAGCACTCACTGATCACGGTAAGATATTAATCGGCTCTAACAATGAAAGACTAGTATTCAAACTATGAGAAGAAACTACACTTAAGCTATCACTCATTGTTTATTTACACCATATCAATTGAAGATGCGTTTCGGCCTTTAGTGCGCACTTGAACGCGCTAATTTTTCCAATTTATTAGTGTTTGAATTATTGCACCAGCTTTTAAAATCATGATTTAATATTGTTGGGTTTTTTTTTTTTTTTTTTTTTTTACTGTCTTTACATTTGTCAGAATCACCTTCATTCTTCCATTTGGTTTGACATTATGGCTTAGAGTGGACCATTTTGAGTCTGAAAGTAGGCCTATTTACCAGATTAAAGTTATTTGACTTCTGCCGAAGTCTGCACTTCACTGCCGTTTGGGGTGCAATATTTCCCGACTGAAGTCGTTAATAGTGGCTATTTGTTTGAACAACATGACAAATTTTACATAAAAAGTATAGTGTAGGCTAAAAAATGAAGTCAAAATTTATTATTAGTAGCATACTGTATTTGTGTAACCACATGTTATGTTCACTAGCACGTCCCTGCACCACAGCCTACGTGAACAAGCGGTAATGGGATATTACTTTATAATGATTTATATAATTATGTATTTATAATTATATGTTATATAATATATTTATATATTAAACAAAACTAACTAACTAAACTAACAAAAAACTAACTTTTTAGGTTAAATAGGCCCAGATGATACTGTATATGCATGATTATGACAGGAGGGGGCGTGGTATCACGATGGTGGCTCTCCATCGTGATGGATGACCACCATCGTCGATGGACGATGGCATCGTCTATCGGCACAGCCCTAGATGCCATGTCATTTTTGTTATGAGTATCGCTAAATCAGAAAAAAAGTAAAACACACCCACTAAAGTCACTGTTGGTGGTTTAACAAAATTGCACCTATTCATTGCGTGAAGTTGTTTGTGTCACCGTTGCTTGACACAGTGTGATTTTGTGTTATGAAGTTTGCATGATGCCATGTCATGCCTGTTCAATGTGTGAGATTATGAATATTCTTATTTTTAAACATACAGTTGAGTGTCACTATTGCTTGGCACAGTGGCATGTTGTGTTGCACCTAAAACTAAATAAAAAAGGAAACACAAAATAAAAAGTAAAATGCACCCATAAAGTCATTGTTGGTGATAAATTGTGTCACATTCATCTCATTATCTTGGGCGTAGCGGTGGGTTTAAAAACAGGCTGATGAATATATGGACTAGTTGAATGAGGACTTATTGTTGAGTCTCTAAAATAGAATTGAATTAAGTGACTTTTGTAGGTAAAATTAGGTGTTTAACAACCTGTTAAGGGGCGGCACGGTGGTGTAGTGGTTAGCGCTGTCGCCTCACAGCAAGAAGGTCCTGGGTTCGAGCCCCGTGGCCAGTGAGGGCCTTTCTGTGCGGAGTTTGCATGTTGTCCGCGTGGGTTTCCTCCGGGTGCTCCGGTTTCCCCCACAGTCCAAAGACATGCAGGTTAGGTTAACTGGTGACTCTAAATTGAGCGTAGGTGTGAATGTGAGTGTGAATGGTTGTCTGTGTCTATGTGTCAGCCCTGTGATGACCTGGCGACTTGTCCAGGGTGTACCCCGCCTTTCGCCCGTAGTCAGCTGGGATAGGCTCCAGCTTGCCTGCGACCCTGTAGAACAGGATAAAGCGGCTACAGATAATGAGATGAGATGAAATGACACCCTGTTAAAAATACACCAGAATGCAGGAAATGGCATCTAATTAATAAAAAAAACTTTTCTGGGGGAGGACCCCCCCCACATTAAAAATGCTTCTGACGCCCCTGATATATATATATATATATATATATATATTGTGTGTGTGTATATACATATATATATGTATGTGTGTGTATATATATATATATATATATATATATATATATATATATATATATATATATATATATACATACACATATATATATATATATATATATATATATGTGTATGTGTATATATATATATATATATATATATATATATATATATATATATATGTATATATGTGTGTGTGTGTGTATGTATATATATATATATATATATATATATATATATATATATATATATATGGTGGTGATAGATGTGGCGATCCCAGCTGACGCCAACATAAGGAAGAAGGAACATGAGAAACTTGAGAAGTATCAAGGGTTGAAAGAGCAGCTGGAACGGATGTGGAAGGTCAAGGGTTGCGTGGTCCCCGTGATAGTGGGGGCACTTGGGGCAGTAACCCCCAAACTGGGAGAGTGGCTCCAGCAAATCCCAGGAACAACATCTGAAGCCTCAGTCCAGAAGAGCGCAGTCCTAGGAACATCGAAGATACTGCGCAGAACCCTCAAACTCCCAGGCCTCTGGTAGAGGACCCGAGCTTGAGGATGACATGGATACCACCCCCCCCCCCCCCCCCCCCCCCCCCCCCCCCCCCCCCCGGGGGTGAGAAGGAGATTTTATATATGTGTGTGTGTGTGTGTGTGTATGTATGTATATATATATGTGTGTGTGTGTATATATATATATATATATATATGTATATGTGTGTATATATATATATATGTATGTGTGTGTATATATATATATGTGTGTGTGTGTGTGTGTGTATATATATATATATGTGTGTGTGTGTATATATATATATATATATATATGTATATGTGTGTATATATATATATATGTGTGTGTGTATATATATATATATATATATATATATATATATATATATATATATGTATATATGTGTGTGTGTGTATGTGTAGAGCTCTTTTCCAAAACGCGATAAACGCCAAATTAAAAAAGAGAGTTCGTCGTGCTATTCTGCTGTGTACTGAGCCTGTTCACTGCTCTATTAATGTTTCATGCCAAATCGCTGTATTTCCTTGTTTATATGTGCTGCAAATTGTAGTTTCTCTCCAAAACGCTAGAGGCGCTACACCTGTTTTTTGGCTGAGTGCGACATTTCCTCTCGACCAATCAGAGTTCGGTCAGCGTTCTACACTCTCACTCATGGCGGCGCCCTGAAGCGAAGGGTTTTGTTTGTTTGTGTAGCTTCTTGAGCACAAATAACTTGTGCAAATGGTGGTTGTGAATACTTTTGATGGTTCTGAAGAATTGAACTACCTGGCCGTTTATTTAGTTAGTTGTTTTTTGTGGTGGTCAATCTTAAAATGTAAGATTAAACATAAATGAACGTTATTTAAGTGTTTTTATATAATTTGATTTTATTATAAATTGTATGATGAAAGTTCCTGATATTATATATCTACAGCATGTTCTCTTGTTTTAAAAACAGAAAGACAGAAAAAAATTAATGGATTTGTAGCATTTTGAAAAAAAAAAAAACTTTGGATTTATAATCAATAACATTGTTGTTAGATTTGTCAATTATTGTTGAAAATGTTCAGACTGAACCAACTATCTATTATAACAGGATAAATTAAATATTTGCAAAATGTATGGGTCTGGGTAAATGTCATTTTTCTGAAAACAATCAAAATGGATTTATAGCATTTTGGAAAAGAGCTCATCTCATTATCTCTAGCCGCTTTGGAAAATAAATACATGAATTTTTATATATATATATATATATATAAACTTTACCAGCTGGGAGGTCCGTATCGTGAAATACCGTGACCAAGGTCTTGAAAGTACTGACCTAAGCCTCTGGGCCGAGGTCAGTATTTAAGGCTGAGGTCACGGTATTTCACGATATGGACCGACTTTAAGCTGGTAAATAATTTTTTTTTTTTCTTTACCAAATTCTAACAGAAAACAAGAGCGCTCGAAAGGGAAAACAAAGCCAAGGCGAGCTGTATGTGTTGCAGTAGTACACATTATGCAGGCGTGTTTAACGTTAGCAAGACAGCTATTATATTGGGTAGTGGAGCGAAGTCTAACATTTGACTTGCCACGAAACACCTGCATAATGTGCACTACTGCAACACATACAACACATTTGTCCCGTACTTACACTTTGTTGAATTAATTCAATATCGTAGTCACCACTGAAGTCCACTCGATCCTTGTTTACCGTCAATGGATCGGTCACTCGTCAAACAGTCCGCCAGAATCCGGGTAGGGAATGGCCGCAACAGCCTCCGGGGGAATCGCTGAGCGTAGCTGTCAGTCAAACACAAGTTAGCCAATGGGAATGCATTCCTGGACAGCCCACCCACACGTGAAGTTTGTGCCAAAACTGCAAGTAAAAAGTCAGGGAGCGCAAACGAGAAAGCTGGAATCGCAACCAAAATAAATTACGTCAAACAAAACTGAGAAAGACGCAGAACAAAAATAAAAGGTTTCTGAAGAGTAATAGACTGATATTTTGCACGATTACACGAATAATTTGTTTGCCAGTCTAAAAAAAAATTGACTTTTTTTTTGTATTTTGAGTTATCATTTGGGCGGCACGGTGGTGTAGTGGTTAGCGGTGTCGCCTCACAGCAAGAAGGTCCGGGTTCGAGCCCCGGGGCCGGCGAGGGCCTTTCTGTGTGGAGTTTGCATGTTCTCCCCGTGTCCGCGTGGGTTTCCTCCGGGTGCTCCGGTTTCCCCCACAGTCCAAAGACATGCAGGTTAGGTTAACTGGTGACTCTAAATTGACCGTAGGTGTGAATGTGAGTGTGAATGGTTGTCTGTGTCTATGTGTCAGCCCTGTGATGACCTGGCGACTTGTCCAGGGTGTACCCCGCCTTTCACCCGTAGTCAGCTGGGATAGGCTCCAGCTTGCCTGCGACCCTGTAGAACAGGATAAAGCGGCTAGAGATAATGAGATGAGATGAGTTATAATTTTTGTTTGATATTTCAAAAGTATTGTATGAACATTTTGGCACAAAATTGATTCCATAATCCTAGACACTGATGCTCTGTCGTGACGCGTCACACCTCTGTTTTTCGGAACCCCGGCCCACAGTGTAATGCGCTGGCGTGGCTTCATGCGGTTCAGTGTAAACAACCAAAGCCAGAATATCGAGGTGTCTTCTTTACGCCAGTATTGCGGAGTATCCTGTGTAAAAACGGTTTGTGTGTGTTACACTGGGGAGGTGGCAGCTATCAAGGGGACTAGCAATTTCTGTAAAATGTGCAGAAGACTTCAACCCCTGTTGTTTCACATGAACAAAACAAAAGGATATTAGAAAATTCCAAACAATTATTAATCAATTTAGACAAATAATAAAGAGGCTGGAAAAGAACTTGTTGGTCTGCTAGATTCATCAGCTTGGCTTGTGTTTTGGCATTTGATTAGAATAAGCTGGAACTTTATACAGGGCGAGGAGGTTACCTCCTGCATGCTTTCTTTTAACGAATTGTAAGATTGATGTGGTGCGACTCCTGTACGTCGCTATAACTTTGTTGAAAGAGTGGTTTTGATGAGTTACTGATTTAGCAATTTACAGTCTTGGTGATGTTCTAGTACTTTTACATCTGACTGATGTTTTCGTCTGTCCTAATCGAGTCTCATTCTCCATCCAACCTCCTTGGGAAGGTTTTACGGTATATGAGCCTCAGGGTTAAATGCTTATCAGGTCACCGGCTGTAGGGCGACGAGCTATTGCCATCACGCACCGTCCGTCCAGCCATTCATCCACAATTCACAAAACTTGCTACTCCTCCCTGAGTTTTCAATGGATTTTTATTGTTTTGTTTGGAAGATCTGATCAGTCTGCACAAAAGTTATTCCCTGGTTTTGTGATTTCTCATTAATGAGTTGGTAATTAGGCCAGTTAATGAACTTTGAAGAAAATTGCTACTCCTCTCAGAGTTCTGTATGGATTTTGATTCTGATTTTGTTTGGAAGATCACATTGTTCTGATTTGTTCTCATGAAGAACAACTTGGCTAATTATAAATGAGTCTGGTTTCTCGTAGTCTGGCTGTGTGAGCGACTGCTTCACCGACGCTTTTTTTTTAATTTAAAGACCATCCTGAAAACACATTAAATATGTTTAGATTGAAGTATTTGCAGTGTGATTTAATGACGCTGTTGCTAATTTGTTGGTTGATGCCGCATGTTTGTTATTCCCATGAGAAGTTTGTGGTTAGCTAGCGCAACTATAATGGTGTTTGATGGGAGAAAACTTCTAATGAGCCTGAACATGAGTGATAACGGTCTGGTTTTGCTGTTAGCTCCTTAAGAATAAAATGGCCAAAGAGTCTTACCGTTTTCAGTAACCAAAGTCTCGGAATGCAGTGCAGCTGTATGACTCTGTAGCGCAGAGTTATGGCAAAGACCTTGGTTCGGCTAGTTAGAAATCTACAAGACGAAAGTATGACGGCGATGATATAAACATGCAAGTAAAAGATCTAGAACCAGGAAATGAAAGTGCTGGACAGACTGCATCATTATCTTTAGGCCAAAAAAAAAAGTGTGTTTCCGGTAACATGAAATACTAAAATAAGGTCGGTAGGTAGGAAAAAGTTTTTTGGTTTTTTTTCTTATTTTTTTTTTTTATTTTGTTCGAAAAAATTAACACAAGTAAACATCTTACAAAATAGTATTTTGGCACAGTATCCTTTATACCACACATCATAATAAAATAAAAGTGTTTAAAATCTTTAAACGAATAAAAAAAATATCGCAAGAGTTCGAGTTATGATCTATGGAAGCGTATTGCTGCCACACACAAAAAAATTGGCTTAGAATCAAGTAATTACGTGAAAAGATATTGTTAAAGTTATCACGTTTTTGCAATATATTTATCATGTAATAACATCACGTAATTTCATGATACGAAATTATCACGTTATTTCATGATATTTTCATGTAATAACGTGAAAACACCTTATCAAGAAATAACGTGAAAAAAACGTCCTAGGCTACTTCCATTAAAAGCAGACGGCCTAGCCTAGCCTACTGTAGAACTTGAGTCGAGCAAAAACACCGAGCAAAAACATGGCTGAATCCTGAATGACTCCTATTTGTATAAATAGGGGACTACATAGGCGGCAAAACGTAGTGTTTTTCCTGCCATGGAAGTGCACTTGTATACTGAAGAGGAAGCAATTTGCATTACAGCCTTGAATGAGGATTCAAAATGGCGCCTCGGCTCAGTTTTGCCTTCCTCCTTCAGTATACAAGTGCGCTTCCATGTTTAGCAGGAGGGCTGATAGAAGTGGCGAAACATTTTACTTTTTATCGTTTCTTTCACAACTTGAATGCGTTGAAACAAAAAATTATGACAAACTAACGCCGCTTATACTAAAATATCGAGGGAAATTTGTAATAACTTTACGGTCGGCAATTTCGACGCGGAAATTCTCGATCGGTCGGGTTACCGGAAACACACTTTTTTTTTTTTTTTTGGCCTTAGCTAGATATAAAGCCAGAACTACATCCTACTGGCACCACAGTCATCATGTACTCACACAGAGCAATTCCAGCGTTATGGATGTGACACTTGAACTCAAAATGGCAACAAATGACCCAGTGCATGTTTTATTGTCTCCCAGTATTTAAACAGGTGTTGCATATTTTAAGGCTGTACCATACTGGAGAAGTGATAGAACAAGAACAATTCCCATAGTACATCTAGGGCATGCCAGAAAATGCCAATAAAAGATGCGTTATGGATGTGACAGAAAAAGTATCACTTTTCTTGGGTGACTGTACATTTTTATCAAACTCTGTGAAATTGTAAACCTAATGTTGAAATGGAGATATCCATTTGATAGAGGGGTCCAAGGTGAATATTAAAAAATCTTTGTTTAAAATATTTTGTATTTCATGCAGAGTTTCGGAAGGAAAAGTCAGCGTTATGGATGTGACGAAATTCCGTTATGGATGTGACGCGTCTGAAATAGACATGGCATATGTTTAGAAAATCAGCAATTTAACCACCATAACCCTTTGAAAAACTCTCTAAATATCAGCTAAAACTATCAAAGTTCTTAAATAATATTTAGGATGGCTATTGTTTTGCTGTTTTGTGGATTTTAGCATACATTTCTGTGGCTTGTGGCAATAATATAGAATTGTACATGATCAAAGTTGATTTTAGCTTGGGTTTTACATTATAAGAAAGAAAGACTGACAGTGACGTATTAGGTTGGTTACAAATTGGTTCAACTTATTCACATCTGTAAAATACAGGCCTAGGTGATATCTCTGGGAGTGGTTTTGATGTATTACATGTTGCTTTATTTTTGCATGGTGAGGTTGACATTTACATGGAATTGCCCCCCAGCAATGTGGGAAATGTAGGAATCCATTCGCCAAACTCGACATGTTCCACTATTTTCAGGAAAGAACTAAAAAGTCAACTCGGAATTTAATTACAAAATAAATTGTGGACGTCCCTGAAGAAGTATGTTATTCATGAAGGTTAATATGCAAGTTATTTCTTAAAATGCTGCAGTTGACTAATTAATTTTGAATGATGTGTGAACTCTCGCGCACTTGCTAAATGTGTGTGTGTGTGTGTGTTGCTCTTGGCTGCCGTTGAGGGAATCTCCTTTTGGTATGCAGCGTCAGTGTTTCAAACCCGGTCAAGGAGATAAATTTGTTACTGTGAAGACTTGCAGAAAGTGTTAATGGAGAGCGAAATGTGAGGAGCTTGAGTCAAGAGCTGAGCAGAAGGCACGTCGAGCAGCTAATCCAGTCAGGGGCTTGTGGGAACAGCCGATGCAAAGAGGCCAGGCAGAATGGAGTAGAGAGCAAACTGGAGCCGACAGCGTAGCCATGCACAGTCTGGATGAAATAACAATCGCAGCCTGGGAGGAATGTAGGAGTGCTGGATGGCTGATTAGGATAGATGTTGCTTTCTGTTTTTCTAGCATTGAGAATTGCATTATATCATCCTGTAGGTTTTCTCATATATAAAACCCAATAGCTCTATTTTTGCATGGTGCACACATCCTGCAATTGTTGGTGAAAATATTGAGCAATAAACCATCATAACATTTTTTTTTTCGTCTGTTTCCCAGGCCTTCTGTAGCTCATATTGTGATGAATTATTCATTGACTACACATTAAAACTCTTATTCTAAGGGTAAAGCTGCTCAGTAATCAGCTGCTCGCCCAACGTTTTCAGTAGAAAACTCGGCCAGCTCTTGTTTTTCTGCTTCCAACAGCGAATGGAAAAATCCATTTGTCATAGCGGGGCACTGGGGGTGTGTTCTTTTCTTTCTGCTTCATGGCCAAAGCTCTTGGATGCTCTCATTTTCATTCTCTCCATTCTCAGGCTTGAATAAAACACTCACGAATGGTCTGCCTCCAGCGCCGGGTACATTTCACAGACCTCTCTTCTTGTCTCTGGGGCACAAAAGATAAACAGTGAAGGCTTTTACTCAGCTGAGTGTGTCCTTTCACTGACCCTGTCACTCAGCGTGTGTTCTTGTTGGTTGTGAGTCAGTGGGGAGTGAAAGCATGGAGCACAGTAATCGAAATCTCAAACAGTGGAATTGACCTGAGAGGAAGTGGCCTCGTACGGGACTAATGCGCTGAAGCTCAGTGGGAGGGAGAGCCTCGGAGACCGGGTCCTGCGAAGCCCAGAATCCATCCCTGCTCAACAAAACAGCCATGTATTTCGTCCTACGTGCAGCATCATCCTCACTGACGCTCCACTCTGCGTTCAGGATTCAGCAAGTCTGCTATAATAGACTTTGTTGTGACTGTGTATGTTTTGTGCATTTTATAAAGCAGCCAAGTTTGAATAAATTGAATATAAATGAATATATACAGTGGTGCTTGAAAGTTCGTGAACCCTTTAGAATTTCCTATATTTCTGCATAAATACGATCTAAAACATCAGATTTTCTCACAAGTCCTAAAAGTAGATAAAGAGAACCCAGTTAAACAAATGAGACAAAAATATTATACTTGGTCATTTATTTATTGAGGAAAATGATCCAATATTACATATCTGTGAGTGGCAAAAGTATGTGAACCTCTAGGATTAGCAGTTAATTTGAAGGTGAAATTAGTCAGTTGTTTTCAATCAATGTGATGACAGTCAGGTGTGAGAGAGCACCCTGTTTTATTTAAAGAACAGGGATCTATCAAAGTCTGATCTTCACAACACGTCTGTGGAAGTGTATCATGGCACGAACAAAGGAGATTTCTGAGGACCTCAGAAAAAGCGTTGTTGATGCTCATCAGGCTGGAAAAGGTTACAAAACCATCTCTAAAGAGTTTGGACTCCACCAATCCGCAGTCAGACAGATTGTGTACAAATGGAGGAAATTCAAGACCACTGTTACCCTCCCCAGGAGTGGTCAACCAACAAAGATCACTCCAAGAGCAAGGCGTATAATAGTCGGCGAGGTCACAAAGGACCCTCGAGTAACTTCTAAGCAACTGAAGGCCTCTCATATTGGCTAATGTTCATGAGTTCATCATCAGGAGAACACTGAACAACAATGGTGTGCGTGGCAGGGTTGCAAGGAGAAAGCCACTGCTTTCCAAAAAGAACATTGCTGCTCGTCTGCAGTTTGCTAAAGATCACGTGGACAAGCCAGAAGGCTATTGGAAAAAATGTTTTGTGGACGGAGGAGACCAAAATAGAAGTTTTTGATTTAAATGAGAAGCGTTATGTTTGGAGAAAGGAAAACACTACATACCAGCATAAGAACCTTATCCCATCTGTGAAACATGGTGGTGGTAGTATGATGGTTTGGGCCTGTTTTGCTGCATCTGGGCCAGGACGGCTTGCCATCGTTGATGGAACAATGAATCCTGAATTATACCAGCGGATTCTAAAGGAAAATGTCAGGACATCTGTCCATGAACTGAATCTCAAGTGAAGGTGGGTCATGCAGCAAGACAACGACCCTAAGTACACAAGTCGTTCTACCAAAGAATGGTTAAAGAAGAATAAAGCTAATGTTTTGGAATGGCTAAGTCAAAGTCCTGACCTTAATCCAATGGAAATGTTGTGGAAGGACCTGAAGTGAGCAGTTCATGTGAGGAAACCCACCAACATCCCAGAGTTGAAGCTGTTCTGTACGGAGGAATGGGCTAAAATTCCTCCAAGCCGGTGTGCAGGACTGATCAACAGTTACCGCAAACGTTTAGTTGCAGTTGTTGCTGCACAAGGGGGTCACACCAGATACTGAAAGCAAAGGTTCACATACTTTTGCCACTCACAGATATGCAATATTGGATCATTTTCCTCAATAAATAAATGACCAAGTATAATATTTTTGTCTCATTTGTTTAACTGGGTTCTCTTTATCTACTTTTAGGACTTGTGTGAAAATCTGAAGATATTTTAGGTCATATTTATGCAGAAATATAGAAAATTCTAAAGGGTTCACAAACTTTCAAGCACCACTGTACTCTTGCATGTTCATTTAGCACAACTGTACAGATGTTGCTGAACCAAAAAGAGGCAAGACAGATGTTCCCCCCCCTCTAATTCTACTCTACTTAGTTGACTTGAAGTAAAATGGAGTTCAGAAATTTCTAGATTCTTTGTTTTAACCGCGTTTGACCCCCAGACCTCCTCTTACAGTGTTAGCAATTGAGTGCACATTTGTTTCTAATGCATGTGCCAGTGTTATCATATTCATAGTGGCACATGGTTTGGACCTTTCATCTCCCTTGTTTGTCTCTGTGGCTTTTCATTAGCGCCGTTTGAATTTTTAATGCTGCTATTAGTGCCTACGTCTCAGGCTGTGCTAGTGGAGCTGCCTGCTCGGCTTTGGGAGTAAGGCGCCTGTGAGCAGAGTCATTAAAAGGTCGACACGGAAGAGGTGCGGTCCTTCATATGCACACTGAAACATTTCCAGGGAGTGCATTTGAAACGGACAGAGCCCATCTCACTATTGAATTTACTCAAAGCTACCTTGATTACGCAGCTTCACAACAATCTGCTGTACTCGACCTGTCTGTCACTGATGAACAAGAAAGGGTAGGAATATAGTTTGATTTGATATCTGTTTGTGCCCCATAATGGATTCTTCCTTCTTTACAAATCAGACCAGTTTTAGCTGGACATGCAGGGCTTTACAACAGTTAGTTGTACAGTTATTGAGAAGTACTTAAAGAATATAGGTAGTTAGTTTGTAGCCTCTGTGAACTGACAAGTCAGGGTCAAAGAATATCATTAAGCTCAAACTTTGGTATGGCATGTTCTGCCCATATGTCCATGGGTTTCCTCCTAAAAATATGCCAAGAGGTGGACCTTGGGTGTACGGGAGTGTGTGAGTGTGCCCCTGTGATGGACTAGCATCTCATCTAATGCCTGGACCTTATATCCAGCGTTCACAGGATGGGCACCAGATTCTGTGCAACCCTGACCAGGATAAAGCGCTGACTGAATATGATTGACATGAATAAACCCCTGGTAAAGAAGAGTTGATACAAGTACAAAGCTAGGGGTTATTGTTATTGTTTATTATTATTAATGAACGTCATATAAATGTAATGTTTATTACTTGCACGTATTCGCACCTGGTGCGAGTCAAACTTCTACTCGCGAGCATTCACACTCTGAGCAGCGCACACCTCAAAGACTGATTATATGCACCTGTCCTGGATTAGGGCGCAATCAGCACATGCATAAAAGGACACTGTTAACAACATTGCGAAGTATTGAGTTCCCAATGACCCTTACCAAGCCATATGTTTTATATTATCTTTCTGGTTCTCGACTCTGATTTTTTTGCACTTTGCCTTTTGTCTGTGCCTCAGTCGACCTTCGCCTGCCCACTGTTGCTGATTTTGCGGATTATATGCCTGCATGTTAATTTTACAACAAAGTCTTCTGCTCTTGCGTCTGCCTCACCACCATTCCTGACCGTTTTAGTGCTCAGTTCATTCCATCACCTTGATGCCAGTACAGATAAGAGTCTTGATTCATTGAGTGTCGTCTTTGTGTTGTGAAAATGGTAAGTAGTGCTATTCTTGTCCCCCAGAGCAAGGTTTGACCAGAGTTATCAGCCAAGCTCCAGAAAGCCAGTCTGCAAAAAGCAACAATATCATGTTTAGTGACATAAAGAAGCAGACTCCTCCTCCTAGACATCTGTGTGTAGTTCCAATTCGGGTGGATCCCAGATGTTACCATGGCCTCCTCCAGAGTGAAAGATGTAACTCTGACCTTATTGGTTATGATCATGACTGTTTGAATGGAACTTGCTCCAAATATATAATTATCCCAGTTTTGATGCTTCACGCTGATTTCAGAAGCAAACATGAAGAGAAACAAGTCAAATTATACAAGAAGACGGAGTCATCTATATCCCCCGCACTATATACCAAGTTTCAAGATATTATTTGTCACGTTTTTCAAGTTCTGCTCCAGGAAACCGACCCTACCTCTGTACACTGACCTCAGCAGCCCGTGGCATAAGTCCACTGGATCTTTGGTCCAGGTGAGCTAAAAATTAAAATTTCTCACATTTCTTAGTATCAAAAGGCACATATACATTACTTAATCAACACATATACCAACTTTCAAGCCCGTACCACTCATAGTTTTCAAGTTCTGCTCCGGAAACCAAACCTACCCCTCAGACTAACCTGAGAGACTAAGTCTGAAATTGTTTCCCTGGAAACATGAAATTAAAATTTCTCACATTTCTTAGTGTGAAAATGCAAGTATACATCACCTTGTTAACGTGTATACCGAGTTTCAAATCTGTATCATGAATAGTTTTGGATATATGCTCTGGAAACGAACACTGCTCTTAGAAACAAAGTCAATCTATTTTTATGTAAAATTTTGAAAAATACTTTTTTTTTTTTTTCTAAAATCCAAAATCGCAAAACGCACCAGTTCACATGTTGCTTGATATGTATACAAAGTTTCATGAAGATATCTTCAGTAGTTTTAAAGATGTGGCCTGGAAACGAAAACGTGACCCAACAGGAAGTGAGGTAATTGGGCTTATATGCGTTTGGACACATGGTCATTTTTAACGTACTCCTCCTAGACGGTTCATCAGATTCATGTCAAACTTGGCAAACATGATGCCAAGATATTGCTGAT
Organism: Neoarius graeffei; assembly: GCF_027579695.1. Classification (NCBI taxonomy): domain Eukaryota; kingdom Metazoa; phylum Chordata; class Actinopteri; order Siluriformes; family Ariidae; genus Neoarius; species Neoarius graeffei. Next base: position 54,769,538 of record NC_083577.1, on the reverse strand, counting down.
GTTGAATTGCGAAGGGATTTTTGATATGTTGTAATATGTTGAAATGGCAATATTATGAATTTTAATACTCACCACATAAACAGGAAATGTGTCATGAAGTCATAATACATTTTAATGATTTGGCTGAAACCTTTCAAGTTATTAGAGAATGTGATTATTATGACATCTAGACCAGCATTTCTCAACCTTTTTTCAGTCACGGGACCCTTCAGAAGTATGCAAATTCTCAAGGCACCCCCATATAAAATATACGCAGTCACGCTGGCCATACACTGACCCCGGCAGTGACGTTGTGACATGGGAAAGGGGGCCGTGAGACAAATTTTGATGATGGATGAGGCGACGATGATCTACATTCAGGGTTCCCGTGGGGTCTAAAAAAGTCTAAAATTCAGAAAGTTAAATTTTAGGCCTTAAAATGTCTAAAAAAAACACACATTTTCATCCCAGGTCTAAAATTTAATTGATCCAAGTCTAAAATTCTTACATCCGCTCAGTTCATTCCTAGAAGTGCCTGCAAAACATTAATAAAAAATGTGCCGGTTGCGTTGTTGTCTGCCTGCTAAAAAACTTCAATCACCGATGATCGCGGCAAGTATGCAACGGTCCAGTTTGTCCACTGGCTGAAACTACGCCTACCGTAGTTCTGCCTTCTAAGTTCCCGCCGAGTTTATGCAGTCTGTGGCAGTCAGAGGAGGTTAGCGGTTGTGTTGGCAGTGCGATGAAGAGTGTGGATACTAGCGCGTCGAATAATAGTGAGTAAAGAGGTTCACATACTTTTGCCACTCATAGATGTATAATATTGGATCATTTTCCTCAATAAATAAATGACCAAGTATAATATTTTTGTCTCATTTGTTTAACTGGGTTCTCTTTATCTACTTTTAGGACTTGTGTGAAAATCTGATGTTTTAGGTCATATTTATGCAGAAATATAGAAAATTCTAAAGGGTTCACAAACTTTCAAGCACCGCCGTAAGTATGAGAAACGAGAATGTTCTGCGAGCAATAGGCTGAAGCACACTATCGCTAAAAGGAGCTGTGTTGGGCTGGAACGGTGGGTTAAATAGCCGCTCACATTAGCGCGGAGAGCTTTCACACTGTCAGCGGTCTCAAAAGTAGCCGGTCACCGGCGGCAAATCGCTGGCTATGGCTTGTTATGCCGCCGGCTATTGTCACTCGAGTCACAAAATTTAATATTAAATATTTCTGACGGCAAAAAAAGTTGTGAACGTAAATTACATCCACTATGTCATGTATGTCCGTTGCCGCGTCAACTTTGTTTACATCCTCGACATGAGTGCAGCCATTACTGCCCTGTGTTGCCAGATTGGGCGGTTTTAAGTGCATTTTGGCGGGTTTTGAACATATTTTGGGCTGTAAAACATCAGCAGTATCTGGCAACATATTTCTTTTTACTTAATACAAGAAATTAATGGATGCCAACGTTTTTGCCAAAATGGTATTTTATTTTCCATTGTTTAGGCAGCTTCAGCATCATACTGTGAGATTCTGTTCAAATTGTATTTTTTCTTCTATGAAGCCTGAGCCATTTATTTTATTAGTTTATAATTATTGTTTAATTTAGTCTTCAGGAGAGACTGCCTGCACACAGTACTAGTATTAATAGTTTTTTTCTTACATGAAAGCTGAGGCATTTATATTATATTTTAAGGTAACTTCATGTTGTGCTGTGAGGTTCTCTGCACTTTAACTTTTGAACCAACAGGAGCATTTGGATCAGTAAAGCCTATTTTTCTGCATTTTTGTAGTCCTGGTAATCTTTTATATTGGTAAAGTTGTTTATAGGACCATTTCTCAGTATCACTCAATTTTAAACACCCCCACCCCATAGGCTGCCCCCATAGTCTCCAAAATTTCTGTGGGAAACACTGGCGTGCATAACAACACTAATCAAGCTTAAGCTAGACGACCCACCTCAAATACCCGTCCCGGGTAAATGTTATCCCAATTTTAGACGACCTGTTCCAAACCATCCCGCCCCATGAAAAATTCGTACTTGCATCTCTCTCTCTCTCTCTCTCTCTCTCCCTCTATCTCTCATATATCCCTGCACGCTTTGCGTGCATTATGTCTGCCGCTGGCAGACGTTTTACCATTTTGCACCCTGCTGTAAATTATTTGTACCCTGCTATTCTCCCAAACTTTGAAGCCCCTGCACTGTAGACAATCTTAACGTGCACATTACATGTCGTCAACGTTACCATGACAACATGGAGCCCATGAGTCCAGTCAGCGTATTCAGCTTTCTAACAGTGCTCTTTTTTTTATATATATATTATTCTCTCCCCAATGGTGTGTCTTCTCATCTCGTTATCTCTAGCCGCTTTATCCTTCTACAGGGTCGCAGGCAAGCTGGAGCCCATCCCAGCTGACTACGGGCGAAAGGCGGGGTACACCCTGGACAAGTCGCCAGGTCATCACAGGGCTGACACAGACAACCATTCACACTCACATTCACACCTACGCTCAATTTAGAGTCACCAGTTAACCTAACCTGCATGTCTTTGGACTGTGGGGGAAACCGGAGCACCCGGAGGAAACCCACGCGGACACGGGGAGAACATGCAAACTCCACACAGAAAGGCCCTCACCGGCCCCGGGGCTCGAACCCAGGACCTTCTTGCTGTGAGGCGACAGCGCTAACCACTACACCACCGTGCCGCCTGGTGTGTCTTTCCTGGCTTTATTATTTAGTATTTATTAATTTTGCATTCATATTTTGCAATGATTTTACACCTCTGTCTCAAATGGCCCCTGTTTGCTCCGCTACTGCTTAAAAACCTGCTGTCTCCCTTGTATACCTCTCGCAAGGTATGACTTGATTTCATTGGTAAATCGCTGCAGCCTTGCGTGAGTTTGCTGTTTAACTGGAAGCAAGTGTGCTACGGGGCTACTACGTATGTTTTAACTATTAGTTTTAAAAGATGTGTATGCATTTTTCCTGTTAATATGGTTGAAATGGTTGCTACAGCAAGTGGAGGTCTGCGATGCTGTGGTTTGCAGCATGGGGTTCACATGAGCAATCAAGAAAGTCATCATCTGACAACAGTGCATTATATAATAACGCTGTTTTATTACCAGAACACCACTAACCAAAAGTTTAAATGAGTTCTGTTGCAGTTAGGGGAAAAAACCAAACCCCTACAGACTGCATTTACTGCACAAATGCCTTTTATCACTCTATTGTCTTGTACTTTTGTTGCTATGTGACATAATGTACTAATGTTGTACTAATGTTGCCATATGACATAAATAAGCACACAATCAGTTTGTATCCCTGATAGTCAGTTTACCAATACAAATGACTTTGTTTTGAGAATTGAACTCGATTGTCTTTTTTTGGGAAGGGCGGGGGTAGGGCAGGTTGTAATGCTTCGTGTTGGTCTAAAAAATTTTTCATAATGGTCTTAAAAAGTCCAAAAAAGGTCTAAAATTTAACTTACTGAATCCTGCAAGAACCCTGTACATTAGTGTAACTATCGTTTTTTGGAATTTTAATTCATTTTATTTATTTCACTGTTAGAATATATACATTTTTGACAGCACCCCTAATGAAGCCAGACGGCACCCTGGTTGAGAGAGGCTGATCTAGACGCCCAATATGCCTGTCTGGTATAGCGCCACCAACTGGCCAAGGAAAGAATAGGGTTTTGAATATGTGTGTTTTGACACGTGATGAATTTTAACATGCTCCTCCTAGATGGTTCATGAGATTCATGTGAAATGTGTTCTACATGATGCCAAGATGTCGCTGATATTAAATTGCGAAGGGATTTTTGATATCTTGTAATATGTTGAAATGGCCTTATGATTTTAATATCTTGCCATGTAAACAGGAAACGTGTCAGAAAGCCACAGTGCTTTGACTGTATGGTCGGACACTTCTTACATCAGTAGATATTATGATTATTATGATAACCTGACGCCCAATGGGCCTGCCTGTTATAGCGCCACCACCTGGCCAAGCAGGAAATGTGCCAGAAATTGGCAATGCCTTAACTGATTGATCCGACACTTTACAAAATATTGTGTGTTATGATTGTGATGATATTCACATGTGTAATTCAGATGCCTAGCACAGCGCCACCATCTGGCCAAGCAGGAAATGAGGAAAAAATTTTCAATTCATTGATGAATTGATCTGAAAACTTACAAAATATTGGATATCGTGATTCTGATGATATTGACATGTCTAAATCACATGCCTAGCACAGTATCACCATCTGGCCAAGCAGGAAATGTGCCAAAAATTTTCAATGTTTTGATGGATTGATCTGTGACATGCCTGACATAGCGCCACCAACACACTCGCACTCATATACATGTAGCACACATGCGCATATATATATATATATATACATACACACACACGAATACTCATGAGAATGGGTAACGTACAATGCTGTGCACACTCACATACATACACACACACACACAGTCATATGCATATTTATGCATAACACACATACACTCACATGCACACGCAACATCTACTGTATGAGCACAGTCTCTCTCTTTCACACACACACTCTCTCTCTCTCTCTCTCTCTCTCTCCCACCCCCAACAGACAGACACACACACAATAATAGTGACCTGCCATCATTGTGCATTTTGTTGCAGACATATGAAAACTCTGCGTGTACACACACACACACACACACACACACACACACACACACACACACACACACACACACACACACTGCAGACACAGGAAAGCTAAGATGACTTAAGATTACAGCGTGAGATAGAGATAAGGAGGAGACACATGTATAGTTTTGTACATATATAAATGTACATTTTCACACCACAGAAACACACACACACACACACACACACACACACACACACACACACACTCTTACGGTCTTTGTCTGTCTATCTCTCATCCGTCAAGCAGTCATGGCATTTGTAACATGCACATCACCTTTGAACATTTGATGAATATATGACATGTGACTGTTTTGTTGGGTGGCGGAATGTCCTGGGTTGCAGAACCACACGTGCGAGGGCCCGTCAAGGCCGCTAGCGGCTTTAATATTAAACTTTAATATTAAACTTTGTCTTTTCAACATTTTGGAAATGGTTTGTGTTCATTGAGATATTGTTTAAAATGTTACTTTTCAAAGGGGGTGGACTGTAAGTCACACACGTGTTTGAAATGGAAACTTCAGAAAAGCTTTGAGTGTAAATCTGTCTTTAGTAGCCACAGCGAACTTGTTTTTTCTTGGTTGTTCTATAAAATGGACTTGCTCCCAAGCAAAATAACAGCATGCTGACTCTAAAGTGCATATTCTGGACCAATTTCATTTTTTTTATATGAAAGTATGTCCCTTTACACACTCATCCAGAAGGGTAATTTTGCACAAGGCCATCTGTCTACAGCAGAAAAAAATAAAATAACAAAACGCGTCTGGAAAAATCCCAAGGGAGTCTGGAGCCAGATTCGTGACGTTATCTGCGGAAGCGCCAGCAGGCTGCGAGAGCTTTACACGGTTTCAGTGCACAGCCTGTGTAGACCAAGCGCTCCCATTTCTCTCTCATTGTCCGGTCTTTTGGGAAACGATGAGTACTAATCCCATCAAGATTGGTGTTGCTACACCCTCCTACGATACATCTGTTAACCATTTTAATAATTACGCGATAACGTTGAAGAAATTTGCAGAAAACCACCAGGTCGTTTTCTCATAAACAAACCAGCGCTGACGTAGGATTCAGAGGGAGGCGTCCCGCACGCGACGTCACGAAAATCAATGTTTGCCGGGAAATTCAAATGCCAAGTTTTTTCAGCGGTGGACCAATTCGCCTCAAATGGCTTGATTTCAACTGAATTTTTCTGGTATTGCGCAAGGTAAAAAAAACTGCAGAGAATGCAGAATGTGACAGATATTTGACCAAAGTTTAATATAAAATAGGAGAATTACATTGATCTTGCTCCTGGATTTACCCGTGATATGCACTTTAACTTGTAAACTACACTTGCATAAGTGAAAATTCGAGTCCCGGATCTCCTCCTGGCTGCTTATTATAGGCGTTGTCCACACACAGCGTACACCACAAAGCTGACTGATACTCGCACTTCTGCTTATCGAAGCCTCTGCAGCTCACAAGGCTATTTAAATTTTATACTCTTCAAAATTGTGTGAAATGTTGATTAAATAAGGGCTTTCTCTTTGCATTTTCTGTGTAAATGGGAAAGGGAACAAATGCACCATTACTGAATGAGGTGCCTCCTAGTGTCCAGCTAGTCAAATCAAGACAAGTGGACAGGAAATGTTTGTTTCTCCTGAAATTCAGTGGGTTTGGCAGGCTGCATCCGAAAAGAGGTGTGGTTTTTTTTGGTGGTTTGTTTTCTCCTTCCTTCTACTTCACAGGAAGGTGAGATTTTTGTTCTGCAAAAAATTTTTGTTCTGTTTTGTACTGCAGTCGACTGTTTAATTTATATTTACAGCATTTAGTCCTTATCCAGAGTGAAATACAGAAATAATTTGGTTTGCCAACCGCCAAAAAAAAACCCTAAAGAACAAAATGGCGGCGCATGTTACTGAACCAACCGAAGACGAAATAAAAACTCTACTTGAAAACAAAACCCCCCAAAATACAAAAAGCAACAAAATATCGAATAAAAGTATTTGATGGTAAGAATGTACCTTTTTTTTTCAAGAAATTAGTATAGCATTTTTCACAAATTGCTACTGTCTTTTCACCATTTGTTTACATTCTAAGCGGAAATGATTTTGTCGGAAGTTTTATAAGCATGGATGCAAACGGCGCGCCTTTTGGCGGATGCCGCCTTTTTCACGGCTGTCTGGGGGACTTGTGTGAATCGTGCAGATCCGATGAGTTTTTTTTTTTTTTGGGGGGGGGGGGGGGGGGCGTTGGAGTGTCTGATTATAATTTCATCAAAGTAAATTCTGTATTAAGATTACTAAATAAGCAAATGCCGTTACAGTCCATGAAACATAGGAAGTATAAGTATGAGAAGAAAACAGTAAATCAGAAAGCTGCGCACGTAAAGCCAATTACGTAACTTGCGTAACTTACGTTGGACTGATGGAAATCCTTGCGCGTGCAGTGAAGTGCAGCCAGCAGCAGATAATGGCGCGCAGCCAATTGGCTTTACGTGCGCAGCTTTCTGATTTACTGTTTTCTTCTCATACTTATACTTCCTATGTTTCATGGACTGTAACGGCATTTGCTTATTTAGTAATCTTAATACAGAATTTACTTTGATGAAATTATAATCAGACACTCCAACACCCCCCCCCCCCCAAAAAAAAAAAAAAAAACAACTCCTCGGATCTGCACGATTCACACAAGTCCCCCAGACAGCCGTGAAAAAGGCGGCATCCGCCAAAAGGCACGCCGTTTGCATCCATGATAAAGTTTTTATTTCTCAAATTTGCAAAAAAAAAAAAAATGCTCTTTCTCAAAATCCAGTGAATATGGATATAAAAAGTTATTCCACACTCTCTCTTCGTACATGGCTTATAGCCAAGTCAGTGCTACGTGCCTCATCAGCTATTAGCTCATGTACGACTTGATTGCATGGAATAACTGTTAAATAGCCACATAATTGAAGACTAATAATGAACATTTTAAAAAAAAGTTTATAATCATTATGATGAAGGCGATTGTTCGGAGATGTTTAATGTTTATGAAAGTCTTGGGTATCTGTGCTTTGTAGCAGTTGTAGTGCTTTGCAAAGTTTCTCCGACGTCAGGACAGAGGGTTTTTAAATTTTTTTTTTAAAAGACCGACTGACGGAAGCAGGTGACTGTTTATCACGGCTTTATAACTTAAAGGGATAGTTCGGGATTTTTGACATGAATCTATATGGTATCCCCGTCAGCAGTGTCGTGCATCCACACTGACTTACCCCCGACAGTGTTCTGTGAGCCTAGATATTGTACAGTGTTGGTCAGTGCACAAGTATTTCCGGCAGGTTTCCTGGGGTCTGCAAAGTAACACGTTTTTCTTCTCAAAACAGCTCGTGTTCGAATGAGTGATTTATTAGCATAACAAAACCCTTGTAGTCCAAAAAGTCACACCTTGTAATTGCTTGGGGCTACTTTCTCTCAATAGCGATCAGTGCGCGCTGTCACTGTTAACAGTTGTGTGCGAGCTAGCCAACAACTTTCATTAGTTGTTCGACAGTGTTTAGCAGCAGCAAATTGCTTTCCTCCTCAGTATACAAGTGCGCTTCCATGGCAGGGAAAAAGAAACTACCACTGCTGCCTATGTAGTGCCCTATTTATACAAATAGGAGTCATTCAGGATTCAGCCATGACACGGAGCAAAAACATGGCTGAATCCTGAATGACTCCTATTTGTATAAATAGGGCACTACATAGGCAGCAGTGGTAGTTTCTTTTTCCCTGCCATGGAAGCGCACTTGTATACTGAGGAGGAAAGCAATTTGCTGCTGCTAAACACTGTCGAACAACTAATGAAAGTTGTTGGCTAGCTCGCACACAACTGTTAACAGTGACAGCGCGCACTGATCGCTATTGAGAGAAAGTAGCCCCAAGCAATTACAAGGTGTGACTTTTTGGACTACAAGGGTTTTGTTATGCTAATAAATCACTCATTCGAACACGAGCTGTTTTGAGAAGAAAAACGTGTTACTTTGCAGACCCCAGGAAACCTGCCGGAACTACTTGTGCACTGACCAACACTGTACAATATCTAGGCTCACAGAACACTGTCGGGGGTAAGTCAGTGTGGATGCACGACACTGCTGACGGGGATACCATATAGATTCATGTCAAAAATCCCGAACTATCCCTTTAAGGAAAAGAGGAACTATCTCATGGATGTTCCACCATCTTAACTACAAATGTTCAAAATGCATGACGTGCCATTAATTAATACATTCCAGGCTTGTAGTACCCGAGTCCGACTTGTGCCCCAATTTTAAGGACTCGTGACTTGACTTGGACTTGAGCACTGATGACTCGGACTCTGACTTGTGCATTAACTGCATTAGGACTCATAAATTGGATACGAGGACTCTCTGATTTTTTTTTTCTTTATTTTTTTTGTAACATGACATAATAATTTGGCATAAGATATTAGTCCTGCTGTACTCAGGACTAGTTACACTGCTCTTTTCATGTCCATTGCACTTTTCTTCTGCTTACGTAGATGTACATTATATGCATAGATGGGTATAGAGGATGTGCAGTCATGTGACCCGTCCGTGTTTACTCCACCATATTGGACGGCTTCAGGATTGTTTACCTTGCGCGAGCGTAATGGATCCAGGGAGTAATCCCCAAGAAAATTCGGAAAATACCCCATCTACATCGCGCGATTACTTGTCTAAGTTTGTTCAGCATCTTGAAGGTGACATGAGGCAGCGTTACGTGGAAAAGTGTTCCAGGATGGGGATTGCAGATCCGTACAACTTGCCGCAATCCTTGTTCAGTGAAATTCGGAGCTGCGGTGCCGGCGATTTGCCCGATCTGGCCTACCACGACATTTACAATTTTCTTGTTAATCGTGAATCGTGTTACACTGGCAAAGCCCTCAAAGCTTACAAGAGCCTGGAAGCTTATAAATATTTTGTTGCGGGATGGGTATCCCAACTATACCTCTGGAAGGTTCCGAAGAAGAATGTCTACTTGATAACCTCACGGGTAAGTGGCATTAAGACGTTTATCACAAAGAGACTATGCAGGACGTTTTATCATAAGAATGTTCGAAATCTAAACTCAGTTCCAGATAATGACAGGGTTGTAAATATGTATGTTTTTGTCTGGAAAAAAAATATCACAAATCACCGCTATCTTTATCTGTGCAGAATTCATCTCATCTCATCATCTCTAGCCACTTTATCCTGCTCTACAGGGTCGCGGCGAGCTGGAGCCTATCCCAGCTGACTACGGGCGAAAGGCGGGGTACACCCTGGACAAGTCGCCAGGTCATCACAGGGCTGACACATAGACACAGACAACCATTCACACTCACATTCACACCTACGGTCAATTTAGAGTCACCAGTTAACCTAACCTGCATGTCTTTGGACTGTGGGGGAAACCGGAGCACCCGGAGGAAACCCACGCGGACACGGGGAGAACATGCAAACTCCACACAGAAAGGCCCTCGCCGGCCCCGGGGCTCGAACCTGGACCTTCTTGCTGTGAGGCGACAGCGCTAACCACTACACCACCGTGCCGCCCTGTGCAGAATTATTATTCAATATCAGATATAAATGTATAGGGGTCACAGATATGTCCAGCTTCTATATTCAAACAAATTAAAACACATTTTTTTCTTGCACCTCTATGTGCCTAAAATAACATACATATTCTTTTTCAGTACTTTACACAATCTGATAGGAAGAACTTTATAAACAAGTTATGCATTTGTATACATATTTTATTAAGAACATTAATATTACACGTCCAGGTGAAAACCAGTTATATTTTTTTGATCACAACTTGGTGATAGGTGGTGCAGTATACTACAGTTATGCAACAAGTTCTAACTAATATTTTGAAAAGACCCCAGTGGTCCAATAAAGTGTGCAGTGACTAAAAACAGCGTCTCTCTCCTCGTCTGTGGGGAATCTATAAAATGACGGGCCCTCCTTTTGGCCCTGTCTATTGGTACAACCAAATGCTGAACAAGATATAACCATTCTCGAAAGATCTACTCCCACACACTTGATAATTAGAACGGGTTCGTCTAAGTTCTATGCACGGCCATGCCGTCCAAGATGGCAGATAAACAAATATCACGTGACCTCGTGACGTCACGTGCACGCTCTCTATATACAGATATTTGTAGATAAGCCGGTATGTTGTAGTTTACCTTATTATATACTTTATTATATGCTGTTATAATGTACCTACTTATTTATACATACTGTATATCGTATACTATCACACTATTGCATATACTATATGTACTGAGATGTACCTTAACTATGCCTATGATGTAATATACTATGTTTTTTATTTACCATATCCCATTAAACACACGGCACATGTATGTAACTGTCCACAAAGTATTTGCACTGCTCATTACACGCTTATTTGCACTGTGACTGGTTACTGCCAACCGCACTACCTCACCACCTCCCACACTGAAAGCTGTATATTCTACTGGATTACTTACTCTTATTGGTAATGTTTTATTTCTTTTGGTATTTTGTATTTTAGTTTTTTTATACATATAATGCAATTTAGTTTTTGTATTGATCTTGTGCAATGCGGAAATGTTACTGGATACCTTGAATTTCCCCTTTGGGATTATCGATCTATCGATCGAACTAATGTCCTGTAAGTGTGTCACACCTGCATGCATCAGACGGGCTCTTGGGTGTGCTGTGGACAGCGTGCGCGCACCAAGCGGACACTCGCACACGCCGTAAACTATTTGCACCTGCACAGGATTAAGGTGCAATCAGCGCGCCTATATAAATACGGTGAAAAAGCACTTACTTTGCGAAGTATTGAGTTGTGTTCCTGACACATTACTGAGCCTCATTTCCTTGTTTGGTTTCCTGATCCCTGATTTCCTCTTTCTCGTCTTTGATTCTGCCGAGTCTACTATAACCTGTTTGTGCCTCGCTCGACCTATTGACTGTTTTTCTGATTTTCCCTGCCATTCTGGATTGTTTACCCTCTTCACTTGTATTAATAAACACACCTTCTACACTGGCGGCACGGTGGTGTAGTGGTTAGCGCTGTCGTCTCACAGCAAGAAGGTCCGGGTTCGAGCCCCGTGGCCGGCAAGGGCCTTTCTGTGCGGAGTTTGCATGTTCTCCCCGTGTCCGCGTGGGTTTCCTCCGGGTGCTCCGGTTTCCCCCACAGTCCAAAGACATGCAGGTTAGGTTAACTGGTGACTCTAAATTGACCGTAGGTGTGAATGTGAGTGTGAATGGTTGTCTGTGTCTATGTGTCAGCCCTGTGATGACCTGGCGACTTGTCCAGGGTGTACCCCGCCTTTCGCCGTAGTCAGCTGGGATAGGCTCCAGCTTGCCTGCGACCCTGTAGGACAGGATAAAGCGGCTACAGATAATGAGATGAGATGAGACCTTCTGCACTTACATCTGTATCCCAGTCACCTCTGACAGAATACTTTGCACTCTCTGACAAAGAGAATGCATATTCACCTGTTCATACGTCATGTTCAGGAACAAACTCATGTTAATGGCGCTAAAACAGCCACCGTCAAATGGTGCAGTTGGAGTTTTGGATTCGACTTGGACTCGACTCAATTTTTTTTTTTTTTAAATGACTTGGACTTGACTCAGATTTGAACACTGGGGACTCGAGACTGGACTTGGACTCGAGGTTTAGTGACTCGACTACAACACTGATACATTAACTATTGTAATTGCTTGCAGATAGCTGTGGTATAAGTGGATTAACAGTCGAGACTGTGTGTTTACACAAACATGATTCATTTTACAATAATAACAGTTCACGTCTGCTGACTTCAGTGAGTAACATAAAGCCTGTAGTCCTCAACACGAGCACACTGGCCTTGATATGAATATTAAGCATAAAAACTGCTCCGTTTGAACCTGCATGTTAATCCTGGATACTCTCATCCACCATGATGAACTGACTGCAGTTATTAAACGAGAAATGTGTGGCCCATGTTTGAAGATGGTCTGCACATTACTCAGCTAATGTCACTTTGCTGCCACAAGAAAAAAATAAAATAAATTCACGTGATGTTTATTTCAAAGATGTATTTGATCTTCAAATATGATTGTCACATCTGTCTGTTCAAGTGTATCGGCCATAATTCACCACGCAGTCTGAAACCTTCACGCTGCAACTCAAATGGTCCGTGTGTTTTACCTAGATGATGTACTGAACTGCCAAAAAATATAGTGCAGCTCACTGAACTTTTTTTTTTTTTTTTTAATTCTTTGTAAACTCAAAGCACTGGATTTTGCTGTACATTTCCATGTACTCCTTGGCTGACTGTTATAGTAATGCTGCAAAAAATAAAAAGCACTTGTGTGTTCATTGTTTAAATATTGTACACGTTCATTCATCAACCAATAAACTGCGCATCCTTATATATATTGTGTACAGTATAGTTATGGGGCGGCACGGTGGTGTAGTGGTTAGCGCTGTCCCCTCACAGCAAGAAGGTCCGGGTTCGAGCCCCGTGGCCGGCGAGGGCCTTTCTGTGCGGAGTTTGCATGTTCTCCCCGTGTCCGCGTGGCTTTCCTCCGGGTGCTCCGGTTTCCCCCACAGTCCAAAGACATGCAGGTTAGGTTAACTGGTGACTCTATGGCCAAGTTTACATTAGACCGTCTCTGTCTCGTTTTCTTCGCGGATGCACTGTCCGTTTACATTAAACCGCCTGGAAACGCCGGGAAACGGGAATCCGCCAGGGTCCACGTATTCAATCCAGATCGTGTCTGGTCCGGTGCTGTGTAAACATTGAGAATACGCGGATACGCTGTGCTGAGCTCTAGCTGGCGTCGTCATTGGACAACGTCACTGTGACATCCACCTTCCTGATTCGCTGGCGTTGGTCATGTGACGCGACTGCTGAAAAACGGCGCGGACTTCCGCCTTGTATCACCTTTCATTAAAGAGTATAAAAGTATGAAAATACTGCAAATACTGATGCAAATACTGCCCATTGTGTAGTTATGATTGTCTTTAGGCTTGCCATCCTTCCACTTGCAAGTGGTAAGTGATATGCGCTGAGATCACACACACAGCGGCTCAGTCCCGAATCACTGCTCGTGCGCTATACTCGCGCGCTCTGTGAGCTGCGCAGGGCCGGAGTGCGCACCCTCCAGAGGGCACTCGCTGTTCAGGGCGGAGTGATTTGGAGCGCAGGATGCCTGCGGAGCCAAGCGTATCTGTGTATTGGTGTTGCTGTGTGCACGCAAATCGTGTATTGGTGTTGCTGTGTGCACACTAATCGTTTTAAAAACGTTAATCTGATGATCCGCTGGTACGGTCTAATGTAAACCCCACCTAAATTGACCGTAGGTGTGAATGTGAGTGTGAATGGTTGTGTGTGTCAGCCCTGTGATGACCTGGCGACTTGTCCAGGGTGTACCCCGCCTCTCGCCCGTAGTCAGCCGGGATAGGCTTCAGCTTGCCTGCGACCCTGTAGAACAGGATAAAGCGGCTAGAGATAATGAGATGAGTATAGTTATGATATCTTGAGGTATTGTAATGTGCCTTTTTTTTTTTCTTTTCACCATATCACTTGTCACTAGCTGTAAGATCAAGCAGCTCAGTGGGGCTTCTTGTGCTGTGCCGCTCACCTTTCACTTCTCTGCTTATATTCCGCATGTTTTATTCAGTTTATGAAAAGAGAATTGTGTAGCCGAAGTAATGGGTAAATTCTCATTTAACGCCTTGGTTATACGACTTCCAGTCCCTTTAGTGATCTTCTCAGGCAAAAGCCATCTGTTTGTTAAAGCAATGAACAGTGAAACAGTCACCTGAGAACACTGCATTTCCTCTAATGAGAGCTGTGGCATTTCATTAATCACACTGCGCGCGTGTATAATTGTCATCGCAAAACCTGATTCCCCCCCCTGCAGCCAGAGCACTGTCTTTCCCAATCTTCTTTGTCATCACATCCCCTTCTCCCCCCTCAGATTCAAAGATTGTTTTAATCAGAAAATAACTACAGGAATCGACATAGAAACAGATGAACATGCAGTCAATAATATAATCAAGAAGAAAGGCATTGCAGATCTGAGTGGCATGTTTTATTAATATTGACTGGTGTTGAGTGGTATATCAGATATATTCCGCTGAGCTAGTATGATACTGAATGGGTCAAAGATGAGTTTAATATAATGCTAGCTGAATGAAATACATCTGATATACTACAAAAAAGGCAGCCATTATTATTATTATTATATTATTATCTTGCCCCGGGACAGATTTGATGTCGAGGTAAACGATATTATATCGGAGGTAAACGATATTACAGGAAAACAGCCGTGTCAATCTTCATGAAACTTTCAGGATAGATAGGCATTGGTCTCAGAGAGAATCTCCAACATTTTGGGGGTCATCCGGTCAAGGTTTTTGTGGCTACTGCCTCATACACTCATGTAAGAGTGTAAAAATCGCACACTGCTGGTGGTGTGCACTGCGCATACACGTATTCCAATTAAAATGGCCAGTGAATGTATACACTTCAGTTCACCATTCGAAATAAATGGACTAAAGAACTCGCTTTCAGACTTGTTTATGCTTATTACAGAGGGAAAGTGCATTTCGCTGAGCTCTAGTGCCGGGCCTTTTCCAGGAAATAAGAGTTTGGGTCATGGTGACAGCGTGTGTACGTCAGCCTCGGTTCAGAGGTTTCGGTTTTGAAAACTCTAAGAGGTAAGAGTAGAATAATATAAATTACAGATACTTGGTATATTTTAACTTCTGTGATTTTTAAATTATTCATTTTTGGATTATAGCCACATGTACAGTGGTGCTTGAAAGTTTGTGAACCCTTTAGAATTTTCTATATTTCTGCATAAATATGACCCAAAACATCATTAGATTTTCACACAAGTCCTAAAAGTAGATAAAGAGAACCCAGTTAAACAAATGAGACAAAAATATTATACTTAGTCATTTATTTATTGAGGAAAATGATCCAATATTACATATCTGTGAGTGGCAAAAGTATGTGAACCTTTGCTTTCAGTGTCTGGTGTGACCCCCTTGTGCAGCAATAACTGCAACTGAACGTTTCCGGTAACTGTTGATCAATCCTTGGAGGAATTTTAGCCCATTCCTCTGTACAGAACAGCTTCAACTCTGGGATGTTGGTGGGTTTCCTCACATGAACTGCTCACTTCAGGTCCTTCCACAACATTTCGATTGGATTAAGGTCAAGACTTTGACTTGGCCATTCCAAAACTTTAACTTTATTCTTCTTTAACCATTCTTTGGTAGAACGACTTGTGTGCTTAGGGTCGTTGTCTTGCTGCATGACCCACCTTCTCTTGAGATTCAGTTCATGGACAGATGTCCTGACATTTTCCTTTAGAATTCACTGGTATGATTCAGAATTCATTGTTCTATCAATGATGGCAAGGCGTCCTGGCCCAGATGCAGCAAAACAGGCCCAAACCATGATACGACCACCACCATGTTTCACAGATGGGATAAGGTTCTTGTGCTGGAATGCAGTGTTTTCCTTTCTCCAAACATAACGCTTCTCATTTAAACCAAAAAGTTCTATTTTGGTCTCATCCGTCCACAAAACATTTTTCCAATAGCCTTCTGGCTTGTCCACGTGATCTTTAGCAAACTGCAGACGAGCAGCAATGTTCTTTTTGGAGAGCAGTGGCTTTTTCCTTACAACCCTGCCATGCACACCATTGTTGTTCAGTGTTCTCCTGATGGTGGACTCTTGAACATTAACATTAGCCAATGTGAGAGAGGCCTTCAGTTGCTTAGAAGTTACCCTGGGGTCCTTTGTGACCTTGCCAACTATTACATGCCTTGCTCTTGGAGTGATCTTGGTTGGTCGACCACTCCTGGGGAGGATAACAATGGTCTTGAATTTCCTCCATTTGTACACAATCTGTCTGACTGTGGATTGGTGGAGTCCAAACTCTTTAGAGATGGTTTTATAACCTTTTCCAGCCTGATGAGCATCAACAACGCTTTTTCTGAGGTCCTCAGAAATCTCCTTTGTTTGCGCCATGATACACTTCCACAAACATGTTGTGAAGATCAAACCATGATAGATCCCTGTTCTTTAAATAAAACAGGGTGCCCACTCACACCTGATTGTCATCCCATTGATTGAAAACACCTGACTCTAATTTCACCTTCAAATTAACTGCTAATCCTAGAGGTTCACATACTTTTGCTACTCACAAATATGTAATATTGGATCATTTTCCTCAATAAATAAATGACCAAGTATAATATTTTTATCTCATTTATTTAACTGGGTTTGCTTTATTTACTTTTAAGACTTGTGTGAAATACAAGTCCCTGATGATGTTTTGGGTCGTATTTATGCAGGAATACAGAAAATTCTAAAGGGTTCACAAACTTTCAAGCAGCACTGTACCCATAGGGTACCCCTTTTTAATTTTTTATTTATTTATTTATTTATTTTTTGCGATCTCCTCCTTCAAATTTGTCTTAAGTGCTACTGGGCGAGATTTGTTTTGCCTGGCAAGACTTGTTGTTTTTACAGTACATACTAGGGATGTCCCGATCAGGTTTTTTTGCCCTCCGATCCGATACCGATCATTTGATTTTGAGTATCTGCCGATACCGAGTCCCGATCCGATACTTCTTATAATCCATAAAAAATAATAAAGACGAGGAAAGAAACGGATCCAGGATGTTCCTCATTTTTTTTATTTAACACCTTATTTTAACATCCAACAACTCCGTTAGCAAACAGAGCACTTACGTGAGGTAGTTTGAACAATAAATAACATAAATTAAAAACATAACCTTAAAATACCTGGCAGGAATGTAAACAAATAAAAAAAAAAACTGCCACAGTGCCAGTAATTTGCTTTTAAGAACGCATCTCACAGTGGTATACAGTAATTTCAATTAAGGAAATGAACGTTTTTCTTGATGAAAACAAGCATTTCTACCCTTTCAGGTTTGAGCCTGTTTTTGTCATCCAACACGTTTGCAACAGCACTAAAAACTCGCTGTATTGTGTCGGGTGTTTGTTTTTCAGGTGCCGTATCAGGTTTGTTGTATTAAATGCGGCCCTTTCCTGTCCACCCCTTGAAATTCCAGCTTTACATATTTCACAGTTTGCTATGGCAATGTTATCATCAACTTTGAAATACTGCCACACCGCAGACATGCTTTGCTTTCCGCTTCGAACTGCTTCCGTGTTCAACTTTGCCGGCAACGGGCAGCCAATAACCAATAGCGTCTCTGCTACAAAGTGATGTCATGCCGCACGTGTTGATGTTGCTGTGTTGAGACAAGACGTCTGGTCTCACTCTGTGCCAACGCATAGCTATTGATGTGTTAAAAATGAGAATATATTATATAGATATATATCCGATCCCTGATCGGGAGGTAATGCCCGATTCCGATCGAGTCTGAAACCACGTGATCGGGCCCGATTTCCGATCACGTGATCGGATCGGGACATCCCTAGTACATACACATTCCTTTCAGGTGTTCAACATGTCTTTCACTTTCAAAATTCTCTCAAAATCTTCTGTGTTTAACAAAGCAAACCTGGCGGCCATGTTTGTTTATGAATTGTCACAGTGGCTTGCTAGTGCGGAAGTTTTAAGTCTCCGGCGTGTGACGTCATGTCTTGACAACAATGCAACATCATAAACCATATTCACCGCTCATTCTTCATTGGGTAGAGTGACGTAATCCACGTAGGATAAGTGATATGCTAACAATATTGTATGCTATCAAATAAAATGAGTGAAAACCCACTAGAAGGGTGTAGCAGTTCCTGATGTGGGTGGAGCACAGAAGCACAACAGGCGAGAGTTGGTCACACGCTCTGTATTTCATTTATTTTAGCTTTTCAGCGTTCGTTCGTCCTTCCTTTCTTTCAATCACTCACTCACTCTACACGCACACATGCATTGTGGTCGGGAGGGAGCCTCTGGGTCATTCCGTGCCAACTCACCTAAATTTCAGGAACTCCCCCACATCACCGTCTCAGATTTTACTCAAAAAATTCTCTAATCAAGAATCATATGTTTGTACCACACATGCAAAATATTAGCCCCCAATTATGTTGTAGTTTTGGAACTACAGGCCTTTGAAATATTGATGTCAAAACACCACATGTCGAAATTGGCTCTTTCCCCAACTTCAGAGACCCATAACTTTTTATTGCAGCTATCTAGAAAGTTGTGTGTGCAGATTCTTACTGAATGATACCCACTCTTTTCAAATCTGTTGCCAGAAAGCCTCTGAAGGACATACTTTTTGCATAATAGGAAGCCAAAAATGGCATTTTGGCCAAAATCGCTTAAAATTCATTAAAACTCTAAGGGGCCTAGTAGAAATATGAAACTAGTTAGATTTTTTTCCTCATTACATAGTAATTGTAGGGTTGTTATCTGTTCACAGAAACATATTTTGCGATGAAAATTATATTCCTGAATTTTTTAAAATTTTTTTAACATCTTACGTCCTTTCCGAGGGGGCTAAAATAGGGCATTTTTGCCATCTTATTTGGTAATGTGGCTAGGGGTTTAGGATCTTCTAATTTTTTGTGAAGATGCTCTCATATAAGATGTAACTACTCCCTGATTTTTTTTTAACAAACGCCCCTTGCTTCATATTTTAATAATTTGTTTTGTACATGGACAGTTTCATCATTTTTCACTTTTTTCCACATTCAGAACTCTGTAACTCTACATTGGAAAATTCCTACTAGCAGCTATTTCAGATTTACATACACTGACATACAAATTTTCATATTTTAGTAGTAGTATGCCCAAGAAATTCATATTTTTCTTTCTATTGGGACCTAAAAACAGCTATTTGGCCAAAAATGACAAAAATGTTGACTTGATATTTTTCAAGTACTGGAGGGAATGGGCTATTTTCCTCATAAATTAAAGATGTGGTGACTTTTTCTATCCATATATATATATATATAATATTAGCAATGATATCCTTAGCCCAATTGCACCCACTCAGCTGGAGATGAGAAGGGTTTCTTCTGATGTGGTACCATCATCGGTAGTGGACATAGGACCTGAAACCACACCAGTTTTACAGTCCCAGTTACAGGCCCCAAGCCAAATGTCCCAATCTGCACCAAATATGTACCAGCCGGGCAAATATATTGCCTGTGTTTATGACAGAAAATGGTACATTGGAAATATTGTCACCAGAAATGAAGAAGAAAATTATGTGTATGTCAATTTCATGAGACAAGGACGAGGCAACACATTCTCATGGCCACCACAAAGCAGGAAAGATGAATGTTGGGTGCCTTTGCTTCATGTCCTTTGTGTGGTAGAGGCCCCAAACATAAAAAGTGGGGGACGCCATTACCAACTAACAGAGGATGACTTCAAACTTGTGAAAGACTTAAGTTTTAACTTATGTACTACTAGATGACAGTTTATGAGTGTCTTAGCACATCACATGAAACTGTACTGCCTGTGAATGAATTACCCATGATCACGGATGCCCATATTTGACTTTAAATTATGTACAAATCTTGTGATGTTTTTCAACATCATGATCATGGATCATTGAATGTGTTAATATGTAAATAAAACCTCATTGCTAAATGTTTTGTGCTTACACAACCTTGAAGTATATTAAAAATACTACTCCAGAATTTTGTTGTTATTTTTCTATATTTTCCAAGGATATTCAACAAAAATTGCAATTATACCTAAAATTTTCTAATTGCAAAAAATACTATACAATACAGTAAAAGTTGTTCAGGAAATGTGTATGCCTAGATTAGGTTCTTATAAGCCTTAATTTGTGTGCAAAACACCCCTTCATTATTCCCTTGTTTATTAAAAGCTGCCCAGCGTTTTTGTCATTTTTGGCCAAATAGCTGTTTTTAGGTCCCAATAGAAAGAAAAATATGAATTTCTTGGGCATACTACTACTAAAATATGAAAATTTGTGTGTCAGTGTATGTAAATCTGAAATAGCTGCTAGTAGGAATCTTCCAATTTAGAGTTACAGAGTTCTGAATGTGGAAAAAAGTGAAAAATGATGAAACTGTCCATGTACAAAACAAATTATTAAAATATGAAGCAAGGGGCGTTTGTTAAAAAAAATCAGGGAGTAGTTACATCTTATATGAGAGCATCTTCACAAAAAATTAGAAGATCCTAAACCCCTAGCCACATGACCAAATAAGATGGCAAAAATGCCCTATTTTAGCCCCCTCGGAAAGGACGTAAGATGTTAAAAAAAAATTTTTAAATTCAGGAATTGAAATTTCATGGCAAAATATGTTTCTGTGAACAGATAACAACCCTACAATTACTATGTAGTGAGGAAAAAAATCTAACTAGCTTCATATTTCTACTATGCCCCCTAGAGTTTTAATGAATTTTAAGTGATTTTGGCCAAAACGTCATTTTTGGCTTCCCATTATGCAAAACGTATGTCCTTCAGAGGCTTTGTGGCAACAGATGTGAAAAGAGTGGGTATCATTCAGTAAGAATCTGCAAACACAACTGTCTAGATAGCTGCAATAAAAAGTTATGGGTCTCTGAAGTTGGGGAAAGAGCCATTTCGTCATGTGGTATTTTGACATCAAAATTTCAAAGGCCTGTAGTTCCAAAACTACAATGAATTGGGAGCTAATATTTTGCATGTGTGGTACAAACATATGATTCTTGATTATAGAATTTTTTGAGCAAAATCTGAGACGGTGATGTGGGGACCCTTAGGTGAGTTGGCACGGAATGACCCCTCTTTTCTCTGCTCTTCCCCTCCTTTTATGCTCCATCCCTGTAACACACACACACACACACACACACACACACACACATTAATTGACAGCAGGTGGAATGACTAACACTACATTCAGACTGCAACCTGAAACGACCCATATCCGATTTGTTGTGAAATCCGATTTTTTTGTTAGGCTGTTCACATTACCAATTATATGAGACTTGTATGCGATCTCCAATATGAACGGAAAACGACCCAAAAGTGTCCCGCATGCGCAAATTGACACGTAATAAGCACATCTACATAATACGTAAGGGTCATTCCGTGCCAACTCACCTAAGGGTCCCCACATCACCGTCTCAGATTTTGCTCAAAAAATTCTATAATCAAGAATCATATGTTTGTACCACACATGCAAAATATTAGCTCCCAATTCATTGTAGTTTTGGAACTACAGGCCTTTGAAATTTTGATGTCAAAATACCACATGACGAAATGGCTCTTTCCCCAAATTCAGAGACCCATAACTTTTTATTGCAGCTATCTAGACAGTTGTGTTTGCAGATTCTTACTGAATGATACCCACTCTTTTCAAATCTGTTGCCACAAAGCCTCTGAAGGACATACGTTTTGCATAATGGGAAGCCAAAAATGACGTTTTGGCCAAAATCACTTAAAATTCATTAAAACTCTAGGGGGCATAGTAGAAATATGAAGCTAGTTAGATTTTTTTCCTCACTACATAGTAATTGTAGGGTTGTTATCTGTTCACAGAAACATATTTTGCCATGAAATTTCAATTCCTGAATTTAAAAATTTTTTTTTAACATCTTACGTCCTTTCCGAGGGGGCTAAAATAGGGCATTTTTGCCATCTTAATTGGTCATGTGGCTAGGGGTTTAGGATCTTCTAATTTTTTGTGAAGATGCTCTCATATAAGATGTAACTACTCCCTGATTTTTTTTAACAAACGCCCCTTGCTTCATATTTTAATAATTTGTTTTGTACATGGACAGTTTCATCATTTTTCACTTTTTTCCACATTCAGAACTCTGTAACTCTAAATTGGAAGATTCCTACTAGCAGCTATTTCAGATTTACATACACTGACACACAAATTTTCATATTTTAGTAGTAGTATGCCCAAGAAATTCATATTTTTCTTTCTATTGGGACCTAAAAACAGCTATTTGGCCAAAAATGACAAAAACGCTGGGCAGCTTTTAATAAACAAGGGAATAATGAAGGGGTGTTTTGCACACAAATTAAGGCTTATAAGAACCTAATCTAGGCATACACATTTCCTGAACAACTTTTACTGTATTGTATAGTATTTTTTGCAATTAGAAAATTTTAGGTATAATTGCAATTTTTGTTGAATATCCTTGGAAAATATAGAAAAATAACAACAAAATTCTGGAGTAGTATTTTTAATATACTTCAAGGGTGTGTAAGCACAAAACATTTAGCAATGAGGTTTTATTTACATATTAACACATTCAATGATCCATGATCATGATGTTGAAAAACATCAAGATTTGTACATAATTTAAAGTCAAATATGGGCATCCGTGATAATGGGTAATTCATTCACAGGCAGTACAGTTTCATGTGATGTGCTAAGACACTCATAAACTGTCATCTATTCCCTCCAGAACTTGAAAAATATCAAGTCAACATTTTTGTCATTTGTGGCCAAATAGCTGTTTTTAGGTCCCAATAGAAAGAAAAATATGAATTTCTTGGGCATACTACTACTAAAATATGAAAATTTGTGTGTCAGTGTATGTAAATCTGAAATAGCTGCTAGTAGGAATTTTCCAATTTAGAGTTACAGAGTTCTGAATGTGGAAAAAAGTGAAAAATGATGAAACTGTCCATGTACAAAAATTATTAAAATATGAAGCAAGGGGCGTTTGTTAAAAAAAATCAGGGAGTAGTTACATCTTATATGAGAGCATCTTCACAAAAAATTAGAAGATCCTAAACCCCTAGCCACATTACCAAATAAGATGGCAAAAATGCCCTATTTTAGCCCCCTCGGAAAGGACGTAAGATGTTAAAAATTTTTTTAAAAATTCAGGAATATAATTTTCATCGCAAAATATGTTTCTGTGAACAGATAACAACCCTACAATTACTATGTAATGAGGAAAAAAATCTAACTAGTTTCATATTTCTACTAGGCCCCTTAGAGTTTTAATGAATTTTAAGCGATTTTGGCCAAAATGCCATTTTTGGCTTCCTATTATGCAAAAAGTATGTCCTTCAGAGGCTTTCTGGCAACAGATTTGAAAAGAGTGGGTATCATTCAGTAAGAATCTGCACACACAACTTTCTAGATAGCTGCAATAAAAAGTTATGGGTCTCTGAAGTTGGGGAAAGAGCCAATTTCGACATGTGGTGTTTTGACATCAATATTTCAAAGGCCTGTAGTTCCAAAACTACAACATAATTGGGGGCTAATATTTTGCATGTGTGGTACAAACATATGATTCTTGATTAGAGAATTTTTTGAGTAAAATCTGAGACGGTGATGTGGGGGAGTTCCTGAAATTTAGGTGAGTTGGCACGGAATGACCCGTAAACAAAAAAAAGCGCACTCTTCAAGTTTAATAATTTTTTTTTGTTTGTTTGTTTAATTATCTGGTTAGTGTTAAAGTGTGAGGTCTCGTGTGTGTTTTTGTTTCTGAACTGAAATGAAAACGTGTAGCCTGGTAACGAGGGTTGACTCCTAAATGTCTCTCTAATTTCTATATAAGTGCACTACATGTTACTAGGAAGTAATGGATTTTTAAACTCTATATAGTGCACTCGAGCTTCAGTAGGCAGTCATTTGGGATACGGCCGCTGTATTACCAAACTCTTAATTCAGGCTTAATAATTTGCACATATTTATTTCGTCATATTAATAAACTTTTTCTACATTTTTATAAATATTTATTTAGATCGTTTATAGCCAGCTGAATTCTGCAACTTCTCTCAGCGCTGGCTCAAGGTGCATAAACACCAGTGCAGTTTGCGATGGAGATGAGGCGAGACCTGGCGATGTGGTTTTTGTGGCGGCGGCGGAACTCACACAATAATCTGACTAATGTGAGCAGCAGACTAATGAGACCGAAGGTGTCAAATTACTGGAAATTTCCAGAACAATCTTATAATCTTGTAATACAGGATGGTTTAAGTTATAAATCAGTTATAGAAACTGTTTTATTTAATCAGGCTAACAGATCAACATCCAGGTCCCTACCAAATCCACCATTAGCTTGATCAATTCTATAAAAGTCTATTTAAATTCTGAAAACTGTACAAATGTTGTTGTTTTCCACCAAAGAGGCAGGATTAGCCAACGCAGAATAGTGACGTTTGTC
The DNA here is from genome assembly GCF_027579695.1 of Neoarius graeffei. NCBI lineage: Eukaryota > Metazoa > Chordata > Actinopteri > Siluriformes > Ariidae > Neoarius > Neoarius graeffei. The sequence goes on along the minus strand of NC_083577.1, from coordinate 54,744,780 downwards.
TCTTGTTGATGACGTGTAGGTCGCATGAATGCGACCTGTCCGGTCAGACTGCAGTCGCATGTGAAAATATCGGATATGCATCGGATTTAGGACCACATATCCAAGCGGCCTGGGTCGCATGTGAAAAAATCGGATCTGTGTCGTTCAGATTGTCAAGAACAAATCGGATACAGGTCGCATATGGGCAAAAACATCGGATATGGGTCGTTTCAGGGTGCAGTCTGAACGTAGTCTTAGCCACTTACCTTCCCCAACCCCGCCGTCCATTCACAGACTGCTGCTTGGCCACGCCCCCGCTGCCACAAAGGAGAATAGAACACATTTTTTATTCCATCAAAAAAGTGTCCTGCATGTATAATAATTCCCAATATTTCACTTCGATGACGTCACTACTTCTGTTTTTTTCCCCACTGACTGGACGCGTGCTGTGAAAATGGCAAACCGGTTCAAAATTAAAATTATTTGGAATTAACTTGTAGGGGGGTTGTTTTTGTGGTGCCTTTTTTTTTTTGTGGATGTCCATATAATGTACAGAATATTACATGGTAGCGCAACAATATGACGTTTATTTTCTCATGTTAAATATTTTATGTTCACCACTGGAATATAGACTTCATATCTTCGTGTGACCATGTAATATTCCCTGTGTGTGTGTGTGTGTGTATGTATGTGTGTGTATAATTTATTTATTTTAGATGAGGTGGTCCCTCACTGTCCCTCACTTGGTGGCAGGTGTGTGTGCTGTGCTGCTAGCGTACAGCTCTCGCTGTGCCGCGCCCCCCCCCCCCCCCCCCCCCCCCCCCCCCGTAAGTAGGGCAGTTTGTTGGGGTCTGAGAGGCATTTAAAATTGAGGATGATTTTGTTCATTATGGTGAATTATTCGGCTCGAATGTGCTTTATTGGGTGGAATATTTAGTGCATTCAGTGAGGAAGTGCAGCTCTGTCTCTGTTATTTAGTGTGCAGTGCTGGCACAGCCTCTTCCCTCGGGGCAGTCAGGTCTGTTGGTGTCGGCTCGGCTCAATGGCCAAGCCGTGCACACGGGGTGTATACTTCGTCAAAGTGTTTCTCAGTGTTGGATCAGTCACCATGGTCAGATAATCTGCCACGGTATACTGTCTGTTTAGAGCCAGATAACACTGCATTTTACTCTGGACTTTAGTTTTGTTTTCCCAGTAGGTCAAATAGTTTACTTTCAGTGTTTGTGTAATTTGGTTCATTCTAAATAGGCTTGCAAATTTCTGTACTTCCTGACTCTTCTTTGTTTGTGTTAGTGGGATTGTAGAGCAGTGACTCAAAACCAGTTTGATGAGATGACTGGTATCTTCGCTCAAATCTTGGTACTGTCGAGCTTAGAGCTGTGCAATATATCGTATTTTTATCGCGATATCGATATTGGTGTCAAACGATATCAAAATTCATAATATCGATATGAAACGATTTTTTGTCATTTGTCGAAAGGGACGTGCACAATATTTCTACAATGGCAATAAAACAACAATAACATTGACGTGACAGTAAGGTAAAACGAACCCTTCTGTCCCCTAAGGCACACCGTAGCCGCGATATCTCCGCAACAGTAAAAAAATCAATTCTTCTGTTTTCATACGTGTCGGGTGATTTGATATATTGATTTGTTAATATGTTGTTTGATTTGCTTGCTAATAGTTATAATAATACAATTAACATATTTACGTCATATTTTTGGATGTGGGACTGGGTAATGTAAAAATGGCATCTACGGAAGAAAACAAGCACAACAATATTAGCGCACATCCAGCTTGCTAGCCGTGTTAGATGTGTTAAACCGTGTGGATTTAAGTGGAATAATTGCGAGTCGTCCTGTGGTCAAGGCAGCGTTTTAAGGTAAGGCAATTTGGTTATTAATGTTGCCCGCCGTGGCATGTTTACTTGGGTTCATTTGATTTTGACTTGTGCATCTGCAGCTAGCATCATGCTTTGAAGTAGGTTCTGCTAAGGACGGGTTTATTGCGCGATGTAGACGGACTCAGATGTAATTACATTGTTTTTAAAATTCCGTGCGCTTAAAACGGTGTCCCCCTGCTAATCATGTAGCCCTAATCATGTGTTGCTTTTACTTTTCCTAATGGCGAGTGAAATATCTCTGCAAATGGTATTTCAATGCTGACATGCCAAAAAGATAGCGGAGTCCACATTTGGAAGATGAAGGAAGAGAAGCCTGATGCTTGAAAATAGATCGCTTAATCCACAACGCATATCTGTATTTGAGACATAACCTGCAACTAGTGGGGATGTTTTGGAATGACTGTGCGTAGGGTGTTTTTGGCCACAGAACACTAACCCACAGTAGTAGGAGGACTACTGGGTTCGTGGATTTTGTCTGTTGACTGAGCGACGCATGGTGTTTGCCTTGTGCCATTTCACGTAGCATCTAGCCGCAGTGCCACCTACACTTTCAGGGAATGTTTACATGCCGCTGAGCTATTTTCATGTATGTTAATTCTTAAGGACTTGTCTCTATATTGTGCGTGTTCACACACGGACTGGCCATCGGGAGTAGCGGGAGTTTTGCCGGTGGTTCAGTGTGGGCCGGCGGAGAAAAAAACAAAACAGTTGCGCGCTGGCCTTTAATATAATAAGCAATGTTAACAGTTTGTTAAAGAAACTGTTAACATTGCTTATCATATTAAAGGCCAGCGCGCAACTTTTTTTTTTTTTTTTTTTTCTCCGCCGGCCCACAAACTCCCGCTACTCCCAATGGCCAGTCCGTGTGTGTGCGTGTTTTAATGTTGGTGTCTTAACAACACACAAGCTTACGTTGTAGTGTGTGTGTGTGTGTGTGTGAGAGAGATTTTATCCTTGGCTGGCTACGAGCCAGTGTGGACGTTACGCAGTAATCACTGGTAATACCAGCGCTGGCTCCATCCTCTGTGATCGGAAATGTTGAGTGAGGAGAACGTGAGCCTTGTGCAGGCGATAGGACCTATGCAAAGTACGCGCTTGCACAGTAAATAGTTTAAGTAAAAGGCGTTTCAGGGTACAACGGGAAGGGTTGACAGGTAGCCTATGAGGCCTGTACTATAAAAATGTGGCCCGGTGCCTCAGGTGTTGATGATCAGGGCTTTAAAAAAAGGTGTATAAATATCGTTTTAAAAATCGCGATATCGATATTTACTGAAAAAATCGTGATATTGATTTTTTCCAATATCGAGCAGCCCTAGTCGAGCTTCATAATGATATGAGAGTGGGTTGCTCTCTTTTAGGTGTTTTGTTGGAAGCAGGGAAAATGGGCAAGTGCAAGGATAACTTTGCAAAGGGGCCAAATTGTGATGGCTAGGTGATTTGGGTCTGTGCATCTCCAAAATGGCGCAGCTTGTGGGGTGTTCCTGGTACGCAGTGGCTAGTACCTACCGTACCAAAGTGGTCCAAGGAAGGACAACCGATGAACTGGAAACAGGGTCATGGATGTCGAAGGCTCGTTGATTCGCATGGGGCACGAAGGATAACCCAGATGGTCCAATCCCACAGAAGAGCTACTGTAGCACAGACTGCTAAAAAAGTTGATGCTTGTACCTTTCTGTTTTAGTCAGCATTAACTTTTTCATAGTTTGTGTAGCTCGACAGTAGTTAATGTACAGTAGCAGTACATGAACTGAAAGTTAATGCTGACTAAAACAAAGGTATAAGCATTAACTTTTTTCCACCAGTTTGTGCTACAGTAGCTCTTCTGTGGGATTGGACCATCTGGGTTATCCTTCGTGCCCCATGCGAATCAATGAGCCTTCGACACCCATGACCCTGTCGCCAGTTCACCGGTAGTCCTTCCTTGGACCACTTTGGTAGGTACTAACCACTGTGTACCAGGAACACCCCACAAGATGTGCCATTTTGGAGATGCTCAGACCCAGTCATCTAGCCATTACAGTTTGGTCTAGGGCTGTGCGATATGGAGAAAAAAAAATATCTCGATACATTTTTGCTATATCTCGATATACGATATATATCTCGATATCTATGCAGGAAAAACAACCCCCAAAAAACAGACACACCAAATTCAGCAAGGTGTTTTTTTTTTTTTTTTTTATTGAAGTGCAAACAGGTAGGCAGCCAAGTGCCTAGAGGTAGACAGGTACGAGTAACAAAGTGCTTGTGCACCATTTTTAACATGAATTATCAAACCAAGGAAGTAGTATATTGCCTTATTTTAATTACAAACATAAAACCTGAGGGTAGGCAGTTCTTATAAAGTGCGTCTTAAACATTTAAGTAACAAAAAAAAACAACTCATTTCATAAATAATAATTTGACTTATAGAAATAATACATATTGCCTTCCTTTTCCTTAAAAACAAAACTCAAACTCATCTCACTGCATTAACTCTCAGCCTGGCACACACCTTGTACAAAAGTTTGTGGCGTACCTGTAAATGGTTGAACAGGTTCGTGGTGCTCGACGCTTTGGTTGCCACCAATTTCTTGCATTCCCGGCAGTAGACCTCTTTCTGTTGTTCATCCGACGGTTTAAAACCAAAATATCTCCATATAATGGAGCCATTTGTCCTTTTTTTTGGTACGAGTTCTGCCGCGGGCAGCACGGTGGTGTAGTGGTTAGCGCTGTCGCCTCACAGCAAGAAGGTCCTGGGTTCGAGCCCCAGGGCCGACGAGGGCCTTTCTGTGTGGAGTTTGCATGTTCCAAAGACATGCAGGTTAGGTTAACTGGTGACTCTAAATTGACCGTAGGTGTGAATGTGAGTGTGAATGGTTGTCTGTGTCTATGTGTCAGCCCTGTGATGACCTGGCGACTTGTCCAGGGTGTACCCCGCCTTTCGCCCGTAGTCAGCTGGGATAGGCTCCAGCTTGCCTGCGACCCTGTAGAGCAGGATAAAGCGGCTACAGATAATGAGATGAGATGAGTTCTGCCTCCTCCGGGCTTTCTGTGGGCGCCGCCATGTTGAATGAGTTAACACGCCGCCTACACACGAGGGGAGGGGGTACAAACACAAGAAGGAGGCGGGGCGGGCAGCACCATAGCACAGTGAAGGAAATTAAGCACAGTGGCGAAATCATATTAATTTAGAGCATTATCTCGATATATACGATATGCCAAAATCTTTTTCGTGTTCATAAAACATATCGATATATCGCAGATCTCGATATATCGCCCACCCCTAGTTTGGTCCTTGTCAAAGTCGCTCAGATCCTTTTGCTTGCCCATTTTTCCTGCTTCCAACACATCAACTTCAAGAACTGACTGTTCTCTTGCTGCCTCATATATCCCACCCCTTTGCAGATGCAATTGTAACAACATAATTGATATTCACTTTACCTTTCAGTGTTTGTGGCTGATCTGTGTGTGTGTGTGGCACAGAGAAATGGATCCCCCCTCCCCCCCCAATGCCTTCTAATACTTGGTCTCTACTGCATGCTCTCTCACACAAGGCTTTATTATTATTATTATTATTATTATTACGACTTCATCAGCCAAGTCTAAATTTCATACTGGTTGAGAGACTAGCTTGTGCATGATTACTGTTTCCCACTGATTTTGATTTAGGAGGTAGACAAACAAGATACTACACCTCTTCCCAGCCAAAATCTTCACGTGCCAAAGATTACGGTGTGGATTACAATCCCATTTAGCACAGTCAAATTACACTGCAGCAAGAAAAAAAAACAAAACAGGTGCACACACTTTCACACTCGCACTTTCTCCATCCAGTGGTCTAGAGCCACTCAACCGTCAGAGACCCAGTGAAGTCTGTGTAGACCCGCGTGTACATCAGTCCACCATTCTGCTTCCTAATTGTTCAGGTGCAGTGGTGTTTCAGTGGGATCAGGTTGCATCTTAATGAAAAGCATGCACTGATCTGACAGAATGAAAACGGTAATTAGAGTTATAACCGCTTGAATAGTCAGTTGAATAACTTTCAAATGGGTTATTTGAATAAGTTGAAGAAAAAAGTGGTTATTCCAGGGCTTTTCTTCTCTCTCTTGCATTCTGTCCATTTATCTCGGTTCAGGCATGCAGAGCCCTCCACAATTATTGGCACCCCTTGTTAAAATATGTTCTTAGTCTTCTAATAATTTTTTTTTAATAATATAGAACAACAATGCAAAAAAAGAGAAAAATCCAACCTTTTAATTCAAGTATATTTATTCATTCATTCTCATTCTCATTATCTCTAGCCGCTTTATCCTTCTACAGGGTCGCAGGCAAGCTGGAGCCTATCCCAGCTGACTACGGGCGAAAGGCGGGGTACACCCTGGACAAGTCGCCAGGTCATCACAGGGCTGACACATAGACACAGACAACCATTCACACTCACATTCACACCTACGGTCAATTTAGAGTCACCAGTTAACCTAACCTGCATGTCTTTGGACTGTGGGGAAAACCGGAGCACCCGGAGGAAACCCACGCGGACACGGGGAGAACATGCAAACTCCGCACAGAAAGGCCCTCGCCGGCCCCGGGGCTCGAACCCAGGACCTTCTTGCTGTGAGGCGACAGCGCTAACCACTACACCACCGTGCCACCCTATATTTATTCAGTGGGGGAAAAAAAATCCCACATTAAGAAATAATTCTTTTACATGAAATCATGTGTGCCACAGTTATTGGCACCCCTGATGTTAATACCGGTACTTTGTACAACCCCCTTTTGCCAACAAGACAGCACTTAATCTTCTCCTATAACATTTCACAAGATGGGAGAATACAGAGAGAGGGATCTTCGACCATTCCTCTTTGCACAATCTCTCTAAATCATCCAGAGTCCTGGGTCCTCTCCTATGCATTCTCCTCTTCAGCTCACCCCACAGGTTTTCAGTTGGGTTGAGGTCTGGGGACTGAGATGGCTATGGAAGGACCTTGATTTTGTGTCTGGTGAACCATTCTTGTGTAGATTTGGCCACATGTTTAGGGTCATTATCTTGCTGAAAGACCCAGCGACGACCCATCTTCAGCTTTCGGGCAGAGGCCACCAGATTTTGATTTAAAATGTCCTGGTATTTCAAAGAGTTCATGATGCCATGCACCCTAACAAGGTTCCCGGAGCCTTTGGAAGTGAAACAGGCCCACAGCGTCACCAATCCACCCCCATACTTCACAGTGGGCATGAGGTGCTTTTCTGCATACTCATCTTTTGTGTTATGCCAGACCCACTTAGAGTGTTTGTTGCCAAAAAGCTCTATCTTGGTCTCTTCTGACCAAAGCACACGATCCCAGTTGAAGTCCCAGTATCGCTTAGCGAACTCCAGACGTTCACGTTTATGCTTGTGAGAAAAGGCTTTTTCCGTGCATGCCTCCCAAACAGCTTGTTGGCATGTAGATAGCGCCTGATGGTTGTTATGGAGACTTTGTGACCCCAAGATGCTACAGTCTGATGCAATTCTCCAACAGTGAGCTTTGGAGAACTTTTTACTTCTCTTACCATCCTCCTCACTGTGCATGGTGGCAAGATAAACTTGCATCCTCGTCCAGGCTTGTTTGCCACTGTTCCAGTTGTTTTAAACTTGATGATTCCCCTGGCTGTAGATATGGGCAGGTGCAGGCGAGTGGCTATTTTCTTGTAGCCATTGCCTGACTTATGAAGGTCGACACACATCTGCCTTACAACCCCAATTCCAAAAAAGTTGGGACAAAGTACAAATTGTAAATAAAAACGGAATGCAATAATTTACAAATCTCAAAAACTGATATTGTATTCACAATAGAACAGACAACATATCAAATGTTGAAAGTGAGACATTTTGAAATTTCATGCCAAATATTGGCTCATTTGAAATTTCATGACAGCAACACATCTCAAAAAAGTTGGGACAGGGGCAATAAGAGGCTGGAAAAGTTAAAGGTACAAAAAAGGAACAGCTGGAGGACCAAATTGCAACTCATTAGGTCAATTGGCAATAGGTCATTAACACGACTGGGTATAAAAAGAGCATCTTGGAGTGGCAGCGGCTCTCAGAAGTAAAGATGGGAAGAGGATCACCAATCCCCCTAATTCTGCGCCGACAAATAGTGGAGCAATATCAGAAAGGAGTTCGACAGTGTAAAATTGCAAAGAGTTTGAACATATCATCATCTACAGTGCATAATATCATCAAAAGATTCAGAGAATCTGGAAGAATCTCTGTGCGTAAGGGTCAAGGCCGGAAAACCATACTGGGTGCCCGTGATCTTCCGGCCCTTAGACGGCACTGCATCACATACAGGCATGCTTCTGTATTGGAAATCACAAAATGGGCTCAGGAATATTTCCATAGAACATTATTTGTGAACACAATTCACCGTGCCATCCGCCGTTGCCAGCTAAAACTCTATAATTCAAAGAAGCAGCCGTATCTAAACACAATCCAGAAGCGCAGACGTCTTTTCTGGGCCAAGGCTCATTTAAAATGGACTGTGGCAAAGTGGAAAACTGTTCTGTGGTCAGACGAATCAAAATTTGAAGTTCTTTATGGAAATCAGGGACGCCGTGTCATTCGGACTAAAGAGGAGAAGGACGACCCGAGTTATCATCAGCGCTCAGTTCAGAAGCCTGCATTTCTGATGGTATGGGGTTGCATTAGTGCGTGTGGCATGGGCAGCTTACACATCTGGAAAGACACCATCAATGCTGAAAGGTATATCCAGGTTCTAGAGCAACATATGCTCCCATCCAGACGACGTCTCTTTCAGGGAAGACCTTGCATTTTCCAACATGACGATGCCAAACCACATACTGCATCAATTACAGCATCATGGCTGCGTAGAAGAAGGGTCCGGGTACTGAACTGGCCAGCCTGCAGTCCAGATCTTTCACCCATAGAAAACATTTGGCGCATCATAAAACGGAAGATACAACAAAAAAGACCTAAGATAGTTGAGCAACTAGAATCCTACATTAGACAAGAATGGGTTAACATTCCTATCCCTAAACTTGAGCAACTTGTCTCCTCAGTCCCCAGACGTTTACAGACTGTTGTAAAGAGAAAAGGGGATGTCTCACAGTGGGAAACATGGCCTTGTCCCAACTTTTTTGAGATGTGTTGTTGTCATGAAATTTAAAATCACCTAATTTTTCTCTTTAAATGATACATTTTCTCAGTTTAAACATTTGATATGTCATCTATGTTCTATTCTGAATAAAATATAGAATTTTGAAACTTCCACATCATTGCATTCCGTTTTTATTTACAATTTGTACTTTGTCCCAACTTTTTTGGAATCGGGGTTGTACTTGAATGGTGTGTTCTCTTGTCTTTCCCATGTTGAAAAGTGGATAAGAGAAATAGGCCTCTGTGTCCCATCATATTTATACCCCAGGGAACCAGGATGTGATGAATTACTAATTAAAGGTTCCTAGATACCCTGATCAACTTTATAAACTACAGTAGAAATGACAGAAATGCTTCAATTACATTTATTTTCTAGGAATTATGGGTGCCAATAATTGTGGAGCAGGTAATTTTATGAAAAATAATTATTTCTTAGTCAGGGATTTTTTTTTTTTAAATTCACTTGAGTTAAGGGTTACATTTTTCTACAATTTTCAGTGTGATTATGCTTCTGCAATAAAAATTTTATTTTAAGGCTTTTAACACTTAACCAGGGGCAGGGGCGGATCTAGAAAAATATTTATGGGGTGGCAAGAGGGGGGCAGGAATTTTTGAGGGGTGGCAATGTATTACAGATGTACAGTATATATACTGAATTTAATCACAGTTATCACAGTTTGATGACAAATAGTATGTACACACTACAAAAGGGCACGGGCTGCCATTTACAAACTCATACAGACAAACTTAATCTCATGCTTTTATTGTTCACGAAGAACACACATTCTCAGATGAGGTCTATACTGTTTCTGGACAGTTTTATACTGTATATGCAAAAGAACAGACACTAAAAAACAACAACAATAACAACACTGCTTCAAGTTCAGCATGATTTAAACCATTTATACCATTTACACCATTTAAACCATTTATAGGTTTTTTTTTCTCACGCTTTGTAAAGGCTCACCAGTGAGCATAACATGAACTTGTCATGCCTACAACAGCTGAATGCGGCGATTTCCATGTTGCTCAGCAAAACGCTTCACAAATTCCTTGACAGACGTTGAATCAATATTAACTTTTGTGGCCGACTTTACCCAAAGCTAATGTCAGACCTAGCTCACATTACATGTATAGTTAGCTAAATAACGTTCTCCAACTTGATTTTTATCCTCTCAAAATCAGCATCGCAACTATGCTAGCACTGTTCATTCATTATAATTTCATTTCTTGATAGATAGTTAATCAGCTTTTACCTCTTTCCTCCCGTGTCTCCTTTCCTCTCGACTCCTGGCTCCCTCGCTTCACGCCTCTCAATTTTCCAAAACAGCCAATCTCTGGCGTTATCTCGTGCTGCATTTGCCGCAGTCGGACATTGGAAATTCGCGCACGTAAATGTCAAATTGGCTGTAATTTTTCTTTGAATTCGTCGCTGCCAACTGGGGTGGCAGCAGGGGTGGCAAGGCTTTCTTTTAGGGTGGCATTTGCCACCCTATGCCACCCCGGTAGATCCGCCCATTACCAGGGGTGCCAATAATTGTGGAGGGCGCTGTATCTGTGCTACTCCTCTGAGGGGAAAATTGCAGCCCCTTTTTTTTTTTTTTTTTTGCACGCGAGTACTGCCTAGTAGGTTCAAAATAATAATGTACTTTGTGCCGTGCATGTGTGTAGGGTACTGCATTAAATAGGCTGTGAGATGGTGGGTGTCTTCCTATGCATCTTAATTCGTCTTGTCAGGCTGAGTGACGGTCTCTGTATTCTCCCACCTATCTCTTGCGTTTCTTGGCTGCAGTGTTGCAGAGGGAATTAAAAGTTAATTCAGTTATGAATTGCATTGTGCCTCTCCACTAAGGCACACATTTAACCACCAAAACCCCAGGAACAAATTGGTTATTTTTAAGAAAAGATAATCTAGAGGAGGCCACTTCAGGATTTTATCATAAACTTGAGTTTTTGGATTAATTTTATTTCAGAATGTCTGATAATTTAATGCTGAAAATTAAGTGCTGACATGGGACATATATTTAAAAATGTGTTAATTAAAAATTGATAGTCTTTTTAAAAAGGCTCAAATGATTGTGAAATAGAACATGTAGTGATTCAGACTCCTTTTCCTACATGAACTACATTGAGATGCATTTCAGTATATGCTTATAGTGCATCTCATTAGAATATCGTGAAAGTTATTTTTTTTAATCGTAATTTATTTCAAAAAGGTCAACTTTTATATCTTCGATATTGATTAGATTAGCTAGAACTTTATTGATCCCTTTGGGAGGGTTCCCTCAGGGAAATTAAGATTCCAGCAGCATCATTACAGGATAAACAGAGAATAGAAAATAGAGTAAAACTTCTAGATAAATTAAGTATTTACATATACAAATATTCATTCATTCATTCATTCATTCATTCATTATCTCTAGCCGCTTTATCCTTCTACAGGGTCGCAGGCAAGCTGGAGCCTATCCCAGCTGACTACGGGCGAAAGGCGGGGTACACCCTGGACAAGTCGCCAGGTCATCACAGGGCTGACACATAGACACAGACAACCATTCACACTCACATTCACACCTACGGTCAATTTAGAGTCACCAGTTAACCTAACCTGCATGTCTTTGGACTGTGGGGGAAACCGGAGCACCCGGAGGAAACCCACGCGGACACGGGGAGAACATGCAAACTCCACACAGAAAGGCCCTCGCCAGCCACGGGGCTCGAACCCGGACCTTCTTGCTGTGAGGCGACAGCGCTAACCACTACACCACCGTGCTGCCCTCATGAAAATCAGAAATCCAATATCTCAAATATTAGAATATTTCATTTCGAGTTTAAGTAAAACAGTATAAATACCGTGTATCTCTCGGTCTAGTTCAGTACACGCAACCACAATCATGGGGAACACTGCTGACTTGACAGTTGTCCAAAGACGATCACTGACACCTTCCACAAGGAGGGTAAGCCACAGAAGGTCATTGCTGAAAGGCTGGCTGGAAAAGGTGCACAAGCAACAGGGATGACCACAGCCTTCAGAGGATCGTCAAGAAAGTTCAATTCAGGAACTTGGGAGAGCTTCACAAGGAGTGGAATAAGGCTGGTGTCAGTACATCAAGAGCCACCATGCACAGATGTCTTCAGAAAAGGGGCTACAACTGTCACATTCCTAATATGAAGCCATTCCTGAACCAGAGACAATGCCAGAAGCATCTTACCTGGTCTAAGGAGAGAAAGAACTGGACTGTTGCTGAGTGGTCCAAAGTCCTCTTTTCAGATTAAAGTAAATTTTGCATCTCATTTGGAAATCAAGGCCCTAGAGTCTGGAGGAAGAATGGAGAAGCACAGAATCCAAGGTATTTGAAGTTCAGTGTGAAGTTTCCACAGTCTGTGATAATTTGGGGTGCCATGTCATTTGCTGGTGTTGGTCCACTGTGGGGTTTTTTTTATTTGTTTTTTTTAAATTATTATTTATTAAATCAAGTCCAAAGGTGGGCGGCACGGTGGTGTAGTGGTTAGCGCTGTCGCCTCACAGCAAGAAGGTCTGGGTTCGAGCCCTGTGCCCGGCAAGGGCCTTTCTGTGTGGAGTTTGCATGTTCTCCCCCGTGTCCGCGTGGGTTTCCTCCGGGTGCTCCGGTTTCCCCCACAGTCCAAAGACATGCAGGTTAGGTTAACTGGTGACTCTAAATTGACCATACGTGTGAGTGTGAATGATTGTGTCTATGTGTCAGCCCTGTGATGACCTGGCGACTTGTCCAGGGTGTACCCCGCCTTTCGCCCGTAGTCAGCTGGGATAGGCTCCAGCTTGCCTGCGACCCTGCAGAACAGGATAAAGCGGCTAGAGATAATGAGATGAGATAAGTCCAAAGGCGACACAACTGTCTACCAGGAGATTGTAGAGCACTTCATGCTTCCATACGTTGACCAGCTTTATGGAGATGCTGATTTCCTTTTCCAGCAGGACTTGGCACCTGCCCACAGTACCAGAACTACTAGCAAATGATTTGCTGACCATGATATTACTGTGCTTGATTGGCCAGCCAGCTTGCCTGACCTGAACCTCATAGAGAACCTCTGGGGTGTTGTTAAGAAGATAAGAAATGCCCAACCCAAAAATACAGACAAGCTGAAGGCCTCTATCAAAGCCACCTGGCCTTCAGTAACACCTCAGCAGTGCCACAGGCTGATCGCCCCCATGCCACACCACATTGATGATGTAATTCATGGCAAAGGAGCCCCAACCAAGTATCGTGTGTATAAATTAACATACTTTTCAGAAGTTGGACATTTCTGTATTGTAAATCCTTTTTTGATTGATCTTAGGAAATATTCTAATAATTTGACATACTGGATTTCTCATTTTCATGAGCTGTAAGCCATAATCATCAAAATACAAAAAATGCTTGAAATATTTCACTTTACATGTAATGAATATAGAATATATGAAAATGTACCTTTTTGAATGAAACCATGAAAAAAAATTTGTAAAACTTTTTCCACAATGTTCTAACTTTTTTTGACATGCACCTGTATATGGCCAAATTGTTTGTGGACTCCTGACCTTCACACCCACATATAGACCTTCAACAAACTTGGCACACAGCTGTATAAAGTGTCCTTGTATGCTACAGCTTTACAGCTTCCCTCCACTGGAAATAAGAGGCCCAAACCTGTTCCAGCATGACGGTACCCCTGTGTATAAAGCAAGTTCCTTTAAAGACGTGGCTTGCCGTGGTTGGCATGGAAGAATTGGAGTGGCCTGCACAGAGCCCTGAGCTCAACCCCACTGAACACCTTTAGGATGAACCGAAACACCAGGCCTCCTCACCCAACATCAGTGCCTGACCTTGCTGATGCCTTTGTGGCTAAATGAACACATGACCACCGCCATGCCCCAAAATCAGTTGAAGGCTTCCCAGAGAGTGGAGCAAAAGGGGACTGAATCTGTAATGAGATGTTAAGCACATGTGGGGTGTGATTGGTCAGTTGTCCACATGCTGTTGGCCATATATAGTATATATGCTTGATCAAGTCACAAGCACTTGATCAAGAAGAGGTTCATGCCCTCACTTCAATGTAGAAATCTTTGTTCTTGACTCGTTGTGATTAGTCTCCAACATTTTTGTGATTGTTACTCTTGTAACAGAATGTAAGACAATACAGCTTAAAGGGCTTGATCGGTGTGGAGTCAAAAAGTTAGCACTGGTTCATGTATTTTAAAGCCATGTATTTTAGGCACTCTTTTTGTTACAGTGCTCAGCGTAAATGAGTCCACCCCCTTTGAAAAGGAACATTTTAAACAATATCTCAATGAACACAATTTCCAAAATGTTGAACTTTATAACGTGAAAGTAGGGTTAATAATATAACGTAGATCACACATTTTTCAGTTTTACTCAAATTAGGGTGGTCCAAAAATGAATACACCCCACAACAAAAAATACTACATCTAGTACTTTGTATGGCCTCCATGATTTTTAAGGACAGCACCAAGTCTTCTAGGCATGGAATGAACAAGTTGGTGACATTTTGCAACATCAATCTTTTTCCATTCTTCAACAATGACCTCTTTTAGTGACTGGATGCTGGATGGAGAGTGATGCTCAACTTGTCTCTTCAGAATTCCCCAAAGAAAATAATTTCTTTCCAACACAAAGGTGAAGGCTACAAGAAGATCAGCAAAGCTTTACTTATCAGTCAGAATACTGTAGCAAAAGTGGGACAAAAATTTAAGAAAGATGGAACTGCATCCATCTCACAGAGACGTCCAGGTCGTCCACGGAAGTTAACACCTCAACAGGAGCGTCTTCTGATGAGAAGGGTTGAAGAAAATCAGCATGCAAGTTCACTGCAGTTATCTCAAGAAGTAGAAAGCCAAACTGGGGTGACTATTTCCCTTGACACAATACGGCGTACACTGCAGAGGAATGGCATGCATGGATGCCGTCCACGAAAGAAGCGTCTCCTAAAGCCCAGGCACAAAAAAGCCCGCCTAGAGTTTGCCAGGGCCCATGCTGACAAAGATGAAGACTACTGGGACTCTGTACTCTGGAGTGATGAGACCAAGATAAATGTTTTTGGAACTGATGGCTTCAAAACTGTATGGCGTTGCAAAGGTGAGGAATACAAAGAAAAATGCATGGTGCCTACAGTGAAACATGGTGGTGGCAGTGTCCTTATGTGGGGCTGCATGAGTGCTGCTGGTGTCGGGGAGCTGCATTTCATTGATGGCATCATGAATTCACAGATGTATTGCTCTATACTGAAAGAGAAGATGCTACCATCACTCTGTGCCCTTGGCCGTCGTGCACTTTTCCAACATGACTAAACACACATCTAAGGCCACTGTTGGATTTCTGAAGAAGAACAGGGTGAAAGTGATTCAGTGGCCAAGTACGTCTCCTGATCTGAACCCAGTCGAACACCTATGGGGAATTCTGAAGAGACAAGTTGAGCATCACTCTCCATCCAGTCATTAAAAGAGGTCATTGTTGAAGAATGGAAAAAGATTGATGTTGCAAAATGTCGCCAACTTGTTCATTACATGCCTAGAAGACTTGGTGCTGTCATTAAAAATCATGGAGGCCATACAAAGTACTAGATGTAGTAGTTTTTGTTGTGGGGTGTACTCATTTTTGCACCACCCTAATTTGAGTGAAACTGAAAAATGTGTAATCTACGTTATATTATTAACCTTACTTTCACGTTATAAGTTAAACAGATGTTGTATTAAACTTTGTCTTTTCAACATTTTGGAACTTGTTTGTGTTCATTGAGATATTGTTTAAAATGTTACTTTTCAAAGGGGGTGCACTCTAGTCTGGCTAACGCGACTTCAAAGCTCTGCGAGCATTTGGTCTGGCAAAGATATTAAAGGGCTGATGACACGAACATGACTCTATGCAATTTCTTAAATAAACTATACAACATGGCAAACATGTTAGATTTCTGTTATAATTACGTGAAAAGAAGCTGTTGTTACGCAAATATCCAACTTTTAATTGCACAGCACAAGAAAACTGGGTCCGTGGCTCGTGGCCATGTTGTGACGTCGGCGGAAGAACACGCTGCAGTTCACTGGCTGTTCTACTCTGGTTCTACTCAATGGAAATGGCGCATGAAAACGCCGGTGAACTCTCTAGTGCTAGCTCTTCCTCTTCTGGGAGTCTAGAATTGTGTTGATCTCTTCCGAATAGAATCTATGATAGCCTACCCTCTTTACCCTTTGCCTCTCGTTGCTAGGCGGCAGTTACATGAAAGCAGCAAGCTTTCACAAGCAAATACATGACTGATATCACGCCGACTTTATGATTACATTTATGATTATCATGTAGAATCTATAGCTCTACGTACCTTTATCTTGTGTCGTTTCACAACACATGTTCTGACAGGAGGCCTGTCTTTGGATCTGGCATAGCTACTAGTAGACCCCCTCCGGAATACTGGCAGTGTTGCCAGATTGGGAGGATTCCCGCCCAGTTGGGCAGTTTCAAGTGCATTTTGGTGGGTTTTGAACATATTTTGGGCTGGAAAACTTCAGCAGTATCTGGCAACAGATACTGCTGACGTTTTCCAGCCCAAAATATGTTCAAAACCCACCAAAATGCACTTGAAACCGCTCAACTGGGCGGGAAACCTCCCAATCTGGCAACACTGTGTAGGCACTGCTGATGGTAGTAACACACGTTTGTGATGAACTGAACACCCAAGAGATTCTTTTAAGCTGGGAAGGGTGTCAAAACAATCCAAATCGAAGTGTTCAGAGCACAGGACGGATGTTGGTGAGGGCTCCCACTTGTCACGAGTGCGCCTGACTTGCTTCACCCACTTCGCATGCAGCTCGGGATCTCTGGGAAACTTGAATAAACTTACCCCATCCTTGTAGGTTTTGGAGCAAAAGCCGGCAACACAATGCGAAGGCATAATAACTAATATATATATATATATATATATATATATATATATATATATAAAATGATGTATAATAATAATAATACTAATAATGACAAACTGAACACCTGTCGCATCAACAACAAACTGGTAAGTTAGGAGGAAGGTTCTTTCGCTGATGTCATATAGCTCCTCCTCCTCTTTCGTCTCCTGGGTGCTGCAGCCCCGTCAAATTTGCCCAAATAGCCGCGTTTATCATAACTTGTAAAATAGGCGCCTTCGTGAATTAATATATGGATCATCGGGAATTACTTTTTATGTTATAAAACATCGCCAAAGATGTCAAAAACGTGTCATCAGCACTTTAAGCCCAACCGTTTCCCAAAGTGCGTGGTTGACCCGCCTCCCTGAAATGCCTCAGTTTGCTACTGGTCGAAGCCAGAAAAGGCTGTGACGAAGCTTAAACCAATCACATCACTCTTTCCTCTGACGTATGTGACGCGACGGGGCTAACTGGTAGATTAAACTCTTACCGAAGCCAGTCGGGAGCAAGGCGAAAACGTCCTTCCTTTCAATAAATACCTCCAGGGCTGCTCTTTGCTCCGTTTTCAATGAGAACTTCCCGTTGAATGCTTTCAATACAGCATCTATGCGTAATAGATGCGGAAGCGTGAATGAAGCGCTTCCGGCATAGATTCTGTAAACAATCTATGGCTTCCGGTCGCAGTTCTACTACGTCACTGCCTTGAACACGCCTCTACCCAGGGCCGTTGGAGATGCTCAAAGTTGATTGGCTCCCGATTTTTCGGGAGCTTGGAAGAGCTGTAGATAGCTTGCCTGGCCAGACTAAGCTCGCAACAGGCCCTCGTGTTGCGTCACGCTTAGGATGGGCGGGCCCAGGCTAGGTGTACTCGTTTACACTCAGCACTGTATATTGAATTAAGCTTTGTGGTGATTGTTTACAAAATACAAGCTCATGTCTCTGCTTTGGTTCATTATAACGTGTATTAAGCACATTACTAATTTCTATTGGTTATTGTGTAGGTTTATTAATGTTAAAGCTACTGTACACTGCACGTCAAACACATTCTCTCTTTCCTTTGCTTGGTTTTCTCTTTGCTTCAACAGTTACTCACATATGCCAGGTGTAGCTCTGACAGATAAAGTGGGGCAGTGCTCCTGGGGACAGGAGAAGGACAGCCGGGGGGGTGTTAGCTGTTGGAGGATAAGCGTTTATTGTTCGGATATTGGACGCTCGCCTTCCGTTCAGCTCCTGCTCTCCTCTGTTGCAGCTATCCCTTTTTATCACTCTGAGAAATGACTGCAGCTTATTCACCTCTGACTAAAGCTTCTCAGTAAGGTGTGTGTGTGTGTGTGTGTGTGTGTGTGTGGTGGTGTTGGCAGTGTCCAGCTTGATGCTCCTGCAAAGGCTTCTGTGGAGAAACTGACCAAAGAGTGTTTGGATTTGGCTTAGCATCTGTATTATGCATGGCTCCATTTGAAACGATTTCACCATCTGAAGCTTGATTCTGTGCTTGTGTTCTCGCAGAGTCCCGTTCAAAATGAGCGCTATCTTCACCATGATAGTACGCTAGTCCTCTACCAGACACGCGTGTGCACACTCCCTATCGCCAGCAGGATATCTATACCGAGTCCGCAAGCACGATTAGCGCTTTCAACACCCGGTCTGACACGGAGATAATCATGCCAGGAGACTGTAGAGCATGTGTTGTACACACACACAAAAGCAGCGTCACTTTCCTTCACGCACAGTATGCTCCATATTAGATAAGAACTATAGGATTATTAAACTATTCTTCCTGTTCAGTTCCAGCAGTGTGCTGCCAGCAGCGGATTTACACTTCTGCAAGGTAGTGTTTGAGAATCAGATGCCTGTCGCAGTCACACCGCTTATATCAAAGGCTTTACACGTCGCTTGCATGTAACGCAGAATGATGCATGCTTTAGCCACTGCATGGAGCTCCATGCATCAAAACAGCAACTCATAAAAGGTTTATTACAGCCATAAGAATTCGATTATAAAGCTCTCTGTAGGATAACCTCCTCTATTACATCCAGCCTGAAGTGAATGACTGATGAACTTTAAATAACGGAGAGAGGCAAGGAAGAGTCATTCATCACTCCAGCCAGTATCTCGTTTTATGGCTTATCGATACCCAGTAAGTCAGCAGTCAGTCCAATGATGCTTGCTTTAGTCTTTTATAGCTCCTCTTTTCACAGCAGCTGAAGCAGAGACCGTGGAGTCACTCAGGCAGGCTCTGTCTCATCTCATCTCATTATCTGTAGCCGCTTTATCCTGTTCTACAGGGTCGCAGGCAAGCTGGAGCCTATCCCAGCTGACTACGGGCGAAAGGCGGGGTACACCCTGGACAAGTCGCCAGGTCATCACAGGGCTGACACATAGACACAGACAACCATTCACACTCACATTCACACCTACGGTCAATTTAGAGTCACCAGTTAACCTAACCTGCATGTCTTTGGACTGTGGGGGAAACCGGAGCACCCGGAGGAAACCCACGCGGACACGGGGAGAACATGCAAACTCCACACAGAAAGGCCCTCGCCGGCCACGGGGCTCGAACCCGGACCTTCTTGCTGTGAGGCGACAACCCTAACCACTACACCACCGTGGGCAGGCTCTGTGCTCGAAATAATCTTTTCCTATTTAATATCATGTGACGCTGTCATTCGGGATGTTCTTTTATAAAACTGCTTTATACTCTTCATAGGCAATGTATGATCCGTTTTCTGACGTGACTGGTTGTAATTTTTCTTTTTTTTTTCTATTTTGCAAAGCAATTTCTATTGATTTGTCTTGATATTAAAGCAAAAGTCGGTATGAGTGAGAAGAGCGTGAACTTGGCTTGAAAAGTTGAACGAGTACCAGTTCCAGGTCCCTTTCCCTCCCTGTCCGCTGCGCTCCAGCTCTGCCTCCAAACCCCTTCCCCACAGAGGAGGCCTCTGTGCAGGCGCAGGTTAGCAACCATGGCAACTGAAAAGGCCAGGTAAACAGCAAGCAGTCAGAGCATGCGCTGCCTGCCTGCAGTGTGTGCACGAGCAGTGATCGACACGCTGCCAGACGCTCCGACTGGTTGTTTCGATTCGGTCATGGTGGATGGTGTTTGCCTTCCACGTGCTTGTGTATGTGAATGCGGCGGTAGGTCTACATGTGGGATTTGGCACTTCCCTCGTTGTTTTGTTGCTCTGTTCAGCTGTCAGTATGATGAGTCAGTCTTTATTATTTAACTCTGCCTCTGAAGAGGTCGTGAGCACAATATTGTTGTTTTACAAAGCTGCTACTCAGAGCTCCTATAAACATGTGGAGTGTATTGAATGCAAAAAAAGCAGCTAGCAAATATAATGGCATACGTTATAAATCGCAATTTAAAGCTGTAACACCTCACACTAGGGTGGTCCCGAAATGCATACATGTCAACCTTTGGTCAATCAAACCTGTATAACCAACCTCCAAAATCCGTATTTCCCTTATAAAATCCGTATAAGATGCAAATTAAAATAATTTACCTAAAATTTGAATGATATATCCCAGTTACTTTTTATTAAATATTAATAACAATAAACCTTCAGAATGAATACAAAGCTCCAATGTTTGACAAAAACACAGTATTATCAGCATAGTTACGAAGGAAATACTTCGTTGTTTGGAGACAGGTTTCACCGAGCGGCTATTATGCGCGAGACTTCATATTAGCCACAAAGTCAGGAAAATCTGTTCGTAAAATTACATTATAATGACCAAATACGATGAAAAGTATTTTTCCAGTCTCACCTGTGAGAGCTAATCCCATGTGATCTCGTTTGGACGGTAAACCTGTTGGTACAGTTAAACGCAGCACATGAATGAGGCATCTTTATTCTCGGCTGAATCTCCACTTTGCCACATCCAGTATGGCGGCGAGGCTGACGTATGATTCTCTACGCAGAATGCGGCGTCTATGTTTATGACTTCACGGTTGGTGGGATTCTCGCAATGCGGTGTGCGCATGATCAAAAGTGGAACGAAGTCTCGCTACCACAAGATAACGCGCGATTTCATAAGACTCTTTACTGGCTGTCTGTGCTTTCTGTGATGTATAGTACGTTTGTAAATGTTATGCGCTCTTTTATCATCGTGGGAATTGATTATAGCTCTAAATAAATATTGAAGTTTTTTTTAAAGAATCCGTATGACTTTATTTATACGCCCGTACACTACGTTTATTGAATCAAATCCGTATAAACTACGGACATTCCGTATAGGTTGACATGTATGGGAAAAAATTTTTTTGACCAAAACATTCCGACCACCCTACCATTTTTTTACATAGGCTAAAAGAAGTCAACAAGCAAAATTTCAGAAAAATTGGTTAATATTTAGAGGTGCCACACGAGGTTGCAAATCGGGTTAAGCCATTAACATTGGTTGGTGCGTAGACTGTTGCAGAGAAGATCTCAAACCCCTAAAAAGTCACAGTTCTAGAGGGAATATGCCACTTCTATGAAAAAGAAGAGGCAGGAAGAGTTTATAGACTGATAGAAGGTTAACTTTCATGCACTAAGGGGTTCTTAAACAGTGAGCACTGATCGTAATATGCTGATGAAGTTGTGAATGTTTTTCTTTCTATGTTTTTCAGACGGCTAGCAACAGTAATACAAGTAGTACCGGTGGTGCAAAGCACAAAACCAGAAAGGACAATTATGTTTGGTTAATTGGTCCCACTTCCAAGGAGCTGTCTGGGAGAAAGCTTCCTTCTGCTAGGGAAGTCCTTAGGTGGTGTTTACATTAGACCGTATCCGTCTCGTTTTCGTCGCGGATGCACTGTCCGTTCACATTAAAACGCCGGGAAACGACTCCACAGGCGGAACAACTTGAATCCGCCAGGGCCCACGTATTCAATCCATTACGTATCTGATCCGGTGCTGTGTAAACATTGAGGAACGAGGATACGCTGTGCTGAGCTCTAGCTGACGTTGTCATTGGACAACGTCACTGTGACATCCACCTTCCTGATTCGCTGGCGTTGGTCATGCCACGTTGGTCATGTGACACGACTGCTGAAAAACGGCGCGGACTTTCACTTCCTGCTGTTTGTCCCGAATCACTGCTCGTGCGCTTCACTCGCGCGCTGTGTGAGCTGCGCAGGGCCAGAGTGCACACCCGCCAGAGGGCACTCGCTGTTCAGGGCGGAGTGATTTGGAGCGCAGGATGCCTGCGGAGCCGAGCGTATCCGTGTATTGGCGTTGCTGTGTGCACGCAAATCGTTTTAAAAACGTTAATCTGATGATCTGCTGATACGGTCTAATGTAAACCCCACCTTAGTGTGTTCTTTTATCTCCACAAGATACCATAATACCGAAGGGTTTAGAAAATCGCAGACAAGTAATAGCTATTGTTACTTTGAACACAGGAAGTTATATTACTGTATTGTTTGTATTAATATGAAACAGCTAATAAGCCACATTATTTTATATTGTGTCTTGAGTGAAAACTTTAATGGCTTTGTGGCACCTCTAAACATTGTTCAATCTTAACCAAATTTCGCACAATAACTTCTTTTAGGCAATGTAAAAAAAAGGTAAGGTGGTCGTAACAAAATCCTAAAAAAAAAAATGTGGGGACCACCCTAACCTCACACGACACCACCTGTTTTATTAATTTTGTTCAGATATTGGTTACTACTCCAGTATGTGTACATGGGGGGAGCCACAGCGTGTGGCATCAGCATTCCATGACCTGACATCAGCTTAGTACTGGTAAAGTCTCATCTCATTATCTGTAGCCTCTTTATCCTGTTCTACAGGGTCGCAGGCAAGCTGGAGCCTATCCCAGCTGACTACGGGCGAAAGGCGGGGTACACCCTGGACAAGTCGCCATGTCGTCGCAGGGCTGACACAGAGACACAGACAACAATTCACACTCACATTCACACCTACGCTCAATTTAGAGTCACCAGTTAACCTAACCTGCATGTCTTTGGACTGTGGGGGAAACCGGAGCACCCGGAGGAAACCCACGCGGACACGGGGAGAACATGCAAACTCCGCACAGAAAGGCCCTCGCCGGCCGCTGGGCTCGAACCCGGACCTTCTTGCTGTGAGGCGACAGCGCTAACCACTACACCACCGTGCCGCCTACTGGTAAAGTGTTGGTTTCAAAACTTTCACAATTTGCGCTTTCACTAGTGTGTGATACTTTTCATCACCAGTCACTAATTACTTTCACAGTAAGGGGCAATTTCTGTTATAAGATGACCACAGGCTTTTTCTGCCGCATGTTGGCAAACATTCAAGGATATCTCATTCATCCGCCACCATCATTTCAAGCATAACTCTTAAAGACTGAATTCTGTGCCATTTTTCTTTCTTTTATACACAGAAGTGCAGAGCCAATTAAATTGCAACCTTAAAGGGCATATTCTGGACCAATTTGTTTTTTTTTATATGAGAATGTCCCTTTACACACTCATCCAGAAGGGTAATTTTGCACAAGGCCATCTGTCTACAGCAGAAAAAAATAAAATAACAAAACGCGTCTGGAAAAATCCCAAGGGAGTCTGGAGCCAGATTCGTGACGTTACCTGCGGAAGCGCCAGCAGGCTGCGCGAGCTTTGCACGGTTTCAGTGCACAGCCTGTGTAGACCAAGCGCTCCCATTTCTCTCTTATTGTCCGGTCTTTTGGGAAACGATGAGTACTAATCCCATCAAGATTGGTGTTGCTACACCCTCCTACGATACATCTGTTAACCATTTTAATAATTACGCGATAACGTTGAAGAAATTTGCAGAAAACCACCAGGTCGTTTTCTCATAAACAAACCAGCGCTGACGTAGGATTCAGAGGGAGGCGTCCCGCACGCGACGTCACGAAAATCAATGTTTGCCGGGAAATCCAAATGCCAAGTTTTTTCAGAGGCGGACCAATTCGCCTCAAATGGCTTGATTTCAACTGAATTTTTCTGGTATTGCGCAAGGTAAAAAAAAAATAGCAGAGAATGCAGAATGTGACAGATATTTGACCAAAGTTTAATATAAAATAGGAGAATTACATTGATCTTGCTCCTGGATTTACCCGTGATATGCACTTTAAGATCGTGAATCTTGTAGCCAGAAAAGTGTGCAAAAGGTGTCTCCTGCCCTGTAGCTCATGAGCAGTGCATCTGTTGCTGAGAGCAGGGAAGATTAAAATCCCCAGGGAGCCAAAATCCATGATTGCTTCAAACTAGTTTGATGAGGCTCTTGTTGGCTGAAACATGCCAGTAAAAAGCATGAATAATAATCCAGTCTGTCCAAATGTACTTTGCTAGAATTTCTCCCCGCTTGATGCAAATCAGGCAGTCATAATCTGGGGTAAAGCTTGATGGACGTTCTCATTGCATGAAGGAAAATGAGTGAGTGAAAGTTAAAATACCACCACCCGTAAACGCAAGTCATCTGGTGGCAGAACAAATATTGTGATGATTGTAATTCTGCTTAGTTCTACTTGAGTAAAGCTGCTGCTCCTTGTGCATCCACAATCAACAAATGCTATCCTTGAGCACCTAATCTAAAGCCGGTTTTACACTCTACGATTCTAGCGGTCTTTCACGGTTATTGCTCGTCAGTGTACAAGATGATCACAATAAGTATTCCATAACAAACGGTGAGATCCTGTGTCCTTGACGTCAGATTAAAAGATGATGCCTGATACGTTCAGCACAGGTTTGTAGCTCCTCAACTGGAAAGCCTAAAAATAGTTTAAAGGAACAGTCCACCGTACTTCCATAATGAAATATGCTCTTATCTGAATTGAGACGAGCTGCTCCGTACCTCTCCGAGCTTTGCGCGACCTCCCAGTCAGTCAGACGCAGTCAGACGCGCTGTCACTCCTGTTAGCAATGTAGCTAGGCTCAGCATGGCCAAT
Organism: Neoarius graeffei; assembly: GCF_027579695.1. Classification (NCBI taxonomy): domain Eukaryota; kingdom Metazoa; phylum Chordata; class Actinopteri; order Siluriformes; family Ariidae; genus Neoarius; species Neoarius graeffei. The sequence continues at coordinate 54,719,958 of NC_083577.1, read as the reverse complement.
GGTATTTTTTGGGGCTGTAGTTAGATGCGACCAAACTCTTCCGTGTTTTTCCTGTTTACATAGGTTTATATGACCAGTGATATGAAACAAGTTCAGTTAAAAAAGTTGAAACGTAGCAATTTTCTATGCTATGGAAAGTCCGCACTATAATGACAGGCGTACTAACACCTTCTGCGCGCTTCGACAGCGCACTGATATCTGAGCTCCGTATCAATGCGCTGTCGAAGCGCGCAGAAGGTGTTAGTACGCCTGTCATTATAGTGCGGACTTTCCATAGCATAGAAAATCGCTACGTTTCAATTTGTGTAACTGAACTTGTTTCATGTCACTGGTCATATAAACCTATGTAAACAGGAAAAACGTGGAAGAGTTTGGTTGCATCTAAGGCCAAGTTTACATTAGACTGTATCTGTCTCGTTTTCTTCGCGGATGCACTGTCCGTTTACATTAAACCGCCTGGAAACGCCGGGAAATGGGAATCCGCCAGGGTCCACGTATTCAATCCAGATCCTGTCTGGTCCGGTGCTGTGTAAACATTGAGAATACGCGGATACGCTGTGCTGAGCTCTAGCTGGCGTCCTCATTGGACAACGTCACTGTGACATCCACCTTCCTGATTCGCTGGCGTTGGTCATGTGATGCGACTGCTGAAAAACAGCGCGGACTTCCGCCTTGTATCACCTTTCATTAAAGAGTATAAAAGTATGAAAATACTGCAAATACTGATGCAAATACTGCCCATTGTGTAGTTATGATTGTCTTTAGGCTTGCCATCCTTCCACTTGCAAGTGGTAAGTGATATGCACTGAGATCACACACACAGCGGCTCAGTCCCGAATCACTGCTCATGCGCTTCACTCGCGCGCTCTTTGAGCTGCGCAGGGCCGGAGTGCGCACCCTCCAGAGGGCACTCGCTGTTCAGGGCGGAGTGATTTGGAGTGCAGGATGCCTGCGGAGCTGAGCGTATCCGTGTATTGGTGTTGCTGTGTGCACGCAAATCATGTATTGGTGTTGCTGTGTGCACACTAATCGTTTTAAAAACGTTAATCTGATGATCCGCTGATACGGTCTAATGTAAACACCACCTAACTACAGCCCCAAAAAATACCATTGGCCATGCTGAGCCTAGCTACATTGCTAACAGGAGTGACAGCGCGTCTGACTGACTGGGAGGTCGCGCAAAGCTCGGAGAGGTACGGATCAGCTCGTCTCAATTCAGATAAGAGCATATTTCATTATGGAAGTACGGTGGACTGTTCCTTTAATGTTGGTCATAATAGCAAATAAACTCTGTGAGCAGTGCGTTTGTGTGCTAATTGGCTAACTACACACCAGGAAGCTGTAATTCATCCTCTATTTCTTTCCATGTCACGTACGCGGGTTTTGGGTTTTTTTTGGGCCCTGTCGTGAGTTACTGTGATGACATTTTAAATCCAGGTGTTTTGTTTACCTTTTTGCCATGGTCAGTATCATATTCGTACCTGTCTCATGAGTTTTCTGTAATCATAGGCTGTCCTCCTATTGATCTGATAGATTTTAGACTAGTGTAGCAGTGGTCACGCTGAGATTTACAGCTAAACAACAAAACCGGGTCGAATATCGTACAGTGTATCGTACATTGTGCGACGATAAATTGCGATACAAATTTGACTATTTGAATCGATGAAATAATAAACTGTGACGATGATCAGCCTGCGTAATCTCTTAATTTTTCCTAGCTGTAATTGTACTGTTTAGACAGCAGACGGTACAGTAACATACGATAGCGAGAATGCTCGTCACTTTACCGTAGGTGGAAATAACCAGCTGTAATGCCGCAAAAACGCACAAAAAATCTCTAAAACAGGAAAGCGCTGCTGTGTGATGGACTGACTGTTTAGATTTGGCAAGAAATCAGAGCTCTCTTTTTACAGACTGCAGGAAGCTAAAGAAAAGAGGAAACAGTTGGAGTTGGTACAAATGTTCATAAAAGTTTATTAAGAAAAGGCCTATTTGTTATTAACTTTTTCATCTTTAATAAAAGGAATATTTTAGTTAATGGGTGATTTTGTATTTTACTTCAAAATGGGTAAATAATTGTTGGTTAATAAGAAAATGAAGAAAAAAATTTTTAACAAAAGGAGTAAATATTTAAGTTGATGAATAGGAAAATAAATCTCATCTCATTATCTCTAGCCGCTTTATCCTGTTCTACAGGGTCGCAGGCAAGCTGGAGCCTATCCCAGCTGACTACGGGCGAAAGGCGGGGTACACCCTGGACAAGTCGCCAGGTCATCACAGGGCTGACACATAGACACAGACAACCATTCACACTCACATTCACACCTACGGTCAATTTAGAGTCACCAGTTAGCCTAACCTGCATGTCTTTGGACTGTGGGGGAAACCGGAGCACCCGGAGGAAACCCACACGGACACGGGGAGAACATGCAAACTCCGCACAGAAAGGCCCTCGCCGGCCACGGGGCTCGAACCCGGACCTTCTTGCTGTGAGGCGACAGCGCTAACCACTACACCACCATGCCGCCCAGGAAAATAAATGTTGCATTTTATCATCCATCCATCCATCCATCCATCCATCAAATCGACTCTTGAACCCAATATCGTGAATCGGTTGAATGGTTAGATGCCTACTCAAGTCTTAGAAATATCTGTCTCTGCTTTCTGATGTGGTTCGGAAGCTTTCTTTGTCATAGTACGAGCATTTTGCACTACTGTGCCACCCCTCTGTCATCTGCTGCGGGTGGTGGCATGAGAAAAAGCACGGGATACAGATACACAGAGTGAGGAGGCTGCAGAAAGACAATGAGAGCAGAATATTATGAGGATGAGTTGGGAAGCAGTTCCAAAGGATGTAGCTCACATTTTAAATTTTTGTTTGCATAGTGCCAAAGGAAATATTCTGCCAGTTCCAATGTGTGTTCTTTACTCTGCTCCACAGCTCCACCAAGTGTTTAAAAATATTAATGAAGCTTTTGGGGTGGTCAGTTTAGTACAAAGATGAGATATGCTGACGAATCCAAGAGAGAAAGAAATGACCTTGATGTAGTACTAAAGAGTGAATCCAGCTAATATCTGGCTTGGTGCGTACATTGGGACTGGGATCCCGCAGGTATTGTACTCATGCAAGTGGTCCGGTACGAAAGTCATGGGACAAAGAAAGGCCTGTGGGAGCGTGAAGTGTACGGTACGGTGCACTGTGCTGCTGTGTGATTATAAGTTAGCTTCATTCATTTATTCATTCATCTTCACTAACCATCTTTCACTTTAGTATCCTGGTCAGGGTCACTGGTTTAAACTACTCATCTTCTGTCTTTTGGGAAATAGAATGAACTGTGTTCAAAAATATATCACAGGTGGGTGCAAACAAAAATAGCAGCTGGAGCTGGTGAGAGAGAGATTTTAAAAAAAGTCCTGCACACCTCTGACAGGTGTGTGTGTGTGTGTGTGTGTGTGTGTGTGTGTGTGTGTGTGTGTGTGTACACTTGGATTTGCTATATATTGAGGACCAGAATGCTTTTTTTAACCAACAGTTGGGACATTTTGGCTGGTCCTCACTTCCTCAAAGGGCTGTTTGAGGATCAAGACTTAGTTTTAAGGTTCAGGTTAGGATTAGAGTAAGGGTTGAGGTTAGGCATTTAGTTGTAATGGTTAAGGTTCGGGGAAGGAGCTAGGGAATGTATTGTGTCAATGAGTGTCCCCACAAAGACAGAAGTACACGTCTATCTGTCTGTCTGTTTTCCAGTCTTCCACGTAGTTCTATCTCAGTTTTTCCATAATTGCCTGATGCTTTGAGCTGATTGAGAGGATTGTAAGGGGTCAAGATTAATTATTAGATTTTACATTCATATGTACACTACTGTTCAAAAGTTTGGGGTCACCCAGACAATTTTGTGTTTTCCATGAAAAGTCACACTTTTATTTACCACCGTAAGTTGTAAAATGAATAGAAAATATAGTCAAGACATTTTTTTGAGCATTTAATCGACCCCACAAATGTGATGCTCCAGAAACTCAATCTGCTCAAAGGAAGGTCAGTTTTATAGCTTCTCTAAAGAGCTAAACTGTTTTCAGCTGTGCTAACATGATTGTACAATGTTTTCTAATCATCCATTAGCCTTCTGAGGCAATGAGCAAACACATTGTACCATTAGAACACTGGAGTGAGAGTTGCTGGAAATGGGCCTCTATACACCTATGGAGATATTGCACCAAAAACCAGACATTTGCTAGCCTGGCAAGCCGTCTGGCCTCGATCCGTAAACATTTCCGACGGGTGTAGGAGGAACAACCCGCTGTCTTTCAAACTGTCTCTGTGCGTATTGGCCAACGCTCTGACCAATCAGCGCAACAGTGACTGTGACGTAGTCAGAGCGACAGAAAGCAGTGGGGGAGGCCTTGAAATAAATAATTTTTCAAAATGCGTATTAATTAATAAACAGGTTCTAGATATTAAGAAGTTTGGAGATAAATGACCACAAGTTTGGAGTCTGTACCACATACTTAACATACACTCTTATTTTTTTCAAGTGTTTTTCAAGGGTTTGCTTAAACTGTTTTTGAGAGTTTTTATTTAGTGGTGTTTGGTGAAATAATTTCCCTTAAATTTAAAATAACGGGAAAATAAGAAACAATCAAAAAGTAATGTTTCAAAGCTGTTTATTAATTCTTCGTACTGCACAAACTAGCCCCATCCTTTTGGCTACGAGCGGAGCCAGCTGGTAGATCAGACTTTTGCTATAGCCGGTCGGCAAAACAGCGAAAACGTCCTTCTTGAAAAGGAATGAGCGGAGAGCCTCTTCCTGCTCATGTTTCAACGAAAACTCCAAGTCTAATTCTTCTAAAACTGATTCCAAAGCGGAGTCAAACGCGCGCTGCTCACTAGCCGTAGCCATCTTTCCTGCTGCGCTTTCTCCAGTGTCGCGCAGCTTTGTCGTCACTCCTGCACAAGCCCGCCCAAAGAATCCAAACAAAAACCTTGCGTTGTGATTGGCGGGCACGATTTGATGCCCGGGGTGTTTTTGTTTATATGGTGCGAGGCTAGACCCACTCGCTAGGCAAAAATATTTTTGGCCGCTAGGCGGGTGGGTCTAGTTTACTAGGCTAGACATTTGCAGCTAGAATAGTCGTTTACCACATTAGCAATGTATAGAGTGGATTTCTGATTAGTTTAAAGTGATCTTCATTGAAAAGAACAGTGCTTTTCTTTCAAAAATAAGGACATTTCAAAGTGACCCCAAACTTTTGAACGGTAGTGTATCCATGTAAATACGCAATCTGTGAACGGAACATACTGTATATTCACAATGAGTTTCTTGAAATAATCAAATTGCTGCCCCAGTATACTTTAATCTGGGTCAAATGATCAATGAATTTTATGTAACCATGTCGACCGTACATTAACTTTGTTGTAACACCGTTGCTAAAGTACATTTTCAGTGGTTTACTACACGGATACAGAATTGTACATTCATTCCAGTCGTGTGTAGTTTATGGTGATATTTGTGTATTTCAGGAATGGGTTTTATATATTTTTAAATTTGTGCGTCTCCCCTTTACAGTTCCTATTTTTTTATATAGTTTGACAGAAACCCTCATTAAATTGTTGACCATTATCATGTATAAGAAAAACAGTTGTCAGCAAAATTCCATAATTGACAGCCCTACTGCTATATTGAATTTGTTTTTTTGTTTCTTTTTGGGGGGGAGGCACTAAATCTCGCTTCCAGCAAGTCATCTTTTATATCTGTGTGTTCATTTATCTATTTATCTTTGCAGTGTGCAGAATCTTGTCTTCTACTTTAGCAGCGCTTTAACAGCTCATCTGACGCTCTTTCACACCTCAGACTCTTTCTTCCTGAGTGTTAGTTCCAAGTTTTTTTTTTTTTCTTTTCAGATAAACACCCCCACTTTGGGATTATGGGAGATTTTTTTTCATGCGTCTAACCTAGAATCAGGACGAAATGATGAAATATGTATTTTCATCATCTCTGCCAGTGTATGTAGGGCTTTTTTTCTTTCTTTTAAACGTTATTTCACCCATTCTGTGTTTTGAAACGGTCGTTTTTCCGTCACTGCAGCTTCTAGCTTGTATCCAAGATTCAGTAATGAAAAGTTAAAAAAAATAAAAAAATCACCTCACTGGTAACTAAAACTGTATGAAAAATACAAGCGACAACAAATGCATTTATTGAAAGTAAACGTTGTGGTGTGTTTGGCCCTTTGCTTTTTAATCACTCTTGTGCTTTCTTGTGCACTCTTTCCAGACCTGAAGAGGGAGGCCAGCATCTGTCACATGCTTAAACACCCCCATATCGTGGAGCTGCTGGAAACCTACAGCTCAGATGGCATGCTGTATATGGTCTTTGAGTTGTAAGTAAACCATTTTAAAATATTGTTGTTGTTTTTTTTTCCTTGAAAAATGTGTGCCGTGTTCATCTAAACCTCCATCAGTGCTTTACCAACGATGCCCTTTAGGCGAGACTGTGCTGGTGTGTGTACACGCTTCATTTGCTCCCCAATTTCAGCCATAAAATCTCTTCTCATTACAATAGACTTTGGCTGGAATCTTTTTCAGGTACCTCTGCTGAGCAGGAAATAACAAGGGAATAAATGACTGGCATTCCTGATGGACAGGCCGGTTAATCTATGTACCAGACACAACCACAGGCTTGGATATAGTCTTTACACAGTTTGCTGGTTGGTTGAGACAGTTGTAATAAGAGATGAGAGATTTTTCCACCCCAGGGCTCGACATTAACAGTAGCCCGATTGCTCGGGGCAACCATTCAATAGATTCGGACAACCAGACTCTCACAAATGCTTGCCCGATCGGGCAACTACCCAAATATGTCAACTTGCGTGAAAAACGGTGTTTATTCATTCATATTATGATGAAATTCCATCACGATTTGCGATTGTTTGACTCGGAAAGACCGCGTCCATGTTATCATTACGGGATGTTCAACAACTAGCGGAATTCACATTTGCACATCGCGGGCTCACAATGCAGTTTCCCATCGCTAATAATTATCGCGTAGTGCATATTCAGTGTTCTATTGGTATGTCCTTCACTATATGACTAATTACCGTATTACTCGCACGGGGCGCTAGTGTCAATGCTTGTTGATACAGGCAGCGTCTGAGAAGGTTGAATAATAAATAAAAAAAATAAAATGGACATTAAAGTCACAAACTTTGGCATTATGTCTGGTTTGGAGAAATTTGGTTTTAAAATAAACAAAGACAAGGAAGAGAAGAAAAAGAAAACTCAGTCAAGCTCATCAGTGGATTCAAAGAAACTGTATGAGGTGAAATTTAATGACTTGGGACAGGCATGAATGTGTAAATTTGAAACCCAATTCTTTTGTTCAAATGGCGTAGAAATGAAAACTTAATGGTACCATCACCAGAGAGCAAATTGTAATTGTGGAATTATAGAATTATGAGCACACAAAAGAAGAACACAATGCACATTCATGGTGGTTTACACAAAAAGTGGTTAGACATGATATAATTGAACCCAGAAGCCAAGGGAACACAAAGAAGGATAAGAAAATCAACAAAATAAGCTTTTAAGAGGCATTAGTAGAGCATGCGAGTGAACATTGTGTTGTAAGCATATGTGTTTGTGGCATATTCAAAGGAAAAAAGTATGTAATATTTGGGCAACCATGTTCTGAGTTTGGGCAACCAGATTTCTACAAATGGTTGCCTGAATGGGCAACCATGTCTCAAAGTTAAAACCTCGGTCACAACCGGCCGTACGTGCTCCTACGGCCGGTCTACGTGCAAAAAAACGCACGAAACGCACGGAGGGCGCGTATGAAACGCATGGAGGGCGCGCATGTGAGACGTGCTGATTTTTGAGCCGTAGACTAGCCGCAGACCAGCCGCAGAGGTTCTTTGTCATGTCAAACAAACTCTACGGGCGCTTACGTTTTTTTCAGGTTGCAAGACAAACTTACGGCCAACCAGGGCTTTGAACCAGAATTTTTTTCCTATTGGTTCGTTCCGAACAGAAACGGAATTTTAACGTTTCCGGTTTTGGGTTCCACCATTAAATAGACGTTCCTGAAGCGGTTAGAACAAAAAAATTTCGTTCCCGGAACGGTTAATTATGTTCCCTGTCAGCTGTTTAACAAGTGGCTATAAAATTATGTCTCTGTCTCATCCAGCTTAAGCCAAATGTTGGCTAATTCTATTACAACCTTCATTAAATAAGACATGAAATAATTCAAAACAATTATTATTTCAAATGTTGGCGATTTGGATTCTCAGTATGTCTTCCCATCTACACAAACAGAAAAAGTGCCAAAAATGAAAGAGAATTCGTTTAGTGTGTTACCAAAGGCTAGTCAGGCCCTATGCATTGATAGGCTAACAGAGGTTAACGTCATTTAATGTTCGCGAGCCTCTCATTAACGTGGACAAATATATTGATATCGTGTTTGAAATTGACATTTTTGAATAACAATAGACTGCAATATTTACCTCTGATTTAAGATGTGGAGACGTGATAGTAGTCCACCCTCCCGCTCTCTCCATTCAGTCAGCGAACGTCACACAGGAAGTGAACCCCAGAGGGTCATAGAAACTTGTGCAGGAGAAGAATGACTTTTTTATTTGTAGGCTACGGAAACTTTGAGGAACGAAATAAAAACCGGTATTAACCGGTTACCATTATTTTTAATAAGCGTTTCTGTTCCGGAACATAAAAAATAATAAAGTTCCTGGTTTCGTTTCTGTTCCATGTGAAATAGAAAAAGTTTCCGGTTTTCGTTTTCGTTCCTTGAACCGGTTCAAAGCCCTGTGGCCAACGTGCGTCTTTCTCCATGAACAAAAAAAACGCAGCGATTTGGGAAACGCCAAAAATCGCACGGCCAAAAAAATCGTACATCTGGTTGTGACCTAGGCTTACCGTAGAGCCCTGCACCCATGTTCCATTGATGGCATGCAAGAGCTCTAACGTTTGGCTTTCTTTTATACACTGTATACGCATCTTGGTGTATTGAATGAATAAACATAGTAAAATCATGTTTCTTCTGTATAAGTAAGCTTTTTTTTGCATAGCTGTGGGGTTTTTTGTGTTTTTTTTTTTGCACTGAGAATGCTTGATACATACATACCTCTGTGATATTCATAACTCGTCATTGTGTCTCAGCGCTGTAATTTGTTTAGCATGTGCAGGAACCACATAAGCTTGTTATATTTAGTGTTGAGATCTTGTATTAGCCTTGTTAACGGGTCACTTAAACGGAATGGGTTAAACCCATAGTAGTAACTTAAAAACAAGTCAATCTATAAATAATGTCAGCTTGGACATAGTGACGCGCCAGTGGAAAGTTCAGGAATTAAATGTGGCGGAGAATATTCTCGTGCACATTTGAGTAATGAGCCTAATATCTGAATAGTTCATGAAAGGATCATTCATTAACTTGGTTTTTCGTGAGGGGTCGGTGGAATTTATTTGATAGTTAAACTGGTCCCCGCCTGTATCAAGTTGAGAACCCCTGCTCAAAGACGTTCTCTGTTAGTCTAGTTTAAGCTCTTGGAACACACAGCAGTGTTATGTTAGTTACATAATCAACCGTAGTGAACCTCATGTTGGGGCACATGTTAAATTGTAATTGTTTTGCTATTCTTTAGCGTATTAAAACACTATTTTCCAGACAGTAATAAACAGTAACCTGGTTATTTTAGGGGAGAGCCTAACAACACATTTAGATGATTAGTATTTCAGCTGCGTTAGGATGGACTGCACGGATCAAAAGACCAGCGTCAGACACCACTTTACTGCAGTCTTGTAAATAAATGTCTGTCTGTCTTTTTTTTTTTTCTTTCCCCGCCTCAGCCACTGCTCTGCTGCTGACAGGACTTTTCTAAAATGTTGAGGCTGTGTTTAACAGTCTCTCTGGTCAAGAATTAAGTGGGAGATATTTATTGATGTGTTGGATGCAGCAGACTGAAAGCCCGTGTTGCCCGAGAGATGTTTACGGCTTCTAGCTTCCAGAATCTCATTACTAGTCTCATCAAATGAAACTAAGGTTAAGCGCATCTGCATGTGCAATCGACACTTCACCTTCCTGTTATTTCAATCACTTCATATTGTTTTTCATATCTACACTACTAGTGGTATTTCTGTTTGATTAATTCTTACATGCGGGATATTTCTGTATGCCACAGTGCATCAGAAAGATAAGCTGAGCTTATATATAGACAGAGTTCTTATCTGGTGAAGTGCAGCTGCTGCTTCTTGGATTTTCACATCTCTGGAAAGCAGAGCTGACAGACTGGTTGTTGGACATACGGAGTTCGCAAAACTGATTTCTAGGTGAGAACTGCAAAACCCGCAGTGAAACACGGAGGCTTTTTATAGCTGTTAGAAGAGCAGGGACCGACTTTTGTGGATGTTCCACAACGCTAAATGGAATTATGCACAGATAATAAAAGTATGTTGTACTTGTTATTAATTATTCATTTGCAAATTGCTGTGGTATAAGAGGAATACAGCACTTATAGAGCCATAACCCTGCTGAATGCAAACATGCACTAACCCCACTCCTTATTGACTGTTCTATATTATTTATTATCTATTATTAGTTTATCCACCTCAGTAGTGCAGTAATAACAAATGCAAAGTGCCCTGGTGGGTTTTTATTTTTACATTTTTTTTTTTTTATGTGCGTGTTGTACGCTGTTTTGGGTACTGTTCTATTTTATGTGGTCTTGTGTGGGTGTTTTTTTTTATTTATTTATTGGTCTGTTCTATTCCTATGTGGTCTTATTCTATTTTAATGTGGTCTTGCACTTTAAGGTTAGCTTTTAATTCCGTTGTACTTAGTACACTGACAATAAATTCTGTTTCTGATGTACTGTTATAGGAAATAGTGTTTCATTCAGTGGTGGTGGGGCGCAGTTCAGATTCGAATGCCAAACGTTGCCCTGAAATTTTTTTTAAAGGGTATATTAGTAATCTATTAAGATTGGACTGACTAAGTTTCTTCTTTAAAATAAATAAAAATCAAGTCCACCTTAAAGGAACAGTCCACCGTACTTCCATAATGAAATATGCTCTTATCTGAATTGAGACGAGCTGCTCCGTACCTCTCCGAGCTTTGCGCGACCTCCCAGTCAGTCAGACGCGCTGTCACTCCTGTTAGCAATGTAGCTAGGCTCAGCATGGCCAATGGTATTTTTTGGGGCTGTAGTTAGATGCGACCAAACTCTTCGGCGTTTTTCCTGTTTACATAGGTTTATATGACCAGTGATATGAAACAAGTTCAGTTACACAAATTGAAACGTAGCGATTTTCTATGCTATGGAAAGTGCGCACTATAATGACAGGCGTACTAACACCTTCTGCGTGCTTCGGCAGCGCATTGACATCTGAGCTCCATACAGCCCCAAAAAATACCATTGGCCATGCTGAGCCTAGCTACATTGCTAACAGGAGTAACAGCGCGTCTGACTGACTGGGAGGTCGCGCAAAGCTCGGAGAGGTACGGAGCAGCTCGTCTCAATTCAGATAAGAGCATATTTCATTATGGAAGTACGGTGGACTGTTCCTTTAAAATGTTACTGAAGTGGTAAGATGTCTCTGGTAAATGATGACATTTACTCACTGGAAGAATGTCTATTATGCACAAAATGGGAGTTCTTGAACTTGTATATAGAAAAAAACTTACAGCAAATAGATTAAAAAAATTACAGTAAATAGATAAGCTTTCTAATGTCAATCCTGTAGCCTTCATGTAGCAGTTCAGCAATGCTAAGCCTGCCAAATGAGGCAAAAAAAAAAAATTTTTTTTTGCCTCATTTGCATTTTTGAGAACTATGTTTAAAGTGCATATCACAGGTAAATTCAGGAGCAAGATCAATGTAATTCTCCTATTTTATATTAAACTTTGGCCAAATATCTGTCACATTTTGAATTTTGTGCAAATTTTTTTTTACCTTGCGCAATACCAGAAAAATTCAGTTGAAATCAAGCCATTTGAGGCGAATTGGTCCACCGCTGAAAAAACTTGGCATTTGGATTTCCCGGCAAACATTGATTTTCGTGACGTCGCGTGTGGGACGCCTCCCTCTGAATCCTACGTCAGCGCTGGTTTGTTTATGAGAAATCGACCTGGTGGTTTTCTGCAAATTTCTTCAACGTTATCGCGTAATTATTAAAATGGTTAACAGATGGATCGTAGGAGGGTGTAGCAACACCAGTCTTGATGGGATTAGTACTCATCGTTTCCCAAAAGACCGGACAATGAGAGAGAAATGGGGGCGCTTGGTCTACACAGGCTGTGCACTGAAACCGTGCAAAGCTCGCGCAGCCTGCTGGCGCTTCCGCAGGTAACGTCATGGATCTGGCTCCAGACTCCCTTGGGATTTTTCCAGACGCGTTTTATTTTATTTTATTTTTTTCTGCTGTAGACAGATGGCCTTGTGCAAAATTACCCTTCTGGATGAGTGTGTAAAGGGACTTTCATATTTAAAAAAAAAAAAAAAAACGAAATTGGTCCAGAATATGCACTTTAAGGTCTTGTGCCCCGTCGCTATCCACAACGCTTCAGTGCTGACACTTTGAAATAGCAAATGGGGAAAGCAATCAAAAGTATTTCTTGCATCCCATCCAGCCAACGCAACTCCGTTTGTCATAAGAGCAGGAGACACATATCTGTAGTTATATTAATGACAGGTGTGAACTTGGAAAGACACAGTCGAGAATTCTGCAACCACATTCGAGCAAAACAATACCGATTGGCTGCCAATAAAAGTGGGAGTGTCTGGGGCATAGATTGCTGCATCCTGTAGAGGGTAGGCTCAGATTACCTGATTGCAAAAGGCCTTACATAGGCTGCGTTTGAAACGGAAGGTTGCCGTCTTTTTGTCTCGCTGTAATAGACAGGCGTCTCATCAGGCAGGACTTTCGACTAAAAGCATCTTCTAAAGACGTTCGTTTTGAACAACCTTTTAGGATGGCATTTACAGTAACGTGTCATGTCAGGATGTTAGATCAGTTAGTCAACTAGCTAATACCAAAGGGTTAGCTAGTTGACTAACTGATGCCTCACGAATCCTATCAAACAGTTGGTTACGGTCACAGGGTTATTAGAGAGTATCATGTTTATTTCTTAGTAACTTTTTTTTTTTTAAACATGAGCCAAAAAGCCCCGAAGCTTGTATTTGGATATGAAATCACTTTTCTGTTAAGTTTGGTCCACCATCATTTTTCCCCATTGCTTGAGAGAGCTGCTGCACATATTTATTGGTAATGGGCAGTATCGAGGATATATTGATGTTGCCTTCAACTGGGGACAGGAAGTGTATGTAACCCGGAAGTATAAATATTCACAGAGTGGCACGGTGGCGTAGTGGTTAAGCACTGTCGCCTCACAGCAAGAAGGTTCTGGGTTCGAGCCCAGTGGTCGACGGGGGCCTTTGTGTGAGGAGTTTGCATGTTCTCCCCATGTCTGCGTGGGTTTCCTTCGGATGTTCCGGTTTCCCCCACAGTCCAAAGACAGGTTAACATGAGGCAGCCTTGGGCTGAAGTGCCCTTGAGCAAGGCATCTACAACCCCGATTCCAAAAAAGTTGGGACAAAGTACAAATTGCAAATAAAAACGGAATGCAATAATTTACAAATCTAAAAAACTATTGTATTCACAATAGAACATAGACAACATATCAAATGTCGAAATTGAGACATTTTGAAATTTCATGCCAAATATTGGCTCATTTGAAATTTCATGACAGCAACACCTCAAAAAAGTTGGGACAGGGGCAGTAAGAGGCTGGAAAAGTTAAAGGTACAAACAAGGAACAGCTGGGGGACCAAATTGCAACTCATTAGGTCAATTGGCAATAGGTCATTAACATGACTGGGTATAAAAAGAGCATCTTGGAGTGGCAGCGGCTCTCAGAAGTAAAGATGGGAAGAGGATCACCAATCCCCCTAATTCTGCGCCGACAAATAGTGGAGCAATATCAGAAAGGAGTTCGACAGTGTAAAATTGCAAAGAGTTTGAACATATCATCATCTACAGTGCATAATATCATCAAAAGATTCAGAGAATCTGGAAGAATCCCTGTGCGTAAGGGTCAAGGCCGGAAAACCATACTGGGTGCCCGTGATCTTCCGGCCCTTAGACGGCACTGCATCACATACAGGCATGCTTCTGTATTGGAAATCACAAAATGGGCTCAGGAATATTTCCAGAGAACATTATCTGTGAACAAAATTCACTGTGCCATCCGCCGTTGCCAGCTAAAACTCTATAGTTCAGAGAAGAAGCCGTATCTAAACATGATCCAGAAGCGCAGACGTCTTCTCTGGGCCAAGGCTCATTTAAAATGGACTGTGGCAAAGTGGAAAACTGTTCTGTGGTCAGACGAATCAAAATTTGAAGTTCTTTATGGAAATCAGGGACGCCGTGTCATTCGGACTAAAGAGGAGAAGGACGACCCAAGTTGTTATCAGTGCTCAGTTCAGAAGCCTGCATCTCTGATGGTATGGGGTTGCATTAGTGCGTGTGGCATGGGCAGCTTACACATCTGGAAAGACACCATCAATGCTGAAAGGTATATCCAGGTTCTAGAGCAGCATATGCTCCCATCCAGACGACGTCTCTTTCAGGGAAGACCTTGCATTTTCCAACATGACAATGCCAAACCACATACTGCATCAATTACAGCATCATGGCAGCGTAGAAGAAGGGTCCGGGTACTGAACTGGCCAGCCTGCAGTCCAGATCTTTCACCCATAGAAAACATTTGTCGCATCATAAAACGGAAGATACGACAAAAAAGACCTAAGACAGTTGAGCAACTAGAATCCTACATTAGACAAGAATGGGTTAACATTCCTATCCCTAAACTTGAGCAACTTGTCTCCTCAGTCCCCAGACGTTTACAGACTGTTGTAAAGAGAAAAGGGGATGTCTCACTGTGGTAAACATGGCCTTGTCCCAACTTTTTTGAGATGTGTTGTTGTCATGAAATTTAAAATCACCTAATTTTTCTCTTTAAATGATACATTTTCTCAGTTTAAACATTTGATATGTCATCTATGTTCTATTCTGAATAAAATATGGAATTTTGAAACTTCCACATCATTGCATTCCGTTTTTATTTACAATTTGTACTTTGTCCCAACTTTTTTGGAATCAGGGTTGTAACCCCCAAATGCTCCCCTGGTGCTGTAGCATGGCTGCCCACTGCTCTGAGTATGTGCGTGTGCTCATTGCTCACTCGTGTGTGTGCATGCGTGTGTTCACTGCTTCAGATGGGTTAAATGCAGAGGATGAATTTCACTATGCTTGAGTGTGCATGTGACAAAGGCTTCTTCTAAGAGAAGTCTCATCTCATTATCTGTAGCCGCTTTATCCTGTTCTACAGGGTCGCAGGCAAGCTGGAGCCTATCCCAGCTGACTACGGGCGAGAGGCGGGGTACACCCTGGACAAGTCGCCAGGTCATCACAGGGCTGACACATAGACGCAGACAACCATTCACACTCACATTCACACCTACGGTCAATTTAGAGTCACCAGTTACCCTAACCTGCATGTCTTTGGACTGTGGGGGAGACCGGAGCACCCGGAGGAAACCCACGCGGACACGGGGAGAACATGCAAACTCCACACAGAAGGGCCCTTGCCGGCCACGGGGCTCGAACCCGGACCTTCCTGCTGTTAGGCGACAGCGCTAACCACTACACCACCGTGCCACCCCCTAAGAGAAATGCAGCAGATATTATTTGAAACCTATTTTTAATGAATGCTGACATGCTATCAGATGGGAGTACGAGTAAACAATTTTTATTTCATTATCATTTTGCATGATTTATGATTAACTTGTTTACGTAGACTTCCTTCTCTAGGTTTTTTTTTTGGTGGGGGCAGCCCCCTGTATTGATGAGCCGCCACTGATTTCATTACTCATCAGAAGATCCCTCCAGCTAACTGCTAGTAACCAAGCTCACTTTTGTTACAGGTAGATGTAAGTTTTTAGCGTCTGACCCTGTTTACATTTCTATAGTCAGACCTGTTTATAAGAGTAGGCAAACCTGTCAGATTTCCCATAGCGTTCATTCAGTCAGCTTTAACATGGTCAGGGTGGTGCAGGATCCGAAGCTTATCTCAGGAACACTAGGCAGGAGGTCAATCACATTGCACTAGTATACACCCATTCACACCTTGGGATAATTTAGTAAAGCCAGTCGTCCTAACAGCATGTTTTTGAAGGCGGGAGCAAACCAAAGGAAACCCATATGAACATAGGGGACCATGTGAAACTCCATACAGACAGCAACTGGCGCTCAGGATTAACTCAGGAACCTGGTGCTTTGAGGTGGCAGTGCTACCTGCTGCACCATCCATTTTACCGTAACGATTTTATTTATCACAGATGTTGTGTCAGCTAGTACACTTAGGCTATGTTCACATTGCAAGGATAAAGTGACTCGGATCACTTTTTTTTTTTGCCTTAATGTGACAATCTGATATTTTCAGGGCTGTGTGGATGCAGAAATCAAATTAGATCTGAGTCACTTTCAAATATGGTCCTAGATGGGATCCATATCTGATTTGTCGCCATGTGACATAAATGGAGAACAGTCAGATTGGAATTCATATGGTGTTTTGCCTGTACGCATGCACCGAGCGCTGTCTTCATCAGTGGCACAAGTAGCGTGGCAAACCAACAATGGAGGAGAACGCCAATAAATACAGAAACATCAAAAGCTACCCATCTGGCGCTTTTTTTCCCCCCCTCACCTTCTCAACCTGATCATGTGCAGCTGATGAACTGTTTGCTGTCCTTCCCAGCAAAATGTGACGCATGCATTAGCTACTAACACATCCATTGAGTTGGTTTTAACACTGAGTCATCTCAGGAATATGACATTTGTTGTTGATAACACACAGATGACTTGTGCAAAAACATCTCAATATGCGCAGGCGTCCCGTTTCAGAGGACAGATGCTTTCACGTTACAGTTAGATACAGGTCACTAGTAATTATGAATGTGAACCATCAAGGCAGGCAAATCTGAGCAAAAATCAGAATGAAACATTAAGGCTTGTAATGTGAATGTAGCCTCACTTAGCACTTGGGTTCCTATGTGAGGGTTTTTTATAGAAGTTTGGTGAAGGTTTCTCATCTCATCTCGTTATCTGTAGCCACTTTATCCTGTTCTACAGGGTCGCAGGCAAGCTGGAGCCTATCCCAGCTGACTACGGGCGAAAGGCGGGGTACACCCTGGACAAGTCGCCAGGTCATCACAGGGCTGACACATAGACATAGACAACCATTCACACTCACATTCACACCTACGGTCAATTTAGAGTCACCAGTTAACCTAACCTGCATGTCTTTGGACTGTGGGGGAAACCGGAGCACCCGGAGGAAACCCACGCGGACACGGGGAGAACATGCAAACTCCACACAGAAAGGCCCTCGCCGGCCACGGGGCTCGAACCCGGACCTTCTTGCTGTGAGGCGACAGCGCTAACCACTACACCACCGTGCCGCCCGGTGAAGGTTTCTGTTGCAAAAAAAACCAAAAACAAAAGTGAAGTTTGCACTGTTAACATTCTTGACCCAAGCGCAAATCTGTAGAATCAGGATTTAACATTCAAAAATGATGTTTTTGGAGCTCTGGTGTGTTTTAAGAGTTCTCTGAAATCAAGTCAGTGTTACAGAATCCTGAAGAGTTTCCACTGGTCCTGTTTTTCTCTTTGGATAATGAATGATGGGTCATTAATATGTTTTGTGTGTGTGTATACATATAAAATATCCCCCCCCCCCCCCCCCCCCCCCCAAGACATTTCAATTATGTCATGATAAATCGATTCTTCTCTCTGTCTTCCTCTATTTCAGTATGGATGGAGCAGACCTCTGTTTTGAGATTGTGAAAAGGGCAGACGCTGGGTTTGTCTACAGTGAGGCTGTAGCCAGGTAAGCATTTCTGTGCCCTTAACCTAAGCTGATGAAAAACCTTCATTCTACATTGTAAATCAAGTAGCTCTTCGGATCACTGGTTTCTTTTGAAATCACTCCTGGAAAGAAGTGTGACTTGGAAACTACAGGTGAACTTTGGCACTGTACCAGAGTAATTATGCAGCACCTTGCTGACCGTTTTCCCACAAAGCACTGCACATTATACTGATGTATTGGGCACCGTTCAAACTACAAAGAAAGTGTTTTGATCTCCTCAACCTCTCCAGCAGGCCTGTTGGGCTGCTGCTTAAATTAGATTGGATTATTGCTTCCCTTTACTATTTACCACTTAAAGGACATGGGACATGGATTTCTTTCTGGGTATAATTATGTATAAAGGACATAAGAAATGCCATCTAAATCACTGCAGGGCGTCAAAAATGTGAAAATCATCACGTTATTCAACTTTTTTATACATCAGCATAAAACAATGATTCGTTAATTAGCTAAGCGGTCACGTGACCCGTGACGTCACAAAAACTTTTCAAGGAGCCAGCGCTTGGGAATCTAATGTAAACAGGTTACCGAAATGGACACCATCGACAGTGACATTCCCGATGTTTCACAGAGATGTGAAGTTAGACCCTATCAATTCGAACCGATAGCTGGAAATTCACATGAACATAGATCTTGTCTTTACTCTGACGGGTCAGATGATTCTGAGAGTGAGAGTTCATTCAGTCCCCATGAAACTGAAAGCGGTCGGCTCGATAACACTTCCTGGTAAGTTAAAAACAATTCTGCTCAAAGGCTAATGATCTGTTGAAAGAAGTATTATTTTTGTATCATACATTGAAAGTTCATCATAGATCTAGCTAAAGTCCGTTGCAAGCTAGTTTTTTTTTTTTGGTTGATATTTTTCGAGATTGATTGAGATACAATGCTTCCAGAGTCCGAGATGAAAACATTCAAAATGGTGAAACGAGTCAGAATTATGATAATCAATAATTGATACACCCAAAATTATAATACTAATCCTTACCTCGGCTTTCAGTCGCTTAGCGAATGCACCTCGGCATTTTTCCGCATGAGGCCCATGGTAAAACCACACTTCCAGGAGGGGCTGCCGTCTGCCTCCCAAGCCGGCCAAGAGCGCTCCTCGTCGGGCACGGCCAGGCGGGCGAATGCCCTGGTCCGTCCGCCCTGTCTAAAAAAAATAATGTTACAACTCCGAGTGAAGGTATCAATGCGCTGTCGAAGCACGCAGAAGGTGTTAGTACGCCTGTCATTATAGTGCGGACTTTCCATAGCATAGAAAATCGCTGCGTTTCAATTTGTGTAACTGAACTTTGTTTCATATCACTGGTCATATAAACCTATGTAAACAGGAAAAACGCGGAAGAGTTTGGTCGCATCTAACTACAGCCCCAAAAAATACCATTGGCCATACTGAGCCTAGCTACATTGCTAACAGGAGTGACAGCGCGTCTGACTGACTGGGAGGTCGTGCAAAGCTCAGAGAGGTACGGATCAGCTCGTCTCAATTCAGATAAGAGCATATTTCATTATGGAAGTACGGTGGACTGTTCCTATTTAAATGTCCATTAATGTTACAGGATTTCTTGACTGTCTCTACAGTTTTTGGAATGTTAGGCCCTGTATATTATGGCGCTATCACTGCCTCCGTGAACCCGGCTATACGGCCTCTTAAATTTGGCTTGGCAATTAATATCGCTCAGTACCTGAGTATTAATGTTGAAAGAATCCTCAGTGAAATGGTCCGAACACAGTTTGTGGGAAACAGTAGGTGCAAAGTTTTTTCTACGGCAGTAGTGAGCCCACACTTTCCTCAGCTTCGGGTCCTTGGGGAATGCAAAAAAACTTACTCCAGGGCATTTCCCATTGGAATTATTGCAACCATAAGCAGCACAATACACCATGATGTCCAATGTACGTTAAAGACTATAAAAACAATTTTCTTGTCATTCACTTCTCCATATTCATCTACCCGCTTGTGCTGTGCCCGAAAGTTTTTGTGACGTATGATCACGTGACAGCTGCTCTTCCAGTTGTAAAATATGCATATCGGAGCTCGAGCAGAAATGCCATATAATCATCACGAATATAACGATTTTGCTGAATTTAATAGATGATTTTGTATGTGTTGATGCAATTACCGTATTTTCTGGACTATAAGCCGCTACTTTTTTCCTAGGTTTTGAACCATGCGGCTTATACAAAGGTGCGGCTATTCTGTGGATTTTTCTTCCACCGCTAGGGGCGCTCTAACCGGAAGTAGAATCAAAAATAAGATAGACGAAAAATCAATGCAAAGAAGAATTAGCAGATCTTTAGCAGATAGAACACGCACGACAAATTACTAACTGGTAATTATTTTCAAATCCAGCGAAGATGATTAAAGTGACTTGTGGTTTCAAACACAGGAGAAATGAAGGTAAATAAATACTGGTTATTTTCTCTTGGTTCTGTTCCGTTTTAATCAGCAAAGTTGCTGCCGTGTTAAAAGGCACTGTTCGGAAAGAATCTGTTCAGGTACATACATGTACATTTACAGTACAAAATCGTTCTGTACATGCAGTAAATATCTAATTTTTCAACATGGATATCTGCGGCTTATAGCCCGGTGCGGCTTGTATATCTTTTTAATTTTTTTAAAAAAATAGAGCGGATGCGGCTTATATACAGGTGCGCTCTATAGTCCAGAAAATACGGTAATTCATATTTTTAATGGAAAGAAACTGATATAGCGTGCATTTATGTTTCATGTCCCATGTCCTTTAAATCAAAAACATTACTACTGATAATGGAGAATGATATGGGTTTGTAGACGCTCTTACTGTGATCTGTCAAAATTCTTCTAAAGCTCATACAGACCTGTGGCCTGTATCTGAAACCCATAAACCCACAGTGAGAATGAAGCTCTGACATTCTGACCTGGAAATAGACCCACCTGGTTCTCCTCCAGCACAAACCTGTATAAAACTTTACAAACCTGTTTTACACTCAAGAAGCTTTTGTACACAGTTATACTGAGTGCTTGGTTTCTCTCCTTTTCCTTCTTACTACTTCTGCTTTTTTAGTCATTACATGAGACAGATCCTTGAAGCGCTGCGGTACTGCCATGACAACAACATCATTCATCGAGATGTAAAGGTAGGTTCAGTGTTGCCTTTCTGAAAAATCATTCTCTGCCAAGTTTCACAAAGCTCCAGTATACAAATTTGTATGTTCTTTTTCTCTGGGTTTCATGCACACTTCCTTTCTTAGACCCACACTGTTGGTTCTACTTTGTGGATGTGTGAGATGACCGAGCTGATGAACATTTTGATTCTCGTTAGTTTAGTCCTTACTATTTTGTTTCATGTCCCTTTTCAGAGAAGTACTAGGGTAACCTGGGGATAAAAACGTACACGACAGTGATGTTTGAAAAAGCATATTATTCTGTTATTACATTACTCTCTTACTTGGAAGAACAAAAATGTTGCTGTATTTATTTTTTGTATTTTAGTCTTATACTGGAAATCAGATTTAATAGCCTTTGGGAGTTCTGCATGCAAAGTGGTGTTTGGTGGGTTTTAAAAAAAAAAAAAAATTATTTTAAATCTGATTTACGTACAAGACCTTTATGTTAGGTGAGATGAGATGTAAAGGTACAGTTACCAGTCAAACGTTTGGATACACCACCTCATTCATACCTTTTTCTGAATTTTGACGATACACTGAAGAACAATACGGAAGGCCTCAAAACTATGAAATAATGTATGGAATTATGTGGTGAGCAAAAGTGTTTGTTTTTTGAAAAAGAAAAAAGTTTTACTCCTTTTTAGATTCTTAAAGTAGCCACTGTTTACCTTGACACTTTGCATGCTATTGGCATTATCTTAACCAGCTTCATGAGGTGGTCACCTGGAATGCTTTTCAATTAAAGCCTCAGTCACAACCGGCCGTACGTGCTCCTACGGCCGGTCTACGTGCAAGAAACGCACGGAGGGCACGCGTGTGACGTGCTGATTTTCGAGCCGTAGACTGGCCGCAGACCGGCCGCAGAGGTTCTTTGTCATGTCAAACAAACTCTACGGGCGCTTACGTTTTTTTCAGGTTGCAAGACAAACTTACGGCCAACGTGCGTCTTTCTCCACGAGCAAAAAAAAAACGCAGCGATTTGGGGAAACACCGAAAATCGCATGGCCAAAAAAATCGTACGTCCGGTTGTGACCTAGGCTTAACAGGTCTGCCTCGTCAAAAGTTGATTAGTGCAATTTTTTGCTTTCTTAATGTATGAGATCAAACAGGAAATAATACAGTAAATAGCTCTGTTCCACAATGGTAGTAATCCATATTATGTCAAGAACCGCTCAACGAAGTAAAGAGAAACAGCAAGGTGTGTCCAAACTTCTGACTGGTACTGATTACCTGCAGGAATTTGGCCCACATACCTTAAATGCACTAAAATGTACATTAGATTCACACATTCTCACAGACACACAAGCCTGTATACAATACTACATCGGCTACGCTGATGGTGCAGGAAGAGTCTGACATAGTAAACAAGCCACATGCAAAATCATACCATTCACCCTGCACCGTCATGCCAGCCACTGGTAAACTTCTCAGACTAGGTTCACACTTTTTTTTCCATGTAGACGTACCTTTTTATTCTGACAAAAAAAAAAGTACATAATGTTCACATAACACTGTTACTGCTTATAGAGAGGGTAAATAAGTATTTAGACACTTTTTTTAAAACATAATTCCAGCACACTTCTAATTTACACACACACAATGTCTTCAAACTGTATTTGCAAATATAAACCAAAAAAGGTAGGTAAAACAAACAAGTTTATAAATTGTATCAAAAATAAATCGGAATATTGTTTGTGTGTGTGTATTAGGTTATATAAAAATTCTAGATACCATATAAACACTGTACATATCTGTATACAAGATATAAATGTTCTTATGTGAATTGCACCTCCTGTCATTATGAAAGACATTCTGCATTTTATAATGCTACAGCTGCCTACATGTGCAGGAGGCAAGCTATTATTCGAGTGATCTGCGACAATTCCCGTGTCCAGCTGCATTATCAGCCCTATTTGGAGTGCCGGTTTTGGATGAGGCTGGGATTGGCTCCAGCCAAGGCAGCCTGGCTTTTCCTCTATTCCTTAATCGGATGGAGCAGTTGGGAAAACGATTGGTATTACATTGCTAATTATACTTTTAATGACTAATGGGAAGGGAGTTAAAGAAATGAACAAGAGGAGAGGTTGCTAGTGCAACCCAGCAGTTGCTGCAAAAGAATAATCAACAGATCTCAATTTTTTTTCTTCTCCCCCGCCACAGTATTAAATGCATCACTTTGTACTTGTGCTAAAAGGAAAAAGTGCATGTACGAAGTGCTATGTGTAATGTGAGCAGATTTCCTTTTATCATAAGTCTGTAGAAGAAGAGATTTTATTTTTTTCGTGGTCCGGTTTCCATCAAATCCTGCGCTCTGATTGGCTGGTGAGCGGGTCCGTATCCTACAATACGGACCCCAGTTACAGACCCCAGTTACGGACCTCTGGCGACTCGCTCGTTCACAACAACAACAAACATAGTAGCAATTTTTGTCAACATTTATCTTTTTTTTTTTTATAAGATTTTTATCAAAAATCTTATAAATTTTTGCCAGCATTCCTCAGGAGAATAGTATTAATTTTACAGCATGGATAGCAATAACGACAGTGTTCACAGCAAAAGCGAGTTTTACTACCCTGAGGAAGAAGAAATAAAAGAAAACATTTCAGGAGAAAGCTAAAAACCTGTAACTGCTGCTAACACCGAGCAAAAACATGGCTGAATCCTGAATGACTCAATTTTGTATAAATGGGGACTACATAGGCAGCAAAATTTAGGTGTTTTTTTTTCCTGCCATGGAAGTGCACTTGTATACCGAGGAGGAAGCCATTTGCATTACAGCCGTGAATGAGGATTCAAAATGGCGGCTCGGCTCGGTTTTCCTTTTCGGGCACTCTCGTTTTCTGTTAGAATTTGGTAAAGAAAAAAATAAATATATTATTTACCAGCTTAAAGTGCCATTCCACCATTGGATGTATTCTTTGGCATAAAATACAATATATTTCATGACAACATGACTAGACAGAGAAATCTTTTAGCTTCAAAATGATATATCAAACATAATTTTTTGACAACGACAAGTATATTAATTTTGCGACCAAAGTCACCTACCCTTTTAATTTCCGTGCGGTAGTGAAACGTGATGTCATCGGCAGGTTCCCCTTCTTGTGTACCACGTCACGTGTGATGTGGCACAGATTATCAGCAATGGCGGATAGAACGCGATTTCCACTTGTCGATTGCTGTGCCGATATTCACCATCGACCGTCTCCTTTGGGCATCGCTTGCTATTTTCCTTCGCTTCTTTTCCGAAGCTGACAATCGCGTTCTATCCGCCATTGCTGATAATCTGTGCCACGTCACACGTGACATGGTACACAAGAAGGGGAACCTGCCGATGACATCATGTTTCACTACCGCGCGGAAATTAAAAGGGTAGGTGACTTTGGTCGCAAAATTAATATACTTGTCGTTGTCAAAAAATTATGTTTGATATATCATTTTGAAGCTAAAAGATTTCTCTGTCTAGTCATGTTGTCATAAAATATATTGTATTTTATGCCAAAAAAATACATCCAATGGTGGAATGGCACTTTAAGGTCGGTCCGTATGGTGAAATACCGTGACCTCAGCCTTGAATACTGACCTTGGCCCAGAGGGCCTCGCCCAGTACTTTCAAGACCTCGGTCACAGTACTTCACCATACGGACCTCCCAGCTGGCAAATATCATATTTATGGATTTGATGTTTCATTACATTCAATTTAAAAAGAGCAATCATTCTTAAAAATATTTTCATTGTACCCTTTGTGTTTGCCCCTTGCCGAAGAACTGATTTTTGATAAGTCGAGAACTGACTGTTCATTTACTGCCTAATATATCCGACCCCTTGACCGGTGCCATTGTAACAACATAATCAATGTAATTCACTTTACCTGTCAGTGTTTTCAATGTGACGGCTGATTGGGGGGTGTGCGCGTGCGTGCGATTTTTATATATAATACATACATACATACATACATACAGTGTGTGTATATCTCTCTCTCACACACACACACACACACGTGTGTTTTTTACTGCACACATTGCAGTTCCAGGTCTTTAAAAGGGTTTGGCTTGAATGTCTTTTTATTTGCATGCTTATGAACGTAGTTTCCTTCAGGTAAGTTTTCCTTTGCAGTACAATGTGATGCGTTTCCATTATAAATTTCCAACATGTTGGTGTTTTTCAAGCACTACACGCCACCTCATGATTGAATGCATGGTGAGAAGTTTGTTCAGTCTTTGAGGCCTTTGAATGTGAAGGTGCCTTGTGTTTCAAAGCACCTTTTAAAGTTCTACTGTCCCAATGAATTAAGTTGTCCACATTCATATGTACTCCTGGATGATTGGCTCTCTTTTGTGCGGAAGATTTCTCGAAACAAATTCCATGCATACTTTTTAAAAGTCTTGTCCAGCAGGAAGTAGATGATGGGGTCTGTGCTGCAACGTAGAACTGCCAGACAGAGGAGACCATTCTTAACCTCTACATATATGGAAAATGGATGGCATTCTTCTGCTGACGGGGACCTTAATATTCCATGCGTGAAATCTTCATACTGTGCCATGGCAATGAAAATAACTTTATAAATGTGGTGTGGTAGGAGACAAATGACCAGCACAATCTGAATGACCAAAATGTTGCGGCATACTTTTGAATAGACCCCCTGTCGGTCAGGGATGATTTTATTTATTTTTGTCCTGTTGATGTGCCTGATCACCGTTATGTAGGCACTCAACACTAAAACCAGGCAGAGAAAGAAAAGGGTGCTTCCTACAATGGCAGATGCTTGAGAGCTGGAGCCACCAACCTCCACTGCCACACTGTAACATGCCTGTGTGCTGTTATTGTCCACCCTATCTGTCTCCATTGTAGCGTAAAGTACCACTGTGGGAATGATGATCATCGCCACAAAGGCCCAAGTTCCTGCACACATTGCCAGTGCGAATGGAGTTTGCTGCAGTCTGCGAAAGATGATCCTGGGCAGGACTTTGGTGCACCTGCTTGGGCGATTGCCGTAGTTGTGCTGAATAATCGTAGCAAAGCGACTTAGTGCCAGCCAAGTGAGAATGAGCACGCCTCCTCCAATGTTAGTGTGGAGAACTGGGGTCAGGACATTTATGGCCAATTGACACGTCAGACCGGATGCAGGCCAGCTGGTACTAAGAACGTAGTAGGCTGCGTTAAAAGGCATAATGAAGCACAGTATCAGATTGGAGATTCCCAGGTTGATGAGGTAGATGTGGGTGGGGGTTTTAGTGGAGATCTTTGCCATGAATACCCAAAGAGACAGGACATTACCAGACAGCCCTATGAGGAACATGACACTGTAGAGAATGGGCAGGACTAGATATGTGATGACTGTCTGACACAAGCAAGAAGAAATGTTAAACTGAGAGGCCTGGAAACAGACTGCCATTTCACACACCAGAGCAAGGGTGCACCAGCATTCTAGATTAAAAAAAAAAAACAAAGAAAAATGTTTAAGCTACTGTATAAAATTATTATCTGCAGTTTTTACATGTAGTGGCTTCTTTTTTCCAGAGAAGATGAAATGATGGGATCTGATAGTTTCAACATAACCTTTTTATATTCACTACGTTATCACATGTAAGCAAGGTTAGTGCACAAGTTATTGGAAGAGCATAAGTAGTGTGGTTTTTGACCACTTTTCAAAATGAAACCGATACTTTATGGCAAGGCAAGTTTATTTATATAGCGCATTTCATACACAGTGGCAGTTCAATGTGCTTTACAGAGGTAAAAGCAAAACAGTAAACAATAGAAAATAAAATTACATAAAATAAAGGGGGAAGAAGAGAGAAAAAAAAAGAATTACAACCCCGATTCCAAAAAAGTTGGGACAAAGTACAAATTGTAAATAAAAACGGAACGCAATGATGTGGAAGTTTCAAAATTCCATATTTTATTCAGAATAGAACATAGATGACATATCAAATGTTTAAACTGAGAAAATGTATCATTTAAAGAGAAAAATTAGGTGATTTTAAATTTCATGACAACAACACATCTCAAAAAAGTTGGGACAAGGCCATGTTTACCACTGTGAGACATCCCCTTTTCTCTTTACAACAGTCTGTAAACGTCTGGGGACTGAGGAGACAAGTTGCTCAAGTTTAGGGATAGGAATGTTAACCCATTCTTGTCTAATGTAGGATTCTAGTTGCTCAACTGTCTTAGGTCTTTTTTGTCGTATCTTCCGTTTTATGATGCGCCAAATGTTTTCTATGGGTGAAAGATCTGGACTGCAGGCTGGCCAGTTCAGTACCCGGACCCTTCTTCTACGCAGCCATGATGTTGTAATTGATGCAGTATGTGGTTTGGCATTGTCATATTGGAAAATGCAAGGTCTTCCCTGAAAGAGACGTCGTCTGGATGGGAGCATATGTTGCTCTAGAACCTGGATATACCTTTCAGCATTGATGGTGTCTTTCCAGATGTGCAAGCTGCCCATGCCACACGCACTAATGCAACCCCATACCATCAGAGATGCAGGCTTCTGAACTGAGCGCTGATAACAACTTGGGTCGTCCTTCTCCTCTTTAGTCCGAATGACACGGAGTCCCTGATTTCCATAAAGAACTTCAAATTTTGATTCGTCTGACCACAGAACAGTTTTCCACTTTGCCACAGTCCATTTTAAATGAGCCTTGGCCCAGAGAAGACGTCTGCGCTTCTGGATCGTGTTTAGATACGGCTTCTTCTTTGAACTATAGAGTTTTAGCTGGCAACGGCGGATGGCACGGTGAATTGTGTTCACAGATAATGTTCTCTGGAAATATTCCTGAGCCCATTTTGTGATTTCCAATACAGAAGCATGCCTGTATGTGATGCAGTGCCGTCTAAGGGCCCGAAGATCACGGGCACCCAGTATGGTTTTCCGGCCTTGACCCTTACGCACAGAGATTCTTCCAGATTCTCTGAATCTTTTGATGATATTATGCACTGTAGATGATATGTTCAAACTCTTTGCAATTTTACACTGTCGAACTCCTTTCTGATATTGCTCCACTATTTGTCGGCGCAGAATTAGGGGGATTGGTGATCCTCTTCCCATCTTTACTTCTGAGAGCCGCTGACACTCCAAGATGCTCTTTTTATACCCAGTCATGTTAATGACCTATTGCCAATTGACCTAATGAGTTGCAATTTGGTCCTCCAGCTGTTCCTTGCTTGTAACTTTAACTTTTCCAGCCTCTTATTGCCCCTGTCCCAACTTTTTTGAGATGTGTTGCTGTCATGAAATTTCAAATGAGCCAATATTTGGCATGAAATTTCAAAATGTCTCACTTTCGACATTTGATATGTTGTCTATGTTCTATTGTGAATATAATATCAGTTTTTGAGATTTGTAAATTATTGCATTCTGTTTTTATTTGCAATTTGTACTTTGTCCCAACTTTTTTGGAATCGGGGTTGTAAACAATAGTAGAAATAAAATAATAAAATGAAGTAAAAGTTCAGTAAAAAACAGCAGAATAAAAGTTAAGTAAAGTTTAAAACATGTAAAGATGATACTTATCAGTTAGCAGAAAGCATCTGAGAACAGCTTGGTCTTTAACCTAGATTTGAAGCTGCCAACAGCAGGAGCATTTTTGATGTCCTCTGGGAGATGGTTCCATAGCTGTACTGCATAGTAGCTAAAAGCTGCTTCACCACACTTTGTTTTAATAACAGGTTTTACCAGTAAATTTTTCTGCTGCGATCTGGTAGATCTGATTGGGTTAGGCCGCTGCAACATATCAGAGAGGTAATTGGGCCCTGTACCATTTAGAGATTTGTACACCAGCAGCAGTGCTTTAAAGTCAATTCTGTAGCTTACTGGAAGCCAGTGAGCACTCCAGAGGCGGCGCTGTACATGACAAAAGTCCTTCGTACTTAAATATCCAACAGAGGCAGCAACTTCTAGATTTAAGAACTAGTGAAAATTGATTTGCATATTCTTTAGCAGGTGTTTTGTTTTTTTTTCCACACAGCGCACATTTTGAAAGTGCTTACTAATTTCAGAACAGACCTGTTCAAAAAAAAAAAGTGCAAAACCTGTCCCATTCAAACATCTCTAGTAATGTTATATGTAATAAATATTTACTTATTTTTGTCAATAATTACAGATGGGTCGTTCCTACCATTCGGTGCCATTTGAGTCCCCATGACATTATATGGTACATTTTGTTTAAAAATATTCTAATCTTTATTTAAAAAAAAAAAATCACATTTTAAATGGTAAGCCCCCTTCTATCATAAAACACAATATGTAAAAAGGATGAATTAATTAAAAATGTGTCTGATTTTATAGCAAATAGGCCAAATTCATGTGTCCCCATGCATGTTTGCTTAACTACAGTTACAGTTATAAGCAATAAAAACTCATCTCATTGTCTCTAGCCGCTTTATCCTGTTCTACAGGGTCGCAGGCAAGCTGGAGCCTATCCCAGCTGACTATGGGCGAAAGGCGGGGTACACCCTGGACAAGTCGCCAGGTCATCACAGGGCTGACACATAGACACAGACAACCATTCACACTCACATTCACACCTACGGTCAATTTAGAGTCACCAGTTAACCTAACCTGCATGTCTTTGGACTGTGGGGGAAACCGGAGCACCCGGAGGAAACCCACGCGGACACGGGGAGAACATGCAAACTCCACACAGCAAGGCCCTCGCCGGCCACGGGGCTCGAACCCGGACCTTCTTGCTGTGAGGCGACAGCGCTAACCACTACACCACCGTGCCGCCGCAATAAAAACTAAAATTCTAAATTTTTCATGATTGTCTAATCTGATTTGTCAAATTTATGAATACATGTTAATAGATTTTTAATGCTTTAAAACGTCAAAATTATTTATATCCGTGTGTTGACTGCCCCCCCGTTACTCTGATGGATATCCCTTTAAATACACCCACTGACTATTCCTCTAGTCACATGATCCCCAGGAAGTCGCCGAGATTTTTGGAGGGGAATCTTCTACAAGAAGCAGAGTAAGTATCACTCTTCAATCTACTCTTTTTCAGCCTTTTTAAATGGCTCGCTGATGCGGCAAAGCATAACTCGTCCACTCTGTTACGCTATTTTATTGTTGAAACTGATAATTTTTTGCAAATTTTAAAATATGGTTAGTAAATGTTATAAATCTTCCTCTGTGGTCACCAAGTACTAGCATGCTGCTCATCCCATGAGTAGTAATGGCTAACTTTAGCCAAAAATGTCCACCCTGTTACCATTTTGCACAGTAACAGGGAGGACTCATAATAACAGGGTGGACTTAAGAAGGCAAAAGAATAAATATTTTCAGCATTTATTGGTATTTTTTCTTTCTTCCTATAATTTATTATACGTTTGGTTTTTTTTACATACTTTCAAAATGGCTGATTAAAACAGCATGCATGTTTTTGTCAGTGAATGACACCGCTGTCTGCTGCAGAAAAGCAACGGCGCTACAGGGCACGGCGTGATGCAGACCCTGAAAAACGGGCAAAATGCCTAAATGAGAGAGAGAGGTGGAGAAGGGACACAGAGGAAGGAAGAAATAGGAAAGTGTCAGACCTCAGTGAAAGAGAGCACAGAGAAAGAAATGGCGAGAAATGAAGAGAAAGCAGAGGGAAAGTGTAAGATCCAGGACCATCTTTCAGTTAACAACTCCTTCAAGTCCACAAAGTCCTCCAGAGCCAGAAAATGCCCCCCAACCAGGGCCCTCCAGGTTAGAAGAAAGTTGACAGTTTAATAATTAGATGGGTAAAATTTGAAGTTGAATTATCTGTTGGTTTTGCGCTTACTGTGTGCGCGCGTGTATGTTGCCTAACAAATGGATGCTATAAGAACAACTTACTTTAATGTGACTAATGACCTTCTATCCTAGTATTGTTGTATACAGAACATGTACCCACTTGAGTTATTGTAAATTGTAACAGCATTCTTGTGTTTTAGGCAATATGTTGTTGGGCAGAGGAATGCCAGACAGCAGAAGGTGGCTACAGAATGAAATTGAACAATTAAAGGCCTTATTGAAGAGGGAAAAGAGAAAGAAAAGTACAAGAAGAGGTGCCAGCGCATGGCAGGGGAGAAGAAATCACCACGTTCTACAGTGAATGCATTGCTCAGCCATCAAACCCTTAGCAACACCATAAGGAGAAGGTTGTTGTTGCAAGAATCAGTAATTGAAGACATCAGAAGTAAATGCAAACGCACTAAGAAGGAACGGGAGAGACAAATGATTGCAAAAATTACAATTGGAAAACTTATAAAGAAATGCAGGACGTTTAGGGCCACACAGGCAACTTTAGGTTTTTCTAAGAAGCGGAGTCAAAAACCACATGCGCAGTTTGAAAGAAGTGTGTTCGTCAGTGTTTCTAATGTTTCTGTTGGGTGTGCATTATGGTGTGGTGTGACAAACTAACTGAATTGCCTTTTTAAAATGAAATGCATTTTTATACTCTCTTGTAATGTCCACCCTGTTACCCCGTGTCCACCCTGTTACCCCTGTGTTTTTTATATTAATTAAATAAAATTGAATGATGTTTGGGCGGCACGGTGGTGTAGTGGTTAGCGCTGTCGCCTCACAGCAAGAAGGTCCTGGGCTCGAGCCCCGGGGCCGGCGAGGGCCTTTCTGTGCGGAGTTTGCATGTTCTCCCTGTGTCCGCGTGGGTTTCCTCCGGGTGCTCCAGTTTCCCCCACAGTCCAAAGACATGCAGGTTAGGTTAACTGGTGACTCTAAATTGACCGTAGGTGTGAATGTGAGTGTGAATGGTTGTCTGTGTCTATGTGTCAGCCCTGTGATGACCTGGCGACTTGTCCAGGGTGTACCCCGCCTTTCGCCCGTAGTCAGCTGGGATAGGCTCCAGCTTGCCTGCGACCCTGTAGAACAGGATAAAGCGGCTTGAGATAATGAATGAATGAATGAATGAATGATGTTTTGCTTGACTTTGTGGTTACGAACAGATTGAGTCAGTTGAAAAACTCAAGTCACTCAAAAATGGGGCACAATTCCATTGAATTTTCTTTTTATTGCAAAAGAAATGTGTTGAAACTACATTTTGCCTAACAACGGAGCATGACTTTTTTTCAAGATAATGCTCATTTATGAATATTTTTTAAAATACTTTTACTGAGCAAATAAGGGACATTCTTGATCTTAGAAAATGTAAATATCACAATGACTGTGTATTCAGAACACCTATTAATAAAGATGAAATGCCGCTTTTCCACTACAAACGCGGCTGAGCCGTGCCGTGCTGAGTCGGGCTGAGCGGGGCTGTTGGAGTTGCATTTCGACTACAACCGCGCTGAACCGTGCTGGCTGGAAGTGGGTGGACACATTGGGTGGAGTTAGCGAAAGTGGGTGGACGTCACGTGATGTCGTTAAGCAGCGCAAACAGTGACATCAGTGAGCTTTTAAGCGGTAGTCTCACGACCCGAATAGTAAACAATAAACATGGAGGACATGGAGTCGTTAGTGTTGCTGGTCTTGGTGCTGTGGCTTGTTGTCACCGACAACGCCAACAGATACTGGCAAGAGCGTATAGATGAGGCGAGGCGCATAAGGCTTCAGAAATTCTCGTAATTCGTAATTCTTCTTCTTCCGGGTTTACGGTGTTTACAGATCCCAGCGTGCTCGCGGGGCGTGTGTGGGCATGTGAGGACACTCCTCCTCACCAATCAGTGCACAGGGGAGTGTCTGCTCACGCCCCTAGCCTCACTCAGCTCGCTTTGGCTCGCTTCAGCCCCACTCCAGAACGGTGCGAGTTTTGGGGGCTAAGCAGGGCTGAAGCGAGCTGAGTCGTGCTGTTTTTTGGTAGTCGAAACGCGAGCCGTGTCGGGCTGAAGTGAGCTGAAGCGAGCTGAAGTGAGCTGAAAAAGGGTAGTGGAAAAGGGCCAAAAGTGTCCCGTAACCGGGTGGACATTTGGCCCATATTTGTATGCCAAGAATTTGGTCAAAATTATTATAATTCAATATCCTGAGCTCGACCAATATTATTTTCTTGTAGCCCTCCTTATAAGCCCTCCTTCAGATGAAATGATAAATTCACAACACTGAAATGGCCCCGAATTGTAGGAATGACCCAGATGCAGAGATATATATATACAGTATAAAACAGAGCATTTTTTAAGGATTTTCCACTAGGAGACCAACTGGTCTGGGCAATACAGTCACAGGCCCCAGAGTCCATGCGGCTGCACCGCTGCGGCATATTCTGTGATGCAAGTTGCCGCATTACGAATCCTCGTTTCAGCCAGCATAATATCAACATAGTTAATGCAGTGCCAAGTTTTCCTTGTTAAGTGTATACTTACATGGTACTTGGTTAATTAATTGCAACTGATTGAACCAAATAAGACAAGACATAACTTGGTTTAAAATTTGGTCTCCCAGTGAAGCTGGTTTGGCATTGACTAGGAGACCAAATCTGGCCACTGGGAGACCATTTGGTCTCCCAGTAACTATGTTAAAAAATGCTCTGGTATGAAAGAGTGAAAAGGAGAAAGCAGATGCTTTAAAGTTGAACATGTACATTTTGATACACAAAATAAGTTTAAACCAAAGCGGTATTGAAGGTCATCAGAAGCAGTTATCATCTTGTGCCAACAAGTTTGTCTTCAATGCTTGTTCTTTGTCATTTGTTCCATTTTCTTTAAAAAAAAAAGTATCCACTTACCGTGTCAGGAGCGTCTGCTAATGAGCAATAAGAGTATAAACTCTTGTGCATAGTCTCTTTAGGAAGTGATTCTGTGGGTGTTGTGTTTAGTAGCTTCTCTTTTACTGTGAAGAAAGCTGGGTCTTATTAAAGTAACTGATACCAGCAACAAATGCACCATTACTGTAAGTCTAAACATAGGACACCAGCTTCAAGCTTCCACCTCATGAAGCTGTCTGAATTCTGAAAAACAGACAAAAATTACAAAAAATGTTTTGATTAAAACTGAAGTTCTCTTCCAGTAATGTACTTTGATGTCTCTACTTTCAGAAAACTTTATTAGGAACACCTACACGTACAACTTTCTAATCAGCCAATCGTTTGGCAGTGGTGCATTGTATAAAATCATGCAGATATGGACCAGCAGCTTCAGGTAATAGTCACTTCAACCATCAGGACAGGGAAACTCTTCATGATTGTTGGAGAATTTTCAGACTGGTTCAAGCTGACTAAGACTACAATAACTTTGTACACACTTTGTAAGCATTGTGTACAATTGTGGTGAGCAGAAGAGCATATCAGAATGCACACGTCAAACCTTGAGGCGGATGGGCTACAACAGTGGAAGACTATGCCAGGTTCTATTTTTGTCAGCCAAGAAGAGAAAGCTGTGGCTGCAGTGAGCAGAGGACCACCAAAACTGGACAGTTGAAGATTGGAAAAATGTATCTGGGTTTGAAAAATCTCGATTCCTGTTGAGGTGCACTGATGCTGTGGTCAGAATTTGGCGCCAGCATGAATCCTTGGACCCAATCTGCCTTGCGTCAATAATCCAGGCTGGTGGAGGTGGTGTAATGCGTGAGGAATGTTTTCTTGGCACACTTTGAGCCTCTTAATAAGCAATTATTGGACGAGGTTGAACAAAATAGGGCGAGCAAGCAATTAACTGTCTATGCCAAAGACAGAGGCAAATAATTGCTTGCGAGACACATCATGATATTTTGTGAAAAGAGTTCAATAATTTTCATCATTCATTCAATTTTATTTTGAAATACTGATTATGAAGTTCGCGTGACTAGTCAAATAACAGAAATTGAGCCACGTTGACAAAAGTGTGAAGTGACTGCATATGAGCTGACCATTATTTGCAGCAAAATGGCTTTCCACCGTAATGTGCATGAGCAGACCATTATTTGTAGTTCGCTCAGCCAATCAAAACGGCATAAAAATAATTTGAATGATGATACCAATCATTCATTGCTTGAATGCCACAGCCTGTGAGTATTGTTGCTGACCATGTGCATCCCTTCATGGCCACAATTTACTCGTCTCCTAATGCCTCCTTCCAGCATGATAACTCGCCATGTCACAAGGCAAAATTCATCTCAATCTGGATTTATGAACATGACGACAGGGAGTTTGATCTTCAGGAGTCTTTCAGTCACCGGCTCTGAATCCAATAGAACACCTTCAGGATGTGGTAGAACAGCAGATTCACAGCATGAAAGTGCATCTGAAAAATCTACCAGAGTTGTCGTACAATCATGTAAGCATGGCTCAGAATCTCAAAGGAATGTTTCCAACATCTTGTGGAATCCATGCCATGAAGAATTGGGGGCTGTTTTGAGAACAAAGGGAGACTCTACCCAGTATAAGTAGAGTGTTTCCAATAAAGTGTCCAGTGAATGTATGTGGTTTTTTTTTTTTTTTTTTAAGGTTACTTTCTGACCTTGCCTTGTAGGTATGTAACGATATCCATCCATTCCATCCATTGTCTGTAGCTGCTTATCCTGTCCTACAGGGTCGCGGGCAAGCTGGAGCCTATCCCAGCTGACTATGGGCGAGAGGCGGGGTACACCCTGGACAAGTCGCCAGGTCATCGCAGGGCTGACACATAGACACAGACAACCATTCACATTCACACCTACGGCCAAGGAAACCCTAGAGCCCTTTTTTCTACTGTAAAAAAACTTCTGCCTGCCTGCTAAAAACTTTCCTCTTACTCCTTCCACTGATCTTTGTTGTAAGTTCCTTGAATTTTTTGAAAACAAAATTAGCTCTATATACGGTACAAGCAGATCAAATCCACTCCCATCACTCCTTCTGATGTCCCCTCTCCTTGTCCACCACCAGCTGGATCTTTCTCTGCTTTCTCATTAGTCGATGAGCAGTATGTTCTCGGCTTAGTATCTAAATCCAGGCCTACCACCTGCCTCCTTGACCCTATGCCCACCCCTTTGGTTAAGATTTGCCTGCCAGTTCTCTGCCTTCTGCTGGTCAAGATAATAAATTTGTCCCTTTCAACTGGCTTAGTCCCTCAGGCTCTCAAAACAGCAGCCATCACTCCTGTCTTGAAAAAACCTGGAGCTGCCATTGGTGATTTTAAAAATTATCGCCCCATTTCCAATCTTCCCTTCATTGCAAAAGTTCTAGAGCGTATTGTTGCCAATCAGCTCCAAGAGCATTTAGCCCAATACGATCTTTGGGAGAAGTTTCAGTCTGGGTTTAGGGCCATGCATAGCACCGAGACTGCCCTGGTCAAGGTTGTCAACGATTTGCTGTTAGCTGCCAACACTGGCCATGTCAGTATACTTGTTCTCCTCAACCTTACAGCAGCTTTTGACACTGTATGTCACAATCTTTTATTGAGCCACTTAGAAACTCTGCTTGGCATCACTGGTTCTTCTTTAGCCTGGTTCAAATCTTATCTTACCATGAGAGAACAGTTTGTGTCAATTGGAGACTTTAGATCACCTAAATCACCCCTCCTTCATGGTGTCCCTCAGGGCTCTGTCCTGGGACCCTTACTATTTGTAATATACATTCTCCATCTTGGCCACATAATACAGCATTATGGGCTCAACTTTCACTGTTATGCAGATGACACCCAAATTTACATTCAAACCAAACCCTCTCACCCACTCCCTCTGTCCAATCTTGTCAACTGTCTAAATGCAGTTAACAAGTGGATGGTGCAGAACTTTCTTAAACTAAATCAAGATAAAACAGAAGCCATCCTCATTTCCACCCCTTCTATCTTGAAAAAAACTGGAGCACTTACAGCTATCTATTCCTGGTTATTTCACCTTCACTACTGTTGAAGTAGTATTTCACTCCTATTCTCTACAACCTGCATTGGCTCCCAGTCAAATATCGCATCCAGTACAAAATTATCCTGCTTGTCTACAAATCCCTACATAACCTGGCCCCTCCCTATTTATCAAATCTTATAACTCCATATCAGCTACCTCTAAATCTTCGTTCTACAGATGTCCACCTATTAGTAGTCCCTTACTCTCGGCTCTGCTCTATGGGTGACAGGGCTTTCAGTGTTAATGGCCCTAAGCTGTGGAATGCCTTGCCACTAGCGTTGCGCCAATGCTCAACACTGTCCACTTTCAAAAAACAGCTAAAAGCACATCTTTTTAGCTTGGCCTTTTCTCTCGGATTTTTAATAACGTTATCATTATTGATTTCTCATGATTTTTATTATTGTTCTTATCTTATTGTTTTGCTTTTTATTGTTTTACTGTTCAGTGTCCTTGGGTACCTTGAAAGGCGCTTATAAATAAAATGTATTATTATTATTACGGTCAATTTAGAGCCACCAGTTAGCCTAACCTGCATGTCTTTGGACTGTGGGGGAAACCGGAGCACCCGGAGGAAACCCACGCAGAGAACATGCAAACTCCACACAGAAAGGCCCTCGCCGGCCGCTGGGCTCGAACCCCGGACCTTCTTGCTGTGAGGCGACAGTGCTAACCACTACACCACCGTTCCGCCCCCATGTAACAATATATCGTCAACAATAATTTGCAATACAAATTAATGACCACTCAAGTCAATGAAATAAAAAATTATCACGATTAACATCAGGCTGTGTGATCTCTTACATGAGCAGGAATGCACGCGACATCACCGAGGCAGAAATAACAACTCTAATGCCGTAATAGGATTCAGATACAATGTCCACAGTACTCCTGTGCCAGCACCTCATTAAAATGGGGAAAAGTATTTCCACACTGTACAGATGACAGCAGACAAAGTTTTAAAATGTTTAAATGAACTAATAAAAATGTTAGTCACAAGAAACGTGGCCCACAGTACTTGCTGAATTAATCAGCAGTTATTTCCACAATTGTTAGCATGAGCAGAAATCAGTGCAGTGAAGAGCGACAGTGAGGCTCATTTTTAAATTCTGTAGCTGATGTTTACCTCAGACGATAAGACAGAGACTGATGTGAATGATTTCCTGTTGTAAACCTTCATTTTTAAATTATTTTTGTCAGTGTTTTCCTATCTATAGATATACAGCAATGGGGAAAAATTGAGACCACTTTTAATGTTGACCATCAAGAGTGGTCTCTTAATTTTTTATCCCCCGCTGGCCAAAAGGCCCAAAGGGGGATTGTGTCGTGGCGATGTCTTCCTTCCCAGGAAGGGTACTCACCTTCTGAAATCAACTCCTCTCACAGTTTTTGGAGGAATTTCACGAAACTTGACAGGATTCTTTGTTATGTCGGTAATACACACATTGCAATTTCATTCAATTTAGTTGCATTTTACCAGAGTTATGGCATAGTTGCCAGCGGGGGATATTGTGCTCTCAGAGCACTCGTTTCTATAGCTGTAAGTGTAGAGATAGGTGAGGCATTTTTCTGTGGAATTGGAAGTATTTAAATGCAGTTGTGTCTCTCTTAACTTTTGTGTGCTACCAGACTTTAAAATACTGCAAGTTTACTTGTGGTTGAGACCTGTACAAATAAGACACTCGTTTCAGACAGGGACACAGTTACCAATTTCTTGAGGGGTATGCAACATTGGCGCTCACCCCCTGGCCCCAGAATAGTCAGATTTCAGTATTGTCAGAACATCATGCGGGAGCCATGTGTACAAAAAGCAAAGACCTGTTTATTTGCTTGAATTCCATAGACGACATGGGATTGCCATTTAGATTGAACAATATTATTTCCTGATTTAAAAATCCATGTCTATACAAGAGTATTTGTATGGGGAGAACAAATCCTACAAGGAATAACAATATTACAGTAATTTTACCAAGTTTGTTTGGGTTATCATCCAAGTGTGTCTTCCAACCTTGGCTACACAACCCATTCCTTTCAAACTGCAGTAGCGTACAGATCAACATCTAACCTCAAATACTCAACCCACCTCATTTGGCTGTCAGAAGGCAGCCTTCTCTTCCTTCTGTCCGTCTCTGTCAAGTTACATGTCGATCCTGAGACACCAGTAATGCTGACCTCTTCTGCTCCTCGGACCTGTGTGATCCATCCAGATGCTCTGCGTCTGGCTGGAGTCTCATCACTTCGTTCCTGTGGAGGACGGCCCCATATGGACAGTCGAAAGTTGCATTTGGAAGATGGCTCTGGACACTTAGTTTTGCTATGATGGATGAGAACTGCAATTTCCATGATAACTTTAGGACTGCAGTTGTCATGAACAGTTTTGCACTCAAGTCTCCATCAATGAGCCATTGATCACTTCAGCAAAATAGACTTCATGCTAAAACTAATGAATTTCCTGGTTACACAGTTTAACTTTTGTGACTATATAGGACATAGATGTAGAAGTGAGTTTTTTATAATCACGTTATCTGTTATTACCCAGATGAGGAGTGGTTCCCTTTGGAGTCTGGTTCCTCTCAAGGTTTCTTCCTCATGTTGTCTGAGGGAGTTTTTCCTTGCTACTGTCACCTCAGGCTTGTTCATTAGGGTTAACATTAGTTCATGTTTAAAGTCTTTCATTTTCTGTAAAGCTGCTTTGTGACAATGTCTGCTGTTAAAAGCACTATACAAATAAACTTGACGTAGGCTAATGAAACTGATGAACTGTCACCTAATGTGAAAGAAATATGATCCTCCAACTATATCTTTCAGTTTAACCATAAACAGAAAAGCATTTGTTCCATTTGCTCAGTGAAACGGTAATCAAAAGAGCTGTCTACTATATCATGTTTGGTGCGAGTGTGTTTAGGAAGGTCATCTTGGTGTTCTTATCAGGAGAAATAGGATGATGCAGTTAAATGGTAATGTTAACTATATGGGAAAAGTTAATGTTGGTTGATAAACTGGTTGACTGTCTATAACAGGGGTGGGCAATTATTTTTTCCATGGGGCCACATGAGAAACAGAATTTTGTGGAGGGCCGGACCATAAGGCTGAACTAAATTCTGCATAATATTAATTGTATTTCTTTATATAAAGCAATAAATATCATTGTTTTTACAAGCTGCTAAGACTGGTAAGAGTATGGAAAAAACGAGGTTGCCTTACAAAAAATGTCATTTATTCAATCAAATTTCCCAAAACAATGGTTAACAAAATGTGAACGTTTGTACCATTTTTTTTTCAGTCACATTCACCCCAAAACACAATAAAGACATCACAATATTGTCTTTCTACTCCAAATATCAAACAATATACATCATATTATAATAATGATACCCACATTTGTAGTCTAATCACCTCATTTGGTGTTTTTTATTTGTTCAGTGAGAGAAATCTAGTCTCTGTTGGTCTTTAACGAGTGCATCAAAGTCAGGTTGAATGTCTGAGGTGGAGATGCAAAGCACAGCTGACAGATGATCATCAGTCCATTCGGTGTAGGTATCAGATCTACAGATTGGCTCGGGCTCCGGCGCCTGCTGGTGACGTCACACTATGTGATTGGCTGGACCGTTTGAAGGATGACGTACAAGTTTGTGGTTGGTCTGGACAAATTACGGAAGTAGTTATCGCGGGATTAGGTTTCGTGAGATTTCATGTCATGTTCATGTCGCGCGCATTGCATTTTTGTTGAACACAACTTCAAAATAAAAGCAATGCACATTCAGTCCATGCGTGAGGTAAAATTAGAAAATACGTTTATTTTGTAATTTCTAATTAACCTTACGCGGGCCGGTCAGAATGAACCAAAGGGCCGGATGTGGCCCGCGGGCCGTAAAATGCCCAGGTCTGGTCTATAACATCAGTAGCACAAGTTAACAACTGATTAGCATAAACAGAAAGGCCCTCATTTATCAATCTAACAAAAATCAGCACAGATCTGAGTACAGAAATTATCATATAACAGGGTTCATATGTGATTCATGAAACATTCATATCTCGCCAATTGCAGCGTAGCAATGATCGGCATTGATGAATTTGGCAGCTGAATACCATTTGTCAATTCAATAATCACACCCCCAAATATTCTTGATTTGGAGGCCGTGCCCTGAGATTTTACAACATGGAGAGGCCTACAGTGGTGCTTGAAAGTTTGTGAACCCTTTAGAATTTTCTACATTTCTGCATAAATACTGTATCCCTAAAACAACAACAGATTTTCATGCAAGTCCTAAAAGTAGATAAAGAGAACCCAGTTAAACAAATGAGACAAATATTAGACTTGTTCATTTATTTATTGAGGAAAATGATCCAATATTAAATATCTGTGAGTGGCAAAAGTATGTGAACCTCTAGGATTAGCAGTTAATTTGAAGGTGAAATTACAGTCAGGTGTTTTCAATCAATGGGATGACAATCAGGTGTGAGTGGGCACCCTGTTTTATTTAAAGAACAGGGATTTATCAAAGTCTGATCTTCACAACACATGTTTGTGGAAGTGTATCATGGCACGAACAAAGGAGATTTCTGAGGACCTCAGAAAAAGCATTGTTGATGCTCATCAGGCTGGAAAAGGTTACAAAACCATCTCTAAAGAGTTTGGACTCCACCAATCCGCAGTCAGACAGATTGTGTACAAATGGAGGAAATTCGAGACCATTGTTACCCTCCCCAGGAGTGGTCGACCAACAAAGATCACTCCAAGAGCAAGGCATGTAATAGTCGGCAAGGTCACAAAGGACCCCAGGGTAATTTCTAAGCAACTGAAGGCCTCTTTCACATTGGCTAATGTTAATGTTCATGAGTCCATCATCAGGAGAACACTGAACAACAATGGTGTGCATGGCAGGGTTGCAAGGAGAAAGCCACTGCTCTCCACATGGACAAGCCAGAAGGCTATTGGAAAATGTTTTGTGGATGGATGAGACCAAAATAGAACTTTTTGGTTTAAATGAGAAGCGTTATGTTTTGGAGAAAGGAAAACACTGCATTCCAGCATAAGAACCTTATCCCATCTGTAAAACATGGTGGTGGTGGTGGTATCATGGTTTGGGCCTGTTTTGCTGCATCTGGGCCAGGACGGCTTGCCATCATTGATGGAACAATGAATTCTGAATTATACCAGCGAATTCTAAAGGAAAATGTCAGGACATCTGTCCATGAACTGAATCTCAAGAGAAGGTGGGTCATGCAGCAAGACAACGACCCTAAGTACACAAGTCGTTCTACCAAAGAATGGTTAAAGAAGAATAAAGTTAATGTTTTGGAATGGCCAAGTCAAAGTCCTGACCTTAATCCAGTCGAAATGTTGTGGAAGCGAGCAGTT
Source organism: Neoarius graeffei (assembly GCF_027579695.1). Taxonomy (NCBI): domain Eukaryota; kingdom Metazoa; phylum Chordata; class Actinopteri; order Siluriformes; family Ariidae; genus Neoarius; species Neoarius graeffei. Next base: position 54,677,741 of record NC_083577.1, on the reverse strand, counting down.
CATGTGAGGAAACCCACCAACATCCCAGAGTTGAAGCTGTTCTGTACGGAGGAATGGGCTAAAATTCCTCCAAGCCGGTGTGCAGGACTGATCAACAGTTACCGGAAACGTTTAGTTGCAGTTATTGCTGCACAAGGGGGTCCCACCAGATACTGAAAGCAAAGGTTCACGTACTTCTGCCACTCATAGATATGTAATATTGATCATTTTCATCAATACGTAAATGACCAAGTATAATATTTTTGTCTCATTTGTTTAACTGGGTTCTTTTTATCTACTTTTAGGACTTGTGTGAAAATCTGATGATGTTTTAGGTCATATTTATGCAGAAATATAGAAAATTCTAAATGGTTCATTAACTTTCAAGCACCACTGTAACATGGCCAAGAAGAGAAATTTCTCCTCCCCAAAAAAGAAGCTTTAACATCTCAAGTCCAATTGAACAAATTATTTCTATTCGGAGGCCTGAAAAGTAGCATTGTAGGTAGTCAGAAAAATGCTTTATGGAAAGAAATCACTTCTGTGGTCAACGGTGTTGCCATCAACAATCAAACTCTGCTGATGTTTTAATATTAAATTTGTACATCCGTGATGTGTATAGCCTATGCTGTATACAATCTAATACAACCCTATTTCCAAAAAAGTTGACATGTAAATAAAAACAGAATGCAATGATTTGCAAATCATGCAAACCGTACATTTCATTGAACATAATACAAATACAGCACATCAGATGTTGAAACTGAGAAATCTTTATTGTTTTTTGAAAAATATACTCATTTTTAATTTAAATATTTAATTTTTTTAATAGCAAAAAAGTTGGGACTGGAGCAACAGAAGACTGGAAAAGTTGTGTAATGCTGGGGAAAAAAAACTAATTTGGTTAATTGTCAGCAAGTCTGTAACATGATTGGGTATCAAAAGAGCATCCCAGAGAGGCGGAGTCTCTCAGAAGTAAAGATGAGGAGGGGTTCACCGCTCTGTAAAAGTCTGCGTGGGCAAGTAGTGCAACCATTTAAGGCCATGTTCTTCAGTGTAAAATTGCAAAGAATTTGGGGATCACATGTACGTTACATAATCATTTCAAAGATTCATAGAATCTGAAGGAAGCTCTGTACGCATTGGATGTCCATGATCTTCGGGCCCATACGTGCCACCGCATTAAAAACAGATATGATTCTGTAGTGGAAATTACTGTATGGGCTCAGGCACACTTCAGAAAACCGTCTGTGAAAACAGTTCATTACTGCATCCACAGATGCCAGTTAAAACCATATACGTATAAACAGTATCTAGAAACGCCACCATCACCTTTGGGCCCGAGCTCTTTTACAATGGACTGAGGCAAAGTGGGAAATTCCTTTTATAAATCATGGACGCCGCGTTCTCCAGGCTAAAGAAGAGAGGGACTATCCGGCTTATCAGTGCACAGTTCAAAAGCCAGCATCTGTGATGGTATGAAGGTGCATTAGTGCATGTGACATGGGAGCTTGTACATCTGGAAAGGCATCATTTAATGCTGAATGATATTAACAGGAATTGGCGCAACATGCTGCCATCCAGATGACACAGTTTTCAAGGAAGGCCTTCCTTCTTTCAGCAAGATGATGCCAAACCACTTTCTGCATGGCTCTGTAGTAAGAGTCTGGGACCTAAATTGGCCTACCTACTGTCCAAACCTGTCTCCCATTGAAAACTTTATGAAATGCAAAATATGACAAAGGAGACCCCAAATTGTTGAGCAGCTCTTATCCCATATCAGGCAAGAATGAGACATTTGGCTTTTTCAAAACTATAGCAGCTGGTCTCTTCATTTCCCAAACATTTACAGAGTGTCTACCCAGGGGGAAAAAAAAAAGTGGTGGTGCAACACAGTGGTGAACATGCCCCTGTACCAACTTTTTTGAAGCATGTCGCTGGCATCAATTTCAAAATGAGCATATTTTTTCACAAAAGAATAAAATTTCTCAGTTTCAACATTTGATATGTTGTCTTTGTACGATTTCCAATGAAATCTAGGGTTTCCATAACTTGCATTCTGTTTTTATTTACCGGTACATTTTACATAGTCCCAACTTTATTGGAAATAGAGTTGTACAGTAGTTTATACTGTATCACAAATCTTGTAGGTTGAAGGAAAAAATGGTAAGATCTCAGTCTCCACCAAAAATTATGCAGTTTTGGAGTTTCTTTATTTCCTCATTTTACTGATGTTTCAGATCAGTCAGAGCCAGGTGCCAGCGGTGTTCAGCCTTCAGCTCCACAAACCGGCCTGGAGCCATCTCACAGAGTGAGGCAAGCATGAGCTGAGAGAGCGCATGCTTGTCCTCCACCACCGTGGATGCCTTAAGAGACTTAATAGGATGTGTAGAGGTTTTGTAACAGAGCCGGATGTGCCATTTCTGAGATCTGACAGCTGACAAAGTAGATGACTAAATAAGCATCTAACCCATCCCACTGCAGATTGGTTAGCCTACTCATTGCTTTTTAACTGCTTAATTTTATTTGTAGTTGTCACCAGTAGCCTAGCTTAACAAATAGGCCATCTCAAAGTGAAAGGTAAAGTAATCTTTTATGTCAAAAAAAACCCTGTTAACCTCATAAATCAGAAAATACCTATTTAGCCTATGTTAGGGATATGACAGTCATCATCAGTCAAAATATAATATATTTTTATACAAAACAGTTATACAAAACGTAGTATTTTGCCATACGGTGCAAATTGTTGTGATATGTGGCTGCATATGCTTAGATTCCAGTCAGAATATATGGTCTAATAATCCTTTTCTCAACCAGACTTACTGCGCTGACTCAACTTGTACATGAAGTGAGAGTTGATGTGAGAGTTGATCGTGGCCTCTGCTCACATCCACATTGTTAAATGCCAAGCTTTGTGTGGAAATGACTGTGTGACCAGTTTTCTGTCATACATTCATTATGTAACTGAGGGTTGAGTGAACCTGTGGCTAAATACGATTGGTAGGCTGGATTATTTCGAGAACTTAGCAAGACAGGCTGGACTTCAGGCTGTTCAGTCTTTTCCCATGTCTCATAAAATTGTTAGCCTACCTAACGTTGACTAGTCTATTTAACTAGAAAATGTCAACTTCCATCTTCCCTCGCAGGGTTTACATGGAAGTGGTATTTTCCAGCCTACCTGCAGTCTTTTGTCCACATACACAATTTTTCTCTAATTCTTTCACATGCTTTCTCCTCTTGCAGTTGTCTTTGATGGTTATGGGACCACAGCCATAATGAAATGGCCTGTCTTGTCCATATATGTTAATATAATATAGCATATACCTATTTTAAATGATAAAACAAACTCATATCTTGTACGTGTATATTTTCACCATTGTTTTGGTGCCCCCCTTCACATCATGCACCAATGCAAGTCATAACGTATGTTCATCTCATCTCATTATCTCTAGCCGCTTTATCCTTCTACAGGGTCGCAGGCAAGCTGGAGCCTATCCCAGCTGACTATGGGCGAAAGGCGGGGTACACCCTGGACAAGTCGCCAGGTCATCACAGGGCTGACACATAGACACAGACAACCATTCACACTCGCATTCACACCTACGGTCAATTTAGAGTCACCAGTTAACCTAACCTGCATGTCTTTGGACTGTGGGGGAAACCGGAGCACCCGGAGGAAACCCACGCGGACACGGGGAGAACATGCAAACTCCACACAGAAAGGCCCTCGCTGGCCCCGGGGCTCGAACCCAGGACCTTCTTGCTGTGAGGCGACAGCGCTAACCACTACACCACCGTGCCGCCCATACCGTATGTTGTGTAACATTTTTTGCGCCTCTGATTTCAGGTCAGGAAAGTAGTAGAAAATGTCAGAATTTGACCATGTGAATGCTTTCCCCAGACCACTACACATTAGTAACAATCACTCGTACACGTCAGCTATAAAAAGGAAAAAAGTTTATATATTTGTGCAATAATGTAGGTTCCTCAGTTTCATTCCCATTACACCAACGAGACACTAAAGTTCATCCAAGTACATCACTGTCAATCTCTCTCTCTTTTTTTATTTTATTTTTTAAATGAATGAAGAATAGATCAGTTACAGGCATGTCTGTGAAGGTTCTCAGTCATCCAGGTCATAGTAAAACCATAGGTGCTAAAGAAGGCAACGGGACTTGCTTGAAATTCTTGAAGACGTTTCACTTCTCATCCAAAAGGGTTCAAGTCCGGTTGCCTTCTTTAGCACCTATGGTATCAGTTATAAGCAGTTGTCTGAAATCTATTTTAAGCATTATTCTCAATAAATTAAAATCAGACGCTTCTAATCAGTTGTATACTCCTTGTGCTGTGCCATATTATGTACTTAAAGCAGATACGCAGAGCCATGGCCTCACTTTGGTTTATAAATGCCTTGAGACCTCAAGAATGGCACAGGAATAGTTTGAAGCGTTAACAATAAATCTAATCTAGTAATTTTTACGATTTAAAGTGATGCATATAGGTAGCAGTCTGAGTGAATGACCTTGACGTCCGCAACGTCACAGCAGGAAGGCTATCGGTCTCATCGCCATTTCCGCTATACTAAAACACAGAGCTGACTGCAACTCCGATCCTCCATTTTGAGCTAATTTATCGCCATGCCACGTAGATGTGTTGCTGGCGGGTGCAGCAACACGACAGAAGGTGCATTTACGTTGCATTCACGGCCCAAGAATGTTCAAACTGCAACGATTTGGACGCGTTTTGCGAGAAGTTCACGGGCACATTGGGTGCCGACGGAGTGGTCTCTCCTCTGCTCTGCACATTTTACTGAAGACTCGTACAAGACCTCTGACCTGTTGAGGAGCGTTGGCTATAAGCCCGTATTGAAAGAGGGTGCAGCATCAACAATTAAATAAAACTACTACAAGAAAAGGAAATTATTTATTTTATTTATTTATTTTTTTAAAAAGGAAAGCAAGTTCAGTTGCACCAGTTCTCCCGGAGTGTGAGCTGAGGGTTGTTGGTAAAACCCGGGACGGAACAGGACATGACTTATCGCTCGGGCAGTGGCCTCCCCACAGTTGTTGCTAAAACCGGTAACGTCCCGTCCCAGGTTTTAGTAATTGCCTGAGCCAAGCAGTAATGGCGGAGTACTCAGTATGGAGAAAATGGAGAATGAGTGGAGCAGCCGTCTGATTTCTGCGCTGGATATTGCTGCCATCTCACCCTTATGTGGAAGAAGTGAATGAACAGAGAACTGAACGAACAACTGAAAGTCAGATTGTTTCAAAACAATCAGCCACGAGATCGGCCTTCAAGAAGCGAGAACATAGACGGGTAAGCTCTGACTCTCATTTGGATACAAAAACGACACGTTGTTTACCTGCATTTAGATTAATACATGTACAGTGGTGCAAAAAAGTATTTAGTCAGCATCCAATTGTGCAAGTTCTCCCACTTAAAAAGATGAGAGAGGCCTGTAATTTTCATCATAGGTACACTTCAACTATGAGAGACAGAATGGGGGGAAAGAATCCAGGAAATCACATTGTAGGATTTTTAATGAATTAATTGGTAAATTCCTCGGTAAAATAAGTATTTGGTCACCTGCAAACAAGCCAGATTTCTGGCTCTCACAGACCTGTAACAACTTCTTTAAGAGGCTCCTCTGTCCTCCACTCGTTACCTGTATTAATGGCACCTGTTTGAACTTATCAGTATAAAAGACACCTGTCCACAACCTCAAACAGTCACACTCCAAACTCCACTATGGCCAAGACCAAAGAGCTGTCAAAGGATACCAGAAACAAAATTGTAGACCTGCACCAGGCTGGGAAGACTGAATCTGCAATAGGTAAGCAGCTTGGTGTGAAGAAATCAACTGTGGGAGCAATTATTAGAAAATGGAAGACATACAAGACCACTGATAATGTCCCTTGATCTGGGGCTCCACACAAGATCTCACCCCGTGGGGTCAAAATGATCACAAGAACGGTGAGCAAAAATCCCAGAACCACACGGGGGGACCTAGTGAATGACCTGCAGAGAGCTGGGACCAAAGTAACAAAGGCTACCATCAGTAACACACTACGCCGCCAGGGACTCAAATCCTGCAGTGCCAGACGTGTCCCCCTGCTTAAGCCAGTACATGTCCAGGCCCGTCTGAAGTTTGCTAGAGAGCATTTGGATGATCCAGAAGAGGATTGGGAGAATGTCATATGGTCAGATGAAACCAAAATAGAACTTTTTGGTAAAAACTCAACTTGTCGTGTTTGGAGGAGAAAGAATGCTGAGTTGCATCCAAAGAAAACCATACCTACTGTGAAGCATGGGGGTGGAAACATCATGCTTTGGGGCTGTTTTTCTGCAAAGGGACCAGGACGACTGATCCGTGTAAAGGAAAGAATGAATGGGGCCATGTATCGTGAGATCTTGAGTGAAAACCTCCTTCCATCAGCAAGGGCATTGAAGATGAAACGTGGCTGGGTCTTTCAGCATGACAGTGATCCCAAACACACCGCCCGGGCAACGAAGGAGTGGCTTCGTAAGAAGCATTTCAAGGTCCTGGAGTGGCCTAGCCAGTCTCCAGATCTCAACCCCATAGAAAATCTTTGGAGGGAGTTGAAAGTCCGTGTTGCCCAGCGACAGCCCCAAAACATCACTGCTCTAGAGGAGATCTGCATGGAGGAATGGGCCAAAATACCAGCAACAGTGTGTGAAAACCTTGTGAAGACTTACAGAAAACGTTTGACCTCTGTCATTGCCAACAAAGGGTATATAACAAAGTATTGAGATGAACTTTTGTTATTGACCAAATACATATTTTCCACCATCATTTGCAAATAAATTCTTTAAAAATCAGACAATGTGATTTTCTGGATTTTTTTTCTCATTCTGTCTCTCATAGTTGAAGTGTACCTATGATGAAAATTACAGGCCTCTCTCATCTTTTTAAGTGGGAGAACTTTCACAATTGGTGACTGACTAAATACTTTTTTGCCCCACTGTAACTTGTATTGTGTTTAAGTTACCGGTATAAGATTATTTAATTTGCTTCAGAATGTGATTGTCTCAGTTCATCTGATTATTTAATTAGCCTTTTACGTTTCATCAGTGAAAATGCATGCATGTACATGTATGTTGCATAAGTTATAACACCTATCCTGTTTTAATGAGAGTCAACCCACAATCAGTGAAGTCAAATCAGTCTTAGTTGAGCAAGTCGGTAACGGTATTTCTTACTTTCACCATACATTTTTATTTATATGACTTTGGTCTATAGCTGTAAAAGGCCTCGGTGGTTACCGCTGTGACGTCACACACTCAGGGCTGGCTGGCTCAGCGGGGCAGCTCGAATGCCAACTTAGCGGTTGATTTTTAACTCTCAAAAATTAAAAATTTTTTTATTCCCAATTATGCAGCATACAAGAGTCAAGGATGGAGATACTGTCCACTCAGAAATGTATTTAAAGGGGTACCAAATATAATATATACAGTTGCTGATGTGACAAAGTAACGTATTCTTAAGTATTCTATGAAATTTATATACTAGAAAACAACGAAATATCTTGGTAATTGTAAATATAATAGTCGGTACGCTAAACGGCACAAGAGTTGCCATTTTTAAAAGACCGTGACGTCAGCCCTACCCACTGCCCTAGGAGAGAAGCGTGTAATCATGGCGTCGGGCGCATCAAGTGAAAGCGACAGCTCTGTCGAATCATACGAAGAGATCCCGCAAGACACACTGCAAGCAGGCTATGGCTTAGAAGGGTACCAGTTTGAACCTAGGAGAGGTACTCTCAACTCCGGTGATGACGAAAGAAGAGAAGAAAGCTCAAACTCGCTTGGTGTTTTTCAGTGGAAACGAGTGAAAAGACGTCTGGAGGATCGTTATGCTTTCCATCGGTCCTGTTATTACACCCGAAAGCAACACACTGTGGCATTGTGTAGCCGATCACTTACAATTCATCCTACTTTCCGATTCACACGTGCTATTCCCAACCTCAATGAGCCAACACAACTGGGCACATACATACGTCATGAGTGTTACACAGAGAAAATGAACGTGCATTCTGATTGGATAAAATTAATATCATGGTGGGCTGTTCAAACTGCGGAAATAGTTTGCTCGAGCTACTTTCAAAACACTATAACTTTCCAACCTTAGAACAAAAAACTTTTGTAAGTCTTGAATAAGGTTCGTTAATGTGTGTTTTATTGTTATATTTACTCTATATATTGCCCTCTGTTCCCCTTTAAAAATAAAGTTTCTGCTTATCTGCTTTAAAGAAAACAGGAAGGAAACCATTACACCACTGTGCTGGGGGCGGCACGGTGGTGTAGTGGTTAGGACTGTTGCCTCACAGCAAGAAGGTTCCGGGTTCGAACCTCACAGCCAACGGGGGCCTTTCTGTGTGGAATTTGCATGTTCTCCCCGTGTCTACGTGAGTTTCCTCCAGGTGCTCCAGTTTCCCCCACAGTTCAAGATGTGCAGATTAGGTAAAATACCCAGCCACTGGGGTTGTACAAGACAGTGCATACTTAGTGCTTGTCCCAAGAGGGTTGTGTCAGGAAGGGCATCCAGTGTAAAACCTTTGTCAAATCAAATATGCTGAACAGATCTGCTGTGATTACCCTGAACGTACGGGAGCAGCCAAAAGATGGCGACGATCTAAGGAAAGCAGGAGCCATACTAAAGATCCACACACAGAGGGGGAAAAAAGTGTACTTATCTGTGCCATTCCTTTTGACTGTGGTGGTACCGCAATTGTAGATCTTTTGTATCTTTAATAAGTATCTTTCATATAGAAAGGCACATGTGGTGTACCTTTAACATTTTATGCTAAAAGGTAATTCCAAGGGCAGCATGGTGGTGTAGTGGTTAGCGCTGTCGCCTCACAGCAAGAAGGTCCGGGTTCGAGCCCCGTGGCCGGCGAGGGCCTTTCTGTGCGGAGTTTGCATGTTCTCCCCGTGTCCGCGTGGGTTTCCTCCGGGTGCTCCGGTTTCCCTCACAGTCCAAAGACATGCGGTTAGGTTAACTGGTGACTCTAAATTGACCGTAGGTGTGAATGAGAGTGTGAATGGTTGTCTGTGTCTATGTGTCAGCCCTGTGATGACCTGGCGACTTGTCCAGGGTGTACCCCGCCTTTCGCCCGTAGTCAGCTGGGATAGGCTCCAGCTTGCCTGCGACCCTGTAGAACAGGATAAAGCGGCTACAGATAATGAGATGAGATGAGATGAAGGTAATTCCACTTCAGTTATGTTCTTTAAATCCATTTCAATCCTGTTCAGTTATGTAGAATAGAATAGAAAGCCTTTATTGTCATTATACAAGTACAATGAGATTTAAAGCTTCACCGTAAAGTGCACACATAAATACTAAAATAAACATCGGAAAATATGTACAATAAAACTAATATAAAACTACTACTAAAAAACTACTGACAACTATACATAAACTTGTGCAAGTCCCTGAAGGAACACAGGTGCATAGCGGTAACAGGGTTGAGAATAAAGTGACTAGCTGCATCAAGTGATAGAGGTAGCATTGGCATGTACAGACGCCTATTTTCAGTATGTAGGCAACTAAAAAACAGATGATCTGACTTGGTATGATAGTGCAGTAAGACAGTTTACAGATAGCTATGATATTAACAGTGCAAATATGACAGTTTACAGTACTTAAAATGACAAAGGAAGAGGATGTCTAAAAACAGATGAGCTGACCTTGACATGATAGTCCAATATGACTATCTTGTGACATTTACAGTGCAAATATGAGTTTACAGTCTGACAAGGAGAGACTAAGTTTGAGATCAAGTGGTTAGCAGCATTGTGGTGATGGTGACCTTGTCAGTGGTGTTCAAGCATGACAGTTCCTCAGTGCAAACTTGAGTTAAGTATTGTGACAGCTCTTGGAAAGAAACTGTCCCTGAGTCTGTTTGTTTTGGCTGGTATGGCTCTGTAGCGCCTGCCAGAGGGCAACAGGTCGAAGAGGTGGAAGCCAGGGTGTGTATAGTCTTTTATGATGCTCTTTACCCTGCCTAGGCACCGAGAGTTGTAGATGGTGGACAAAGGAGGTAGAGGGCAGCCGATGATCTTTTGTGCTGTGTTAGTCACCCTCTGCAGTCTTTTTCTGTCCGCTTCTGTGCAGCTTGAGTGCCACACTGACACAGCATAGGTCAGCAGGCTCTCAATGGCTGACCGGTAGAAGGTCACCAGCAGGTTCGTGTCAAGTTGCTCCTTCCTGAGCACACTCAGGAAGTGTAACCTTAAATCCAGGGTATAAAATATCCACATTGCCAGCTCACAAAAATGCACATTACAAAGGATGAGTGCGCCATCCCCCGAGCACTCAAACTCTACCAATTGTCTACTAGCCATCATACATCCCAGAGCCTAATCTAGGGCGTGTAATAAGCGATAATACGCATTTTTTTATCTGTCTATCGCACATCCACTCTTTGGGCACGAGAGTGATATCACGTATCTATTCATTTTGTCACACGTTTATAAGTAGAGAGCGTGTAGTCGCGTTTTACTGAATCTTGTGCTCATCAATTTGTCAGCACCAGCTAGCAAGCACTGCGGTAAATATAGCGTTGTTTACACACCAATCGGAAAATATCGGAAAGGACCAAAGTATTCCGAATGGTTTATTTAGCGGGTAAAACAGTTTTGTGAACTATTATATCATTGGTCACTGAACCGGAAGACAGTGTATCTCAATCAATCGTGTGAAGTGTTTTAAAAATACCCAGAAGCACATGGCATATCGTTCTGTCTCATCCAAACATAACAATGTCAAAATGCGTGGTCACGTTGAAAGACCTTTGGACGAAAAAAGGAAACAAAACAAAGACACAGAAGTGACAGATACTAATCCAGCCGACATTACACAACCCGATACAAAATATTATGAAATAGATTTAATCTGTTCTTGTATAATGGTAGGTACTGTAACATTACTGTAAATAAGAGATTATCATGATAATATACTGTTTAGGAAGTCTGAATTTTGGGATTATCTCTCGTCATCTATGTCAAAAACTAGTTTAAAGATAAGTTCTACATGAATGCTAGTTTTTTTTTGGGAGTAATTTATTTAATTCAGTTTAGTATTATGTTATTAATCATATTCAAATAGTAAAGGTGCTTAGTTGATATATAAGACATAAGTTTGTGTACAAATATGATCTTAGAGTAATTATATGACAGTGTGAAGACATACTAAGTCATTTGATTGTGATTGATAATGGTTTTTGAAGTTTGAATTTGATATTATTTTCCTAATGCCAATATACAATTAGTTTGATAATGTTTGGTATTATGTAAGTTTTATTTAAAAATATGAAATATATTTAATCTGTTCTTGTGTAATTGTAGATCCTGTAAGATTGTAAATGATAGAGATTATATACTTTTTTTAGGAAGTCTGAATTTTGAAATTATCTCCAGTCATTTATGTCAAAATCTAGTTTAAACATAGGTAGATTGTTTAATGTTTTTCACTTTCATGAAAGGTGGTCTGAACAAAACAAATATGATAGCATTTTTAAATATTTGATAGTGATTTTATTTTATTCAGAAAGTCAGATTTTTCATATTATTAATTAATAGTGGCAAGACTACATGGATTTTAGACTTAACTATATCAAATGATGTAATATTAACCTAGTCATATTTGAAATGCAACATTATACTACTGGTGGTCAAATTGGTAAAAAAAAAATAGGCTAGTCACATGATTTATAGTAAAACAGTAACCTAGTGTATATATATATATATATATATATATATATATATATATATATATATATAGTAAAATAGTAACCTAGTATATAACAGAAAACTAGTCATATTTGTAAGGTTTTGCAGTATATAATTCTTCATATAGTTTTTGATCTAAAATCTTTACATTTTTAAAGTTCAGATCTGATCATAATGTTTGTGCAATACTATAAACTGTGGATAAGTGTTTGCTGATATGGTTTTCATATCACTGTATTAAAGGATATGTATAGTGCCATAATTATGATATTATATAGATTAACATCTGATATGAATGTTTGTTGCATGTATTTAGTTTTATTAATAAAACTGTTCTGTTTATAGATGTACTCTTGAAAATATCTACCAATGTATTACTTATTTTTCTGTCCCCACTAACTGGAACAAATGAGGGATATTTTTACTCATGTTAATATTTTCTGTTCCCTGTTTCTACAACTAGTGAGGGATCTGTCCCCTATTTTCAAATTCCTAGATTAGGCTCTGCATCCTCTTCTGGTCAAAGCAGCACACTGCAAGCAACACCACCCTGTATGTTTAGTCCTATAGATAGTTTTCACTGACGTCACGGCATTCCGGGGAACGCCCTCCAGCGGCCATATTGTGGGGCAAACAAAGGACCATCGCCATTACCGGCTACGTTATTTCGGACGAATTTATATAATTATATAGTCAGTTTTCTAAAATAAAGATCAATGTCGGCAAAATCAAGCAAACGGAAGTATATGGATACATTGGACGACATCTCACGACAACGGTATGCAGCCAAACTGGCCTTGATTGAGGGAATTGACCCCTACGAAGTGGACAAAGATGCATTTTCAAGTGACTGTGCAGGGCTGCCAAAACCTGAAACTGCCAAAGCCTGCTCCAAAGCCTGAAACTGACTTCATCAAACTTTAAAGGCTGTCTGATATATACAACTTTATATATTCACAGCGCGCCTTTTGGCGGATACTGCCTGAATTGCACAGATCCGATTTTTTTTTTTTGGGGGGGGGCATTGGAGTGTCTGATTATAATTTCAAAGTAAATTCTGTATTAAAATTACTAAATAAGCAAATCTGTTACAGTCCATGAAACAGGAAGTATAAGGATGAGAAAAAAACAGTTTAAATCGGAAAGCTGCGCACATATGCGCAGTCCTGCACACCACTCGGGCTGCGCAAATGTGCGCAGCTTTCCAATTTAAACTGTTTTTTTTCTCATCCTTATACTTCCTGTTTCATGGACTGTAACAGATTTGCTTATTTAGTAATTTTAATACAGAATTTACTTTGAAATTATAATCAGACACTCCAACGCTCCCCCCTTAAAAAAAAAAAATCGGATCTGCGCGATTCAGGCGGCATCCGCCAAAAGGCGCGCTGTTTGCATCCCAAACACAAATCAAATCATACAGAATAGACCTAAAATGTTTTTCAAAAATGACCCTTGCGTGAGTGAAGTGACAAGTTTCAAATAGAAACGTGACAAACGAGTGATATTAAGTGTACATTACAATGTAAACGTACACTCAGCGGTTCCAGTTAGGCATTCTCCAGAGATTGTTCACATGATGTTTTGGTTTCCAAAAACAAACTTAAACACAATTGATTGTTTATTTAAACAACTTACCACTTATAAAATGATCGGAGCAGACTTTGCTGTGTTTGGAAGGCTGATAATCCTTGCGGTTGATTCTCACAAGCCATAGATTTCTCCTTTGTATGCTGAGTTTGTTTGCTCGCCTTCGTGCTCCTGTACAGTGGGAATTCCATAAAAGCTCCGCTTGACTTCATCATCTGACCTATTACGACAGCCGTGAATACAACAGGTGTGCACCATTGCTAGCTTTAAATAGCCTGCTTGGGTTCTTTTGAAGACTTTGTACTCGCACGTTACAATGTGTGCTCAGTCACCCGTACGGTAAGCTGGACCCCCAAGATGGCCGCCACTAGGGAATCCCCGACTCTGTGACATCATGTGAAAACTATCTATAGCACTGAAGAATAAGAATACTGTCCAAATAATTGGATTTACCAGCCACTTTATTAGGAATACCTGTACCCCTGCTTTTTGATACAAGTATCTCAGTAGCCAGTCATGTGGCAGGAGCACAGTGCCATGCAGATACAGATTAAGAACATCAGCTAATGTTTGCATCAAACATTAGAACTGAGAAAACCTGATCTCAGTAACTTTGACCACGGCTTGGTTGTTGGTACCAGATGGCATTTTCGCAGACAGCAGACACTTAATGGTTTGAAAACCAAAAAATTCCAGGCTGTGTTCCAGTAGTCCATCTTATATCTTTTGCTAAGCACTTGTCCTTGTCCTTGATGGAAAATGTCATGAGATCAAGAAAAGATGTGAAGGAGAATTCATAAGGGCGTGGGAAAAGACAACCGTGGTGCCCAGAGAATCCGCCTGCACTTGCACTAGGCTGTGCAGTTATGCAACGCGCATGTTATTGATGTGGGTCTACCATGTGAAACTACTGTTGCAAAGACACACAACAAGCACATCTTTGCCCCGTGCGTTCTTATGGTGGTGTTTAATGCAGGCTATATAAACGTAGACAACACAGTGAAAAATCTAACTTCATTACCAAGGTTGGAATTTAAATAATAGCCAATCTTCAACTATTCGGTTTCAGTTACTGAGATCACATTTTTTCGCCATGCATATACATACAGTGCCAGTCAAAAGTTTGCACACACCTTCTAATTCAATGTTTTTTCTTTATTTTTATTAATTAAGGCACTTCATGTCTTAAAGTAATGATGGATGTCGTTTCTCTTTACTTAGTCGAGCGGTTCTTGATATAATATGGATTACTGCAGTTGTGGAATAGGCCTGTTTACTGTATTTTTATTATTATTTACTGTTTGATCGTGAGCATGTTAATAAGGCAAGAAATTGCACTAATTAACTTTTGACGAGACACCTGTTAATTGAAAAGCATTCCACGTGACTCCCTCATGAAGCTGGTTAAGATAACGCCAATAGTGTACAAAGCGTCATCAGGGTAAACGGTGGCTACTTTGAACAATCGAATGTTTTAAACATTGGGGGGGGGGGTTGAATACTTTTTTGTTTACCACATAATTCCATAAATGTTCCATGTGTTATTTCATAATTTTGATGTCTTCAGTATTTCTCTCCAAATGTAGAAGAGTCAAAATACAGAAAAACTTACGAATGAGTGCGTCTCTCCAAACTTTTGACTGGTACTGAACACGCACACAATTAATGCATCACTCCTAGCTAAGATTTTCTGTGGAGTTGTTGGTTTGTATGTGCATGGGGGACTTGGCTCTTGAAGATGTCATGTTTAGGATCGTTTGTGATGTTGCACTTGGCTCGGCATCAGGGCAATCACAGCACCAGGTATAGAACTGGATGCAGACAGCAGCTGAGTGCTGCTATAAATGACAGCTAAGTCTTTCGACAGCGTTCTTCCTGCTTCTTTCAATCGTCTTTATTTTCTTGATGCTGTCAGACAGTTCCTCTGCACATGATAGGGCAGGAAGCAAACCACAAACAAAACCACCACACGCTGTGGTTTATTTTGTGGTCTGCTTCCCACCTCTGCACTCTTAGGCCAATCCCAAATCCAGCACCCACCAAACTCTTTCTGTTCAACTTTTGTCAAGTCAAGTTTATTTGTATAGCGCTTTTAACAATAAACATTGTCGCAAAGCAGCTTTACAGAATTTGAACGACTTAAAACATGAGCTAATGTTATCCCTAATCTATCCCCAATGAGCAAGCCTGTGGTGACGGTGGCAAGGAAAAACTCCCTCAGACGACATGAGGAAGAAACCTCGAGAGGAACCAGACTCAAAAGCTTGGGCAACAACAGACAGCATGACTATGACATTAACAGTTTTAACATGAAGACAGTTTCGTTGATGATGTAACTCTTCATTGATGGAAACTTGAGTGCAAAACTGTTCATGACAACTGCAGTCCTAAAGTTAGCAAGTCAGCTGTCGTCCTCAGCCATAAAAGCATTACTGTAAGAGTCCAGAGTGTCCTCCAGGTGTGACTTTCAACTGTCCACGTGGGGCCGTCCTCCACAGGAGCAATGTGATGAGACTCCAACCAGACACAGGGCACCAGGATGGATCAAGCAGGTCCGAGGACCAGAAGAGGTCAGCATCTCGATCCCAGAACCGACATGTAACTCAGAGGGACAGATTTGGGAGGGGGGAAGAGGGAGAGAAAACACAGGCTTTTGTAATTGGAAGATCAAAAGCCCATAACTGATCAGCATAAAGATTATTCCCACGCCGATGCTGTGCCGTCTATTCAGTTGAGCAGGTTTATTACTCACCTGATCAAAGCAGGAAGTTGGTTCTTGTCCTGTAGATTACAGGCCTGCTTTATATGCCATAGAGCCAATGACAAAGGTGATTCCCACTATCCAGGTGCCGAGGCAGAGGAGTCAACAGAGACATGGATGCTGTTAGATTGTGAATTAAATGTTTCCTTTTCCCCCTTCAATAAAGATGCAAGCAGGTGCAAAACATGGAGAGAAGGTTTTATTGACGCTTCAGCGTTCGTACACGGGTGGTGTTCTCTCTGAGTGCTAGACCCTCTCGCTGCTTCCAGGCTTCTCATAACAAAAAAAACTCTCCCATAACATGCAAGTCATAACAAAGATAAAGATGTTACTGCGGGCCTCTGAAGCCTTGAACACACTCATACCGTCTTTCACATGCAGAGAATAATCCCAGACCTAAAATAATGAAGATCTAAGTAAACCTTCTTAACCATTCTTCACTGCTTAAAGACTCGGACCTGCCTGCAGCACAGCTGTGTAGTACTACAATACAGTGGTTGATGCTGTTCCATAGCAAGAAACATGTATTGTAATGGATGTTGATGTAGAAACATGAAACCTGAGAAACTGAATTGCTGCGCAGACCACAGTACCAGCTTTCCATTGGGAACTTTGTATGTAGAATAGAATAGACTTTTATTGTCATTGCACAGTGGGGTACAATGAAATTGTGTAGTAACTCATCCTAAAAGGAAAGCTGCAGCACAGTATCAGGTCAGAGGCCACGGCTTAAAATGAAGATGATGGTGGAGGTCTTTTCAGTCCACCAGAGGTCCAGTGTGGACAATAATCCATTGATCAGGAAGCCCAGGATAGCCAGAAGATAAAGCCAAGGCAGAACAGTGAAGTGGTAGTTTTCGTCACCAGGAAACAGCTTTTGTAAGAACGGGGGGGGGAACTGTGAAAAAGGAGGTGACGGGGGGAGGGGGGGACTGTGAAAAAGGTGGCGGCGGGTGGGGAATTTCCTGTCTCACATTTCTGCACTGCAAAAAAATTGAAAACTAATTTGAGGAGAAAATTACTTAATACTAGTGAAATTATCTTGCTGCATGGACAGATATTTTTACTTGATAAGACATTCTTAGAATAAGTTGGTTGCGATCTAGAACTAGGTTTAATAATCTCAGAATTAGTGTTTTGTATTCTTCTAATAGGAAATGCTAGATCATTTCAACTATTTTCAAGATATTTCCACTTGCTAAAATATCATTTTTTGCAGTGTGAGAATTCAAAGTGTTTAGCTTCATATATAATCTATGAATCATACCATTATTTCAAGATTGAAGTATAATATTTTCATTTATCTCTATGGTTAGGTTCCTGTAACCTTAATGGTCTAATTCTATTGACTTGTGTCTCAGTTTGAAATAAAACAATTGCCATGGGTTAAGTACTTTGTGGCCACAAAATACATGCAGGCAATATTTGTGATTCCTATATTCTAACAGTTTTTTTTTTTTTTTTTCAACCACTGGGTCGCAACCCATTTGTGGGCTGTAAATTTTTTCCAAGTTGAAGCTGATTTTTAGTAGGGTACAATTGCTGGGTTGCATCCGACATCACATCCACCTCATTAGGTATGCAAGACATGAAGTGGTGGTCAGCTGAGCTCACTGTTCTCAAAGCATTACTATCGTTGGGGTGCCTTGCTCATCGTTAAAGTGCCCTACGCTTGTGTCGTTTTGGGCTGCTCAAATCGATCAAACCGTGAAACTTCCTATCCCATTGAGTGGTTTCTATATCCACTTCTTTTGAGTGTACTTCTTGGTTTTAATAACTTGCTTGTTCGCTGCACACAAACATGGCAATAAGTTCTCAGGTTAATCGTCCAGACTCCACTTTTTTTGGATCATTAATCTCTTTTGACTGAGAATGCTCTGCATGCATGGTTTTATGTTGGCTTCTGGCACATCCATACAGTTTTAAATACAATACCTATAATTAAAAACAGTTTGTTTTTATTGCATTTATTTAATTCCTGGGCTCCCATCTGTAACAGGGAGTGATGTTGCATTCCATTAATAAACTTTACAATAGATTATTAGATTCTAATAGAATAGATGAGCCAAAATAATTGGTGATCTTTTTTAATGGGCCCCGACTCGTTACAAGTATGAATAGATGGGTCTTAAAATAGAAAAGTTTGAGAACCCCTGATCAAACACAATCTGCTTGTGAAACTCTGATTATTATTCAGTGAGTTGAATTGGATGTATTCGAGTAGAGGAAGTACCAAAAATATAGATGCCTGGGAGTTTAGAAGCACAGGGGTACAGCATTGTATCAGGGTTATAATAATTAATAAAGAAAGAAAGAAAGGCCAGAGGTCTAATAAATAAATTAGTGCTAGTCAGAACCTGTACACTGCCTGAAAGGAAGTGTTATTCAAAACATACAGTAATTACATAAAGATCATTAAGGGTGTTTTCACACCGCTAGTTCGATTATTTGGTCCGCACCAGGCAGTAAACTTGTTACATTGTAGCATACAGACTGCATGTGGTCCGCGTTCACACATGCAAACGAACCAGATTGGTCTGAATGACGTTTCGTCATCTTCCGGTGGAAATAAGCGCCAATTTGGACTTTCACAATGGAGCGACACGTTCGCACACTGTTTCTTGCGCTGGTCCTTGCTTTTTATATCGTCAACATTACCCATTTCTGGTAAAATATCCAGTTCCGGAATGAGTCGCGGCTGCAGCTGGAGAACAATCTTCGGATATACTGGATTCTCCGAAGGCGTATAGCGAGTCATTTCAGGCAGAGGAGACGCGCTATTTTCACCAATGCTGTCCTGCTGATGATGAGACAAGCACCTTTCCAAAGACCCACAAGGTAGGCTATAGTCTGTTAGCCTGACAAGCCAGCCGGCTTTTACTGTAGAATCTGTTATGCTGTAGGTTAATACAGGGCAATCTGAATTTCCCACTGACAGAATGCTGACAGAGCTGGAGCACGCGCGTGTGCCTGATGCCGCTGTTTACAGGACGTTATAATGATCACATTGTGTAGATGCTCACATCATTATCTTTATAGTTATAGTTATTAAAATAGTTACTATTCTTAGTGTGAGCAGCCTTTTACATTATATCCACTTTTCAATGAAAAAATGTGCGTATTATACACTGGTTTTAACAGTAGCCTATGTTGTAATAACACAGGAATGGGTTTAAACATTTTGTTGTTAAATAATAATAATAACAATAATCTCATCTCATCTCATTATCTGTAGCTGCTTTATCCTGTTCTACAGGGTTGCAGGCAAGCTGGAGCCTATCCCAGCTGACTATGGGCGAAAGGCGGGGTACACCCTGGACAAGTTGCCAGGTCATCACAGGGCTGACACATAGACACAGACAACCATTCACACTCACATTCACACCTACGGTCAATTTAGAGTCACCAGTTACCCTAACCTGCATGTCTTTGGACTGTGGAGGAAACCAGAGCGGAGGAAACCCATACAGACAACATGCAAACTCCGCACAGAAAGGCCCTCGCCGGCCACGGGGCTCGAACCCAGACCTTCTTGCTGTGAGGCGACAGCGCTAACCACTACACCACCATGCCGCCCATAATAACAATAATAATAATAAATAACGTACAATAAATAATAACAATAATCAAATGCAGAGGCTGTAATTCAATATGTTATAACGAACGAATAGTTTGTTTAGACCTGAGTTGGTCCAGGTTCGCGTTCTCACCAGAGGGACCGCACCAGAGGTTGACATTTGGTGCGGAATCAAGCGGACCAAGACCACCCCTTTTTGGAGGTCTCGGTCCGCTTGATTTAGTGCGCACCCGAGTGCGATTGATGTTTTCACACCGACGAAAACGAACCGAACTAAGAGCTTTTGGTTCAAATGGACTGTTTAGTGCGCACCAACTGCTGTTGGTGTGAAAGCACCCTAAAGCAGTGTCTGTAAAGATTGTAGTTTGATGCCTTAATCTTATGATTGTATAAAAATTGAAATAAGAGTGATCATCAGTGTACCTTTTATTGTAGGCTGTCCTGTTGGATATACTGTAATGCAGTTTGTTGCATAACCAAGTGATGACTTACTGGCTTTTTCTTGTTGGTTTCCGTTTGACTTCTGATGCAGTATTTGTATTCAGACCATGGGCTCATTGTGGCTGGTTTTGTCTTTTTAAGAGGGGAACAAGGCTGATGCATTTCTGACCACATCCTCTGATTGATTGTCTTCTACGTTACCTTTTAACTCTTCATAAGATTTCGCTTTTATAACACTAAAGGTTAACATGGGACAGCCTTGGGCTGCAGTGCCCAAGAGTGGCGGCGTGTGCATACACAGTGGCTTTGCTCTCCTATGATGAACTAAATTTTGTTGTACATTTGTGCAGTGACAACAAAGGTATTCTATTCTAACCTCAGGTTTGGAAGTGTTTATATCCTCCACAGTTGCATTATGCGGTCATAAGTGATGCCCTGTTTGCAGCCCCATATTTCTTGTCTTTTTTCAGCGGTTTTGTTTGGTCATACTGGGAAAATAAAGTGTATAGATAATTCTGTAACACTGTTTGTTGCCCATCATTATTAATGTAGATGTACGGTATAAATTTACTTGCGGTTTAACCCTCTAAAGCGTACATAGAGAAACACCTGGACATAGTTAAATATTTTTTGTAATTCTGAGCATATTCTTTCAGTCACTGTCATATATTTTACATCATCATATGAGTCAGGGGAGCCTATCCTTTCTTTCAAATATTTGACATTTTAGAAAAAAGCTTGTGTTTTGTTGAATAACTCCATAGTCAACCAGGGATTCCCCCCCCCCCCCCCAAAAAAAAAGTGAAAGGCTACATTTAGGTGTTTCGGAGCTCCATGTGAAGTTTGGTGCAGATACACTTCTTCCTCAGCGAATTACAGCTCAGTGACCTCAATTTTGATACTTGGAAGTGCGGAATTGCTGCACGCTCCTCCCAACTTGGGAGTCGATGCACGGAAACTTCCCTTCCAGTAAGCTTCTGTTCCTGTACCACATAATTGCATGCACTGTAAATCAGGCCTGGTTATCTTAAAACCATCAATTCAAGTTGCATCAGAAAGCGGATAATCTCACTGTTCAGACACAATTTAAAGCTCATATCTACCCTAAACAGCTCAAAAGTTATTTAATGTTTTGTAGAACATGTGCGCGTTGCATCGATGCAACACTTGGTTTGTAAGGGTTAACACATCCTGTTATGTAGTTCTGAAAAAAATAGAGCACCTTACCTCAAAGATGATGTTCAGATGAAGATAGTAAAATTAGTTGGCTGACTGACTGACTTTTTACTCAAATTTGATTCAGATTCAGCAAACCAATGAAAGATCCAGAATGAACCAATGAAAAAAAATATTGGAAATATTTATTTATATGAACATTTGTAGATTATATTGCAGTTTTTCATGTACTTTGAAAGATAATGCTTATTTATGATAACGTTTCAGTCCTGCCAGTTAATGAAAGAACCAGAGTGGGAAAGCTATTGTAGTCTTTCTTTACATTGTGCTGGTCTCGCTTTGTGTAGCCTGCTCCTTTTGGCTTCTTTCCTTTTCATAGCTGGGTCTTCTGTATCTAGAACAAGTCTTTAGGCAGATGTTTTTGTGCAGCGCCTGCAGTACCGTCCTGCGCACTGAGCTACACAGCACAAAGTACATGACTGGATCCAGACAGCTGTTAAACGCAGAAAGCAACAGAGAGATCTCATTGGTCTTGTCCACTATCTGAACCCACCGGCACGAAACGTCTGTGATCTGTGAGTAGATGTAGAAGATTCTCACAAAGTGATAGGGTACAAAACACAAGGTGAAGAGAAAGAGGACGAAGAAGGACTTCCGAGCTGTGCTGCTGTACTTGGTTGCGTTTGGAAATTCTGGCTTCTGCTTAGAGATCTGAAGCAGCCTCATTGCTATCTTCCCATAAGAGGTTACCAGAAAGCCATAGACCACCCAGAAACCAACCAAAACAGTAATGTTTAAGTAGGCCTTCCATTTGGCATTGTACAAGTGTTTGTACTGGAAACACATGTTAGATGGTGTGCGATCTCTACCTAAGGCAATCAGCGGTGTTATGAAAATAATCGCGGTTACCCAAATGGCGCAACATGCGACAGTGCTCTGCGTATGGCTAAGGAACCTCTGCTTGCTCAAGACCCTCTGCAGCTTCACGTAGCGATCTATACTAATAAGCCCCAGCAGAATAATGCTTACATACATATTCATGTAGAAAACATTGCCCACTATCTTGCAGAGCACAGAATGCAAACTCCAGAAGTTGTCATTGACATGGTAGAGCACACGGAAGGGCAGGCAGATTATGAGGAGTAAATCTGCCAAAGCCAGGTTAATGAGGAAAACGCGCATTGAATTCTTCTTGGAGTGTAGTCGCAGGAACACCCCAAGGGCTAGCACGTTGCCAGCTAAGCCAAGCAGGAAGAAGAGCGAGTAGAAGAACGCCAGTGGGACCCGGAGACTCTCTTCATTCAAACTGAAATTGCCACACTTTAGATGATCTTGGTTTTCTATTTTTGCTGTAGTGCTTATTATAGAAGTGGTGTTGTGGATATTGAGCTCTGTCATTGCATCTGTAGTCCTTTCAGGCCTTTAAAAGAAAATAGAAAAGCAGTGTGTTTGTGATGTCGCTTGCACTTTGACTCAACATTAACATTTTAAAAATAAATAAATGACGTGTGCTAGCACCAGCAAGTAGACTTTATAACAAATAATCTATCAGTTTGCAAGACCAGGCTTTCTTTAATTTTCTCATAAATATTCGTTGGTATTGAATCAAATACACAATTAGACTAGACACATAAAGAACATTACTGTCATAAGTCCAGATTATTTTAGTTCATGTCAAGTTACTTACGTTTCTTTCAGAAAACCATCTGAATTACTGTTCCAGTGCCTTGGGAATGTTGTTCTGTGCTTTTGAGGTAATTGTAAAATTGTGCCGTTTTCTCCACCTCTCTTGAAAATCTGTACTATGTATTAAACACCTTCCTCCAGAGTCACCAGTGGAGATGTACAAACCAGTACTGATACTGTGCAGAAATGCCTTTTAAAGAGACTTGAAAGGGGAAGCTGCAACCGCAGGTTTTTTTTTTTTTTTAAACAACCGCAGCACCAGACACTGACATTCTGTACTCATTTTGGTTGTCTTGACTGTTCTCCACCCCAAAGTCACAAATATTTACACCTATTAGGCATATTATAAGCAGGGGTGGACAGTAACAAAGTACATTTACTTGAGTACTGTACTTAAATACACTTTTTGAGTATCTGTACTTGAGTATTATTTTTTTTTTGACAACTTATGACTGTCACTGCATTTGAAAGACAAATATCGTACTTTTTACTCCACTACATTTCTATCAAGGTCCTCGTTACTATGAAGCAGCTTTGAAAGTGGAATTTTTTTCTTTTCTTTTCTAAAACGCGATTGGTTTTTTCGCAGGTGACACTGAGACATTCCATCAGTAATCACTAGGGTCACGTCACGTGCATAAACTGTATAAAATCAAGATCAGTGATTTCTCAGTAGCATTATATGAACACGATCAGTTGATGGCAGAATGGAAGGAGGCGGTTCTTTGGGGGAATGCACGCACCCATGGCCATACCTAGAACCCAAGTTTCAGTTTTCTGAAAGGAATAAAGAGTCGTTTTGTTTTAAATGTTTGCTTTGTGGAGGTGTCGTGGCTCAGGTGGCTAAGGCGCCGTACCATAAATCCGGGGACCCGGGTTCGATTCCGACCTGAGGTCATTTCCCGATCCCTCCCCGTCTCTCTCTCCCACTCATTTCCTGTCCTGTCTCTACACTGTCCTATCCAATAAAAAGGTGAAAAAAGCCCAAAAAAGTTTTAAAAAAAAAGTTTGCTTTGTTTGCCTAAAACAAACCACATCACAGCCTACAAAAGCTCGCCATCCAACCTGCGGAAGCGTATTTAGGTATGTGAATGTTTTACTCCCAGAGAAAGCTTGCATTGAAGTTGTCTGTGCTTTTACAGCTAGCGATAACATTGCAATAGCTATGCAGTCTGGTTCATCAAATGACTTTCTATGGATTTGCCTGCCAAGTTGCCGTAGCCTTGTCCACGGCTAACGTTAACACATAGCTAATTAACTTGGACACTGTTAGTTAGCATGTAAAAACGGAGTTACGCTGACATGAATAACTTATCTGAAGTCCTTTCAGAAATGTTTTAGCATAATCTTGCCAAATAAACAAAATGTAAAAAAAATCTTTATTTTCTAGTAACGTTAGCTACCCGATATGATTTCGAGTTTGAAAAGAGTTTGTTAGCATGTCAGGTGGAGCCTCACTGACTAGCTAGCTTAACATTAAACCACCATGATTCCACAGGTAGATTCATATGTGCATGAATGCATACACTTACGCGTTCACACACACGAGACCTGTAAGATGGACAGTATTGTACTAGTCAGTCATAACAAATTGTTGGAATGTTTTTTTGCTTTGTCAGATGATGGTCTTGCTTTTTCTTTGTCTTGCTTAGAGCAGTGTTGCTGTTGGCCAGTTATTAAGCTAGAGGTGTGGACCTGGGTTTTAGTCAGATCTGACCTGGGATTAATATACACATACAAGTGTGCACACACTACCAGAGCTCTGTCAGAACACTACCATGCTGCTTTGTGGGGCTGAGGAGGAGTGTTACAATTAAAAGAAAGGAAAAAAAAAAGACACAATGGTTCTTTTTCAGTTCCGTTGTGTTTCATTTTGTAACATTCTACCAGGCGTTTATTCTACAGGTTCTTCACTAAATCCAGTCGGTTGCTTCAGAGGCATTAGGTTTGTAAGCGTTGTGGCAATAATACAACAATGCGTTGACAGAAAATGTACTTTTAATACTTAAGTATTTTTAAAAGCAAGTACTTAAGTAAAAATTTGACTGTACAACTTTCACTTGTATCGGAGTAACATTTGACCAGTGGGATCTGTACTTTGACTTAAGTAATGAAGTTGGGTACTTTGTCCACCTCTGATTATAAGTATACACTAGAGCTGCAGTAGGCATTATCAGGCTGTATTATTCTGTGTGGGCAAAAATAAAGTGGTTTGTGTTGTGGGTCTGTCCCGTCCCCCCCACCCCCACCCCTCCAACCCCTTTGCAGCCTCACTGTGTTTTATTGGCATCCAAGGAGAACTCTGCTCCCGTGAAGCTGGGTGGCTTTGGAGTTGCTATACAGCTTGGAGAGTCAGGATTAGTGGCTGGAGGTAAGCAATGTCTAAACGTCTGCTGCTTTGTTCATGCACTCGGTATCAGGAGGCTAAATATATGTGCGTGTTGCAAGTTCGTCTTCCTGTACTGCAACATAGGAAACCAGTTTTCCTGTTGTGCTACATAATATGTGTATGCTGTAAGTGTGATGTCTCACATGAGTTCCTTTATCTTTTCTATAATTTAACATCCGTCATAGGAGTTTTGGAAACACATCAGCTCATCTGATGATATGCATACATCATAGGGGTTTCTGACCTGTTACTCAGACATCTCATTCATTACCTCTAGCCGCTTTATCCTGTTCTACAGGGTCGCAGGCAAGCTGGAGCCTGTTTTCTCAAAAGCAAGAACTGAAAATCGGGCAAATGTTTTGCCAGTATTATTAAAGTGCATGAGGTTGCTTTGAATGCATTACTATTGAATATATAAAACCGATATAACCTTATAACATTCACACACTTTTTGATCTTACTCTGACCTACAGTTAGGTCCATATATATTTGGACACTGACACAAATTTTGTTTTTTTACCTGTTTACTGAAACATATTCAAGTTATAGTTATATAACGGACATAAAGTCCAGACTTTCAGCTTTCATTTGAGGGTATCCACATTAAAATTGGATGAAGGGTTTAGGAGTTTCAGCTCTTTAACATGTGCCACCCCGTTTTTAAAGGGACCAAAAGTAATTGGACAATTGACTCAAAGGCTATTTCATGGGCAGGTGTGGGCAATTCCTTCGTTATGTCATTCTCAATTAAGCAGATAAAAGGCCTGGAGATGATTTGAGGTGTGGTGCTTGCATTTGGAAGATTTTGCTGTGAAGAAAACATGCAGTCAAAGGAGCTCTCCATGCAGGTGAAACAAGCCATCCTTAAGCTGCGAAAACAAAAAACCCTTCCGAGAAATTGCTACAATATTAGGAGTGGCAAAATCTACAGTTTGGTACATCCTGAGAAAGAAAGAAAGCACTGGTGAACTCATCAATGCAAAAAGACCTGGACGCCCACAGAAGACAACAGTAGTGGATGATCGCAGAATAATTTCCATGGTGAAGAGAAACCCCTTCACAACAGCCAACCAAGTGAACAACACTCTCCAGGAAGTAGGCGTATCAATATCCAAATCTACCATAAAGAGAAGACTGCATGAAAGTAAATACAGAGGGTTCACTGCACGGTGCAAGCCACTCATAAGCCTCAAGAATAAAAAGGCTAGATTGGACTTTGCTTAAAAAACATCTAAAAAAGCCAGCACAGTTCTGGAAGAACATTCTTTGGACAGATGAAACCAAGATCAACCTCTACCAGAATGATGGAAAGAAAAAAGTATGGTGAAGGCGTGGTACAGCTCATGATCCAAAGCATACCACATCATCTGTAAAACACGGCGGAGACAGTGTGATGGCTTGGGCATGCATGGCTGCCAGTGGCACTGGGTCACTAGTGTTTATTGATGATGTGACACAGGACAGAAGCAGCCGGATGAATTCTGAGGTATTCAGAGACATACTGTGCGCTCAAATCCAGCCAAACTGATTGGTCGGCGTTTCATAATACAGATTGACAATGACCCAAAACATAAAGCCAAAGCAACCCAGGAGTTTATTAAAGCAAAGAAGTGGAATATTCTTGAATGGCCAAGTCAGTCACCTGATCTCAACCCAATTGAGCATGCATTTCACTTGTTAAAGACTAAACTTCAGACAGAAAGGCCCACAAACAGACAGCAACTGAAAACCGGTGCAGTAAAGGCCTGGCAGAGCATTAAAAAGGAGGAAACACAGCGTCTGGTGATGTCCATGAGTTCAAGACTTCAGGCAGTCATTGCCAACAAAGGGTTTTCAACCAAGTATTAGAAATGAACATTTTATTTACTATTATTTAATTTGTCCAATTACTTTTGAGCCCCTGAAATGAAGGGAAAATGAAGGGAATTTGAACCCATTGTGGTGGTCTTCTGTTGTAGCCCATCCAATGCTTTTCTGTTCACCACACTTGTAATGAATAGTCAGCTTGAACCAGTCTGGCCATGCTTTTCTCACTTCTCTTAAACAAGGCATGCAGAACTGCTGATCACTTTTAAAAAATGCTTTAGTTCCTCACATTTGTATGCAATCATTTTGTTCAACCCACTGAATTAAAGCTGAAAGTCTGAACTTCAACTGCATCTGAATTGTTTTGTTCAAAATTCATTGTGGTAATGTACAGAACCAAAATTAGAAAAATGTCGTCTCTGTCCAAATATTTATGGACCTAACTGCACATCTGTATATTACAACATGCATCATATGGCATTTTGAAGAAATTGAAGACCAGGCGATGTTATCCAGTCATCCAGCCATAGTGGCAGCAGTTCAGTGTATAAAATCGTGCCGATACAAGTCAAAGCGATTCAGTTCATCTTCACATCAGAATGGGGGGAGGGGAATAGATCTCAGTGACCAGAACTGGATGGTTGAAGATTTGAAAGACAGGTGGGGTTTACATTAGACCGTATCAGCGGATCATCAGATTAACGTTTTTAAAACGATTAGTGTGCACACAGCAACACCAATACACGATTCGCGTGCACACAGCAACGCCAATACACGGATACGCTCGGCTCAGCAGGCATCCTGCGCTCCAAATCACTCCGCCCTGAACAGCGAGTGCCCTCTGGAGGGTGCGCACTCCGGCCCTGCGCAGCTCACAGAGCGCGCGAGTATAGCGCACGAGCTGTGATTCGGGACTGAGCCGCTGTGTGTGTGATCTCAGTGCATATCACTTACCAGGGGCGTGTTTAGCCTATTTTTGGGGGTGCTCAAGCACCCCCAAAAACGAGCTCAGCACCCCCTAGCTCAGCACCCTCAAAAACACTGCTTTTGGACGTAATTTTCAGAAATAAGTGCCCTTGCGCACTGCGCAGTGAATGTGTGCGCGGGCGTGTGTGTGTTCTTGAATTCACCTGTTACGTGATAGTTCTATGAGCAGTAAAATCCCTCTCCTCCTTGCGTCCTCTCTGATTGGGTTGCCTGTCCGCGCGAGTGCTTGCTACGGCATGGTGTTTTTTTTAACTGGATTCCACGCCGATGAGGAACTCGAAGTAGCACCTGAGTATTACTGGCATAGCGAGATGTGAAGGTACGGACTGGAGTTACAATTGTTAAACACAACACAATAATATGCATAATGCAATATCGATGTTCCCTGGTCTATGAACAGAATGATAAAAACGACATTTATCATCCATATCGCGATGATAAATACTTTTGTGCAGAGCTTTACAAGTGCTACGGTGCTAGACCACCGTGTGTTAGTCAATTTTATTTAATGTAACATAGCGTTTACGTTTGCTTATCATTTATATATTTATATATTTATATTTATATATTTATCATAAATAACATCATAATAATTCGCAAATTAATCAAAACAGACACTGAAACGTACATGCACGAAGCAAACAATTAAACAAATGACTATCAAAAGAACACGACCAAAATATAACAAATATAACAAAAAATATAAACTAATGTAAACTAATGTAAAATCATAATAATACACACTATTATTACACAATAACACATTAATTAACAATTACCACTGTTCAAAATGAATAGCTCCAACATTACAAATGCAGTAGTAGGTCTTGTTTAGTTAAAAATATAACGTAAATATTTGTGTCAGTGGTTGTAAATGTGTAGATATCATAGTTTATCGGGTCAGCTTCTGTTAAAACATTGCATAAGTCTAGTCTTCTTGTCTAGTTAAGTCTTGTCTAAATGCAGAATAAACGTGGAAACACTGTCGTTCAAGCCAGGTGCCTCTGTCAGCTCTGGGGGCTAAGCACCCCCAAAGATCAGATGCTAGAATCGCCCCTGTCACTTACCACTTGCAAGTGGAAGGATGGCAAGCCTAAAGACAATCATAACTACACAATGGGCAGTATTTGCATCAGTATTTGCAGTATTTTTATACTTTTATACTCTTTAATGAAAGGTGATACAAGGCGGAAGTCCGCGCCGTTTTTCAGCAGTCGCGTCACATGACCAACGCCAGCGAATCAGGAAGGTGGATGTCACAGTGACGTTGTCCAATGAGGACGCCAGCTAGAGCTCAGCACAGCGTATCCGCGTATTCTCAATGTTTACACAGCACCGGACCAGATACGATCTGGATTGAATACGTGGACCCTGGCGGATTCCCGTTTCCCGGCGTTTCCAGGCGGTTTAATGTAAACAGACAGTGCATCCGCGAAGAAAACGAGACAGATACGGTCTAATGTAAACTTGGCCACAGTGCCTGGTCTCTTTTTAATCTTTAACTCCCCTCACTGTTTCAGTGAGTCTGTGCGCACTGTGGCCCCCAGATTCCTGACCTTGGCTGACAGAATTTGAACCCATTGTGGTGGTCTTCTGTTGTAGCCCATCCAATGCTTTTCTGTTCACCACACTTGTAATGAATAGTCAGCTTGAACCAGTCTGGCCATGCTTTTCTCACTTCTCTTAAACAAGGCGTGCAGAACTGCTGATCACTTGTTTTTTTTTCTCCCCATCCCCACGCATGCATGCATACACACACGCACACACAGTATTCTCTCTACAGACTGGTTGTGACTGAAAGTCCCCAACAGTTTCCTAAAATGCTGAAAGCAGTCTGACATGAGTAACCATACTGTGATCATGCACTCTTGACCTCGATTAGCTGATTAGATATTTGCATGGATGAACAGGTATACTGGTGTTCCTGTTAAAGTGGTTAGTGAACATATAACGTGTGTTGTTCAGGCCGAGTGGGCACCCCTCACTTCATGGCTCCTGAGGTGGTGAAGAGAGAGCCGTATGGGAAGCCAGTGGATGTGTGGGGCTGTGGAGTCATCCTCTTCATCCTGCTCAGCGGCTGCCTGCCCTTCTATGGCACGAAAGAGCGCCTGTTTGAGGCCATTATCAAAGGCAAATACAAGGTACGAGTTGAATTAGACAGTGTCCATCAGAGTAAAGCCACGTCTCTGCCTCAGCACGATTGACTTATCAGTAATAAAGACTCGAGTTTAAACTTTGGAAGAAGTCATATCATCAAGGAGTTTGAAAATGTGTGCGTTTTGTGCACTAGAGGAGGACTGAAGGAATAGGTTAAAAAGAAAGTCAATGTGCAGTCAATGTGAAATGCAGTCCTGCGCTTTTTGGTTGTCAGTAATATCACTCAAGCATGTTTTTAAAGAATAATGAAATTTCTCTGACTGTCAAAATGAATGTTTCTCTAAGATGATGTATGAAGAAATACCAGTTTTATAAGTATGAAATGTAGTTCTGTGCTTTGGGTTGATTGAAATGGAAAATGGATGGCTCTCGCTTGGAAAATCGAAACAGCTTGCTCTTGGAGGAAGTGTGAATGAAGGAAAAGATTAAAGAGGAGTGTATACTAAACCCATTTGTTCAGTGGGCAAAATAGTGTAATTTCCTGGGTTTATTTACTACTTCAAGTGAAGACTTTCTGTCCCTTTATTTAAGCAGTGCACACCAATTACTCCTCGCTTAAATTAAAGGACAGACATGTACCGAAATAGATCATGGTTTAAAAATGTTTAATTTTAATAAATATACTAAATATGCTCAGGCATGACGTTTGTTTGTGCCTGTCAGCTGTATTTTATTGTTGCCTTGTTGGAACATGATTTTTTGATGATAAAAATATATTTGGGTTGTAATGTCCGCAGGGATGAGAATTTTCCGCGGATCTGCGGAATTCCGAGTTTTTCCCGCTGAAAATGTCATTTTTGTGAAACGTGTAAATCCATTGAGAAAATTTCGGGGGGGGTCGGTGCGAGGCGAGGCTTGTGGTGGCACAAGCAGGCAGGACCGACCGACCGACCGCCAGCATCTTTCGGCAACGCTCATCGCAAAATTAGTTGCAGCTGTGATAACGGAAATCGTCATTGCTTTCTTCAATATTTATGCTAACGACAACTCACGACGATTTCCGGCAACGTTTTGGCGCTAGTTTCATCTCACTTCTACAATTCACGGAGAAACAAGCTATACGTACACGGTTTTGGTCACTTCTTAAGTTCTAGTTATTTTGGTTAGTTTTCAAAGTTACTTCGCCAATATGGCGAAAGTTTTGGACCGCAAAAATGAGGATCGTGCCAGGGAAATCGATGAATTGAACGGGATACAGAGCTGTTTCCGATGGGCATGGCTCGATAGTAGCTTTACCGTACAGATAGGGACACAAACTGTGACGACGTGCCTGACGGAACATATCCGAAAAGTGGACGTGCCGGGAAAGGTTCTGTGTATTCTGTGCTCAGATATGATCAATTATGGAAACAGAGGAGCTAGAAACATCCAGGAGCACATCAAAACAAAAAAGCACAAAGGTACGTTTTACTTAAATTGTCAAAGATAGAGTCAGGAGGAATCTAATATATCGTTACGGTTACCTCCATTATCGCTATATATATATATATATATATATATATATATATATATATATATATATATATATATATGATTATATCTGTAAGGATTTGTTATCTTAAAGTTTATAAACATTTTAAACCATCATTGAATTTGAAAACATTCATATATATATATATATATAAAAATAAAAAATGTGGGAAAGGGGGATTGTGAATTGGGCACACCCCCCTTTGAACCCCCCCCCCCCCCCCCCCCATGCACACTAAAAGGGCAGACATTTTAGGTTTTTTTTAAATGTCCCATTCTCATCCCTGCCATACACTTTGCTCGTCTGTGCAGTTATTGAGGTATTTGTCTGTGCGTGTTTCTTTCAATAGAGCACAAGCAACAGTAGTGCCACCATGCATGATTAAGGATGAGGGTTTGGGGCTTGTTTGTTTGTTTGTTTTTTGGGGGGGGGGCTTAACTATTGTTAATATGAGCCATTATCTGTGTGCCTAAGTGTAACAGATTAAATATGAACATTAAAGAGGCTAATTAAAGCAGAGCATCCATTCACCTCTTGCACATCATTCTCACACATCTTTGTGTGTGCAACTCCCTCTTCAGATGAACCCTCGGCAGTGGACTCACATTTCAGAGAGTGCTAAAGACTTGGTGCGACGCATGCTGATGCTGGATCCTGCCGAGAGGATCACTGTGTATGAAGCCCTCAATCACCCGTGGCTCAAGGTACCAGATGTTTGACCCTCACCACTAGCATCAGAGCTGTGGCGAGAAGCTTTGTTTTTAGAAGCTAGGTCATACAGGGAAAGCTTTTGAAGAAATCTGTACAGCACTCATCTCACCTTCTGTAAAGCCATGCATGAGAACTGGAGCTCTTAGTGTGTGATGGAATCCCTTGTGTTTTTGTATTTCAGGAGAGAGACCGCTATGCCTACAAAATCCACCTGCCTGAGACAGTGGAACAGTTGAGAAAGTTCAACGCACGGAGAAAGCTCAAAGTAAAGCTCACGTTTAGCACTATATGGCTTGACATTGGCAGTCCAAAGTTAGCTATGGATTTTCTCTAGCTGTACATGTGCTGCAAGACTGTAAGAGTTTATATCCTTGTGTTCAGGGTGCTGTGTTGGCAGCAGTCTCCAGCCACAAGTTCAGCTCGTTCTATGGTGACCCACCTGAGGAGCTGCCAGACTTCTCTGAAGATCCCACCTCATCTGGTACTCATCTACCAAGACACTGTGTACTGTGCTTTTGTTTTAGCAAGACTGATAAATTCCATTATGATGTTTGTTTGTTTTTTTACACAGATTCCTTACAAGACAGAGTGTAAAGTTTATTTATTGAAAAATGTCAGTAGCACTGGGGTCATTGAGAGGCAAACAAACTGCATAAAAGCTAATGTTTAATGTGTGTTCAAGCTTGTTATCCGGCTTCATGTACTTGACACACACCTCGTTTTCCTGAATGTCATCTCCTGAGCATCCTTCAAACTTTGTTGTAAATGTAATGTTTGTGTTTGTCCAATGCTGGCCTTCCTCAAGGACTGCTAGCAGCAGAAAGTAGGTATCTTTATCGGGCTTCCTGTTTCACTTTTCCTGAGTCTGTAATGTGTGCAATTTGGAAAATATGACCGAGTTGCTAAATTATTTTCCTTCCTTCGTCAGATGTATATTTAAGTTATTCCACGAAATGGAGTCATGCCTGAGCTGATAGCTGACAAGGCGCTTAGTGCCATGTTGGCGATAAGCCATGTACGACGAGATTGAGTGGAATAACGGTTTTATTCTATCCACATTCAGTGGCTTTTGAGAAACGGAGCATTATTTATATTTTTTTGCAAATTCAATAAATAAAAACTTTATATAAAACGTCCAACAAAATCATTTCTGCTTAGAATGTAAACAAACCGGCAAAATGACAGTAGCAATTTGTGAAAAATGCTATAATAGTAATTCTTGAAAAATAAAAAATAAAGATACATTCTTATCAAATGCTTTTATTACATATTTTATTGCTTTTTTGTATATCTTGGGGTTTTGTTTTTGAATAGTTCTTCTTTCGTCCTCGACTGGTTCAGCAACATGCTCCGCCATTTTGTTTTTCTCTACTCACAGGACCCTTCCCGCTCACGTGACCTTCGTAAACGCGACCGCCATTTTGGACATGAAGAAATAACGGTTTATGGCACAGACCCTTTCGGTTCTCGCTCATCTAGCTGCTACAATGACTGCTTAGACTGCAACAATAATACCTAACACACATTTAAGTATCCGTCGTAAAGACGTGAAACTCGTCGAGTGACGAGTGTGTTCATTGATAAGCTAACACAATCTAAAAGTAGACATACCATCACACTGCCCTGGCGCTGTGTACAGTTTACCTTCTATGGTTTGTGCGCTCACTATTTGCCATTACTTTCTCCAACCCAGTGTTCGAACTATGCCGATATTTTTGGGGGGTCCCTTTTTTCCCCTTGGGGGGGGGCGCTTGTGCTTGTCTCGGAGCGCGGATCTCCAAACACATGAGAAGCCTATCTTACGCGCATATCACGCGGACTCCACACCTCCACACACGCATCGCGTCTGAAGTCATAACTCATCAGGGGAAATCGTGTCCGCATTGGCATGTTCAAAAAACAACCTCGCGTCAACAATGATACCACACGCAAGAAAAAAAAAAAAAACAGTCAGGCTACTCAACACATCTGATCCACAGCAGCACCAAAGCATCACTGGAAATCATGTCAACAACCAATCTTCCATTTCAACACACGTCAACAAACAAATGGCACCACAAACATGAACGAATCGGTCAGGCTACCGATTCCAAACCCACAGCAGACGAATAATTAAATGCATCTTACCTTAAAGCAGAATCGACCACAAAGGAAGTGTGTTGGCACTGTTGGCACACTTCCTTTCTACTAGTTTGTGTCCCCAACCTGGCAGCAGCAGTCGTTGTCATATCGGTTTATTTTATCTTTGATGTAAACACAACACTTCGGATATGCAAATGCTTCCCATTACACACGATTGCTATGTCAATAAACATCATTTTGCCAATATTTTAGAGACCATCTATCTTCTCCGTCGGTCAGCATCTGTCGGGATCCGATAAAATGATAAATCTT
Organism: Neoarius graeffei; assembly: GCF_027579695.1. Taxonomy (NCBI): domain Eukaryota; kingdom Metazoa; phylum Chordata; class Actinopteri; order Siluriformes; family Ariidae; genus Neoarius; species Neoarius graeffei. The sequence continues at coordinate 54,642,862 of NC_083577.1, read as the reverse complement.
GCCTTGTGTGTTGATGGTTACTACATCCAGGTGCACAACAATATAATGGCATGATGGAAGTCTTGCTGAAAGTAAAAACTTTCTTTGATGGCTATGTTCCTTTCGATGCTTCGCCGTCGTTCCTCGTTGTTGGCTGTGGTAGACTACTGATAGTTCATGTCCAAAATGGCAGCCGCATTTGTCGTGACGTCACGTGGGATGGGTCCATATGAGCTGATAGCCTAGTAGTAGAGTAGCCAATCAGAGTGTGCGATTGCTCATATCCAGCGAATGTGGATGGAATAAAACTCTGCATACAGCCATGATGTCTACAATAAACAATATGGCAGCACTTTATTGAGTGTTGAAATCTGATTACCTTAATTGTCATGTCTGAGTTTGATTTCTCATGGTACATCTAACAAGTGTATGTTATTGGTTGGTGTCTACAAAGCCTAATTTGTGTGTGTGGTTTTATGTAGGGGCTGTATCACAGGTACTGGATAGCTTGGAGGAGATCCATGCACTAACAGATTGCAGTGAGAAAGACCTGGACTTTCTGCACAGTGTCTTTCAGGACCAGCATCTTCACACACTACTTGATGTGAGTCATAACCTACACACTTGTAGTCAATTGTATTCACGCGCACACACAGAGACTCTGGGGGTTGTAGCTGGTTGAATTAGTAGATCAAATGTCATAGACTTTTCATTTTTAGGGTTTTCAGCCATAGCTGCTTTGACTTTGGCCTGGACATCAGCAGAGTTCAAACACAGTGACATCTTGAATTTGATATTTCTCTTGCATGTGGTGTGTTCATGTTCCTCAGTTTTTCCATCTTTCTAACCTCAACCCAGGGTGGATTGTTTAAATCGCATGGCTTTCTTCACACTTTGTTCGTGTGTCACAACACCTCGTCAAAGAAATTTTAATAAATTAACTTTGGTGTTTCTTGGCTCATTTGTCAAGGGAGTGTCAGTCTAGAAGCAGGGGTTATTTTTAACCCTTTGGGGTCGAGAGCTTTGCCGGCGAAGCTCGACAGGTTTAGAATGAACAGCTCATCTCATCTCATTATCTCTAGCCGCTTTATCCTGTTCTACAGGGTCGCAGGCAAGCTGGAGCCTATCCCAGCTGACTATGGGCGAAAGGCGGGGTACACCCTGGACAAGTCGCCAGGTCATCACAGGGCTGACACATAGACACAGACAACCATTCACACTCACATTCACACCTACGGTCAATTTAGAGTCACCAGTTAACCTAACCTGCATGTCTTTGGACTGTGGGGGAAACCGGAGCACCCGGAGGAAACCCACGCGGACACGGGGAGAACATGCAAACTCCACACAGAAAGGCCCTCGCCGGCCCCGGGGCTCGAACCCGGACCTTCTTGCTGTGAGGCGACAGCGCTAACCACTACACCACCGTGCCGCCCAACAGGTCATATATTTAGTTAAATATCTTTGAGTTTATCATCCAAGCATGATAAACTTATTGACAGAAACTTTATAATTTACACTTTCCTGTGTGCCCACTGCCAAATATTATAGTTTTTAAATTACCTAAATTAGATGAAACATGTCACCTTACTCAGTCACACCAGAGTCAGAGCGCTGAGCGCACAATTACGCATTCATAAAAGACTGTTCACATGGTAATGGCATGATAATCACTTTCACTCTTTCGGTTTGGATTGGTTTCTCTTTCGTGGTGGGAACGCCCACCATAAACAGGATAAAATCTGTCAGACATGCAGTGGATATAAAAAATTTACACACCCCGTTAAAATGATCGGTTTTTCTGATGTAAAAAAACTAAGAGCACGATAAATAATTTCAAAACTTTTCCCACCTTTCATGTGACCTATAACCTGTACAATTCAATTGAAAAACAAACAAATCTGTTAGGGGGGGAAAAAATTTAAAAAAAGACGTACAATAAGCTGGTTGCATAAGTGTGCACACCCTTAAACTAATACTTTGCTGAAGCACCTTTTGATTTAATCACAGCATTCAGTCTTTTTGGGTCGGAGTTGATCAACCTGCCACATGTAGACTTAGCAATATTTGCCCACTCTTCCTTGCGAAAGCATTTCAGATCTGTCAGATTGCGAGGGCATCTCTTGTGCACAGCCCTCTTCAGGTCACCCCACAGATTTTCAATTGGATTTAGGTCTGGGCTCTGGCTGGGCCGTTCCAGAACTTTTTTGGGGTCATTGTCATGCTGAAAGATGAAATTCCTCTTCATCTTCAGCTTTCTAGCAGAAACCTGAAGGTTTTGGGCCAAAATTGACTGGTATTTAGAACTGTTCATAATTCCCTCTACCTTGACTAAAGCCCCTGTTCCAGCTGAAGAAAAACAACCCCAAAACATGATGCTGCCACCACCATGCTTCACCGTGGGTATGGTGGTGTTCTGGTGATGTGCAGTGTTGTTTTTGCGCCAAACATACCTTTTGGAATCGTGGCCAAAAAGTTCAATCTTGGTTTCATCAGAGCGTAACACGTTTTCCCACATGCTTTTGGGAGAGCTGATGGGGTTTTTTTGTTTTGTTTTGGGTTTTTTTTGCAAAATTTAGCCAGGCCTGGATGTTTTTCTTTGACCCTACCTCATAGTCCAGACATATGGAGAATACAGGAGATTGTCGTCACATGTAGTACACAGCCAGTACTTGCCAGAAATTCCTGCAGCTCCTTCAGTGTCGCTGTAGGCCTCTTGGCAGCCTCCCTGACCAGTTTTCGTCTCGTCTTTTCATCAATTTTGGAGGGACGTCCAGTTCTCGGTAATGCCACTGTTGTCCCATATTTTCTCCACTTCTTGATGACTGTCTTCACTGTGCTCCATGGTATATCTCTAATGCCGTGGAAATGTTTTTGTCCCCTTCTCCTGACTGATACCTTTCAACAATGAGATCCCTTTGATGCTTTGTAAGCTCTCTGTGAACGCTGGCTTTTGCTGGAGGAGGCAACTGAGTAAATGTCTGAACTTTATTTGGGGTTAATCAGAGTCATTTTAACTGGTGGTAGGTGTGAACCCAAAAAGACTGAATGCTGTCATTAAATCAAAAGGTGCTTCAACAAAGTATTAGTTTAAGGGTGTGCACACTTATGCAACCAGCTTATTGTAAGTTTTTGATTTTTTTATGCTTTCCCCCTAACAGATTTGTTTGTTTTTCAATTGAGTTGTACAGGTTATAGGTCACATTAAAGGTGGGAAAAGTTTTGAAATTATTTATCATGGCCTCATAGGTTTTTCTGATGTAAAAAAAAAAAATCATTTTAACGGGGTGTGTACACTTTTTATATCCACTGTAGTTCAGGCTATTTGGAGGTAAAATTTGTTGTAAGATGGCACACTGATTTTTTTGCGCTCTGGATGATTCAGGGCAGCGATTCAGTTCATGATTCAGTTCATGGTTCAGGACAGCGATTTGGTTCAGTCTTGAGAACTGCGACGCTGATGAACGGTGCCTTTTTTTTTTTTTCTTTTTTTTCTTTTTTTAACTTCGACTAGATCCAGCCAAAGATCAGCTCGAGTAAGTGTAAGTATTTCTTCTATTTCTGATGAGCAGATCGGCTGATGTGCGTGTAGTGCATACACAGGAAAAACGACTGAGCAATTTTTTCCAGAGTTAAAAGTATTTTCCTCAAAATAGTTCATTTTGCTCTATTTTAAGTTTAGAGAGTAAAATTTGGAGTGGGAGCAAAATTAGAGTAATTGTGTAACAGAGTTGGTTGTGGCTCTGAACTGAGTAAAATAGTGCAAGAGTTAATTTCAAGACACGCTGAATAAAGTAAAATACCAGATAAATGAAGCTGTTGTAAAAAAGCAGTTTTAGAACCGTGTTGGAACATGTGGAAAAACATGACCTTACCCATTGTGACTTGACCTGATGAGATTAAGAATTGGCAGTTGGAGGGGTTTTCCCTCTTCTCATTGAATGAATGGAAATTTTTTGAACCTCTCATTGAATACCCCTCCCACTGCCAACTCTTTATCCCAAAACAATGACGCGTTTTTTTGATGGCCAGTTAATTGTCCAAATCAATGGACCAGATTTAAGTTTTTGTACTTGATACATTAATAAAGCCAGTATCTCACTGAGCTGCGACAGCTTGCGACAAATTGCGAACGTCATTCGCGAGAGAGTTTCAAAAGTGTCTTGAAACATTCGTGGGGTTTCTCAATTTCTTCGCATGAGTTGCAAAGTGTCACTCTGTCGCTGAAATTTTGAACATGTTCAAAAAATTTGTGTGACAAAACTTCTCTCAAAATAGCCACAAATGCGTCGCTGGTGTCGCAAAGCCATCACGCACCCTTTTCAAGTCAGTTTCCATGAGATAGAAAGTGCGAGAGTATCTTACTGGGCTGCGACAGCCTGCGACTAGTTGGAGACACAACAATTGCGATAAAATATGCGAATATCAATTCAGTGAGATTCCAAGTGAAAATTGTTGTTAATTCGCATATTTTATCGCAATTGTTGTGTCTCCAACTAGTCCCAGGCTGTCGCAGCCCAGTGAGATACTGGCTTAAGACTGAACAGAATCACCTCAAGTGACAAACGGTTCGACACAATGGGTAAGGTAATGTTTTTTCACACATTCCAGCAAAATTCTAAAACTGCTTTTTACAACATCTTCATTTGTGTTTATTTTTTTAAAAAAGTACAATCATGACATGCGTACTACATAGATATTATTGTGGCTGAACTTGTGCTGAATACAAAAAAAAGTCGTATGACTTTGAAAATGCTGCTTAGATTTGTTGAAATTGACAACAAAATCAGAGTATACCAAAATCATTAGAATGCCAGAAAATACCCTCAGACCCCAGAAGGTTAAAGTAGTTTTTACACTGAAACCATCACAAGATTATAATATAGCATTTAATATATATTATTTATACTTAACGAGAACCCCTGTCTCTGGTTCATTACTCATCTGCTGTGTCTCTTGTTTATAAAAACACGCTAGTATGCGCATACATGCATGTGATTTAGCCCGTGTCTTTGTACACATTCAGTCGTGTTGCAGAGTGTGTTTGCATATGAATAGCTCCAGCTGTGAACTCAGAGCTGTATTTGTGTGTGAGAGAGAGGGGGGGGAAAAAAAAAAAAAAAAAGAGTTTCACACATTAGCTCAAAAGTCTCAGTATACAGGACCTAAAGGAAAACACAGGGCAGAGCCCAAGTCTTGTGCCAGTAAGGACAGTAGGAGTGTCACTTGGGTTCTGAGGGTGCACATGTACTACTGAAAACCCGACTCCAGGAACAATGGCACCGATTGTCGCAGTGCTCCATGCAGTACCATGGCTGCAGCAGGCTCCGTCTGTCTGATGGCCTGCACCACACTTAGTCATTGCCATCTCTGTCAAAGCCATACACACACAGAGCTCAGTTTGGCTGGAAGTTGAACTTCATGATTCACAGGAAGGAACCAAAGTCACCCAAGCCTCTTCATTAAAGTCTGTAGTATGTGCCTGGTTAGTCTGGATGATTGCTGATGAGCCTCTGGGCTTTCTTTAAAGTGTGGTGAGTAAATGTGGCCATTTGCAGATCCAGTTTCATTTTGTTGTTCTGGTTATAGAGGCTACGTTGGTTGGGAAGTTTAGAAAGCAAAACTTGGTTGTCTGGATACATTATACTTCTGTTCCTCAATCTTAGGTAGATAGATAGATAGATAGATAGATAGATAGATAGATAGATAGATAGATAGATAGATAGATAGATAGATAGATAGATAGATAGATAGATAGATAGATAGATAGATAGATAGATAGATAGATAGATAGATGATGTATGTATGTGTAAACAGGGTTAGTTTTTACAGATACAAATAAAATGTAGATTGTTACTTTCTATAATAGAAAGTTGAGGAACCGATCAGGTTAAATTTAATTATCATGCTTAAAGGTTCAGTTGCATAATGTTCCTTTTTCAGACTTTGTAAAAAAAAAAAAAAAATGTCTTTCACTCATTGGAACAATTTATGTTGTTTGTAACTAAATGTATCTGACTTTCTTTATTCATGTATTTTAGGGCTACTTAACGCTTTACCCCTTAATGACGGCATGTAACGATCCCGTGTATATCCCATAATGACGACATATGACGCCGGCGTGTATGCACCATAATGACGGCATTTGACGACTTTTTTTTTCTTGTAAATATGTTCTAAGGGTGAACAGTATGTACGTATACAAGGGTGGCTGTACTGTAGCAACTGCTTTAAGGGGTAAAGAGTTAAGGGATTAGTCAGAAATGGGTTTTGCAGGTTGCTACCCCTCTACTTGTGTTTCGTCTGGAATCTCTCTGTTCCGAGGCAGGGTTTTCACACACACCCACACGTGGCTGAAGAGAGGCAGCTGATTTAAAAAAAAAAATTTCTAACAAAGTCTTGCCAGTTAGAAAGTGAGGTTGTCGAGCTGTGATTTGTGTGTCAGCATGGATACACTATTTCTGATCTGCAGGGTGATCTGAAGAAATATTCATGCTATTCACTTGTATTCTACATTCTCGGCACGTGGTGCACTGTCGCCTCACAGCAAGAAAGTTCTGGGTTCGAGCCCAGCAGCCGATGGGGGGCCTTTCTGTGTGGAGTTTGCATGTTCTCCCCGTGTCTGTGTGGATTTCCTCCGGGTGCTCCGGTTTCCCCCACAGTCCAAAGACATGCAGTTAGGTTAATATGAGGCAGCTATGGCCTGAGGTTGTGCTGAAGTGCCCTTGAGCAAGGCACCTAACCACAATTGCTTCCTGGGTGGGTGCTGTAGCATAGCTGCCCACTGCACTGGGTGTGTATGCGCTCATTGCTCATGTGTGTGCACATGTGTGTTTTCACTGCATCAGATGGGTTCAGTTTCACTGTGTGTTTAAGTTTGTGTTTGAGTTTACGTGTGACGAAGGCTTTCTTGGGTTGGCGGCTACTTCTTCTTCTCTGCCATATTTTCAGATTATGTATTGCGTGGTTTTTTTTAAAGCTTGCTCATCAGAGTTAAATTAGAAATGACACTTTGCTCAGTGCAAACCATAGATGAGGAAACCACAGAGAATTCTTCCTTCATTTTTTCACTGCTTCTCTCTTTTTCTGGGTGAGCCCTCGTTATCTACAACCATAAAGTACAGGAGCTCAGGGCACTTAAATTAAAAAAAAAAATGATTACACTGGATATGTTAAAGCTGCTTGTTCTCTTTTTGGAAGTTTGGAGTTTTAAACAGTTCACTGTTGATCCCTATTACTCTGTGTAAACTGACTGGAAACATGATCTAGGTCATATTACTAAGAATAAATGAATTGCACGAAGGACAGAATTCTGAGTGAGAGCGCGCAGAACTTTTCCAGTTACAGACTCGTGTACATCTTCAACATTGCCATTTTTATTCCCATGGAGCAGTTTTCACAGGTGGATTACAACAAATGAGTAACGTGAGAAGACAGAAGTTTAACTTCCGTCAGATGTTCACCCCGCAAGTTAGATAGATAGTTTGTCTAATCTTTTGCGATAAAAATGTGAAAATGTTAACGTTTCTTCTTAAAAATGAAGTGTTACGTTGCTTGACTAACTGCAAACAGATTTTGTTTGTAGTTCTTATTGTGTGATGCCTGATTAAACGTATATATCATTATGAATATTTCTTCAGTATTCATATGTGATGCATGTTCACAGCGCACGTTGCTCATGTAGAACTGAAATAATGTAATTTTGCATTCTGCAAAATAACATTCTAAATTAGTCACATTTGTTCATGATTAAAAATCAAAGCAAAAATGACTGTTTCACATAACAAATTAAAGATGTGTGGATCAGACATGTTCCAAGCACATGAAGACCACTGGATTAAACAAAAATCCAGAAATATTGTATTATATTCAGTTTTGTCAAAAATAATACAACTTTTTTTTTTTAAATGGCAATAAAGAAACTTGTTTCCGAGACACATTTACAATTCCCAATCCTGTTTAATTACTAATAATGCATACTGTTTAACCACACTGTCATATAAACTCTGTACCTATGTAAAATGCATCAAGAGACGTTCCTTTTACTGCAATATGAAGTTACTCCATATTGTGTTTTGTTCACGTAAAGCAGCAGTGTGTCGACATTGCTAAAACCACCTCTGTTATTTTTCCAGCTGTACGATAAGATAAACACCAAGTCCTCCCCACAAATCAGGAATGCTCCAAGTGATGCTGTTCAGAGAGCCAAAGAGGTCAGTGTCTCATCCTGTGGCGTTACAACTCAAACCTCCAATCACTTCAGACGGCCAAGCATCTTGATTAAACCAGAACTAGCACATAACACACACATTACAAAAAAAAAAAAAAAAACTTGGCTGACCCTGAAAACGTATGTAAAACATTTGTTTCATTTCACCACTATTGTGTACAAATTCAGTCGAAAGAATGTTCTATGTATGGTATACCAAAAGAAGTGCTTATGACCGAAATTAATGATGTAAAATGTCTTCTTTGAAAGATGAGCAATTTAAGCCGAAGCATGTTTAGGGGAAGTTTGTGGTTGGAGTTTTGCTGGTTGCTCCTGTTTTATAACCCTCATGAACAGTCATACTTGTCAACTTTGTCCATATTTCAGTCACACCTGAATGAGAAGTAATAACCTGTTCTTATCTGTCAATTTTACATCTTTGCATTTTCTGTGTGAGTTAAGACTTAACCAATCACCCATGACTAACACAGAAACTTCATCAAAGGCTCCATTGCCCACTGGCGAGACTGAACATGAACTTTACTTTGGTAAAAGGGCAAATGATGCATGTCTGAATGATGAGAATCCCAAGCTATATTAGACTTAATTACGCAACCATAAAAGAAGTAACAGAACTAACCAGAAAACCAGCTTGAACTTTTAACAGATCCTACCAACATGAGAGCACACAAGTTTTTTTTCTGGAAAGTTTTGACACGTTTTCCCAAATTGTATAAGGTTGTTCCATCTGGCTAAATCATTTGCCATGGGCATTAGTGCATTCTAGGCAGACATACTTCTATTTGCTTAGTAACAGTGTTTTTCACGACTTGAACCACTTTGCGTATGGTGTGTTTGCCTTTTGAATTTTGAAAGCACAATTTCGCAAATTGTTTAAATGCCACATCAGGCAATTGACCATGTTAATCCGAGCTACTCTAGACCTAGACTCAACACATGCACAAGGTCTGCAGTGTGTGTGTAAAAAGGTGTGTGCTGTGTTCCTCAGCTGTGTGTAAGAGTGTGTAAAATAACAGAGTAAATCCCTTTGTATTAAACCATGTCATTATGCTTCTGCAGGTACTAGAAGAGATTTCCTGCTATCCAGATAACACAGATGTTAAAGAGCTGAGGCGAATCCTAACCCAGCCCCATTTTATGGTAAGTTAAGCTGCCGGTATGTTAAGCCAGCTAAACTGCCTTATTAACCAACTTTTGAGCAAGAACGTGCGCAATATTTTCACCAAGAGGGGATGCTAGAAGCTTAATAAAAGCCTCGTGAAGTCATCTTAGGCAAGTTAACTAAATTAAATAAACTGTCAGTTACTCCAGGACTCGGTCTGTTACCGGAGCGCACAAAGGTACAGCACAGTGCTGCTAAAGGCTTGGTTCTGACTGAAGGTTTTCTATAACAGCCACTCTGACAGTGTTCCAACTGCAAGGTTTATATTGATAACTGGAGTTGTTTCGATAGTAACAACTTGCCCACAAATTTGTATGTTAAGTGCTGTAGATAAAACAGACTAAAAAAGTGTATGTAATTGTTAATAGGAAGTTTATTTTGCGTTTTTGAAGTGAGTCTCCAGTGTTAACACTTTGTAACCTTCAGAGGTAAAGATGTAATTTTAGGTTTCCCAACAGGGCATAGTCTTCGGAACAGAGGACATTTTACACTTTCTGTTTGACATGACAAGCTGCATTTTCTGTCTGATGACCTTCAAGAGGGGGGGGAAGGAGGCTGGTGAGGGAATGACTGTTTTACAGCTGGTACAACATGAGATAATGGTAACGAACATGTTCCTTGGATATTAGACAGCATTAAATATAATTATAAATGCATAAACTCCTACATTGTCATTATTTAATGAGTAAAAAAAAAATCATTAGTAAATTTTTGTGGTATGAAAGGAATAAAGCAGTTCAGGCTGTGCACTTACAGGAAAATAATCAACTTCCACTTTGCATCAAGCTGCATCACACCACCCTTTCATTTACCTGTTTTTCAGTAACCGTGCTTCCTGTGGTGTTTTGTTCTATATCTATACACACACACACACACACACACACACACACACACAGGTGCATCTAAAAAAAAAATTAGAAGCTCGTGGGAAAAGTTCACGTTTTCATAATTTAGTTAAAAAAAGTGAACTTTCATATATATTCTATGTTCACTACATGTAAAGTGAAGTATTTCGTGCTTTTTTTTTTTCTTTGCTCTTGTTTTTATTTTGATGATTATGGCTTATAGCTCATGAGTTGGAAATCCAGTATCTCAAATTATTAGATATTTCCTAAGATCAATCAAAAAAGGATTTACAATATAGAAATGTCCAACTTCTGAGAAGTATATTCATTTATACACTCAATACTTGGTTGGGGCTCCTTTACC